>NC_052144.2:41454654-42698884 GCF_016086655.4 Lepeophtheirus salmonis | reverse complement strand
GATGAGCTTCCCTTTTCTTTTGTTAATATGAGCTTTAGCTGCATAGGCTCATTGTTAAAAATGAGTTCTCGCCAGAAAATCAAACAAACAAATCAATCGATAGACATACAAATATTGCTTTATTAATATAGATATTCAAAATATTTATCATCTCAAATGCTGGAACTACCTTTATTTAAAATGTTCTAGATTGATATTCATTTTGATCGATTAAAAAAAAAGGTATTTTCCATCATTTTTGTTCAACATTTGAGACTGGTTCACTCTTAATATACTGCTAATTACTCTCTAACTTAAATATTCTATGAAACAATAATAAACAAAATTCAAACTTGATGGACAACAAAGTATTTGTGAATGAAAGTGCAATCGGTTATACGCACTTGTGTATGAAAAAAGTTGAGCGAGGAAAATCTTATGCATTCTTAAATTGCATGAAGTATTATCACGAGTTTGAAACATTATTCAAAGAGCCGTATGCTCAGCACGACTTGCCATGTATTAGTTTTAACTCCTATTGAGCTGTGAACCCTTTTCCAATTACCAACGAATAATAATCTGTTGTGTCTTGACGAAGGTGGAGGAGACACAAACTATTTAAGAGATCCAGGACGACCGAGAGAAGTGAGGAGAAGGAAAGGCGTGGAGAAATAATACAACAGTTATTTATAAGAACATCTGATTTGTTATTAATACAAAAACCTACTCTAATAAATACATAAAATACAAGAATATTTATACTAGGTAAAACCCTGTACTTTAAACACATATATATATATACAAGAAAATAAGAGAAGAGAAGAAGGGGGAAGGAATCACGAATACATTACATAATCCAAAAGTTGGGAGCACAATCCCAAATCATTTTGGGTCTTTTTTCCTTTGAATGGAGGAAAGCTTGAAAGATACAACGAAGCTAACTCAAAATACATATATCTTTTTCTAGGGTTAGATTGCTCCTTCATATATGACATAAAATAGATCTCATCCCTGTTATCGGTCCTTCAAAAACAAGAGATCATTTTCACTAGTCCTTCAGCTTACCTTAAGTAAATTTCATCTACGAGAGTAGATTGTCATTATTTCATACGGGGCTTAGTTCAATATTTATTATTCTTATGAATCAATATGTAAAGATTGATTGATAATCAAGTATCTGGATGATATCTATAACGGCAATATTAAGCAAATATTATTCTATGGAACGGCATTTGCATCCGATTCGGATGCGTCCTTAAGATTTTGGGTCTTCAAGATTGTTGGACCGCTATATCTCTAGTTTTTCCAATCCCAAATCTTTTTTTAATCCTTGAGTCCATTCATGTTCTTTACGAAGAACATCAATTATCAATTATTTTTAATATTTTCTATTCAATATTTAAGTTAATTTAAAATATAACTTTTGAGGATTTTAATTGACGATATATTTTGGTATATTATATTTGTTTGTGGTAAGTAAATAACATAATTTATTTTGTGGTCTAATTCATTATTTTAGCATACTTGAAAATTGACTAATAGAATCTGTAACCATATCCTTGACCAAGTAAGAATAGGCTATATTCATTGATGTACATCATGTGAATATTATGCATAAACTTCATGATATTATCTTATTTGATAAGAATACAACAAATAAACATTCAAGCTATTGTTGTGATAGTCCTTATTTAGGACTGAAGACTCACGTCCTTCACGGCTCAGTCCTGAAAACGAGTAAAGTTTAGTCCTTGATAACGTCATTCAACTTTAATATATTTAAAAAAATCAGTTCTTGTACTGACAGTCCTAAGTATAGGTCTTAAGACAAGAGTGGATCGAATAAATCAGACTGGCACATTACAGAAAATAGTACTGTGATAATGATTTTTTTTTTTTTTTGGAAAAATCACCCCCCAAAAAAAAAAAAAAACCATTTTCAAAGGCTCATGAAGACCCTCTTTGAGTGATTTCTCAGGAGTTATAAGTGCTGCTTGTTGGACACAGAGTGAAATTGAGGATTGCCATTTCTCTCACGTCTGCTTGCATCTAATCTAATAGTTTGTCAATCCATGAGTATTTTCTAACATGAATAATCCATTATGTCTAATGGTTTAAGGCAAGATGTCCTGAGGCAAAATAGTTTAAGGCGAAAGTACCTAGTGCATTTGATTAATATTTATTGATTAGATGTCAGTAATCAAATCAACTTATTTATTTTTAATTTCTGAACTTTACTTAACTCTAAGATGTTCATTATTTCTTACAATTAGTCAAAAAATTGACTTAATTATATTGATAAAATGATAATTTAAAAGCGTAATTAAAAAAGAAAAGTCTTTAAAAGCCAAACCTACTACAATTGACAATTTTAAATATAATTTTCGTGTTCTATTGCTTAAATAACAATACTGAATGTGGGTTTTAGCTGAAAACTTTCCAAGACCTTCATTTTATTGTGTAATGTACTTTCCAAGACCTTCATTTTATTGTGTAATGTAATTTGTGGGATGGATTCGTATACTTTAGAATATTAACTATAGCTCTGAAGTTTTCATTGGATATATGAAACTTTTTTCAGCTGTCCTTTCAAATAGAATCTATTTCATTTTTCTTCCATTACCGACGATTGTCAATCTTCAGCGGCATTTGTAAACACTTTGTGATGATTTTTATTAAAATAATTAGATTAAGAATATAAAAATAATCCAGGCTCAGTTTTGAGAAAAATAATTCCAACTTGATTTTGTGTTGACGGTGCACATAATTACTCTTCCAGATATCATATCAACTTCTGTGGTAATGATTGTTTGACATTGCACCATTCTTATCAAGAACACATATGTATGTAGTGTACTCCCACAAAAAAAATGACTTTTGAAAGACGTATATTTATTTAATATGCAGTAGAACATTTTAACTGATATCATTAATTGAAGGATACACATTCTTAGGAAACTCAGAGTGGATATTCTAATACATTAAATGAACAAATTTTTAATCAATCTTCATAAAACTTCATCCAATGTTTTAAAAATCAAAAAGGCATTACACTTGCATTGAATACTCTTTGATGCAAATGATACACACAGATATGACCAAAAAAAAAATCCTCGACTAGGGACGAGAAAAGTAGAATATTTAGAGAAAAAATACCTTATTGTGTCTATTGTAAGAGTTAATTGATAGTCTACACTATGGAAATAAGATTATATAACGATTTAATATCATTTTGTTAACGCATATTAGTGTTTTATGTATAATAAAACTAGGCATTATAAAGATAAAATTTTAATAGACAGTAAAGTTGAAGACCTTTTAGTTGTTGGGCCCATTTTGACATTTAAAAGGCTCGCTATTTTTCTAAATATTAAGGAAAAATAGATTTTAAATACCATTGTTAATTTTTTTTTGTTTAAGCCTCCAAAATAGCCAATATCAACAATGCTTGACGTCCGCTGAATCCGCTAAAAATGCATGAGTTACAAATTTATAATACAAAAAAATAAACCAAGATTTAAACCTCTTCTAACTTTTTTATCTTACTCATAACATTTAAGAATAAGAAATCACACATGAAGTTAAAAAATCATTTTTGGTTACTGCAATCATTTGATTAATTGATTCCATGTAGAAATAAAACTTTTCTTATCATTATTTTACAACTAAACAAGAATTCATTTGAAAGCTCAAGGTAAAAAAAAAAGATAAATGTTTTCATCATTGTGCCCCTGATGTGCATCATGGGAAGTCTGAAAAATGGATTCAGCTTTTTTTTATGGTAAAAAAATCATTAGTTTACTTTTGGTTTTAAACTTTTCTCTTTTTTTTAATATTATGTTATTTTAGCATTAATTAAATTTGCAGATTTTTTGCACTCAAGGTTGCTTATAATATATACATCATATTGAGATTTACATACATTATAATATATACTTAGTTAGTGTAACAGCTTATAGCTGTTATATTTTTCACATTTGATACACAACTAGATGGAGTACAGGGCTAGTTGGGTTAGTCGATATGTTGACGTTCTTCTTCAATTTTTAGACAGTTTGTACCTCCAACACCATCGTTCAAAAAACATCTACTAGCAGTGATACATGATATATGCCCTGTCGCTGTATAAAAATAAAAGAAACAGAAAATAAATGTGGTCACCCTGACAATTTGAAGAACGTTTAGATGAGCAGCTTAGACCTTTTATTAGATCAGCTGCAAACAGCCTTGAGAGGACGGAAATAAACACAAATCCCACTCCGTATCACGGCTCCTTTAAAAAAAAAAGCAAAGATGTAGTGTATTTTCCTTTCAGCTGTTTAATAAATTTTGATAGGTTGACTCTCCTCGAATGATTTAAAGCAGCTGACTCTACTTCTTATAAATTAAAATAGTACGTTCGCGCCCCAGTGATTCCTAGAGAAAGAAAATACCTCCACTTTCGGAGAGTTCCAAACAAATTATTGCATGAAGGATTTAAAGATGAAGCCTTGAAGTCTGAAGCCTCCTCAGAGAAAAAAAAACTCAATTTATTCTCCTCAAGGACTTCTTGGTGAATTTTAGAATGGAACTACTCCAAAACATGGAGACGGGAATGTTCAAGTAGGTATCATCTGACAGTGGCACGTACTTGTAGGGGGTCAGTTGACTAGCAGAGTTCCTCTCTAAAATTATTGTTGGTATGGTCAAAAAGCTCTTCTGCTACCTTGAAGGACAAGTTCAAAAAACCGTCACAGCAGACCATTCTCAGAAGACTCCCATACATTCATCTTATCATCTCACTAAATTTCTCACTAAAATAACTAAACTATAGTAAATAGTTATTTATTAATACTAGAATTAGTAAAATTGAATATATTCTATTTTCTACATTTATGACTCAACTCTAGCTATTTTTTTTATTAACACACGAATATATTCTAGTTTATAGCTAGAGCTGTTATTTTCTTCAAGGTAGAAATAATAAAAAAATACTGCCTCTAGCGGACAAAAAAAGTCAATTCTGAACCAGACATTTTTCACCGGTTTATTATTTTCGTCCTCCTTTCGCTACTTGGTTTAAAGCTTTAGGTTGCACGAACTTAAGAGAGCTTAAATGTATTGAAGTCATATTTTCTAAGCTTAAACTTAAGCCGAGTTCGTACATCCGGGCCTAAGAGTAGCTGACTCACACTATGTAGTGCAACTTGGAACATCTATAAAAAAGGGGGGGGTGAGGGGAAGATGAAAATTATGTTTTTCTAATTTGTTGTGAACCTTAACTGAGCCTTAAATGTTGAAAGTCATTCTTTTTTTTTTAATATAGTCTGTTCTATTTTACTATTCAACGGTCCTACGGACTGATACATAGGTCTTCCAGTCCCACGATCCTAGCTATTTTTTATTTTCTTCACTCATAACTAGGATTGAAGATAGGTATCTTGTCTCTTTGAAGGAGTTTATGAATTATAATGAAACTTCAGCGACTCAAATGACGTCGTTAGTAGTATCGTCGTAATTTCAGCTGTTGTAGTTTCAACAAAAGACCAATAAGGACCGGACATACTAAGGATAAGGACTACAGTCATTTTTAAACCGATCCAACACTACATACTTCTGAGTAATGTACCAAAAAAGGTTGAAAAGTCTACCAAATATAATCGCTCTCCTGAATCGAGATCATATTTGATTGTTATGTACTCAAATAAATAAATTAAATAAAAGTCTTGAATTAAAGAATAAAAAATATATAAAAAATAATAACTATATTTAGATTATAAAACACTAGTAAGACTTTTCATGACGTGTCCTCATTATTTGACCAAATGTTCCAAGTCCTTTGGCAAGTCATCCAATCCACACTTAAGGTTAGCAGGTAAAGCCACATCTGAAATATTTAATCATAGGTTAATAGCTGTTATCGGAATGTTTCTGAAACACAACCCCCAATAGAGTTGTATCTATAGAAGACCCATAGTAAATTTTAAAATAATATTGACATATATATTTGAAGGGAAATACAGACCGCATCAGTAAACAAATAGGTGAGAGTCAAAATTTAGATTAAGTATGTAAATAAAAATATTATAAAACTACCTGTCTCGTGCATAAAATATAATCATTCGATGATGACGAGAGATAATTTTTATCTTGATACAAAAGTAGTATTAAATAGACTATTAGAGCTTCATTCGAATCACACGCTTTATTTCGATAAGAGATACAACCATACACGAACTTGAATCAAACAATAATTATAATATGTATATTGAACAAATTAGATTGCTTCAGTTAATATCTCTTTTGACATTCACCACTGCTCTACAGAAATGTTTTCCATCTCCTTCTACAAAATGCAGTCTCAAAGGAGCTAACTTGATTGGAGTATATCACGAAATTCACAATGAATACTTTTGTGCAGAGCGATGTTTGGACTTTCATGACTGTAAGTGGTAAGTACATTTAAAGGATTTGAATTATATTTAATTAGAAATGTTTATTTTCATAAAAAAGGTGGACCTATCATGACGCTAGGTCTTACGAGAATGATGGTAAAGGGTATGCCAATTCCTGCGAACTATTTAGAAGCGTCTGTAGTCCTGTTTTCTCGACTTACTCCCGTACTGATAAGCGATGTGGAATAAAAAATACCTCTTATGTAACTCTAGTGATTGGAGGTGATGATCGCAATGGGAATCCAGTGGGAGAGGTGGAGGTTTTTGACTTCCTCGGTTGCTGTGAGAAGGCTAATTTCATGAAAAATCCCATAAGAAAGGATATTATCAAAAAGAAGCACGCTTCTAGTTTCATCAACTATTTAAACACAATTATTTCCTGCGGAGGAATGAGTGCAGAGCAGCCATTCTCTGCATCCTGTCTCATCTATGATTTCAACAAACTCCATTGGTATAATGATACCCGAGTGATACCCGATATGACTGAGGCTCGATCATACTTCACAATGGAGTATGCATATGGAGAAATATATGCAATGGGAGGATACAATGGAGAGGAAATCATCAAAAGCGTTGAGATCTACAACCCTATAACGCGTGAATGGAGACAAGGGCCCTCACTCTCTAAACGACTCTCAAATCATTGTGCTCTCAAAGTGAAAGATAGTATTTATGTCATGGGAGGACAAAGTCGGCTCAATTCATCAGAAACAGAGCGTTTTGTAGCAAGGTACAACGTGACCAGCGGAACTTGGAGTCCATTCACACCTATGAACTTACCTAGGATGAATCATGGTTGTGCATATGATGCCACGAGAGGTGTTATTATAGTCTCTGGAGGACAGATATATAGTAACGATCCTCAAAGCTATGAGTATCAAATAAGTGAGTTGAATCTGAGGGAAGGGATTTGGAGGGATGAGAAAGATAGACGCAACTCAATAGAGAAACGGATCGCTCAAAGTATTACCGTCTACCATGGAATACCAGTTGTTTTAAATGGTATAGGTAAATCTAATAGGCTAGAGTCCATTGAAATGCAAAAGAATGGCAACATTTTAGGTATGCAAAGAGTGAAACTCCTACATGATCGAAAGTACTTTTCTTGGATAAATGTCCCTCAGGAAATGATTGTGACAGGATGTCATGCGTAAATAAGAACATCCACTCTTTGCATTGATTTAATCCAAGGGTCACCTATAAAAATAAACACATAATAAGCCTAACTATATCCTATAGGTTGAATCCTAGCATGTAACAAAACGTAATAATCAGTTTTATAACTATTACTACTTTGAAGGATCTTTCATACATATTTTGATAGACTTATAGATACTTGATATTTACTATGTTTATTATCATAGTACAGAATGAATATATATTTATAAATTACTTAATAATATTAATAATGATAAACCACAATTATTTAATAATTTTTTTAAATAAAAAAAGAATAGAAACAATCGGAGGGTTTTGAATCAACCACATCTGTGGGAAAGCATGTCTTACATACATCAGATGATCGTGAAATTGATTAAGCATCTACTTTCATTCCCCTTCCCATAGGTAAATATTAATATTCTCTACTTTGGACCAAAGAGAGAGCTCACATCGTTACGAGGGGCGTCCGCAGGGGGAGAAATCCACATCGAGAAATTTTAAAGAAATCATTCATACGGATAAAAAATAACCCCAAATCAATTTAAGGATTTATCTTCTAAAAAAGTTTAATGATCTTTTATATGAGAAAAGGTTATCGGGAATTTTTCAAGCCAAAGAAGTATAATCCTGCGGACGCTCCTGGTTACCTTTATTGTATCTTCCAACCTTTTCTTGAGAAAGAAGTTGGTTAAAAAAGGCCCAAAATCAGTTGGTAGTCAGTCAATTCCTTTTCCCAACTACGGAGCTATTATTTAGTCAATTGCATATGTAGAAATTGTTCAGTACTTAGCAAGAGCTAATTTGAATTCAATCCATCCACAATATGTTCAGAACACTACCTACGGCAGAAGAATCGACAGCCGACAACAAAATATAATGTCCATTTTGTGAGTTAGTAAAGTGACACCGTCAGAGAGGAGAAAGACTCGGATCCAGGTTCTATGGGACTGATCCTAGTACAACAATGACATTAATATTAACAAAATGAGTCATACCTAGTGAAAAAGACAGGATGGAGTAACAAAAATATATCATGTGTAAGAAAACAGGAAAAAATGTCTTCTTTATAAAAAGGTCATACAAAAGTATACCTTTTGTTTAAATAAAAAAAGGTTATTCAAAAAACTTTTAAAATAAATTTTAAAAGTTTTTAACGGGCCAAAGAACAATCCTAGGAACGGCCCTAACTATCACGTACTTCCTATTAATGCACAAATAATATATACATAGGTACGTAATAAACCCAAACAAACGTAACAGACATCTTCATTGATAAGCATTCCATATTGGAGACCTTGACTTTCAATTGCGGATGTTGAGACACACACACTCATAAGAATAAATAAGTAACTATGTTCTACGTTCCGTTAAATACCAGGAAACAAGACTCAAACGCAGAAATGCAGGATGATGATGTTTGAGATACATAATATATTGAACACTAGTGGCTAATGTTCCCGTTTAATGTATCTCAATCTCTCATCAAACACATTGATACAACTGTTATATTCATAGATTTTGTAAGTCCCATCCGCAATGGACTCTCACGGGGAAACCCCATTTTAATACAAGAGACTTCCTCCTCCTCCCTTCCCACATAATCTTCATATATGTATGTATTGTATAGGTTGTTCTATTCAATATCATTTCTCTGTCAATGTGTAACTTTGCTCAGCCGTAACGCTGATAAAACGTAAAACAAAAATAGAACTTTTTTAACATGTTTTACAATTTGCACGATTAGCTATTTTATCAAACCCTCAACCTCTACTCTCAAAAGGGAAAGACAAAGTTTGTTTCAAAACAAAAACATATAGAAGCCATCCTTTTGTATTTTTCTTGTTGCCAACTGTTAATTATTATTTAGAGAATAGTTATTAATTATTATATGTATACATTGAATTGATAATTGTATCAATGACTGTGTATGAAATGACTCAAATTATATACGAGGGCCCTTGAGTTTGTAAAGTTAGCTACTTAAAGTTTTGATTCCTTACACCTCTCAATCTTTCATTCCTCAAGAAAAAGAAAAAAAGGCTCAAATTAACGTCATTCTTTCGAACTGTTTGACTTTTTCCATTTAAAGGAAGGTATACTTTCGGTAACTTTTTATAAATCATTAAAATTCAAGCAAGTAAACATGAGAATGTTAATCCAATGTCTTTCATTTAAAAAGAAAAAAAAAGACCCAAATTAGGAAGGAGTAGGCCAATATCGTAACTCTTCTCAGCTGATGGATAATTATTAATATCAATTAATGTATAAATAACTATATTTTTTTTAATAAGAAGGGGATGCATATTAGTGCTGAAAGGCGTGTAGTCGCCATCCTTAGACAAAGGCACCTGATAGCCGATTATAAAAATTATAGAAGCCTATGGGTCATGACAATCGTGTATCTAATGATCATTCCTCCAAAGTTATATAACAGGCAGCTTATGTTAACAAGAGTATTATTTATTAAGTAAATGGTAATACCGTGTTCGGCCTTAGTCCCGTCATATTCTCGTGCTCTACAAAATACCCATCCCTACCATAGATAATCACTAGTGATGGCTAGATAAATGACTTAGAATTTTTGAAGTATGTACTTAAGTGTTCTAGTTAGGTATACTCTGGCGTATATATTTGAGTACAAATAAGAAAATACCTTGAAAGCGTCTAAACGACTACTGAGTAGTGTTGGATCGGTGATCATTTCAACCAATCCATTTTTTCTTCCTGATTGTATTCAACCTCATTTAAGATGATATTTATAATGTACTAGTGATAGCTAAAATATATCTCCCCCTCGCCCACCCACCTCATTTCAGTATTTTATCTATCGGTCCAATCTTTTTTAGCATTTAACGATCTAAGGACGGATTAGTAGGTCCTAGCTATCTTTAAAGTTTAAAATCTATTAAAGAATAGTGTTGTGTCAGTCCTAATTTATTTGGTTCAGTTAGTCTTAGGAATGGTCCAATTAGTCCGTACGAATATCGGTCCTAGAACTGATTAAAAAAAGCAGAAATAAAGTTGAGGGACGTCATCAAGGACCAAAATTTATAAGTTGGTAGGACTGAACTGGACTGGACAGTTCAGTTCTTAGTACTAAATGAGGATATGGAATATAAAAACGAAGAAAATAATGAAAGATAGCTAGAACGTATATTACTTGAGTTTTTACGCTCTAGTGTCACACTTCCTACTTTAAACATTAGGTGTCTTGTCTATTTGAAGGAGGATATCCTGAACAGTTGAAAGGACATGGTTAGTAACAACGTCATTTTAGCAGTTGTGGTTACCATACAAGACGGATCCAACACAAACTGTTATACGTTCTAGCAGCTATCATTAATTAATTATTAAAAAAGATGGGACCGATAAAATAAAGACTGAAAAGTGGGGAGGTCGATAAGGAAATCAGTCTGAGCACGGATCCAACACTATTCCAAATAGATACAGTAAAATGTTGATGTTTAGACAAAGGCTGCAGAATGTATGTTAGTGAAGCATCAATTCCTAGGTATATATAAAATAAATACAATTATGTACGTCGTCATTTCGAGACTTCCTCCCACAATATTAAAAGAGATCCGGCTCTTCTCTTGTACTACGATGTACATGTCCTTGACAAGGGACCTCCTTTTTGACTTCTACTACTATTTCAACACCACTACCACCACAACCAATATAGGCGTATCTAGGACGACGACTACTACTACTACTACTAGTACACTTATACCAACAGGGTTTTGAATACATTTGCCTATGGTATTCTTACTTTATGATCTCTTCCGATTTTGCATAAATAACAGGTTCTGGGATATATCGATAGCAAAATATATTCCTACATCCATATTCATATCCTCTTTACTTACGCTAAGCTTTTGACTAATTTACATTCTACAATATTATGCTCCACTATATTATAATGTAATATAATGACTAATGAGTAAGTAACTCCCTTTAAAAAGCCTGCTGGTGGCTCCAGTATGTCTAATGCAGCATCTATGATTCCATTGTATTTATTATTAACAGCCAAGGGACTAAAAGTCTCCTTAAATAGAGGCCTTAAGGATAGAATTTGAAAGATGTATTAAATATTGTGATTATTTCATGGTTGTTTACTTATACGATGTACTACATGTCTAATCAGCCTTTGTAAATTACCTTAGGAAACGAAAAAATATGTAGGTATATAAAGAGGAAGAAAGGAGAGAAAAAGAGAGAGAGAAAGAGAGAGAGAGAGAAATATAAAGAAGGAGAAGAATAAAAAAAAAAAGAGAGTGAGAGACGAAAAAAAGACGAAAAAAGACGAAAAACATAAAATAATATACGTATGATGATGGTCCTAGGTGGGGAGTGCGAGTAAATGAGTGATCTGGACACAAAAAAAGAAGAAGCTGAAGCTAAGAAGAAAAAAAGGAAACAAAAAATACTAATAACAATAAAAACATGGGAGTAAATTCGTATTTGTAATCAGTTGAGGTAGCGGCGTATACCCGGGCGAATTCTTGCAGATTGGAATCCGTCGAATGAAGTCTTTAGCTCTGCATGAGTAGATAGATCCCTTTATAATCCAGAATGACTCGCCGCCCTCCTTTGAAGTTCCTGGAGGATGTTTCCGAATGTTTGGGGCAAGCCACAGTGAAGCAGCCCTGGGAAGTCCTTTTCGTCTCTCTGACGTCTCTCCTCTCCCTGGTGACGTTTGTTCCCTTGGACGGTGGCTCTCCTGAATGGAGCCCCGTGGTGGTCTTTGTGTTTCGGTTCCTGTCGCTGTTGCGCATGTACGTGCAACTGAAGCGGATTCACCGTCTGGGCTCAGCTGTGCTCCTCCATGTGGCTGGCCTCTATGCTTTCCTTTTAAGCATGACAGCTTTTCTGCTGGGAGGACCCGACGCCGCCTTTTCCGTCCTCCTTCTCTCAGACATCCCCAAGATGACGCAGCTGACGCAGTACGCCCTGAGTGCAACGCATGAGTCCTGCCTCCCTGACAGACTGAGCAGGGCCATGCAGACTCTGCTCCCAACGCTGCTCTACGACACACTCCTCAAACTTCTTCTCTTCACTCTCTTGCCTCTCTTGGTGTCCTCCGTCGTGTTCGCACTCCTGCTCCAAGCCTTTGTCTTTGCCTTCGTCTACCCCCCACTCCTCTCCATTGCGCTTCACCTCATCACTTCTCCGCAAGGACAAGCCAAATGGAATGTCAAGCGAATACTTGAGACCCTTCCCACTCAGGAACCTCCTTCAAGGACACCTCTCCGGGTTCTAGCTTTTCCCGTCCTAGTGCTCCTTCATCTCACTTGTCTCCAACCGCCCAGCCTTCAACTTCACATCCAAAATACTCCTCACATTCTCATCTCCCTCTCTCTTGTCCTTCTTTCCTACTACTTCTACTCCAACAAAGACGAAGACGCCACTTCACTTCACTTAAGGAAGTCATATGAAGAGGCCTTCACAAGGAAACTTCAAGATCAAGATTCATCCGTCTCCCGACTCAAAGACGATTTGGATAGAGCCAGTCAGTCCACAGATGAAGGAATAGGACTCACAAAAAGTGCAAACTCCGCTTCTGACCTTAAGAAATCCAAAATACTTGTAGTTGGAGACGATTCTTCTAGTGAGTCTGCCTGGTCGGAAGTCTATATGCCTGATTTAAAAGACCAAGAAGCCCAAACAACTGAAGAATGTCTTGTCGTCTCATCCAGTGACGAGGATAGAGATGAAACTTTGAGCGAGGATGGAAGTTCGTCCCATCTCTTATCAGGTGATCATCATTCACCACCAAGAAGTATCGAAAGATGTCTTCTTATTTTAAAAGAGAATGCTCAAAGAAATGAACCGTGTCCTCTTACAGATGAAGAAGTCGTTACTCTTGTGGAAGAGAGGCATATTCGAAGCCATGCTCTAGAAAAGGTGTTGAATGATCATCTAAGAGGTGTTGTTGTTCGTCGCAAACTCATTTCCAGACGTGAGCAACACTTGCAAAAAGCATTTGAGAAGCTTCCATACAAACATTTTGACTATCACACCGTAATGGGAGCTTGCTGTGAGAGTGTAGTTGGTTATATGCCCGTTCCTGTGGGGCTTGTTGGTCCCTTACAGTTAGACAACAAATTATATCATATTCCAATGGCTACAACTGAGGGTTGCCTTGTAGCAAGTACTAATCGGGGTTGTTCAGCCCTTTCAAAGTGTGGTGGCGTGACTAGTCAAATCACAGACGATGGTATGTCGAGAGGACCTGTAGTTCGTTTTCCAAATGTTAGTGCTGCCAAAAAGGCCAAAGATTGGTTGGAGGATCCCGTCAACTATCAGGAAATCAAGGATAGTTTTGATAGTACAAGTAGATTTGCACGACTCAATAAATTAAAAGTTCGTCTTGCTGGAAGACTCATGTACCTTCGGTTCGTAGCTAAAACGGGTGATGCAATGGGTATGAATATGTTGTCGAAAGCTACGGAATTCGCCTTAAATAAACTACATTTCATTTTTCCTGAAATGCAAATAATTAGTATTAGTGGAAATATGTGCACAGATAAAAAACCCGCTGCCGTGAATTGGATTGAAGGACGGGGGAAGTCTGTTGTTTGTGAAGCCATCGTTCCTGCATCAATCGTCGAGACTATTCTCAAAACAAGTACGGCCGCATTGGTTGATCTTAATAGTGCTAAGAATCAAACAGGGTCTGCGATGGCTGGATCCATCGGGGGATTTAATGCTCATTCAGCTAATATTGTTACGGCTATATTTATTGCTACGGGCCAAGATGCAGCGCAGAACATTGGGAGTAGTAATTGCATGACTCTAATGGAACCTTGGGGACCTGATGGAAAAGACCTTTATATTACTTGTACCATGCCTTCCATCGAGGTTGGTACTATTGGGGGTGGTACTATTCTGGCGCCTCAGGGCTCTTGTCTAGAAATGCTTGGAGTTAAGGGGCCACATCCTACCTCGCCAGGGGAAAATTCACGTCAACTTGCTCGCATCATATGTGGTGCAGTACTAGCTGGAGAACTATCTTTGATGTCTGCCTTGGCTGCTGGACACTTGGTATCAAGCCATCTCAGGCATAACAGATCTACTCTTGCAGTTGGAAAATTAGCCGAAATTACTGAGAACTAAACGACTTCCAATTGTTAATAGACATTTGATATATAATCATTATTCCTTATACTTACTTGTAGCAGCTCAACTTTACGCGATTCAAAATAAACAAAGTAACTGTGTGTTGAATGAATGAATGAACGCAAGACTCTCGTTTACGTTTACTACTCCATCAAGTTATTATCATTTAATACTATTATTATTATTATTATTATAATGTGTTATTAGCAAATTATTTCCGATAGATGATTAATTTTAACTGTACAGTCTTATCTTATTCCTATCATCGCATATTGTTATATATCAACTTAGTCATATCACATGAGAATGAAATAGTAATAATACATATTAGATTCAATAGGGAAAGATGATAATACCACTCCTCATTTTCCGAGATAAAAAATTTCACTTTCCCCCCACCACCACCATGACCTGAGGGCGACCATAAGGAAGGAAGACCTTGGAAATTACTTTCCATTTGTAGTTACATATATTAGATACATATTTAATTTCCAGACAAAATATTCTGAATTAATTTTTTTAGGTAAATATGCAAGAAGCGCTTCGGAAGGAGCAGCGATATGTCTTGGTCAGCAAGCATAATATTCAAAATGCTCGAGACCTACTCACTAAATGGAATGTGTTTCTCAAAAGTGTCGAATTCCTGAGGGGGAATGAATATCAAGACAGAGTAGGGGTTCCTATAACGGATGACTTTGATGTATCAAAACTCAATAGTGCTCTTAAGGACACTTGTAGCGTTGTTCTCATCGGGAGGAGTCAAGGGGCAAAAAAATCTAGGTCCGTAAAGCATGACATTCATGAGAAAATCCGAGAAGTATGTATTAATAAGTTTGATAAAAGCATACTAGAGTATATTTGTGAGTACACTACACTCTTGCAGGTCATGATGATGAATAATTTATGGACTTCGGGTCTAGAGAATAGTCTTCCAAATCACTGGGAAAAACACTCGGATCTTATTTTACTTCCAGAAAACTCTCTCAAAGGTGATGCATTTTCTCAATCCATCGAAGACATCACCAAAATTATGTGCGACAACTTAAAAGTTAAGAGAGTAGCGCGGAAATCCAGAATTTGTTCGAATGATTTTAGAAGTCCTAAAGTGGAATTTTTAACAGCTTTTGATAATAATACGTGGGCCGAAAGGATCGACAATGGCATTATTTACAAATGGGATATTACGAAATCGATGTTTAGTGCGGGGAACATAACTGAAAAATTACGAATTAGTCATTTTGATTGTAGTAATGAAGTAGTGGTTGATTTATTCGCAGGAATAGGATATTTCTCTTTGCCATATTTAGTGAAGGCCAAAGCCAAGTTTCTTCACGCTTGCGAATGGAATCCTGGAGCGGTTGATGCATTGCGAATAAATATGAAAATAAATAAAGTTCCTTGTGATAAATATGCAATTCATTTTGGGGATAATCGAAAGGTGTGCCCGGAAGATGTAGCAGATCGTGTAAATTTGGGACTTATACCTAGCTCAGAATGCTCGTGGGAAGCTGCGTGTAGAGCTTTAAAAATAAAAACTGGAGGGGTATTGCACATCCATGGAAATGTGGATTCATCAAAATATGAATCGACGAAAGAGGCCTTAAATACATGGGGTGCTGAGACCAAAGCAAGTATTCAAACGATTTTGGGTAGTCGTTGGGTTACAAAGATACTCCATATCGAAAATGTTAAATCTTATGGGCCAAAAATATATCATGCTGTAGCTGATCTTCAATGTAAACCCAATTATAAATAAAATTTGGTCCACATAACCTTAATAATTAATTGTAGACATATTTCTTAATTGCAATAAAGTGTATGAGTTAGTAAATATCTATGAATGACTTACCAATTTTTTTAGGATAAGCTAATCCAAGAGTATCCATTATCTTGATAAATTCATCTTCACTTTTTGTTAATCTTTTGTTGTACATCTTCTCTTCCTTCACGGAAGTGAATAGTCGTCCTTAAGTAAAGCAAATTACCATATGATATTTTAAGAAACTTATTTACTTACCTTGATAGTCATGAGCAGGATACAACAAATAATTATCTGGAAGGGAAAGTATTTTGTCCCAAACGGAGTGATATAGCCTTGAAGCGTCTCCTTGTTGAAAATCTGTACGTCCACAGCCTCTTATCAAAATGGCGTCTCCAGTGAAGGCACACGAACTATCATGAGAAACGAAAGTGATACATCCATTAGTATGCCCAGGTGTATTATGAACATCTAATTCAATGACCCCCAATTGGATCTTATCTCCTTCTTCTACATGAATATCTGCATCAGCTCCACTTTGCTTCGAAATAATGGATTTGACACCTGGACTAAGCTTTTTGAGAAGTCCGGATCCAGTAATATGATCAGCATGTACATGGGTGTTAACTAAAGAGAGGGAAAAGATATAATAATGATTATGGATACATTAGAAATATATAAAGAACAAAGAAAAGGTAACATGAAAATGAGCAATAAGTTTCGAGTTATGTAATATTCAATATTTTTGGAAAGTATTTAACTCTTTTTGTATGACTAAATGTAAAATATATATAGTATTTACGGCAATATTTGAGGGTCAATCCGTAGTCCTTGATAATATCCAAATCCCTATTAGCCTTTTCAATGACAGGATCGATTAATAATGCCTCCTTGGAATCAATGTCAGCCAATAAATACGTATAAGTCCAAGAGTCCTGATCAAAGAGCTACAAAAAAGTATTGAAATGGAAAAGATTTTAACATTAATATTTTATAATTAGAATATTAAATATCTATATTTATACTTGTCTGAAAAAGACATTTGATTGCCACTTGGGAGCGATGAGTGGAGACATGGCTTGATGAAGCTGATGTTGTTGAATAAAGTTTTTGACAAAAACTCCGCCTGCTTTTTGAATAAAACGAAATCCGGACATGTATTTCACTTTTTCGTTATAAATCGTCTTTCTCCAGTTATTAGTATTTTATAAATACTATACCGAAATTATTTCAGCCGCTAAGTTGTCGTTTGATGGTTGATTTGTGGCTCGTAGTGAGAAACACGAGCTAATCTTTTTTATAAGTAACTTTAAAATCAAGTGAAGACACAATTATATACCTTAGATTTGTTTTGCCTTTTATTTTATTTTTTTATGCCTGACTAAGGTTTTGAAGATAATTGTTATTTTTTGAAATGTTCCGAATTTTTCATAATTAATACCATCAATAATGTAGTAATCCATAGATTTCTAATCCATGAGTAATCCAATGAAATTCATTGAGTAATCATATAATTAATTAATAGAGGGTAAGCATGTAACGTCTCATTCCCAAACTCGCAGTTGATCCAAGTCTGAGTGGCAAAAGTACCATAAGTTTTCCCACTCAGTACTAGAAAAAGGACATGTTCTAAAAAAATGTGATGTCAATTCATACTCTCTTTTGCAATTATCAATTAGCACAAATAGCCGTAGTAGTAACAGGGGACGTATCTAGGGTTCATTTTTGAAAATCATACTAAGATTTTTACGCCTCTTCCCATTAATTTTAAAAATTGTAAACCCTCCCCCAATCCCATATTTAAAAATTGTTTATTACGTGGCTCTTAACGATAGGATCGCATTTTCCCATTCAACTAAATTATGTCCATGGCATTTGAAAATTTCATAGAAAATCATAACTGCCTTCCCACTACTCTAAAAATCTTTATGATGTGTCTTATCCATTTTAAAAACCCGTGAAATAGATTGATAGTATGTATTTTGAATAATATAATATTGTATGTTTTAAATCCAAAATAATATTTTCAGATATAAAAACAAAAACTCTACTCTTAAATTAATTATTTATAATAATCCATTATTGATAGATATAAAAATTTAAGTATAAATGTATAAGATTCAATATGTTGGAACATATCGTAGGAGTTCTGTATTATAATTACGCCGAACACATTTACTCAAAAAGTAGAATAATTAGGAATGATATTGAGATTGAGTCATTTGACCTAATAATATATTGAAATATTTTTGTTAACTTTGTCCATAATAATAGTTTGAATAGCGACATTCCAATTCAACTCCATTCGTAACTGTTTCTCCATAATACTCGTTATTATTGATAATATGAACTGAATTGCCTCTTGGTTGTTGATACGAGATTTTTTCCCTTTTTTTTGAGTAGACGAAAATCCCCAAACTTAAAGCAAGAATCGTTATGAGAGTAATCAATGTGAGTATAACCGAGAGAAAAGGTATATTCGGAGAATATGTGACTTGTATTGATAGAGGCTTTTGTTTGAAGACAATTCTGTCCAAAATGTCTGATGTCTCAAAGGTAGATAGCTCCAAAATTGCACCATCTATTTTTATAAACATTTGGGATAGATGTTTGTCGAGAAAATAAATTATTAGAGTTATATTTTTGGGGCATTGCATGTGAGTATATGTTTGTTTGTGGCCATTGGAGTCAAGATAATGAATGTAGTCTCCATCCATGATAAAAGCCTCTGTTCTTTTTCCGACTATAACTTGGTTAGAGGGATAATGTGTTTCGATCATTATTGAGATGACTCCATTTGGGCATATATCTGATTCAAAAATTCCTAATTGGTTTTTAAGACTAAGTTCATAAATCTTTTTTGTTTCTATGTACTTTAGATAAGATTTCACTTCAAACGATTTCAATGGATTAAATAAATTCAAGGGAGTAACTGTCTTATTAATTCTAGCAATAGGAGGAATAATTTTGACCACACCACCAAGATTCCGATTGTTTTCTACCTCAATTAACTCAGAAATATCTTGAGATCTGAAATACATGGATGCAATCGAGACAGTATGGTCTTGATCGATGGTTAGATGCACCTCAGAGTTATCTTCACATCTAAGTAAAACGTTTACTTTCGAGTCATGTAAAGTTTTCTGAACAATGGTTCTTCTAAGTTTAAATCCTGAAGAATGTAGAAATTGGAACTCGAGTTCATTTGTTTTTTTCTTAGAGACAAAAAATCTTAAATTTTTATTCAAATGAACGTAAACAAAATGTTTGTCATGCTCCCCAATCTTTTCAATAGAAATTTGAAGAAAATTCGAAAAAGTATCCCTCTTTGAATCTTCACAAGAAAATGGAATGCTGCATCTTCCAACTTCACACTTGTAAGAATGACCTGTTCCATCAAAATATGGACATCTCCAGTTGTGAGGAGCACATTCATCTTAATAGGGATATTTTGTTAAATGATTAGTTATTCGGGTTGATTGAATACTTACCGGAAGCATCACCTTCGTTGTTGGAGTAGCTACTTTTATGCTGAATACACTTTTCATGCTCATTCAAATAACGATTGGGTGGACAAATTTTGTGGTTCCTAAATTGACAGGGGAAATCATTTCGAATACATTTCCTTGTAGATGTACAATATGAATAATAGTTCTTCGGGCAGTATTCTTCAGTAAATTCAGCAGGAAATTCTTTCAGGATACATTTACCATCCTTACAGATGCGGCCGGCATGTCCTGCATATTTTACTATTTTAAAAATTTCCTCTTGCTAAGAAATTTAAAGAAGCATTAAAACTCTCTGTAATGAATGTACTCATATTTATAGTATATGTCTACAAATTTCAAGAAAAAAAAAGTGTTTTAATAATTAGAAAACGTCAATAAGTGGCAAATTACAAAGAAATGCCATCCAAATTTTCATAATCATAACTATGATAAAACTAAATTTTCATTACAGAAATTTTTAATTCCAAAACCTTGAGTCGAGTTGAAAGTCTGGCAATGTCTACAATTTCATCTTGACCACCTCTACAGTTTGATACAGAGTTATTAATAATCTCCGGGATATCTTCCATTATAAAACAATCTTTAGCATTATCACCCAGTTTTTTTATACAAAGACAATGACTGGGACCAATGATTCTACGCAAATTATAGACTATTTCTCCGCTATCAATCCGTTTGACTTTCCTATAAAATTCCGTTAACTGTTTTAATGGTTGTTTCAATTAACTCTTCCTATAATATACAACCTAATAGTGTTATGCCAATATCCTTTATACTCAAAATCTTCTGAACGGCAGTATTTTTCGTCAGAATTATCAGAACAATCTTCGTGTCCATCGCAGATTTTTAATGAACTTATTCGCTCCTTGGATTCACAAAAATGGAGGAAGGTAGATGACACACTGGTGAAATGAACAATAAAAATGAAATATAATATAGTGAATTTAAGTGTCATATTGTTTTTATATCTTAGACTCAGAGCATTGCTCTCTTTAACAACACTAAATTAAAATAGCATTTATCACAAGGAATTGTCTTTAGTTGATAACTTGACTGAATTCAAGTACATATATTTATCTGAATTTCTGAATATCTAAGATATGAAAGTCATAGTATTTTTATTCTTACTAAATAATTTTATACTTTTATAATATATATGTATTGATATTTAATTGTATCATTTCAATTCAATCACACATTTTTTTATAAAGTCTATATAGAAAATGAAATTGAATATTTAATGTTTTTTGAAGGAGGAAGTCAAGATAATGACTTTTTCATTCAAATGTATTCATTCAACATTAAGCTAAGAAGCAATTATGTCAACGAAAAGTTGTACAAATTAAAAATAAGGCTTAGGGTATATTTTAGTCATGATTGCAATTCAAGTTCTCACATTGTTTATCATTCAATCAATCTGTAACCAAAATACTTAAAGACATAGCCTCTCTGAGTACGTTGTATGACAATACGTAACAAGAGAACAATTAGAGGGTCAAAATTTCTATAAATGCTTCATTTCATTTATAGAAATTTTGACTCTAATTGTTCTCTTGTGTAATGGACTAATATTGTAACCATTGTTAGCTATAAAACCTTGGTTGGGAAGTTAGGATAAAAAGTCCTTGTTGGAATACAGACTAGTTTAGGATCAACTTCGAAGTAATTCTTGCCATTGTTTTTACTAGATACGGAGTAGGATTTCTGTTTACTTCCTTGCCAACCCTCTCAGAACTGCTCATAGCTAATCTATTAAAAGGTCATGCATAGAGTAAAAAATACATATAGCTCCAAGGATTATGAAAATTTAGTTGGTATTTCTTTGTAATTTGCCACTTCAGTTGATGTTTTCTAATTCTTAATTTTTTTCTTCTTGAAATTTATATATTATTGCAAAATATCCTATTAAGATCGAAGAAATACGTATCAGACAACGATCCACGTGCCAAAAGACGAATATCGAATAAACTCTTGAAAAAATAGTTGGTGTCTGAAATCTTTAAAATATATGATGGATAAATATATTAACATTTCATTATTTTTGTTTGCTTGATAATTTCAGTTACATTTTTGTTAACTCATCAAACATATATTCAAGGTTGTACCCTTATCGGTCTAGCGGTTCCGGTTCTTGAACTGGTAGAAACGTAACCGATAAAGTCGAATCTGGACCGTAATACATGGCTTATCAGTCTCGGTTCTTGTGCTTTTGTTCCTATATAGAATATATAAAGAAAATACAATATACCTATATTATAAAAATAAATTAGCTTTAATCAATATGTCAATTTTTTTTTTTTTTTTTTTTTGTGCAATTGCAGTGTTTTCCAATTTTTTTTTACGTCACCAGGGTGATACAGTCGTATCTGAGTTTCAAATAGCTAAGGGCTTCGTATGGATCTGAAAAAGTGGTTTTAGGGACCAGACGGTGTAAATGAAAGAAGGATGTGTTGAGGTAGATAGGTTTGCTACTAAGCTTGTTGGGGGCCCAATAACATGATAACTATAATATTTCTTAAGCCAGGGTTTACCAAACTTTACTATGCCAATGTCCTCTACACTAATAAAGTTAATTTTCAAAAATGCATACCCCCCCTCTTTTTTTAATTCTATTTGATCTCAGATACTCAAATATACAAAAAAAAAAAATCTTTAAGACAACGATAACAGGTGCCAACGAGAACTTAATGCCAATTTGATTACTTGATTGCAGGGTGTACCAAGAAATTTGCATTCAAATAAAGATTACACAAAAATTACATAACATAATTGTATTAAATTCGTTCACTGCATGCAAATTGATGTATGTCTGTTGTATAAAACTTTGGATGTCTTTAAATTCAATTTTTATAGTGGTCCCCGATCTTTTATTCGATCATTCCGTATCCTTCGGATAGAAGAATTACTAATAGGAAATTCATGAATCTTCAACCCCAATGAATCAATAGTTGCTTCATGAATAAATACTATATCCCTCATACTTAATTGACACCTATTCAATGCAGCTACTAAGTTTGGAGTAATAAAATCTTTCTTAATCTTTTTTCGGGTTGTTATTTCATGTGAAATTAGTTTGAACTTGTTTAGATATAAATTAGAAAAAAATTCAAACAGATTATATATTATCTTGGAGCTCCTAGTCTGTAACTGCATTTGAAGTTAAAATTAAACAAGTTCACAACATTAAATACAAAGAGAGTGGATGCGATAATGATGTTTTTTTTTGACTTAATACACATAAATCCTTGGATGACCGAAGGACTATTAACAGAACTCTCCTTCGTTTGAATTTAATATACTCTGGTTTCGTCGAGTCCATCTTTTTTTAGTTCAAGTTATTTTGAAGATTCCGAGACTACTCTTAGTTACCATACCTCTGTGTCTTCCTGCTATCTTGTCCCAGTTGAATCTGATTAATAATACTCAGAGTGCAAGTATATGATAAAATGACTCGGTGGTTGTTCTAGGTCGAGCGATTAAAATGTATGAAAGCCAAGAGATAAATCATTGGATTTTGGCACAGCTTGGAGCTTCAGTTGGAATGTATATAATAATCAAAACCAATTTGATAAACTATAATAATTCTTGGATTCGTGATATTTTACAAAATATTATTAAATAGATCATTATTAATAACCAAATAAATAAATGAACTTGTGTGATTCATGTAATTAACATGACCAATACAAATCTATTTTCTTTCTTCTCTCCCAATCTCTCTATTAAAAGCGTACGTCCATAGCTATATAATAATTATTTATATATTTTAATGCATATTTGCATAGAATGCGTACATGTATATATTATTTGTTACAGGTCTTATTATATTCTACATCTCATTTACAGCAAGCTAATTAATTCGAGAAATGATCTTCAGTTTTCACACACAAAAAAAATTCCTTGATTAAAGTGAGAGGAGGAAGAAGAGTTATAGACTGAAGGTCATGTGACGTCAAAGAAAAAGAATAGAACCAATAGTAAATAGAGAATAACTAAAATTGGGAATCAAGGACGAATGTGAAAGAGGAAAAAAAAGAGGATTTTAACGTTTTTCAATTACCTTCTCTTTCTTTTCAATCTTCTAGCTACAGCTAATTTATCAGCTCACTCTAAGCACTCATTTTTTTGCTTGACGGGAGTGCAATATAATTTTCAGATATTCATCAAGTAAATATAGTAAATTGAAACTTTACCAGTAAACAATTATCATTTCGATGACATAGAAAATTAATTTCGTTATAAAAGTTGATTTTTATATGAATATATACCTAAAAATATTCTATCTAACTAACATGGTTTCAAAAATCGCCATGCAGTACTAATATCTACCTCATCAGCACTTTTTCCAATCAAATTGCATCAAAATTCTCCAATATTTAAGATGAACTTTTTGTAACTGAAGCGAATAGTCATCTTCATCTAAATAAAAAGGTGAAAGGGTATAAAAAAATTCTTCAACTGTTAATTTCCCCCCCAAAAGTTTAATTGAATTATGAATTAACTCTATTTTATCTAGTGATGTACCACGAGCAAAACTCGGCTCGTAGGGATAAAAAGCAAATTAATACTAGGAACTCGTTAAAAATCGTTTTTTTTTTATTCCAACCCCATTATAACATGTAAATCTTCTGTAATGTGTACTCATAATCCCACTTTGTTTTAAAAATATTTTTAAATTTTTTGTGGACTTTTGGAGTATGATTTCATACTCCGATATTACATCATAAAATCAACCTAAAGCCTCAACGAAAAAAAACATAGGGGTAAAAGAGAAGATTACATATGGCAATGAGGCATAGTTCAACTTTTTCTCGTTGCTCCACTAAAAATCGACCTAATGAATAATGAGATATTAAAATTTCAATTTACTGCCTTTACTTTACTAATATTACAATTAATAATATCCGGCATTTTTCGGAGTTATTAGGCATCGAAGAACAGGCACACTTTGTTTAAACAATGTAAAAGATAACTCCCGAGGAAATCCCTGGTGTTAGTCTTCGTTTTTCACGAGGACTCACACGTAGTAACTCAAGACTTATATGTCCTCTCTATGATATGTTAAGTATTGGTACACTTTATTCTCAAGAGGGGCCTTTGGCTGAGCTTTAGCTTCACACTCTCGTAGCTAAACTTCCTCTAAAGTCACATTCACTATTTTTTGAATATATGTCATGTATTTACCATGTTTTGCTTTTTTAATATGAGCTTTAGCCATATACGCGCGTTATTAAAAATGATTTATCAGTGCATATTTTTTTCTTAAAGAAGTACCTATCTACGCAGTCCTAAGATACACTCAAAAAATGACTTTACGGAAATCATACATATAAGCTTAGATACATACAGACAAACCTTGCATTATTAATATAGATTTTGATGTAAATTGTGTATTTTTCAGCTGCCTCGTTTCTTGGAATTGGGAATCTGAAGAATGAATTTTCTTTTCCTTAGTCACAGTTGATCTCCTCCAAAACAATCCTCAAATTGTCAGGGTTACTATGTTGACTTTTTTTTTTTTATCATGATTTTCATTACTAGATATAGATTTGAATTTCTTTTTGCACTTCAGTCAAAATAAGTGGACGCCATATTTATATTTCCGTATTTTCTGCTCTAGCTAGAACTCTCTCTTTTTAATTCTCTCCTGTTATTCCTTCCTCTCTAGCTCTCTCTCTCTCTCTTTCTGTGGGCAGCTAGGTAGCTACTATGTGACTGAGTGTGTGTGCGTATTATGATTCTATGAATAATGAGTGACGTATTTATTGCCTGTGTTAAGTGCAGCATTGGATTTGAGGCAAGTGGAAGAGTGTCGTTCCGCGTTCCTGGGTAGACAGTGGTGAGTACTGAGTGGTGACTCGGACTTGATATAGCTACATTGTCAGTACCTGCATAACTGAGGGGAGGAGAAAGAAAAGGAGGCGGAGCTGGAGAAGAAATCTGTTGACTGACTAAGGGCCTACAGAGTCTTGTTGAATATTGTTGAAAAGGTAGACCGTGGAGTGTATACGAAGGAACTCCGCCACAGGACTAAGAATATTAAAAAAGTCTTACTGATCCCTCACGACCCTGAGTCATGATAGAATGAATACGGATCCTTTTGGGATGGTCCCAACTCAGTGATGAAGATCAAGAATGTTTAGTAAAAAAGTTGGGGGATCCAAGAAATGGGAGGAGGTTCGCAAGTCCGGACAAAAGGTCCTGGACCCCAAGAGGGACACTCCCACTCGCACAAAACATCTCAAACTCTTTTTAGATCACAGCGAGAGTCGCGAAATTGCTGTTTTTCTGGAATCGCATAATTCAGAAGTATTTTTTGTGCTCTATGATGCTTTTATACTCGCAGAGACGAATCTTCGGACCAAAGGTCCGCACAAAGCACAGCGGGAAGAATTGGAAGCCGTTCTCTTTCTTCTAGAAAATGTAAGTGCAAATCTGACTTGTGAGTTGGAAGGTGAATTGAATGTCTGGATTTCCATTTCAGATCCTTGTGTATTTACCCGAACTCCTTGGGCGAAAATGGCAATACCATGCTATCACACGACTCATGTCCAAACTACTCCATCCAGGGAACTCTTGGAAAATACTGAAGCGGGAGGCGATGCGGCTCTTTCTCTTATGGTATCAGTCCCTCGCAGATGCTGCGGGGGAACCTTTACACGCATTGTTTGCTACTCTTGTACCAGGATTTCCATCACCTTATCCTGGCATGGGACTCACTGCTCTTGCAGCACTCACTCCCGACACCCAAGTAAGAGTCAGGGAATGCATGTCTCAATATCCAAATAGTTGTTGTCTTTCTTTGTTATATATTTCTTTATTTATTTGCTTACAGGAAGGACCTATTACTCCTGGAGAAATTGCTCCTCTTATACCTCCTCAAAGTGGTGAGCGTGGAAGATCCCCAGATACCGATATTACTCGAATATTCCTTGATGTCCTCCTTGAACTTATTGTCTCACAAATTTCACTAATTGAATGGAAAGAAAATAAGTTGGAGAAACGAAAAAAATCCCTGATTTTTCTTCTTTCAAAATTTAAAACATTTTATATGCCTCATATTTTCCCCGATTTCAATTGGTCCACTAGTTTATATCGTCCATCATTAGAATTACCTGAAGTAAGGAAATTTACAACTGCTCTTGTTGACACGGGTGATGGTGGAAAAAAGATTGACCCTATGCTCGCTTGCCGTGTAGTCGTCATCAAATGGGTCGCTCAATACACTCATCAAACTAGGAATAATCAAGCAAATACATTGACAAGTAATGTTGGTCTCTATGAAACTGGACTAGAGGGTAGTCCTGGATTGTCTAATTTCTCAGGCAGTGGTGCCTCCTTTGAAAGGACCCTTGATCAGCAGTCTTCATCTTTTGAAGAGAGTAATCTAGTGAGAGAAATTCTTTATGGGGATCGTGATAACGTCAACTTTGTTCATGAAGTATACCGTCAAGCTTTTTTGTTGTCATTTCGTCATTCACCAGCTATAAAAAAGGTTATATCCGTCTACAAAGATTGGATACAAATGAATGTGCCTGAATTACCTCCCTTTCTCTTGGAGCCTATCCATCCAGATAGAGATGACTACAAAAAAGCTCTTCTTAACGGAGAAAGTGATAGCACAGATGGGTCTAGAGAGCCCACTTGTGTGAGAGCAGGATTACAGAACGTGCTACAAATTTTCGTAACAAATGCTGCGAACGTGTTTCTTCTTGAAGTTTCTGCGGAGGATCCTATTTTCCTTGACGAACAGGTTGAAATGTGTAAGCGAGTTCTGAATATCTATCGATATATGGTGATGAACGTTAAAATGGAAGCACGAACTTGGGAGCAGTTGTTATTTATTTTGTTGCAAATTACACAATTGACTCTTCCAGAAACGCCTCCTCGTAAAAGAGATGATTTTCTTGGAGGACGTCTTGCTCAAGCTATTTTTCAAACATTGATAGTAACATGGATCAAAGCTAATTTGTATGTAGTTGTGTCAACTGAGTTATGGGATCAGTTTTTAGAGGTTCTGAGTTCACTGACTCTATGGGAGGAACTATTTCGTGAATGGTCAAAAACCATGGAAACTCTAACACGGGTGTTAGCGAGGCAGGTTTATAATTTAGATCTCAATGATCTTCCTCTAGATAGATTAAGTGAAAGGGCTGCAAAAAAGAAAAGAGGAAAACAAGGAGGGAATCATGAAATGAAATACTCACATGAACTAAAGTTGTCAAGTACTTCAACACCACAAATCCCCCTTGCCTCTTCATCTAATCTTCATCCTTACTATTCGGAAAATGAAAATTATGTGTCCTTATCGTCTTCTTCGAATAGAATTTCGCCTGGATCTCGCAAAAGAATCGATTCAAGTTCCTCTTATAATAACAGTCTTGGAAGTTCCAATGCTACAACTCGTACTAATGATCATTCTAATAACATGAAATCTAAAACCTCAGGACGGAGAAAAAGAATGTACAGAAGTATGAGTGAAGGCAATATTGTTCGCAGTGATTACAATAATATAGATGATGAAATTGACGGAATCACCAAAACCTTTTCATCGTATTTTTCCAAGCGTAGATCAAAGTCAGTTGACTTTGGTATCATTCGTACTTCAGAGCCATGGGGAAGTCGATCAAGTTCTCCAGCTCCATCGAGCTCAATTAACGATTCGCCGATGCAATTTGATCCAGAAACAATGAGTGATGGTGGATTATCGGACCTCATTGGCCATCATGGGAGTAATTCAGGAGGCGATAATGAACCCCGTTCCGTCATGTCAGGTGGCTCAGTGAAAGGTTGGCTCCCAGATGTTGCAGTTGTTCTTTGGAGAAGGATGCTTGGGGCATTGGGCAACATTAATCAAATAGCAGATACTGTTATTCATGCCCAAATATACAAGTACCTGATTGAATTGTATGAAGTCATTGTTAAAATAAGAAATAATCAAGGCGTTACGCTAGACAATATGAGTACTCCCCCCTGTCCTGAATATGTTCCTCCAGTGACAATATTCACTCCTTGGTGTTTCAGAGCCTTGAGTTTACCTGACACTTATCAGAGAGGCCGAATTTATGCCCTCCGTTTATTATGTTTAATGACTATTCGCCCTCATGATAATCCTTTGCCGAAGACTCATCTTATCCAATTTTACAAGCTTCTTCATCAAGGCCTTACTCAAAATAAAATGGATATTATGAATATTCTAATTAAATTTACGGGTCCTAGATTTTTTTCACTCATGCTGCCTGGATACACTGCTTACATTCTAGATTATCTATATGCTACAAACCATATTATATCCACGAGTGAATTAAAGGGAGTTCCAAGAACAGAGGCCACGTCTATAGTTGGCTCCCTTCTTGCATTTCCACCCATTGTTAGAGACATCCCTGTACTTTTACCTAACTCAAATGAACTATCCTTAATATCATCAGCGGATATTAAGGATCAAATTGTTGGTATTTTACTCAAGAGTGGGAGAAAAGAACCTGCTGGGCTTGCAAGGTGTATTTCGCTCTCAAGTCTTGGTATTTTTGTCTACACTGAACTTATACATAAGTCCTTTCACCCTAAAATAAAAGAGGCTATTCAGGTTCTTCTTACAGCTTTAAGATTTAATAACAAGTCTGTCGCACAGATAGCTAGTGATATGCTTCTTTTACTTACTGATCATGTTCAAAGTCTCCTGGATTATTACCCAGAAGTTCCTAAAAAAATAGTCGAGGTTCTTGCTCGAACCTTGACTGGTTTAGCACCTAAAAAAGATTCTGAAGACGAAAAAAGGCTATTGATGAGCTTACTTTTTTGTCTGGGCGAATGGACTATGAAAATACCGCAGCAAATGTTGTCACAAACTCAAGAGGACGGCCAGAGTCTTGCCTATCTGGTTTTTAATGCTTTACAAAGTGCTGCTTTAAGTGGATGTGTCTCTATTACTCCTTCTCCTGTCGGGCCTACTGAGAATAATACTCGGAGAGAGGGTGAGTAATAAACCTATTTTATTAAATATATATATTTATAATATATTTTCAAATTATGCATGCATTAGGGAAAAATTTCGAAGCATTTCCTCAAGTCTTTAATGATAGAAGTGGAACTATATCCTCTGGAATGCTAGGAGACTTCGATCCAAATATTCATGTGGATAATACAAAAGAAGGTTATACAAGCACCAATTCCTCTCCACAGAAATCCGTTTCTCAACCAAAGTCTGAACACCATCTATCAAGAAATAATTTGGAACCTCTGCCCTTATTTAGCCAAAACCTATCAATCATGGACTCTAAATGTCCTGTCAGATTGGCATCCAACGCAATAATTGCACATTTACTCAATCATGTATATCATTTTCCAATGGGAACAGGGGCTGCAAATCTTTCATGTCTCATTTCTGAGCATGATGACGTTCCAGGCTACGTTGGTGATGAATTATCCATGGAAGCATTTACCTCGCCTAATATTCAACTTTTTGTTCTCAATGATTCTACTCTTGTCTCTCTTATAGAACTTCCGGTAGTGATGGATGATGATCCTGCATTTCCAGGAATTCAAACGGGTAACTCCCAAGTTAGAATCATTTTGAGAGATCTTTCAGGCAAATTTAGTTGGGATTCTTCTATTCTTTATGGGCCTCCAGATGGATTGAACAAGTCCATGGAAGATATAACTTCACATCCTGAGTTTTGGTCTTCATGTGATTCATCTTTCTTTTTAAATAAGAAACGTCCTTGCCAACCTTTAAGACAACGTAGAGCAAGTATTCTTCCCATTTACAGCAATACAGCTGATGATATGGACAACTTGGATGATCTTTTAAGTTATTTAACTTATACTAGTCCTGAGGTTATGGAGGAAATTGGTAAGCCCATCAATACTGTAAGTCAGTCTCATTTCTTTGACTGTGTTGTGGAAAAGGATATTATATCCACTGTATTGAATCAAAGAACGTCTGAAAGGGATTATACTTCCAACTATGGGAAGAATCTACTCCGTCCTGTTAGTCCTCCTGATCCAATTGGTGGGGAGCCTAAATTTCAATTCTGCAGATCAATATTCAATCAAATGGGATGGAGTTCTTGGGAAAAGAGACCTCATATTCATCTCATGAAAAAGACTGAGCGCCTTATTAGAGAATTAAAGAATTTGGATAATATTCGTGGTAGAGAAACACATAAAATTGCAATAATTTACGTTGCTGCTGGTCAAGAAGACAAACACTCCATTTTAGATAATTCATCAGGAAGTCAAGCCTATGAAGAATTTATTTCTGGATTGGCTTGGGAAGTAGAGCTTGAATCCCATACGGGCTTTATGGCTGGTCTGAAGAAAAATAAATCAACCGGCGAGACGTCTCCTTACTATGCCACATCTTTTATTGAAGTTATGTTCCATGTGGCAACTCGAATGCCTTCTTGTACAGAAGAGTCTCTTCTTCAGAAGACTCGTCATTTAGGGAACGATGAAATTCATATTGTTTGGTCGGAACATTACCGAGATTATCGTCGTGGAATTCTTCCAACTGAATTTTGTGACGTTCTGATTATAATTTATCCCCTACCGAACAAACTTTTTCGAATCCAAATATCTCGGAAGTTAGAGGTTCCATTTTTTGGACCTTTATTCAATGAATCAATTGTAGACGGTAAAGCACTCCCAGGCCTTGTTCGTGCAACTGCCATCAATGCTTCTAGAGCTAAACGCTCCATGATTCCTTATTTTCAGTCTCATTACGAAGAGAGAGCCAAAGCCCTTGAGGACATAATCAAAAACCACAAGGAGAGTACTACCTATGAGGAATTCATTACGAAGGTCTATAGTCCTCAAACTCTTCAGAATCTTTTTCAGCCAAATAATCCTGTTCGGTCCTCTTTAACTCTTCAAGAATTGAGACCTCGCTCCAAAACTGAAATTCAAATCAACCGTTATTCTTCCGTAAGTGAGACGGACCCTTTATATCAAAATGGAACCTCTCCTAAAAACATGAAGAAAATGTCTTTTAAGAACGTTACTGGGAAAGTAAAGACAAGCGTCATAAAGGAAGAAAATGATGATATTTTCCATTACGCAAAGAAAAAATAAGTTGGTCAAATCAACTACTGTTCATAGTCATGTCATTGTATTTACATAGATTGATGCAGCTCTTCTATAAACACACATAAATGACATATATACATACATAGTTCACTCTGTTGTCGTTTAGGTATGTGTGTTATAACTTATACTACTTGATATTCAAGGAAAGTTGAAAAATAGTTTTTGTTTTGTTTTTTAAATTATCAATATAAAATATTAAAATGAAAAGAATCTGTGATAAGGTTGTTATGGGAAAAAATGTCAACGATTCTATCTTTTTTTTCTTCAATGAAACTCATTGTTTCTCACAGCTACACATACACACAATATTTACTTATACTTATATACCTATAATATATATATCTGAAAAAATTATATATATATCAATCTTTTTGAAAAAAAATATCTTTGATCCAGTATTTTACATAATATATATTTATATAACCATAATTATTATCAATGTGCTCTTTGAGAGGAACTCGTATTATTATATTGAATATTAATTAATCAACATTTTCACTGTTTATTTGAGCTATTATTATAAAGTCTCAAAATTATGTTCATTCCGTTTAAAAAAAATATATTATTATTTTCTCTAAAATATCATACATAGATAAGTTTATATATATATATATAAATTAATTCAATATAAAATAGTATTCGTCGTCCTTAAATAATAATTATATGCAATTTAATAAAAATAGTTTTTTAGGTTAGTTAAAAGTTCATTTCCAATTTTACGTGTAAGGATAACTAGAGGGCGATCCCCCCATCATTTGATTATCATAGGCATAGCGCGCTCTTGCCCTCACAATACCATTTTGTTGATCAATGATCGCTCTTCGAACGTCCTTGTCGCCGGGGCCCCATTGTGGAGTGGGCTTAATGACACGATGAAGTTTCCTCTTAAAAAGGTAGTAGATGCTAGTAATGAGTGCCCAAAGAGGGATTTGAACAGCAGGTATAATAACAAGAGCCCAGTAAACCCACTGAGCCCATGGGGGATATGGGATATCCCCATCGTATTTGAGTGATTCGATCTCAAATATTGAAGCTACTATAATGAAAATAAGGACGAGTGGGGAAATGACAACCCATGTTATTTTCCAATATATGCCAGGAGAACTCTTTAGCATGAGTTTGAAATCTCTGCACACGTTTTTGTGACCGTAGATCCACATGAAACCAATGATCTCCCAGAGGGAAACCCATAATACGGCATATCCCACACTTGAGTTCAACAATTCGAAAATATAAGGCCCTGATCGAGAAGTACAAGGCAAGCCCATGAGGAAACAACTAACGCAGGCTATTAAGGTCACAAGTACCTGTAGAGATATAACCAATTATAGTATATTTGTATTTATTTTATATATGTATTTTATAAATACCTTATGTTTTCTCAACTTGGGATATCCATCGTATATTGCAGTTAGAATCGTCTCCAAGAATGCAAATTCAGAGTCGAGTCCAAGGAGAAATAACATGAAAAAGAAGAGAATGGCCCACAGCCAGGAGTATCCAATCTGAGATAGGGCTTCTGGGTAAACAACAAAGGCAAGCCCATTACCCTTCTCTGCAACATCTTTGATATCATCCATCTTTAAGCGGAATTTCAAATTTCCCAAGACACTGAAGACAACCACGGAGGAGATTATGGATGTAAGGAAATCAAGGGTTGATACAATAGCAGCGTCGATGTTGACTTTGTTATAAAATTTATTATAGGATCCAAACATAAGAAGACCTCCCCAGGATATTCCTAAGGAAAAAAACATTTGCTCTGCAGCTTCCTTCCATACTGTTATTTTTGCAAGTTCTTCAAATCTTGGAATAAATAAGTACTTGAGTCCATCCACAGCTCCTTCCAATAACACTCCTCGAATTAAGAGAGCTATTAGAATAAGGTATGGAAATGTGGCAGTGAAGTAAACGACCTGAAAATTTAAAATAATTAAGAGACAATATTAGTAAGAGTGGGTTGAAAATAAATTTTCGACCTTCACATTTCTAAATTTTTATAAATGAATGTTTGTTTTAAAAAAATGACTTAGTGCCGGAAGTATGCATATACAATATATACACGTCTTTTTAAAATGTATAATTTAATGGTAACTCTCAACTATGGACTCTTTGTTCAAGCTGAAGACTTGCTCGCTGCGAAAAACGAAAATTTCATCAATATATCACATTCATCCATGTTAAAACTTATTTGTCAGAACACAAAACACTAACCTTTCCGCTGGATTTGACACCTTTCATTAAACAGAGGAATACAATGACCCATGAGGCAAATAGAGCAACCGGGAGATGATAGTCGAAACCTCCAATATCTCCTGGCTCACCTAATCCCCCTTCAGTAAGATTCAAAACATATCTTTCCCAGTATTGAACGGATGGTCTTTCAGCGTATGTACACTCGGATAAATTGAGTCCTATAGCGCCCAATCGACACCTTTTTCTCCCAAACGTTTCATTGGAAAGTGCAGTCACTGTACAGTTCTCTGTAGCTCCAGGAAAATTGCCTATAAATTATGAAGTGACTTAATTAATAGGTACAACTGACATTAATGTGTAATAGTTTAACTAATGACATTAGAAAAATAATGCAATTCCATTTACCCAAACATCCCCCCGTATTGGACGTATACTAGTCGGGATTTTGAACTTAATTTACAGTTTGTTCGTCCCATAGCCAACGTAATGTCCTATGGAATCATAAGCCATTTGAATTACAAACTATTAATCAGAGGTAAGTACTTGGAATCGAGACTTGCGACTCAATTTGAACTTCAATCCCTATTTTGAAGACTTGCAATTACACTTGATCGCACAATCAAAGACATGACCAACGACTCGAAAGCTATTTTATACAGAATTCAAGAAAATCCTTAACACTATGGATCCTTTAATATAATTAATAATTAGGGACTTGAAATGAACTCAAAATAAATTTGAGGAATCGATAAAAATATTTAAGGACATAGACTCGACATGGACTTACAGTATAATCACTTTTTCCTACCTAAATTTTGATCAAATTAAATTACTTATTAACCCATTACAAGCGATTTAAATGTGGATTTTTGAATTATATATGTAATGCACTATTATATATGTACTTATCAATAAGTAATGATTATTAAAAAGTAAAAAATAACAAAAAACCTACGCCTTTAATTTTGAATTTATCAACTACTTTCAATAATTACATTTAACTTTAAAAGAGTAGGACCACTAAAAATGCTTCATTCCATCTTTTGATTACAACTTGTCCAGAAAAAGTTATAATTTGTTGGGTACAACCGTACTGGCAAGACAACACTCTATCAAGCTAGAACGATTTTTCTCAAAATGAAGTCTGGATTAAATTTATATTCTTCGATATTGAAAAATCCTCAATTTATATCAACAAATTATTTTTCTGATAAAGCAGACCTAATAACTTTTTTCATAAAAATAACTGAGATACTGAATACAAATTTCACTGCAAGTTTTTAAAAGTCAACATTATCATACTTAACAAAAGTTTAAATAAACATGTTATAACGGGTTTACAGCTGTATAGAGCTCTTTTTAATGTCTAAAGGCCCTGCTATATCATGTTTGGGCTTTTGAAACCATTAACTAAATCATAAATCCCCCTACTGCTATGTGATGATCATTGAATCCGATATTAATGAAGGGCACATTTCAACCTATCTAAAAATGGGATATTTTTATATAAGAAAAGGAATTATAAAATTTTATTCGAGGTGTTTAATTCTTGCCCAACGTTAATTTTAGAGAAATTTTTTAAAGAATTTCTGAAGATATCCTGGACAAACTAGTTAATTTTTTTTCTTGAGTGGAAATACGGATCGTGCAAGTGATTTAAATTTTAAGAGTAAATGCCGTGAGAATTAGTAAAACGGAACGCTGAAATCCCCTTTTTAGCCTTCAACGTTAAAAAAACATTCGTTCTCTGTTCATTGAACGTTTGTTTCGCTAAACACCGGTAAATTTCGCGTTCCATTCACAAGCCTAGATATTAATAAAATATAGTTAAATATCCTTTCTAAAAGAAGGGCCATTTGAAATAAAATTAGAAATATTTATGACCTTAATAAAGATCATTTGAAAAAAAAAAAGTCAAGCAATAAACTTAGCATTACTTTAAAAAAACAATCGAAATTTAGGTAATTCAAATTTAATAAGGAAAAGATAAGATGCCCCATCATTTATCTTTGATCTAAGTCTTGCTTTCGTTGAACCCGGTCATGCTTCCGGGTATATCGAGCATATTATATGGAATGTTCGGGATATTGATGTATAATAGGTAAGTTTTAAAATAAATAATAATTTATCTCTCATTTTTTTTCTTTCAAAAAAAAAAAGTAATATGCATTATCTAGTAGGATTGAAGATCAGAGGAGTCACATGACACAAACATTCAAAAGTGAGCAAGCATCAATTTGCAATAGCACGCTTATTTCCAAGGCTTTTTTTTTTTTTTTTTTGCGTCGTATCATAAACACATACTTAAATAGAGTTGTTGAACAAAAGAAGAAAAAAAGTAAATGTATAATACTTTTGAGTTATTTTGAGTCCCCTCTTGGAAAGGTAAGGTAATAGTTACCATACTTATGTATGTACCTATTTATATGGTATACTGACATAGACCATGAATTACTTAGCATGTTAAATAATCCATGCATAAAAACACTCCAAACATGTATTCTCAATGGAAAGAATGTTGTTCAAAATCACTTTGTAGTAGATTGGCAAAACACGCAAACCTCACAATGGTTCAACAACACCTTTTCTCAATGTTAAAAAATATAGACCATATATTATTTGCTAAATTAATCATTATAAACCATAATTATCCATCATATTCATGGAGTGAACTCCAATTATTTTTGAAGCGTAGTATGTCACGGAGTAATTTGAATTTTTTGACAAAAATTCGACTTCCCTTTAGTGTTTGTAAATCGTGATCTTCTCAGATTTTGACTGATTGAGGGAGTCACAGTAGCTATTCTTGTACATCAAATAGTCTTTATAATTATTAAATAATAATTCCATAGTTGGCAAAAGAAATTGGCTAACTACCAACTGATTTTGGGCCTCTTTTTTTTTCTGTTGAAGTAAAGGTTGCTAGAAAATAAATATAACGACCGGATATTTGTTGAAAACTGTTCGCAGTCCTTAATGAGAGTTTATTAGAATCAATCTATCGCTCAGAACACTTAAAAGGGGAAAAGGTTTTAAAAAAATCGACAGCCAACGAAAGATACAGTATACATTTTTGTAAGTGGAGTAACAACGCCATCAAAATGAAACAGATGGAGGAGGCCCAAAATCAGTTGGTAGTGACCCAACTATGGAATTATTATTATTCAATAATTATTTGAAATTCTTCAAAGCTTAGCATGAGCCAATTTGAATTCAACCAATCAGCCTTCAAAACACTGACAAGGAATAACGTCCTTACATTTATTGTGTATCCGAACCTCTCTTCCAAAAAGAAACATGTGGAAAAGGCCGCTCAAAACCACTGAGTAATTACCAATTCTTTCCAACTACTCAATATTTTTGGGAATTGTCAGAGCTGCTTAACAAGAGATCATTTAAATGCAACCAATCAGGCGCCTTCAGAACTCTGATAAGGGGAAAAGAAGCAGACAAATCAACAGTTGATAATAAAAAACACACGGTGTAAAATTGTGTGTTAGTGAGGTAACGTCGTGTTAAAAAGGTAAATTGAAGAAAAAAAAAAAAAAAAACCCGAAAAGGTACATTCCTAATTAAATGATAATAAAATAGTATCACTAATGAAACATACGCAACAACTGAAAGAATAAATTTAAATAAAACTGTGTGTAGTAGGTACTTGTGGGAAGACGTCAATCGAGGCAGGCTTATGATAGTGTTTTTGATGGACTGAGATTTTGTTATTTAATGTTTCTATAGTTATAATAACTCTCATTTTATTACGTAATCATTATATATAAATTTACGACTCTAGGATCTTTGCCATGAATCATTATTAAATATTTTCTTTTATCTCTATCAAATCCCCCGTTATTTGAACCATTATATGCAGCTCATAGTCATATCAATCAAGGGGTTGCACAACTCCTGCCCTTTTTCTTGAGATATATACTATTTCCACATGATATATTATTATTTACGATTCAATGTACATACTTTCTTTCTTTTCTGGCCCTCCTTTTAATTATAGCCTTCATTTCAAAATATATGTATTCGAAGAAGAAATAGAATTATGACAATCACAATTAATAATAATTATTATTATTATAGCTATCTATTTAACTATTAACGGTAAGATTTGTATTGTAACCCTGAAATTTACCCCCTTTTTTCAAAAAAAAAAAGGGAAAAGAAAAAGGGAAAAGAAAAATCGACAAAGTTAAACCAACCAAAGGAGTAAGTCGATGGTGGGTTCATTTACGATCTGCATGTCCTTCCCTTGAGCGTTTTTTACGCAAGAGGCTTGTTTTTCTCTTTTTTTATTTTCTTACACTCTCAATATCACATAGGTACATATATCAAGGAAACCAAATTATATGCATTTGGGGTTGTTCTTTTTAGAAAGAGAAAAAATAGCTCAGTATTTTTACAAGAGTGAAAATTGCAAAATAGAGGAAATTATATTGATAATGAGGCATACTCAGGGTCAATGAGGAGGTTTTTTCTTCTTACTCTCTTCACGTATGGAGTGGTTGAATAATATATATTCTACTTAAGCAGCACACAAAGAATACATATTTTTTAGAGTTGTAGCTCAGATTACAAATCTCTCATTTTAAAATCCTTTAAAGGGTAATAAAATTAAGATTATGACTATTATAATCAAGCAAGTAGTGCAATTCACAAATCACGAGGGCTTTTCCAATAATAATTTTACATTGAATCAATGTAGTTATTACCATGTATGCTAATTATCCGTATAAATTTTTATATGGAGTTATTAGTAATTAAAAAGGAGGAAGTCTTCCGCAGTCTTCCAAAAGTATGTATGTAATTTGGCCAATAAAATATTATATTTGTAGATATTATAAAATGGTGTGTTGACCACACGAGTCTTCAAAATTTAATGAATTTTGTGGTTCATGGAGTTGATTGCAAAATGAAAGGGGTGGAGGGGAGGGCTGAAGAGTAAAAGAAATACTCACAATTAGCCCATGGCACGGAATTGTTTCCATCAATGAGTCCCTGAAAGGATGCACCTATGTAGACCAAACTATAGGCCATGATGACATTGTAGTATATTCCGATGATGAGAGATAGGAGGAGCATACCAAATCCCACACCTTTAGCGATGGGCGCACAGTTCCACATTTTAACACAACTAGAACGTGAAAACTGCCCCATGGCTGTCTCGAGATAGTAGAGGGGCTTTCCCACTAGCATTAGGAGTATGAAGTAAGGAATGAGGAACGCAGCTCCTCCGTTTTTATACGCTAAATAAGGAAATCTCCAGACATTTCCGAGACCCACCTGGAATGAAGAAATATCTTGCTTATAGGAGCCACGAAGATAAACTTATACACTGAGTGAGCCTTGACTTACGGAATATCCGATACATGATAGAAGAAATTCTGCTTTGGATCCCCAATGCCCTCGATCATACTCTTCTTCTTCCTCTTCTATGGGATCAACTGGAGCAGGAGGATGATGAACGGAACTGTCGCGTTTGTGCCCATTTTTTCCGTTGCTCACCTCCTTTGGTGGATGGTGATGTGGAGGATGAGATGCAGCCGAGGGATAAGTTTGATTCTTAGGATCGTACTCGGACATTTCTGAGTGATAACTATTTCGTGGGTAATGATAAGTTGGGTAATTGTAGCCGTAATTAAGATAGGAGCCGTACACGCCGTCCTGAGACGAAACGTTGTAATTTCGCATTGTGCTGTTGCCTCTCCTTCCCCACTCTACAACAGAGAAGAATCCCTTCTTCCTTGGTGGTGAGACGTCGGAAACTTTGTTTCTATTCGAGTGGTGTTGCTACTTTTGATTGTTAGTGGCGGACGTTGTTGTAATAATGACGAGAGCGCTCCCTTTTAATTAATTAATTCCTCTCCATAAAATCTCTCGTACTTCATTTCCGTGACTCAATTCAGTTGTGTTCCAAGAGCTCAATCAGGAGTGAGTCGCCGTAGTTGTCTGTAAGGAATGCTGGACAAACAAGAGAGTTTGTTAGTTTGAAGCATTCGCTACTACTTACTGGCACACTCACGAACCAAAGGAAAATCTCTTACTACAACTTTGAACATAAGAAAAAAGTTTAACTTTTTTTTTGTCTGGTGGACATTCATCCAGAAAAGTTCGCCCCCTTCAATCCCAAGGCCACAGCGACGGAGTTTACATACTTACGTTCATACATAGGTAGTATTCTTATCCCACTCGAAAAGGTGGAATCCGACGCTCCCTCCAACAAGCGAGGGCCTTATTTAAAAAAATAAATATATATATATATATATAAAACCTTTATTTAAAAGTAAAAGAAAAAACAATTATTATTCTATACCTAAATATAGACTACCTTGGAAAGGTATAAATATGTACTTCGATATTATGTATTTATAAAGGGAGAATCTTATATCAGAATCCAACATAGGTCGATTTTCATTTCTACTATATCTTCTCATTAGGATCTGTTTTGAAACAAGTCCTCAATTATAATGAAAAAATAAGAATTAATTTTAGTCTGTTTATGTCAAAAATGACATGACATATTAAATACTTCATTTGAAACAAAAATATCTTTTCAAATCAAAAAAGATATTTCAAAATTGTAAAAATACTAGTGAGTGAGCCACAAATATTTATCATGTCTTAAATATCATCATCAAATAAGTAGCTACAGGCTACATACGTAGTGAATACATAATTTTAAACTCGGTTCACATCTAAACTAATGACCGATACACTATTCATCATCTCCCATTCAACATAACATGTAGTGTGTCAACAATAAAGCAATCTTCAACAAGGTCAAGAAAAAGAGTAATAACCTATTCTTTGTTTACCTTCATAAATAGGTATACACGGCCCAATATTATTCCATTGACTATTTTGGATTCATATTCAAATTTCTGATATGGATTAAGACCAGGGCTGTTTTTAGGGTTGCACAATTACATAAATGTTAAAAATAGAAAGAAATATTCTTATCTGGAAAAATTCAGTAAATTAAATATGGACACTTTCTATTAAAAAAAGGTAATTTGAAAAAAAGACAATTTTTAAAAGAGTAAAGAAAGAAAAAGGCCTGCAAATTTATTTTGACTAATAATGATATCTGCCTTTCTTGATAACCTCAGCCAGACGGCGCTGGAAGCTAGACAGGCCCGGGCTACCTCGTGCAAATCCAGCATTGCCATCGTACGGGTAATACACTTTTTCAAGGCCTTTGCAGACGATTGATACTTGGGTTATACCTCACGCTCGACCCTCACCCAGAGATAGAAATCGTATGAGTTCAGGTCCAGGCTGTTTTCAGGCAAAAAATCCAGGCTCCAAAAGAATGTAAATTAAAAGTTCAAAACCAGAAACAGTACAATTACAAAGCTAGATCTGGGTGAGGTCGCCTGGGCCTGCCAAAGTTTCTGGGTCCTGTGGCCGAGTTTATGAAGAAATGTGGATATCATTATGAATAATTGAATGTCATTCAATGTAACTTTCAAATAAATAAATAAATATGGGGTTATCCAATCTTATTTGTTAATTATAAGCCTTTAAAGGTTTTCCTAATTTATCCGGACCCCCCTGTAGTACTAAGAAAACAAATTGTATGCCGGAGTTACTCTTGAAACAAATCATTTTGTTTAATTTTGTGTTGACTGATACAATCAATCTAAAAATAAAAATAAAGTAAAGGATGGAGCCTATGGCAGACATAATATCTAAGTAATAAGTGTACGTAGAGTATATATTTACACTTGATGTCATTAATAATAACCTGCTCCACCTTTGTCATGATGACTTTATGAATGCATTAATATTGTACAAACATACAATATCTAATCATTACTCGTTGTTCTCTTGGCCATCTGTGTGGATCTGATATGGAAAGGCTTACTCACCATATGCCGTCTTTCCTTCGATAAAGATCAATCTCTTTATTCGTTCAATTATTGTATCGAGTAAGGGAATTGAATGTAAATAGAGCTAGGTGGGGCTCAATATATTATACCAATAGGGCATGAACAAACTAAAAAAATATAGATCATCCGTAAGGTAGTGAGACAATCTGTAGCTTGTTGTTTAAAAAATGATACATGCTTAGAAGAACTTTAAAGCGTCCTCTATGTGAGAATATTCCTACATTTTATTTTTTATTTAATAATTTATATGGTCATTCAGGGAGTTGTATTTTTTTGCCACTCTTAGTTACTTTGTTTGTATGATTAGAAGCTGTATAAATTGACAAATATCCATAATTATTTTTCGTGAAATTGATGTAGGCTGACATATTGTAATCTAAATGGTATGTATAATTTTAGCTGGCCCACTTTTTGGAATTGGTAATCTGACGAATGAATTTTCTTTTCTTGAGCTGTTGTCATCATTTTTTAACCCCTAAGACGTGAACTTCCTTTCCTACTACATCCAACAACTGATTGAACATTCGTATGTGCTCATAAAAGACGGAGAGTAACCTTGAGGATTTGTTACAGAGTTGTAATTCTAAGTACTTTTTGGACATAGACTGGAATTGAGGATGGACCTCGGAGTAATTCTTGATAATCTCCTCGTGTATTTCCTTATCCCCCCCTCCTCTCATGCCACAGCTGATTGTAGCTATTCTAATGAAACATCATGATAGCTAAGCTGTCCTTCTCCAAAATACTCTTCCAATTACCAGGGTAACCATGTTGTTGATTTTGCGCTTCCTTTTTGTAACATGAACAAAATACACAAGATTTTCATCACTACGGTATATTGTATCATTATTGGACACTGGTACCAGAATGTATATTGAAGTGGCAGGCAAAATAATATAATTGTGATGTCCACAGGATTCTCTTTTGAGGGCGCCTCCCCCCTCGCCAAAAAAACAATATACATATATGTATATTTGGAAGGTACATTTAATTATATTCAATTATTCATGTCCTGATGTCAAATATCTTATGAGGTATTATAATAAATATATATTCTTATTTAATACGATATATTACAAATGATTAGATATACCCGTATCCCTTAGAGCATTTTTTTTTTTCGTCACAATTGTTTTATTTCGTTAACTAATAGATTCATATACTAAGGATACCAAATTGTGTCTTGGCCATTTAGCTTTTTTGAAAATTTTGACTGATAAGTTTGTTTTTTTATACTCCAAATTTAACAACTCTTCTTTTTAGAAGAAACAAAAAATAAAATAAAATCTAAAAAATGAAGCTATTTTTTTTTACACAACAGGGATTTATTTTATTGTGATAGCTATAAAAATTTGGCTGATAAGTTTTTTTTAAACATCAAATTTAACAAATATTATTTTTAGAAGAAAACAAAAAAAAAAAAGAAATTCTAAAAAAATGAAGCTATTTAATTTTTTTTTACACAACAGGGATTTATTTTATTGTGATTACTATAAAAATTCTGCAAAAGTTAGGAAACAATGGCCCCTTGGGCCTTATGGTTTCGGCAGCCACTGGTATTTGAGAAAATTCTTAGAAATGTCGATATTTTCTCTGATATTTCAATATGAGAAATGGAGGGACTGCAAAAAATAATGTTTGCCAATTTTTGTAGCAAGTGAAATGCTTAACACACAGAATAATTACGCTAGGATGAATTAATGCATTTGTTATGAATTATGACTAATGAATAGAGATGGTTTTTTTGCAAGAGCGCAAGGAGAAGGCGAGAGTGAGAAATATGGTTCAACTGAATTAAAACCTTTGTTAATATCAGCTCCATATTATATGATTTTGGAGGGATATATTTAATTACTACTACTATAAAGAGAAGCACCTTATAATTATATTTAAATTCATATATATTTCTTTTATCAAGCATTTTTAAAGCAATTTACAGCAATGATAGGCCATAGTTCTTCTTTTAGAAGGAGATGTTAAAACACAACGACTTATTAAATAAAAAAGCAGAAAAAACACACTGGTCAACTGTTTTTCCTTTTTGCATCAGAGTTTACATCCCTATTAGGTAAAAAGTTAAAACAGGATTGATTCATTAGCAAGGCTTATCAAGTTTGTCTTCCATTAAAATCGCTCTTTTTTGTTAAACGGTCATCTTGCTAACATTACTAAACCGGGATGAAATTGATCAATTCGTACTTTATAACTCAAATATTTTTTATTCAAATACATTTGTCTCTCGCGAGTCAGCCTTTTTGATCAAGTAAAGTATTACACAACAAGGAATAATAAAATATGATAAATAGGGAAAGTGTTTCTTAATTTTTACAACTTTATAATGACTAGTCATATTCTAGAGCCTATTTAAAGTTTAGTCACTCAGAAGCTACTAATACATATTTAGTTTTGATTTTTTATAATTTTGTATCCTAAGATGTGAATCAATTAGCCAACGAAACAAACCAATTGTGACGAAACAAAAGAAACAAATGCTTTAAAGGATACAAGTACATCTAATTATTTATAAAATATTGATTAAAAAATAATATATATTTAAAATAATAGCTCGGAAGATATTTTGACATCAGGCCATGTCTACTGTCAATCAATTAGCGAGTTTCAAAGTCGAAATACATCACAATATTGCCTTTATTAATAAATAAAAACACCTGTTTTTATCTGAGATTGCTCGTTTATTTTATGTATCGTGATTTAATTGTATCACGGCGTTACCTCACTAATATAAATAATTACTCTGTATTTTGCTGTCAGTTGTCGATTTTCTCCTTATTTTCCCTTTATCAATTTATATACATAGTTGTATGGTTAAATTCAAATTATAATCAACTAATTTTGGGTTCTTTATTCGGAAAGGTTACGAAAAAGAATACTGGTAACAACGTAATATGACTTCCATCACTATTATAAAGTTTTGGGAAATTTGTTTGATAATTATCGTATATTGACTTGCAAAATATGTCAAACAGTTTTGCCAAATCGATTCAAAATTTACTCGTTAAGTAGAAGTGTCTCAAACTATATACATCATGTTAACTCTTTACCGTATATTGCAACTTTTCTGCCAAAAAAAAAACAGAAAAAAGGGCCAATATCACTTGGTAGTGAGACAATTATTTATAAATTTGGAGTTATTGTTCAATAATTGTTTGAAAATGGTGACAGGTTAACGTGACTTAACTTGAATTCACTCAATCGACGTTCAGAACACTGATAATGGGAAAAGAAGCTGAAACATCAACAGTCAACAATAAAAGTGTAATTTCAGGGGCGTCCGCAAGGAGGGGGCAAGAGGGGCCCGTAGCTTTGCTTTGAACTAGAAAATATAATATTATTATTTTTTTTTTTCACAAAAAATTTAATATTTGATAATTCAATTTTTCAAATTTTATAACAAAAGATTAAATTTTATGCCAGTAGCTATTAGATTTTTGATTTTTTTCTCCAAAAAATTTTATATTAGAAATTTTTCTTCATACAATTTTATATTTGAAACTTATAAATTTCTTTATTTATATATAAGAAATGTAATTTTTGAATTTCTTTCAAAAAAATTTAATATTTGATACTTTTCTTCACACAATTTTATATTTGAAACTTGTAAATTTCTAAATTTATATGTAAGAAATTTAATTTTTGATTTAAATTTGATTTTCGTCAACATATGTCAATTTTTTGAAATTTTTTTGCCAGAAAATTAAATTTTTTAAGAATAGCTGTGGATTTTTGATTTTTTTTCCAAAAGTTTAATATTGAAATTTTTTTTTTCTCAAAAATTAATTTTTGTAAACAGCTGTAGATTTTTGAAATTTAAATTTTTTTTTTTTTTTTTTTTTTTTTCGAGAATACATGTGGATTATTGAAATTTTTAGCCCTATTTTTAAAACCCCATCTCATTGAACACATTTTGATTACACGCAACACGGTATTTGCCTATCTAGGATTTGAAATTAGTACACGCATATACATACATACATACCTAGAATGCAAGTCAGCAATGAAACAAGTCATCTTGATGCGCAATATTTTCTTATTCTATGAAAATGGGTGAACACAACGTTTTCTTCTTCTTATTTTTTTTTTTACCAGAATGATTTTTCATTTTTTGTCTTTATATAACCTGAGCTAAAAGCAAATACCCTCCTCAAAATATATAACGTTTCGGATACAAAGATAAGGAGTTTTGTAATACCTGCATAATATTATTATGTATGTGTTGTGTGCAAGTTGCAATTTCTTCGTCTTGGAATGTCTTATTTAATTACAACATTAGTCATTCTAATAACAAACTATTGATTAATGCTATCATGTCATCTTGATCCAATGAAATTATTTGGTTATTATTCATTTATGAGTAATCAAACTGTGAGCATTTGAACTTTACAATTTGTCATAGAATACTTATAATATTTTACTTTTTAAAAATCAAAACTACAAATGCATATTATTTATATATTCACCATAAACTTAAAAAAAAATTATCTGCAAGGTGGCTTGACAGTGTGTAGCTTGTTGTAAAGAAGAATGGCAATAACTGAGAAGAGTTTCCACAGTGAGTAAGATACACCTATATTGTATATTGAATGATATTCAATTAGTTGTACTTTTGTTCCGTAAAACGGCGACACGGCGTAGCTTTCTTTACAAACTTATACAAATAAGTTAACTACACTCATGCCTCATTATTGGATTATCCTTATTCCAAATACACGATATCCTTCATTTCAATTATATATATAAAGTTTCTTTCTCGATTGAATAATATATCTATAATATCCAGTCGAGAGTCAATTGTCTTGTTCTCCAATCAAGTTTCTCCTTAATATAGTAACTAAATATAAAAAATAACCAATTACAAAATCAAGCATAACAATTCAATGAGAAATGAAGCCTGCATTTTTATATGTGTAATGTACATTGCAAATTTGATTTAGTATACAGACATCGAGGTCAGAGATAGGCATATTGTAGCTTGTTAGCTGCATTTGACCCCGCAAATACTTGTTTGGGGCTCACCAAAAAGCCTCTATAAAGCGTTATAAATGTGATAATGGTAAAGTTTCTACATTTTAACAGTTTTAAATATGACGCCCATCAACAAAAAAACCCAGCTAGAATGATTTTCATTACAATGAAGTCTGGATAAAAAATCGGTACTACGAAAACTCCCCTGGGGAAAATTGCCTGTGGAAGATTGCTCTGCTCAAAATTGCTAGTCAGGAAAATTGCCCGTATTTTGTTCAAACTTAATGATGAATAATAAGACATTTAATATAATTGATGACAAATATCTATGCATATTTGTTCGTTCCCTTCCCCAAGGAAGTGCCTTCAAATGTGAGTAAGATTATTGCAAAACAATTTCCTTGCAATTTTTCAAATTCAATCCAATCTTCTAAAAAATGGATCGAGAGGATTGGTCAGGAGAGGGGGGGAGGAGGGATAAATAGTTTATGATAATATTAAATATCGAAGCAATATTACAGAAGTATACATTGAACTAATAAGATTTCTTTTTTTTTAAATAGCAAATTTGAGACATGCACCCTGTTGATTCGGTCCATACCACTTGGTTTTTAATCCTACCAAAACTTCCACCCCCAACACGAGGGCTTGAAACTATTTTTTGGTATTAGAGGGGTTCCTTGGATGTACTGGCGGTAGTTTTTAGCAATCTTACACTACCCCCAGAGGGTTCAACCATATTTAAAGAGGCTCTAAGCTGGAATAAACAAATATCTTTAGATATTTGTCATAAATAATATTAAACGAATTTATAATGTGTTATTATTCATCATTAAGTATGAACAAAATACGGCCAGTTTTCCTATCTGGTAATTATCCTCCATGGCAATTTTCACCAGGGCAATCTTCCACGGGGAATTTACACCAGGGCAGTTTTCCGCGCATATGTATTGACATATGTAAATACAAAAGCAAGCTAAGATGTGTTTTTTTCCCTCACAAATGAACCTGGATTATCTATGTAGTCTTCAACGAATAATTAACCTCAATTTCTAACAACAAGTTATTCTGTTTAATCTTTTGGAGACACTGCCACAAACTACACTTAAAGTAGCAAAAATTCATTGTCACACTGAATTTATAAATTAATTCATCTAGAGTAAAAATTACCCCTTTTTCCTCATCTGATTTTATAGTACAAACTAGTGATGGAATAATTCCATAAAAAAATCCGTTAAATTAAATTTAAAAAAAAAAAGAAAAATTTTGAATTTTTTTTTTTCAATATTAAATTTTCTATTATAGTAAAAAATCAAAAAATCCTTCATTTTTTTTTGGAGGGGGTGGGGGGGGGGAGGAGGGTTTAGTTATTTTTCATAACTTAGAAAAGTAATAATTACCTAAATACCAGTAATAAATCAGAATCGGAATCCCAAAATATATATTCTTTTCCAGATACTGACCCCGATTCCAGAGAAAGCATCCGATTCTCTTATGTCCAATTCCAATTAATCGTCCCATCACTAGTGCAGACATTTGCCGAACAAAGAATGGAAACTCCATTGAGTCCACAAGGTATGCTTTTTGTTCTCTATGATTTCAATCCTTCGTGTACCACTACGATTTGAGTGAATGTTTGTTTTATTATATATTATTTAAAAATGATTTGTTTCCTTTTTGGTCGTCAGCCATAAAGTATATCATTTTGAAAGCTCAACAACCAATTCTACCGATACATGATGAATAATTATAAATCTCACTTCCTTATAAATAGACGTAGGTTTTTTGAGCGTTTTTTCCCCCCAAAATGAGCGCCAAATTTATGAAAAATTGAGCAATTTGTATTTAAAGAAAAATACCTTTTATCAAAATGATTTAAAGTAATTAGTGTTGTTTTGTATGTATCACTATTTATTCCTAAATTTTACTATATTATATAGACAAATAAAGATTTCAGGAAATATTTTCTTCTGTCATTTTTGCCTTCGATTTGTATTGGTAGTTTTAAACATACTAAAAGTCGTCCAACTTTGTAGTTGAAGGAAATTCGAAGTTGACGAGATCTTCAGGAGTCTTGTTAGACGGAGGTATCTCATCATCACTCCCACCACTGACATTAAGTCCAACCTTATGATGCATAAATGGAGCATTATGATTTGACAGTTTGGCGCAAAAGTAATCATAACCCTAATTTTATGGTATACATATTTACCTCCAAAAAGAGAGCCTAATGAAGGAGGTTTTTAGCAGCTAGATTTTCCCTTGAAAAATATCTTCAAAAGCTGTTGGGTAATCTAACTAGAATCCAAACTTTCTATATTTATTTCATACCAGATTAGAAAAACGAGCCATTTTCAAACAAAAAAAATGGCAAAAAGAGCAAAGTGTAAAATAAGAGCCATTTTTGAGCAAGTAAGTGATTGTTCACAAATCCTAAGTCTACTTACAAGGTTATAATTAGTTCAATAAGCATAACATTCAGTCAATTCCAGTGATATGTTCAAAGTACGTGTGCGAAAACGTCCGATTAAATAGAAAATAAGCGTTTTTGACTTAAAAGTAGTTTGTTAAGTTACCCGAGGATAGTAGCGCCATCTTGGATTTATTAGTAGTTTGTATACTTATCTGTTTGTTACGACAACTTAGTACATCTGCGCCATCTGGCGGCCATTGACGTTTTTTTTTGTGCCTATTGTTTCAATTTTTGTAACAAAAAACAAAATAATAATGTAAACCATTAATACATGGATAAACTACCCCTAAAGAAACTATATATGTATGCAGAATGAACAACTTTGGCCCAGGGTCACCTCCATTACCCCTTGAATTATTTCTGGTGAGGGTTTTTTTTCCAGAGCCTTCCTTCCTCTCTATGGCTTCGTTGTGGTTTAGTCTCTCTTGAACATTGTAGATGGTTTTACGAGCCATTTCCGTCACATCTGTTGGAGGATGAACCGCACGAAGAATCTTGCTGCAATAATATTTTCCCTCCAATTTACAAAATTCAAAAAGCAGGGGGTGCTTGAGATACCTGGCTACCTATAATATGAGAGACAGTTCTAATTTCCTGCCACTTAAACTTCAAATTAATATAATACAAGTATGTAAGTTCCCCTGGAATATAAATATAGAAGAAATCTGGCAATGCATAAATAATTTAAGCATTCCTTTGCTGCCTTAAAAATCCACAAATTTGCAATGTATACTCAAACACTTCCAATAGGATTAACAAACAACTCTTTTGGTTGCTCTTTTCAGGAAGGAGTTCTATAAAAAGTGTTTGTTTCAAATGATTCTTCATTTCTTTGAAGAAGAAGAAAAAAAGAAAAGAAAATGAGAGAAAACCAGTTATTTACATCTAGAAGAAGAAGAAGGGTTAAATGGGTGTGTAATTATTAATTGAAGACAGACAAACTCCAGAAATAAAAACTTCTAGCATCATTAAGCATTATTTTTTTTTTCTTTCTTGAATAAATAATGGTAATAGTATATAAAATAGTCGAATTGTGTTATTTTTACGTCAAATTAAACAAACGGAAGCATCACTGGAACCACTGGGCATTTTCTCTTTTTCTTTCTTTGAAGAAGTGGTTAGAAAGAGAGAGAAAGAGAAGAAGCAAAGAGTTGTTGGTCCAATTGCATACGTAGATGATGCCTCATACCTTCTAGAAACTGAATGACAACATCTCAATGTAGAATATTCAATTATAGTAAATCCCTATGTATGTAGATACAGATGTTGGATTTCGACAGCTGATAACAAAATACTGTGTAAGGCTTTATTTAAGTGTGAGTAATCCTATGTCCAAAATCAGTTGATAGTTTGCCAATTTTCCGACTATGGAATTGCATTTTAATCATTTTTGCGAATGGTTCACATCTTGAGAGGAGAACTGACTCTAATTCAAGGTCATCAACAACGTTTATGTCCCTATCAGAAAATCGACCGCTGACTACAAAATACGCCGTGGGATCCGTCACATAGAAACATTCCGTCTAGATTGGCTACACAAAAAAATAAAAACAAAATCTTGATTGATTGCATTTAATACTCCTATTTTCCCATGAAATGCTTGCTTTTTACATCCTGTCCAGAGGATTTTGTATACTTATAACTTTATGGAATGCCCGGATTATGTAGCACACACTTGTAGTAAAGTCGACTTCAATAAAAGTAATTTTTACTAATGTAAAATCCAAATATTTTGTTCTTAAATTTTATTCATTTCAAAATTAATATTAACCTTCTCTTCCCGTTCAAGAGATACTGATCCAAACCACCTCTTTTTATTGTATATCAAAATAAGTCAGCACTATTCTAAACAGATTTTATAGATAAATGCCTGATAATGTTGTGTATGCTTCCAAATTGTGAACATTGGTAGAATGACGTCATACTGCGTTTATACTCCTGAATAATATGTAGGTTGTTAACAAACTGAATATTGTTTTATGTGATGGAGATTTTGTAGGATTATTACATAAAATGGAATTGGTTCTTTCACGTATAAATGTTATGTACACTCTTTCTAATAATATATGTTTCATTTTATATTATAACATATAGGATGGAGTTATGATGTATTATAGAATTGAAGTGCTTTTTTTATAGATTTTTTTGTTGTTCCAGATATTTCTACAGTCTTCACTGTTATATAAAGCAATGAAAAAATCAACGATAGTTGATCTCAGATAGAAAAAACTTGGCCCCAAACTTGGCATCAAATGAGAGAATGGGTTATTTTATTTTACATGCCACAACTTTGGCGACGCTAGTCTTTTTTTTCCTAGAAAATATAATTTTAATACCGAACCGAAAAAAATCGATCTCGAACCGAGTCTCAACACTAATATAAGCATAAACATCTATCTATATGAAGGATAAGAGGTGTAAACTGAGGGGAATAACTAATGTATATTCGTGACGACTCCTAACAGAATATATATTATATACTCGTAGGTATATAATATATACTTAATGCCCTTGTAGAAAAACAACAACAGTTCTCCCATTCCCAATATTCTTTGTCATTTTTTAGTTCAAACGGAATAATCAAGAAGGGTCGATGGTTATGCCTACAAATATAAATTTACTAGCTTCTGTTAGTCATAATTACATATAAAGACGACATTTGAGGTTTCTTAAATCCTTTATATATTTCCTTTATTTGTTAACCAAATTCATTTTTCATTTTTCCTAAATTGGATTTCTTGCTGAATAAAATATCTTTATTAAACCTAAATATGGGCATCGGTTTAAGATCTATACCTCAATATCAATGCATTTGGGTATATCAAGCAGTGATGTACGGACTACCAACTGAAAAAAACTATCCAGGACATCATCTCTGCCAAAAACGATAAAAGAGATGGGTAACTCACCCATTTTTGAGAGCTTTTACGTCCTGTTATTCAACGATCCGCCAGGGTCTGTCATTCCGGGTTTGCACCCCCAACCCTTGAGTCAAAATTTATCGTCTAAGACAGATTAAAAACACGCTACCATAATATACCTAAAAAAATCAATAGCTTGATAAATGTTACATATATAAATTAAACAAAATATTAGAAAGATGGGACCAAGTACAAATACCACTAAACCTGTATAAACTTACGAAAAGGTTCAGAAAAGGAGACTCCAATAAACGGTCGATGATGTATTTTTACCGTTTTCTGCTACCTTGACTTCTCAAAATTAAATGGCCTATTACTGTCATCCTATCCAATCTTTGTACCAAGTTATATCAAAATAGGTCTTTAACTTTTGCCGTAACCCTGGTGACAAACAGATAAACAGAAGCAAAAAATTAACCGAAGGTATTAACTGTTATATATATATATATAAATAATAATGAAACAAGTACTTTTTCAAGTAAAATGCCAACAAATTCAGTATATACCTTACATTATTGTTAGGGTTGTTAAGAGGTAACTGTGAATGTACTAACATTTTCTTAATAGATTTTTTAATGGATTATAAGGATTCAAACTAAATCATTCATATTTTATAACACAACTTAATAAAAACATTAGTCAATCAATGAACATCCTTAGTCATATTTTTAGTCCACATAGAACATTCAAGAACGTCTAAATAAATACATTTTCCAAGAATTATTGCACAAAAGTCTGGTAAAACATCTTAGTATCAGTTCAATGGTTGTACTTATCCTCTTAAAATGACGTGGAATCTCTCTTTTTTTTAAGCATATAGCGGGTAAATCAATGCAATGCATAAATGCATTGGAATTTAGGAATCTATTCTCTCAAACATAGATGCGTAATACTTGTAACTATTTTTATGAAGGAGAACCTACTAAAAATACGAAGAGAATTATTTTCTTACGTAATCAAAAATAATGTAGAAAAATAGACCAAGAGAAGGTCTCCTTCAAAACATGAGACAAGAACTACAAGGTTAGTTAGGTATTACAATCATATTATGGTCTTACCATTTAGCTGAGTACACTCTAATGACGTAAACAATCGTCTTCTATAGTCTTAGGAAATATTATTCCATTATATATTTTTAAATCTAGTGGCATTTATTGTCAAATATATATATAAAATTGAAGAAACAATTTCTTCAAATTGGCTCAGGCCATGTGAGTAGAAAACTAACAACATCAAAAAAACCAAAACCAGTTTTCAATTGAAATATCCATAGCTGCTATTATTTTTTTTAATAAATGTTTATATAATATGTAAGATAAGTATGAGAGATCTGCGGAGTGTATGAGAAATTTTAATTTAAAGTAGATCCGTCATTTTTATTCAGTTACAGTTAGACTAAGGTCTTATGACTAAAATTTGAACTACATATTTTTGAAAGAAAAAAAAATATATATAATTTAGTATCATTTTAAATTTACAAAAGGAATCCATATTACCCATCATCAAACAGGGTTGGGTAATATTATGGGTAGACATATGATTTTTGTAAGAGTGCAAGGAGAACGCAGGAGCAATATATATGGTATTATTAAATTAAAACCTTTGTTAATATCCGCTCCATATTATATGATTTTGGAGGGATATATTTAATTACTACTACTATAAAGGGGAGAACCTTTTACATTATAAATAGCATTTGTGACGGGAAAATATTATAATTATATTTAAATTCAAATATATTTTTTTTATTAAGCATTTTTAAAACAATTTATACAATAGTGGATACTTCAGAGCGAAAAATTAATACCACTTATTACTTTGACGAACCTCGATCCCCCCTCATTTCTGAAACACGACTTTTCATGAATGCAATGATGTTTGTTTTGTTACAGAATTCTGCCTTGCTCTTTGATATTAATTGCATTCAGTATTCCACCTACAATTGATGAGTATTGGAAGGAGTAAATAAAGATTTGCTTTTTGAATTTAAAAAAAAATCAAAAAAAATCCAGAGGATATGGGGTTTCCAAATGTCCTCATGGAAATTGCTTATAAATAAAGCTACTATATTCAACATGTTTGATGATGCAAAAAGCTCTTTAACATAATTTAAGGAATGCCGTATTAAAGATTTCTTGGTATTTGAAGGATAACTATAATCGGTCCCAAGATGACCTTTATCTATTTCTTTCTCCATGATATTCAATGAGAAATTATGTAAACATAATTTATTTTCCGTTTTCCTTAACTTAGATAACCTGTTTTACATCTCAGACAATGCTAAGATCTCCCATACTCACAAATATTAAAATCCAAGGTTTAATATAACATATTTTATGAATGAAACAGCTCTTCAAAATAATATATTAGATTATACATTCATACATGTTATAACATATAAATTTGGACAAAGTTTACACTTCATCCGGATCAATAACGGGAGTAACATGGTCAGGGTCTTCGGAGAATATTTTTTCTTCCTTCTTGTGTAATCCTTATATACGACATACTTCCTTGTTCCCTCGCAATCTTAACTTTTGAAAGAAAATGACTTTTTATTTTGCAAAAACCAAAGGGAATTAGATAAAGTTTTGGTATACTAAAGTATCTTTGGACAAAGCAACCCTTTTGTTTTTCTAAAGTAGCGTTAAGTTAAATGCTTTTAATCAGGCCACTGACAAAAGCCATTAAAGATGGAGTGCATATAACTAATATATGTATATCGTAAAAAGTAAGTTGTGATGGACCCTAAAATAGTCAGAATATTGTCTATATATACATAAACATTTTAAGCAGGTTAAACATGGATCCCAATGTGTAAATGAAAATATGAAGAGCGCATGGTAATTTTGCCTCAGGAGATTTTGAATTAAACAATTTCCCCTTGGGACATTTTGTCTTAAACCCATTTGGCTTCAAGAGGTATTTCCCCTTAACATATAAGTAAAGGATATTTAATGGTCACTTTTGGTTACAATAAATTTTCATTTAGAATTTTTTAATCAAAATATGTCATGTGTATTACTATAAAACGTATTAAATGATTGTTTTCTGATGGAAATATGATGGAATCATGCCCCAAAATTGCAATACGTAGACCAACCAAATCTTACTATGTAACGTATTCAAACCAAATATAAAGTAGGTAATAAAATTACTATAAGATAAAAACAAAAATAAATAAACACGGCAACAATTCAAACAGAAGAATGGCTAATCACTTCTCCGATATTAATTATCATGAGACATGATGGATTATTTATACTAGAAAATACACATGGATTGACAAAAAACATAAAATAAGGTAAGAGCATAATTCCATCCTTATTCCAACAGAAAAAAACCAACAACATATAATTCATTCTATAGTAATTAATATCACATATTTTGATTTTGAAAATTCAAAGGGTATATCAATTTTAATCAAAAATAAACAATAACGACGTATAAATCTCATTTATTTATATATAAAGGCGAAATATCCCTGAGGCAAAAGGGCCTTAAGGCGAAATATCCTAAGGCAAAACGCCCCTAGAAAAAATAGTTTAAGGCAAAATTACGTGGTACTCATATGAATATCGTAGGGTTTATCTCAACTTATATGTCAGCTTGATGTATCGCTTAGTTGCCAACTATTCTCACTGTACTAAAAGGAGATATGGAGGTGGATAAAGCAACGACAATCAGGTTTTACACACATTATTCAGCTATTCTGGTTATTATAACTCAAAATATTTGTCCAATTTACTTCATGATCTATATGGAAATATGGACTATTTCCACACAAAATCAATTTTTATGTTCGTGACTTTTAGTTTGGGAGCCTGCCACGGAAGATTTCACCCCATAAGGTAGAGAAGGTTTGACCACCTGACATTACTTATGTCGCCTAGAACATTGAACTCTTTTTGTCAGCCTGACCGCCCCTGAAAATATCCTTTGGAGAGTTTTTAAGCATAAGGTACATGGACAAAACTTGTAACAATGACAGGACATCACAGAAAACCAAGACTGAGAAAAAAATTTGGTCGGAAACTTGAGGTCAGACCCCCAAAGTTGCCCTTAAAGACTTTGAATTTACGGCTTATTTCAACCCATAAAGTACATAGACTTGCATCATTGTATAGTACTATGTCAGGACATCATAAAAACAAGACTGTTAACCAATTTCTGTTCGGAAAAATGAAGTCAGACCCCCCAAAAAGTACCCCCCCACTGAATACAAACAATATGTTGATAATTAATGCCTTATAAGGACCTTATAACAATCCCAATTTCACTATAAATATAATTTTCAGTTACACATTGTATTATAAATTTTATAGATACATATTTCAATAAAAATGACAAAGAAATTAAAATCTTTTCTTCACTGATTTCACTTTCCTCACTAGTATTGTTGTAATATTTGTCAACATACACTTAAAGAAAAAACACAAAATAATTACAATTTCATCAAGACCCTTTTTTAAACAATGTTATTCATTTACCAGTTTTAAAATTGAGATTTAGTGTAATTCTGATGTATGTGCATTATTAGGGAATTTAGTTTGGCAAAATTCAGGGAAGATAATTTCGAGTTTTTAAACTGAATTCACCCTTTTCATCCATAATATGTAGAGTTTTGCTTATTTTAGCCATTAATTGGGGCCAATTTTGCATTCTTTTTCAGTTTATAACACTTAAATTGGGCTATTTGTTTAGATTACATCATTTTAAGTGTGTACCAACCTTCAAAAACCAGCTGTCTTAATTTTATGACAATCTCTCCTTTAGTTTGTGAGGTATTGTACTAAGTGTGACAATACTTTTGTTAGTTCTAAAGCAATGGACCAAAATCAATTTCGTGTTTTAATTTTACATTGCTTCTTGATGGGGAAAAATACCCTTCAACCTAAACAATGGCTTGAAAAGTGTTATTAGGACACGGCTCCATAAAACGAATAAAGTAGTAATTTTTTGCTGATTAAAGGAATACTTTTAAAAAGTCTCAATATATATTTTAATAAGACCAGTAGACAACTCTTTTAGCTTCAAATGAAAATGAAGCATTGCTTGAATACATAAAAATCATCTGTGTATAATAACTATGATATCCATCGAACCTGTTTGTCCACCATACAGTCTCTTCTTTTTACCTTGATACATTTCATTCCTTAACTTAAGATTATTTTCAAATCATATTTTTCAAGTGCCTAGAGTGATTTAATTTCTAGGGTCATTATACTCTCTTTTTTTTAGGCATTTTACTAATTAAGTCTCCTCTCTCCTTATTAAAAACTAGAGATGAATCCATTAAAACAGTTTGGAAGAGTTTCTTCATTGAGAGCACTCATCATTTTAATTCATACAAATAGTTCTAACCAACATTATTCTACTGTAAACTCATAAATCATTGGATACACACGTATCCGAGAGTTTATATCGTCTGGCAAATCTAAACAAGATGTATTCGACGGCGAAAGTTTTTTTTTTACGACAAAAAAAGACGAAACAAATGCTAGACCAAGTGAGGCGAAACAAAACATGACGAAACGACAAAGTGAAAAAAACTTTTATTGGTCAGATGGAACTGCAGCGATTTGGTATTAGTAGATATTATAGTCTATGTTAATAAAGCAAAGTTTGTCTGTCTCTATGAAAAAAAGTCAACCGGTGCACTGTCTATAGTGGTCCCTGATGTATATCATAAACATACTTTGATATAAGAAATTAGAATGAAATCATATTAATGAACTATCGGAGGGGTGTGCATTTAGGTAAGCTCTATACAGTGGTTCTGATGTGTATCATATTTATGATCTAAAAAATAACAATGTATCATAGCTCATATGCATTTTCAGTATATCTTAAGATTTGAATAAAATCTGTTATGTAAAAATTTATCGGAGGGGTTATGTATTTAACATACTGATTTATTTGTTTTTGTAAGTGAGCGTCCGAGAGACCAAAGTACTCACAAGTCAATTTTCTTCTCAAACTCTTAGCATTATACTTTCATTCTTGAGGAGAGAACAGATATGAATATATGTAAGTATTGAGTTGTTACGTATAAGTGTGCTCGTGAAAAATAAAGAGTGGCATTGAGGATTTCTTGAAGAGTTGTCCTATATATTATTAAAGCAAAATTAATCTTTTAGGCGATGCCTAATTACTCCGGGCAATGCTGGTATTACCATTAGTACTACAGTAAATTCATTTGACCCAGGAAATATCTCTAATTAAATACAAATCTGTATATACAGGGTCCACGGAAAGTCCTTTAAATTAACTTTATATAATATATTATATCTAAGGTTGCGAGAGATTATTTTTAAACTCTAGTTGGATCGAAACTAGATCGAAACAATCAGTTTTTTTAACCACAATGGATGCTATAGTTAAGAGGGTAAATCTCGACCAGCCATCTTGAGGAACCTGAAGAGCCAGGAGATCAATCCCATGCTCATCAAGAGAACCATCGAAAGGTATGAGGAGACTCAATCTATCAAGGACAGACTCAGCTTAGGCAGACCAACGTCATAAAGGAGGCACGGATTCGTCAAAGCTGTCAAGACAAGGACTGCAAGAAATCTCAGGAGGGACATCACAAAGATGGCCAATGATTTCAACAATAGTAATATACCTTATCTGAGATGATCAATCCCTACAAATTGAAGAGGCAACATCACCTGTCGAGCAAGGTCAAACCTAAAAGACTTTAGAGAAGCAATGCCATTCTTCAGAAGCTGAGGACTAGCACGGCTCCCAACATTGTGTTCAGTGGTGAGAAGACTTTGACTGTGGAACAGGCTTTTAACCCCCAAAATGATCGGATTCTGGCCAAAAAAGGTGAGCTTGGTGACCATAGAGTCAAAAGAGTGCTGAAGCTGTGATGGTTTGATACACGGAAGTTCCCTTGGTGTTTTTGCCGGCCGGGTTGAAAATCAACACCATCATGGAGGAATGACTTGTTCCCTGAACCCAATAACACTTCGAGAGTGAGCCATTGACCTTCCAAAAAGGCGGATCCCCCACCACACATCCAGAGAGACGCATTGGTAGTGTGATCACAATTTGAGTGGTTTCAAAGCCAAGAAAGTCAGGCCCCTCTCCATCCCCGACCTAAACGTCATGAATTACTCCGTGTGGTCCATTCTTGAGAGTAGAACCTGTGTGATCCCAGCAAGAATTTGGATAACCTGAAGACTTTGTGGATTACCTTACTTAACCGGATTGATTTAGTGTGATTAGTGTATGTACTATAAAAGAGAGTCAATCTGTATATAAAATTAATTTTTTGAACAATTTTCTATTATTTTGACCATTGTCATTGTGATTACCCGCTCCCTCTTTTGCCGAGCAATCCGCCCAGCTAACCCTTTGCTAGTATATTATATAAATTTATTTGTCTAGGAGCTACCAAGATTCCAACTCCTGCTCACTGATTTCAAGCACATAACTTTCCCCGAGCGTATTGTCAACTATGCAATTTCGCTCCACTTGAGTGCCGAAACGAGACTAGACGAAGACAATATGAATCTAGACGAATCAAAGACGAGAATAATAGTAAAATGGGTGATCAAAATTCACACTTAATTTATATCTACTTCATTACTTATCACACAATATTGACTTAAAGAATGCATGTATATACGTATTTAGAAGAAACGGTGGCTTTGATTTTAATCTAAGGCATATCATCCGTCACGATCTTTTTTCACTCCAATTAATTATGTATAATTATAATTTATTTGTATTTTTAAAATATGATTTGTCATAAAACACGCTTCAAAAAACATATATTATATTGTTTCGGATTACTTCTTTGGTATTTAGGAGTAATTCAGTGGAATGTCAACTGATAAATACATATTATGTACATATCGCCACTGCCTCATTAGAACCATTAAATGTTTTTGCTCAATTTTAATTGTAGTAATTGTACAATTCACATGTGCCATTCATTAAAATGATTAACGATTAATTATTTGTTTTAACAGCGATATACTATTTCAATATATTTATATAGTTATTTAATTAATTTGCTTGATAGGATTAAGAGCCTTCAGTACCAAAGTTAGTAAAAAACATGAGAAAATATTCGAGGGATCTTATCAATTCAACCTCTACACGCCTTAAAAAGGAAGTTGGAGTAATTATACCCCTCAATAGCTCTAATTAAATTGTGTATAGGTTCTGTACTACAAATTGTACAAGTTCCAATTCAAAAATGAGAATTTTAAGTGAAGAATTTACAATACGTATAGTTTTCAATCCTCTGTCGATACATATTATGTAGCTAATTTCTAATTGATAAGACGTATTTATTTACTACTGTTGCAATGGTTGCTCTATGTAGCCACTAACCTGATTTGCCTCAAAATGTTATCTATGTGCATACTACTTAAGTATAACAGGTTTCTATAAATACATGTATATAGTCGATTGTGTTATTAATATTGATGCATTCAACTAAAAATATACAAATGCATTCTGCAATATGTTTTCACAGAGTTTAATTGCTAATGAAATAATTTACTTAATTACTCATATATGCCCCTCAGTCTAAAATCCAACCCTTTTTAAATGGAGCGCCTGGATCCTATTGCGCATATTTCAATGTTTAAATCCAACAACTTATTGTAACCAATTGTTTAAGGAAACTATAAACAAAAAATAAGCAAAGTCAACCGAGAAATAAAGGCAACATAACCCAAAATATGGAGCAACGCAAAGCTGTTATTCTGGAGTTATCCACAGGTGGAAAATCACATTCAGATATCATTAAAGTGCTGAGTTGTAACCACTCTACTGTGTATCGGATGAAAGTCGCACCAACAGCTTCCGAAATGTCTAGATCAATGTCAATGACGGAGTTAAATGCACTATTAAAGGCAGAAAAGACACCAGCCAGATCACCATACCCCGCTTGATAAAGCAAGACTCCTTTTGAAGCCTTTGGTTCGAGTAAAGCGTGTGCCTCGATGCAAAATCCTCCTTAACATGCTTGAAAAGCAAGACACTTGTCTTCCCTACAGCACCGATAGGGAGGAGACTATTTATTTCAAAATTTTAGAAGGATACCTTATTTTTTAATCTTCTATAAAATAAATGTGAATGACTTTTTTTTTTTTTAAATATTATAAAATTTCATTTTTTTGAAAGGCATTTCTGAAATAAATGTTGTATATTATTTACTGAATCTCTCATATTCCATGTTTAAAATTCTTAAATGAAAGAAAAAAATATATTTTATCTTTTGCAAGGCTTTCACATTTTGTTCCCCTCAAATCTGAAATTCCGACTCTAATAACCCAGAGGCCCTGTTGAAAATCCTTATCAAATTATGAATTATTTTACAATTAATTTTGTTTGGATCGATTTTGTATGTAAATAAAAATATAAACTGATGATATACCCCATTTTTAATACATATTAGGATATGAAATATAAATGAACTAGGAACTAGAGGAATAGATTTTAATTGACAGTAACGCAACGGTTTTAATTCTCTTATTTCTTGGTCCTATTTTGACATTCAAATATTAGGTCAATTAAAAAGTTATGAATGTTTTTCGTAAGGTATATCTCACGATATTATCACCTATTATACAGCAATAGGTCACCATTTCTATAAACTTGAATGAAAAAGGGTTTTTATGCCTATGAAACTTGATTGTTTAGGCCTCAAAGATGATTGATATCAGCAATTTAGATGTCACATGAAAATGCTTCATTACACAACTTTATCTTTATTGTATTTTGATTTTTCCATTTACAAACAGAATAAAATGAATGTGTAATGGGGATAATTTTGTATTGTCCACACCTTAAAAAGTACTCATTCGAGCTCAACCAATCAGAATTCAGTGCATTAATAATCAAAAACAGTCAAACTATCACAAGTGGATTGATATAATGCTTCACATATTCATACATACTTTATAATATATAAAAACTGACTAAGATATAGATAAAGAAACTTTTTTTTAGAGGTATAAGACTTGAAAAAAGGTCATGTCAAATATGAACATTAAAAAAACAATCATTTGTCAACAAGAGTAATACATCAAGACTTAATTTTTTTTAATGTTTTTTAATACTGTTTCATCATAAAAGTTAAGGTTTTGAAATGTATGGTAGGGGTGGGTGGATAAAATTTACCTAAATTTGAAGCAAACCCACCCTGTTCAGCGTATTTGTGGAATTTTGATAGAAAACATTGAATATCTTGCTGCTTCTCAAATCAATATTTCTGGATTATTGTATGGCTCGATAAGTTTTTCTTCTGTTAATTTATGTGCCACATAAGGTTTGACACTGTTTGTGACAACATTCAATGACCTTTCTTGTTCTGTATTATTTACCTAATTAAAAGTAATGACGAATAATATTGTAGCTTTCAAAATATTTGACTGCGTTTCCTTTAGATTCAATTTAAAAAATATATTGACTATCTAAAGAGCAGGACAGTAAAAAAAAAATGCATGTTGTGTATTATTGTACATTTCTCACAGTATTTGCATGCCTTAAAATAACTTATGATGATCATTCGATATTTGTAACTGAGAAATGAATTTCTTTCCCTCATGAGTTCCCTTCATTGAACAAAGTAATTTCTTTGTTCAATATACTGGCAGATTAAGCGATGATATATATCTTTTTAAAAATTGTTCCTGGTTCCTTCACAATACCATAATGATATATCAGATACCATGGCATCCGAAGTAGGTGAATTTGCAATGTTTTTTGACGAGTAAAAAATAATGTTCCCCTTTAAAGAAAGACTCTAGTTTTAGATCTTGAACGGTAAGGGTGTTTTCAAACAGGGCAATGGTCCCAAGCTCCCCTCAGATTTTGGAAGATTTTTGACAAAAGTATCTTCTATCTCGGTTCTGTTGGATGAAATTAATAGTACTATTATTATCAAATCTCGGAGTCCTGTACCAAACAATACTTTGTACAGCAACCAATTTACTAGAAATCGTACTTATGGAATAATTGGAGGTAACAGAAGCAAACATAAGGATGTGATAGATTGACAATTTCGTGATAAAATTTCTCCATTCTAATCGAGGTCTTTTAGTAATATCAACAAATCACCTCCCATATATATTTGGAAGCAGATCTGCCAATAAAGACAATAGAGGTCTTTATTGCTTTCTCAGTCTTTTTAAGACAGAAATATTTTATTATGGAAAAGTATTTTCACTCAAACTTCTTTTTCTTTCATATTTTTCTCAGGAACTGAGGGAATGAAAGACGCTAGATCAATTATTTGAAAAACAAGCTTGGTATTTCATAAATCGATTCATTTTTTCAAGTTAAATTTACGCCATTCATAGAAAAATCTTTTTGCAAAAAAGCTTATGTTTGACCAACTTGAGGGACAGGGTCCTTCAGAGTTCCATACTATCCCCAAAATGTTTACTTTGTTCCCTACTTTACATGTGTTGATAACCATATACCTAAAGAGATAATGAAGTCTTGTCTCCATTTGATTTTCTATCCTGATTTCACTGATAGCTTACCGAACAAAATAAGGAGGATTTCTATCTCCTTTACGTACATTTTTATGTTTCATAGGATAACACCGTCATTAGTGTACTGATCGGTGACGAAAAATAAATAAAATTTTCTTAAGTACTGACTAAGAATATCCTTATTATTAAATACTATCGGTATTACACGGCATTGCCCGGAGGTATTATGTGTCGACGTACATACAGATATATCAGATAACTTCCCAACAAATCCTTGATGTTATCTCTGTTGAGAACCTTTAAACGTAGCTACTCACTCAATACTTAGATGTTATCTCCTCAAGAGTAAAAAATAATAGTAATAAAAGATCGATAATTTTTTTAAATATGGTTTGGTGAGCCAGGGAATACTAAAAGCTCGTTTTTAAGCCTAATCTAAAGTCACATTCATTTTTCTAATATATTCCCTTGTTTTCTTTTTTTAATATGAGTTAAACTAAACGACTGAGAGATTAAATTAATTTTATACAGTGCTCCTTGAGTATCTTACTCCTTTTTTTTATATATTTTTCCTTTATTGGTATATGATATACATCTGGGAGCACTATGTGCAGTGCACTTTATTTCAGACAATATTTTTATCTTTTAAGTTGAATCAATGTTGGTTTATAAAAACTTTTTCACAACATATAGTAATTTTTTTTTCTCAAAAAAACAGACGTTTCTCTCAATTTCCTTAACTTACTGAATACTCAAATTATATATCATAGTCACATAATGAAATGCCCAAATTTTATCAATTTTAGATATGATATTTCAAAAGAGTATAATGATGTAATTAGCTAACTATCTTATGAAAAGCTTAGCACTAAAAGTGCTTACGAGTCAAAATGCCGAAAAAAAGGATAATATTCAAATATTATATAAGTAAATCATTAGAATATTATCTAAGTTGTTAAAAGTCAAAAATTATTAAAATTTTAGAAGTGCAAAATGATGGGATTATTTTTCCGAAATGCTATAAATTTCTTAGTAATTAATATATATAATAGTATAGTTGTAAAAAATATGATATCAGACACGCCTGTAACTTTTTGCAACTTTGCAACTTATACGTTGATTTATATTTTTGGGGGTTTTTATATTTTTTCGCGCATTTTCAAAGAAAACCCCTGTGTCACAATTAACTTTGAGACAAGGGGAATAGATCTTGCTTTATGAAAAAAAAAAAATCAATTTATTAGAAAAAAAAAACTTGCTCTTCAAAGCCCAGGAATCTGAGCTGATCACAATTAAACATAGCTCTCAGTACGTAACTCAGAATTCTGGATAGTTTTTATTTTATGTCTAAAGTATGTATCAAAAGTTCACATCTAGTACAAATGTCAGAATTTTTATTAGAGAAGTACAAAGTTTTGTTTTTGTAACATGAATAAATTGGTCATAAAAAGGGAAATTAATTTTATACTAAAATATTTATCTAGAACACAAATTTCCTTTATTTTGTTTGTCTATTTAATGATATAAAATGGACTACAGCCTAGCAGAGAGAAAAGAAAAATCTGTCAAGACCGACTTTTATATGAAATTGGTTCACAAAATAGAATGGCCACAGGCTGGCTTAGGATTTTCAGATCAAAGTCCAACACTATTAGCTACCAACTGATTTGGTTTATCTCTTATATAAAGAAAGGGTTGCATGATAGAATAAAGATTATATTGTCATATAGTAATGTCTACATTTACAAGACACGAATTGTATTTGAACATTCAAGAACAAATTGTTTGTTTGTTTTTCTTCAGCCTCTCATCCACATTTCCTTTTTAAATATACATACTTCTGTAGGTATGTAAACCAAACATGCGTTCAAGTCATGTGAATCATCTTCTCCCCCTAATGACTCCTTGTGGTTAGAACTGTTGACTCTTTTTCCACTACTGAGTGATCATAACGATTGTTATACATACAATACAAAAAAACAAACAACAAAACAACAGTTACTTAATGAATCCTACAGAGATACTCACCCCGCTAATTAGTAGGTAAACCAACTACATATGACTGTGTCATGCACTTCTTTTGAATGAATAATAATAAAAAGGCACAAATGTTTGAGAAATATCTTTTAAGTACATAGTTAAGGTCAAATATATTTATTAGTGTTAATCAAATTGGTATATGTACATTAAACTGGTTCAAAAAATATCTCTTTTGGTAAATAATAAACAGGCGTTAAGTTTGATGCATATTGATTAATGTTTAGAGGTTGTCCAATGCCCATCTCCCTTCTAGTTGATTAATTTAAGAGGGAAAATATTTAGATTGTCAAAAAGTGCATATCTTATCTTTCTAACACCGTCAAGTATTAACAGATCCCACAGATACACTTCACTAAATCCATCTATTGGAAAATAATATATTTATTTTTAATAAGTGAATCATTATTTTTATTACCAGCATAAACAGTTTTTTAGAACTCTCTCTGCTTTTTTTGGCAGTATTAATTCACTCTCAAAGTATACAATTTAGCGGTTCTTGAGTTATGCACTATTCCACGCGGGTATCATGAGAGATATATTCTATCAAAATTAGTACCTTTTTACTTTAAAAATCTTTTTTCTATAAATGTTCTTACTTTATGTCACATCCTAAAGAAAAAATATTAAATAAATTTATCATTTTTTAAAAACTAAATAAATATTTTATGGAAAAACTAAATTAATACATTTAAAAATTGTTAATTCATCTAAAGTATTTTTTATTAGTTACTCTATTTTTAATTACAGGGTCTGCCATAATACCGATTCGATTTAGAGGCTTTTAGCTCTCATTTAGTCATCCAAATGAACTTTAATGGACACCATTGGATAGACAGTTTCTAAAATTGTTTATTTTTTAAAAAACGACCGAAACATAAGCATATTTTTTATTAAAAATCAAATGAAGTGTTCTCTATTTCTGGCCAGTACCTTTTCAATCCTCTTTCTAACTTTGATACATATCTCCTTGATCTAGGATGTCTCCAAAGCAGTACCCCAGGTCTTGCTGATATTTTCTTTGAGAGCCTGAATGTTGGGGGTGTTCCTTGATGAGGACCTTTCCCCACCCATCTTGCACTCGGTCTTGCTCAATTGGCTTAGAGGCCCCTGGTGTCCTTCTGAATGTTACCTGATATACCTGGCGATCCCTTTTAACAGTCTCATGTATGACCTTTATGACGTCACAACTGGTGTAGACTTTTCCTTGTTGCTGTTGGAGGTCACAGTTGCCACACTAAAAGATTTGCCACGGGCGTAATTTTGGGGATAGAGAGACCTGCTAGAGTTCATTTAAAAAAAAAAAATAATGATACTTAGATTTGAATAAGATCATTATCATTTTCGTTACTAATGACGGGCCACGTATCACTTTTGGTTGCCGAATTTGATCTGGCCTAGCTCAGTAATGTTGTGTTGCAGTCAGGGTCAGTCCGATCCCCAACTTGAATTTTAAACCGACTTCAGATTCCTACTTGAACTTCAAGACTGAGTCCAAGTTGAGCTTCGAAACTGAGTGCCGAGTCTAGCAGGAATTTCAAGTCCGAGTTCCGAATCCAGTATGTCGGTTATTTTTTTGCAATTATTTTTTTTTCTTCCGAACTCCGATTGGATAATATACTTTCAGTGGCTTACATGGCTAATTAATGTTAAAATAAACCATTAAAGTACACTATCCATGAAACCACCTTTTAGTTTCCAAACATAAATAAACTTTTATCGATTTATCATGAAATATTTTTTTATTAATAACAGAATAAAAGAAGAAAGGACTCGAGACTCGCTAAATTTAGACGAGTCCGTTTCCTAAGAAAACATAACAAAATGTATGGATCCAAGTCCACATCCCTGGTTGCAGTACAGCAATCTTTCTTTGTAGACAATTTTGGGCTATGTTTCATGATTATATATTCAATACTTCCAGCACAAATATTAACTTTTGCAGGATTGGAGTTATGGCAAACCCTTTATATTGACCATTATCAGTAAAAATGTAATTTTTTTCTAAAAGCTAGGAACTTATTGGCTCAAACTTTATATTTCTTCATTGTGTACAAAAATAAATACTTTTGGCCGTTCCTCTCCAACACATTTCGAGAAAAAAAACAACAACATATAATCAGTCTAATGTGTATATATATTTTATGTTAGTTTCCAAGCCCCTCTCTGACGACATGAGTTATAAATAGATTTTTGGATGCGTAAATAAATGAAAATTGATTACAAGAAGCAACAATAACCTCTTCTGAAGAATTATCTTCGTCATAGTTGGAAATAAGTTAATTTCTATAAATATTCAATATTTCAATTTGCAAAAGATTTCTATTTAATTCCAACATCTATTCATATTTCAATGGTTTGCCCATCAAATGGAATAATTAGCCTTAATTTATTTAAAATTAATACCTTTTTGAACGCTTGATTAGCAGCCTACATAGGAGTATATAGTAGCATCCCCAAGAGTACGGGTCCGTGTATATACAGTGGAACTATAGGGGCCATGTATTTTTTTTTTTTAATTTGTCTTTTCTAAAAAAAAGTTATTCGTTCAAATTTAGTCTCTTCTAAAATTATTACCAAATTGTTTTTGGTGTCTTCTAAAAAAATTATTTGTCAAATTTGCCATTCATGAAAAAACAAAAAAAAAATATCTTCCTCCGATTTTTTTCTTTCCAGGGTAGAGTTATGCTTTCTCCGAGAACATATCATATTCAACACCAACGCTAACGTAAGGGACTTTAGGGATAATTTCACTAGAATCTAGATGCACCACTGCCAATCAAAGATGAATAGCTCTCTTTTCCAAGACCTTTCCATTCGGCCAGAATGCTTCAAACGCTGGAGGTGTATTAATTTGCAGACGACAAAATTGTTTCTTGAACAACTTTCTTGATGCTAGTCCAAGTAGCTCATTACGGAGATATCTTCATAAAAGTCATAGCTGAAATGGTTACTGCTGATGTGAGATGCTTTTGGATTGAACTTGTATTTTCTTTTGTAGGCCTTCACCCAATTTCGGAGCAATGCAGTATACGTCGATTTTTTGAGTGTAGTGATTCTGGTGGTTGTTGAAATTCCATTTCCTGGAAAGTAATATATCAAGTCTTGTGAATTAATCTAAACCTCTGTCTTCCCGATTATTCAATCAATAATATTTGAAATACTTTTTTTTAACATTCATTAACCTACGGAAATAACCCATTGTTTGCTCACCCAAAATTGAGTTTAACACGAGAAGGAAATCGTTGGAGCAGATGGCGGTACGGATGAGGATCTCGATTCAGACAAGACTGTAGAATCAGGAGAGAGAGTAAAGAAGGTCACAAAAAGGGATATAAAAGACGCTGCAGATTCGAGTGCTGATGAATGTTACCATGTTAGAGGCCAAATTTGGGGTTTGATTGGACTGAGTGAAAGGAGTCTATAAATTATCAACTCACTTTGTTATATTGTTGTTTCCATTTCTGTGTGACTAGTATATTTGTGACGTCACTCAGTTCAGCAAATATGAATGCAATATCTAAGTAACGCACCTTCCTCTTCCCCCACCTTGATATTAATGCTCTGCATTTTGATTGGTTGAGCTCGAAGCTGTGAACCATTCCCAAGAATTATTGATTAATAATTCCATCGTTGGGGTTGTAAATTATCTAATAATTAATTTATTTTGGCCCTTATTTTGGTTTCTTTTACTGTAAAAGTTGTGAGATATTATAAAGGTTGCAATTACAGGTAGATATAGATTGCTTTAAACACTGTTATTGCATGATTTCATGTAAGCTGTTGCAGGTTAGCAAAATTGATATTCATTTGTGTATAATATTTTAATGAGATTTTTAAAACTTGGGAATTGACCAATCGATTTCAAATTTCTTTTCTTAATGTTTCCATTTTAAAACTGTTCTTTCAATTATATTTTATAAAAGATGGTTTGATATTTCATATCAAACCATCTTTTATACAATAAGGAAGGGTAAAATAGTCGCCTTATTACAATTAACTATAGATTTATAATTCATTATTAAACCAATTAATTAGGAAAGGCTCAAATACTTTTGTTATATTTAGACGTTTTTAAATTTAATCCAAAAACTTTGCGAATATCTTTTTGATTTCCTTGTTTTTAATGAAGATCATATAACTTTCTAATCATGAATAACTAAAATATTCATGGAATTTGAAGTCCACTGTCGAAAATAGTAGATACAAAATTTTAGTAAAATCCGTTTCCTTGTGAAAATTTCTCTTGGAATGACCTATGTATGTACATACATAGAAACATTTTTTCAGAAGATTCAATAGGATGAACATTGGCTATTTACCCTAACTCAGAATCTACCAATCGCGAGTACTTGGTTTATTCATTGCATGGATAGCAAATAATTACAATAATTCTATGACATTATTTATTCCTTCTTCTCAAAGAATAAAAAGAAAATGAAAGATTTTTTGGGCTTTAAAAATTGAGAAAAGAGGTTGTAAATACCAAAGGATTTAAAAACCACTCCCATAATTTGACAACAGTAGATTCAAAATTGTATTTCTTTAACATAAGCTCAGCTGAGGAAAAAAGTAATGAATTGAATTTTTTAACAATACCTCGAAAAGTCCGGGTTTAGGTTTAAAAGTGTTTTAAAGGGTGACAACGCATACTAAAACGAGACCCGTACTGTCTCGCTTCCATCTTCTCTTTGTGCTCTTAAAGTTAAATGCATTTTTAGACAAGGAGTACATTATTGGGATCTCGATCAGCAGATAAATTTTCTTTTTAGGGTCAGTTCCATCAAATCGACTTAACTAGAATTAAAATAAGGATAAAAGCAGTGATTTCATCAGTTCCTAGTTTAAATTTACGTGGAGTTGTGATCATTAGAACTATGAGGTATTAAATTTCTTTCTTTCATTGCGAGATCCTTATTAATATCAACTGCCTTCTATATGGCTATCTGTCGGTACAGCCAAATTATATATCTTTTACAGAATGGCCGCAGGGGCTGTAGCCCCCCCCCACCAAAAAGGAATTTTGATTATAAATAGAAAATTTAATATTTGAATTTTTTTTTTTTTTTAAGTTTTGATATTTGAAATTTATTTAAACTTTACAATTTTTTTTCCAAAAATTTAATTTTCTGTAAATAATTATGATTTTTTTGAAATTTTTCTCGGTAAAATTTAATATATGAATTTTTTATTCAAAATTTTTTTGGTTTGAAATCTAATTTTAGAAATTTTTCCCAAAATAAGTCATTTTTTGTGAAAAGCTCAGGATTTTCGAAATTTTTATACAAAAAATTTAATTATTTTAGAGTTACTTTAGATTTTTGGAATTTTTCACAGAAAAATTAATTTTAGAGTTTTAATTCTGGAGTTTGAAATTTTTATTTGAAAATTAATTTTAGAAATTTTTTTCCAAAAAATTTAATTTTTTGAGAATAGCTATGAATTTTTGAATTTTTTTTTCAAAAAATTTAATTATTTTAGAATTACAATAGATTTTTGAAATTTTTCACAAAAAAATTAATTTTAGAGTTTAAATTCTGGAGTTTTGAAATTTTATTTCTAAATTTTATTTCCAAAAGTTGTAATTTTTGGATTTTTTTTTCTAAAAATTCCAAAAACCAAACCACCTCTCCCTTAAATATAATCATGCGGACGCCCCTGCTTTAATGACATTTGAAAAAGACAATTAGGGTTTATTCCCCAATGCAATAGATTTGAAACGACATATTTCAACTCAAAAAAGGCAGAAAGGAAGCGCATTGTTGATCTCCTTCTTTTATGCCCCCACCACTACGTGAAATAAACCGTCGACAAAGTTGATTGCTCTCTTGACCTCGTCCGAAAGGCCTTCAGCCCCCGGCTTGAGACTATGCTAGAGCAGAAAGAAGTAATTTGAAAAATAAATGACAGACTTACACCAGTATAACAAACTTATGTTTACATATCGGATACCTCTTGCTATTCTTAATAAAACTCAACTTCTCTATAATACTAAAAACGGTATGATAATGATAATTTGAGACAATTATTACGATATAACTATGTGCTTTAAATTTGAGTAAAATTGTATTTAAAGTATGGTATTAAAATAATATCAAAGAAAAAAAAAAAAGGTTCGTAAATTGTATACTTAAGCGTATTTATGGAGAAGATAACAATATACAGATTCAAAGGCTCAAAAGTAATAAAAAAACCTGTTTTATATGAATCATTGTATGTCTAAATGATTTATTTTACTTATATATTAACTAATATCCACTATGTAGACTTTTTTTTTGGCTTCTGCAGCTTCAAAAGTTCTCACTTCTCTACATAAGTACAATCTACTCATAATAATTAATTAGTTTATTGTTATTGGTATTAAGTTTGTCGTTGAGAGGATTAGCCATATAAACAGGGCCTCTCTCAATTCGTTCCAGTCATGACTAAATATTTTTTGGTTTTCACCTTTAGCTATCTTAAATGACAGGAAATCTTCATGGCGTCATATCCACTTCTTGTAACTAATGTACAATTGTGAATTAAATAAATAATAGTCTTTAAAATTTGGCGAAAAATGTCTAAATCTAGTTAATTCAAATTTAATTATAGTCAATTAAGTTATAGTTTATCATTATAATAAACCCTTTGTTTAGGTAAAAGAAAATACCCTCAAAGTAAAAAATAGTCATATGAGCTTAGGAAAACCAAAAACATTACTCAAAGAAAAAAAAAAAAATCATGGCATATTTTTAAAATTCTAGTTATAAGTAAGTATATGCCCCTATAGAAATGTCATTTGCAGCCTTCCCACATCAAACATTTTAATCCTTCTGCCTTCTCTTTATTTAAAGAAATAATTTATTATATTTATTGCCAAAATTTATAAATTTGTGTGACAAAAATTAATAGAGGTTAATATAAAAATTTCGTGGCTCGCGAGAAGGTTTTCATGAACATCAAATAATTCGTTAATATATAAAAGTATAAACACTTTTAAATGAACGTTTTGAAGAGAAAAAATATTAGTCTTAAAATCTTTTCATCACTATTAAGGCCAAGCTGTCGGAACAGTCTGGAATTGAGAGAATGTGCGTGGATCTCATTTACTGCTCTGATAACAGTATTAATTAATTGATTTGTGAAGTCGACTACTACAATTTTTACACCACAAGACGCTGCCTGTAGCTTATATAAAGCACTGGAATTATATGTATTTAAGGGGGTGCTAGAAGTTTATTTTGTAGGCAAAGGGGCAAAAGATCGCATTAATCGATTGGCCAGGGGTCTTCTCAATTTGTTTGTCTATTTTCCTCAACAAAACAGGACTTGGAAATATATTGGCCCCTTCTGGGAAATCATCGTCAGTGGGTCCTCACTATCTTATTTTCTGAATTTTGGGAAGAACCGAGTAGTCCACCCGACCAATTTAGCCAAAAATAAGTTGTCTACCTCTTTTACCATTTAAATTGCACAAAATACACAAAAGTGCAGAAAGTTTTTGTTCCTGATTAAAAAAAGACGAGTGTATGTTGTCGTATGGAAGCATAATTAGCAACTGACGTAGTAGAGTGACATTCGTACAGGAATTACTCTCCATTAGTGTGTTTTTGTATTAACACAGATTTGTAGGGGGATGGGATGAGAGAAAATTGCTAACGCTTAAAAGAACTACCCTTTAAGTATAAAACTACTGAAAATTTAAAGTAAATTAATTGATTAAAATAGTTATATGAACCTCTAAGGTTGGCAAAATATCATATATTTTCCTTAAAAAAATGCTAAATACTAACACGTTCAATTATGTAAAATATTCGTATGTAGATAAATTTAAAAGAAAATACTACTTATTGGGATTGAAAATTTGTCTTAGAAACTACTGTAAGTTATTATTTAAGGTACGGTGGCTCCTCGAATGGATCTAAAAACACAAAATCATTGTGTTTCTTTATTTCTTTAAAAAAAGGAAAAAAACCCTTTAGACTTGGACCAAGTCTCAACTCTAATATAGGTAAATATATTAAATGATATGCTTCATTGATCATGGGGTTAAAACCTTGAGCAAATGACCTTTGGTCCTTCCAGACATAATGTCTAACACATTATAGGTTATTTTTATAAACATTAAATAAAGGTGAATTTAATTGAAAACTAGAGTGATTGTCAATGATAAATCATTAGTCACAAAAAAATATTATTCAAAAATAAAGTGAAAATATCTTCTGACATTAAAATGAAAATATCCTTTTAATCATTTCTGACATATAAAACATTTTATGTTATGTACAATATTTGAGAAATGAAATAAAATACTTTGAATTAGGAAAATTTCATCATAGTATATGTTATAATAATATATGAAACCCTACTTGAGAAAAATAAAATTTATGGCTTATAGTAATGTATTTACTCTACAAAGAATATAAGGTTCATTGTGGATATGCTTTTAAATAAGCTGGGAAGTAATCAGTGGGGGACAAGGTGGCGGGGGCTAAACCCCAAATAACTTTTTCATCAGTTGTAATGGTCGGCTAATTAATGGTGAGTCATTCAAAGTAAATCCAGTTACTCGTGATTAGGGCACTGAAAGTATTACTTTTCTTCGAATAAAAAGTTTCATAGTTTCTGGAATCCTATTTGATTAAGTGCCTGGTAAGGTATGATTCAGGTGTTGTCAATTTTTTCTTCCTTGGAATATAACGACAACTATCCATGTATACATATATACCTGTCAGGGAAATGAGGTTGACCTCAAGGGATTTGAGTTAATTATTTTTGTGTGTGACATATTTATAAATATATATTATTTACGTTTTGGGACTGTTTTAGGCTTTGATTGTCGGTGCTGGTCGAAATAAATAAATAAATATTTATACTAATAAATTCGTGTAATTATGTATTAAAGTTTTGCTCTTTGATTAAACTGGCAAACAGTTTGAAATTTGACAGGTGAATAATGCTTCTTTGCAATAAATACTTAAAATAGCAATATCTATTTCATTTTTATCTTTTAAAAAAATAAGTTTTGTATTAAATTAACAATGAAACAAGTGATTAATTAAAAATCTAATGATCCCCTTTTGTAGATATAAATATCATCAGGGATTTTTTTTCCATAAAAATTAAAGACAAGAATATTTCAAGCAACTTTTGTTTCTCCCACTATTTGATTTGAAGTCTTTGATGTACTCAAAATGAGCCAAAAATATTTAGGTTCAATGGTTTATTTTGTTGTAGGATTCAGAAAAACTTTTAAAATACAACAAGCTCTGTTACCTTTGCTTGTCACTATTAAAAGGGCTATCTTCTTAATAATAATAATGTATATAATTAAGTAAGGACAGGTATAAGCTTAATTGGCATTATTAAGCTAATTGATAAATGATTCCGACACTTCATAAAAAGACAATTTTTGCTGATTCCGATGCTTGGTGAACCCCTAATAAAAATATATAAAAAAATTGGACATTGGCCATTCAACCAATGGTGGTCTGACTCAGGAAGGGGGGGGGGAGCATATATACAACTTACTCCCTTTAGGCTATCATTAGAGTTTAAAAGTTTACTACAATTGTATAATGTACAATCACCTTGTACAATTTTTATTAATCAACAATTAATAATTTCAAATTTTTGAAAGTCCACACTATCATTGTTTGACAAAAACGCTGACTTTTCACCCAAATTTGGCAACAAAATAATGTGAGTCAGGGAAGGGAATAGATCTTTAAAAAACACAACAACATAAATGTTCCCTCGTCTATTTATAAGAAAGTGTCACACACGTTGTCTGTGCCATAAGTCCCACTCACAGCCAAACCTACTCTGAGTACTCAAATTCATAAGATCGGTATTTTACAGATATAACCGAATTGAAAATTGTGAGAAGGGACACAATCGTATGCATGTTGCTTGTAGCCCTTCATTCCCTGAATAATAAACTCCATCAATTACAGAATAAAATAAGTATACCTACAAGAGTAGATGAAGGTGGATTTCTATATAATATGTTATGTCTCAAAGGGTGATTTGCAAAGTATATTTCTATTATTATTATAGGTATAAGTGGAAAATCATATTTGATTATTTTGTTATTGTTCGTTTGAGTATACTTAGGACTGTCATGGAATTAAGTTGAAATAACTTCCTTGTACGGTACATAAATATGTACATTTATGAAATACACTCAATTCATTTCGCATTTATATGTATTTGAATATGAGGGAATTTTATTGCATATTAAAATGTATTATTATTTGTTGAATTGATGGCCCTCAATTCATAGTTAAATAAACAAAGAATTGAATCATTCTATGAATATAATTGATTGGTTGAGGACAATCATCTGATCTCTTCCAATTATGTGTTATTGAGCGCAACGTTTATCGTGCTCTAGAAGTAAGGGGTTTTATTTGAGGGAATTTTTACATAATACAGAAAATCATTTTTTCTACAGGTGAAGCTTTTTTATTGATAAAAAAAAATACTTTTACTTCATACATAAATCATTACGAACAATGGGCCGAGTGTTCCGATTAAATTCATTTTAATGCAACAATTATTATTTACAAATGACTACTTTTGAGATGGTCGTGATGATTTATTTTTTTGGTTCATGTAATACACCCTAATTTGCTCGGTATTCACGGTGTAACAGTAAACCTAAAATTGTCCATGGTAGATATTTTCAAAATACCCCAATACCGTGATAGATGGAACTGATATCACCAACATGTGATTACTTCATCAGGGAAGGCCTCAGTGGTTTTTTTCTATAACGAACGTGACAATATCCTAAATTACTCTTCAATGAGTGAGTTTTGATTGGTGATAAAAATATCATAGCAGAGAGTCAACAAATAAATATATTTAAAGATATAAGTTACAGAAAAATTGATAAAAACTGACCGAATTAGTATAGAAATATACAAATAGTTTTGATCTTCTAACCTTGGAGAAAAGTTGACAAAAATTATGGATCTTTTTTCAATAATCCATATTGTGGTATACAAGTGTTGCAATTTTTATCTGTTTGTGTATTCTTCTATAATATATACTTAGTATTTACGCTTCAGAGCAATAATGTTTATTTGCTAGAAAAAGGTCCTAAAGAGGGGTGTCAATTTTGACATCAAACCATCTCTGAGCCATTGAGCCAAAATCAAAAAATGCTGTAACCCTGGGTGTTGCTCGTTTTCATCATTTGTCCCAAAAATTATCTACACCGAAATGAAATTATTTATATAAATAGGTTTATTTTATATAAAAACTAGATTGTAGTACCCGGCATTGCCCAGAGTAATTAGGTCTCAAATAAAAACCAAAATTGCTTTGATAATATAGAAAATAACTCACCAAGAAATCCTCATTGTTATGAGCACACGTCGTAATTAGTCAATAAAATAATTTTCTGATATAAATTCATATGACGTGTCCCCCCTTAAAGAATAATAATAAGAGTTTGTGGGAAAAAATTAATATGTTCGGATGACTGATGTGTGTTTTAGTCTTTAGAAGCTCACTAATAAAAACAAAGCAAATTCATTTTAACATACCTGCATTCATATTTTATTCAAATCTTAACATATACTACACACATGACTTATGAATATATACATAGCAGACAAAAACAAGCAGAAACTCGCTTGCAATATAACTTATAGACCCATTTTATTAATACGACTACATTGTTATTTCTTAAGATCAAAAAATATTTTTATGATTTACATCATGGAACAGTATATACAATATATACCCGGTACACCTGGTGACTGGTTTTCGTATATTAATATTTTCATAAATTCAAAGAGACAAACTATGTTTTTTATTAATATGGCACGTCTTTACCTTTATTGTATCACGCAATCTTTCATCCAAAAGAAACGGAAAAAGGCCCAAAATCATCTGGTAGTTGGTCAAATAAGACAATCATGCCAACTGCCATTTAACTTTTATATCCTCCCAGACTATCACAGTCATATTATTTCTTCACCATATTCAAAATGAAATACATAGTATTAAAATCTACATAGTATTTTATTCGAGACTATTATATTATATTATTACAATAATATTGGTTAGTATTATTAGATTAAAAGAGTAGTTATTATATTATTTCTATGAAGAAATAGCCAAAATTTCTTTATAGAAATAATAAAATGGCCCATTGGCCCATATATATTATATAAACGATGAGGGATCAATAAGAAATTGTGTTTCCTGTCCTTTTGAGAACGGAGCATAAGTTTAAAATAAATTATTACTTCGTGTATTGATCGAAAATAAAAAATTATGATATAGCCATGACGTATGAAGGGAAAAGAAGGAATCGACAGCTGACAAATTACGTAGGGTATTTTATGTTAGGAAGGTAACACCGTGACAGATGATCTGCTTCTTGTGAGTCAAAAATCCTTTACTTTGTTTTCCTCCTTATTTCTCTCTCTCTCTATTTTCAATTGTTTACAAGTTATTTTCCTTTTAGTGAAACGTTATTTACGTGAGTATGTACCTATGTACTTTTAAAGAAAGAGTTTTATTTTGGAAGTAGGTAAGTAAACATTACGCAAGGGCCCTACCAAAAAATACTAATAAACAATCCAATGGAAGAAAGTGAAAAGAGAATAATGACTTACTAGGGAGTTAATCGTCAGATGTTTGACTTTAATTTTTGGATCATATCAATTAGTCTATATATTGTTAGACTAACACCTCGCATTACTAAAAAGTGCTCGAAATTTAAGATTAAAAAGTAGTTTTTTTTTTGTTTCTTACGAGTAATTTTCTTGTATTCAATAGCATTATTGCAAGAAGTTGAATGGTTATAGCACCTGTACATATCTAGGATATGATATATAACACATGGGGAAATATTTATAAGGGAGGACTGCTCAACTATGATGATCAATGATCAAATTTAGAGTTGTACATTTGAAACATTTTCACGCGTGCGAGATTTTTGAAGATGTGAATATTTTTAATGCTGTTGTTATAGTGTCTTTAATTGTCAAGAGTGAACATCTAAGTTAAAGGTGGATTGGGATACAAAATATTGTGCCAAAATATGATATTCTTTACAATAAAGTTAATCCAATATATACTCATGAGAGCTAAATAAATTTAAAACATGATCATGGAATAATTATGTTTTTTATGATGATGAGATTTCGCTCATATTTTAATCTCTATCCATTTCCATACAATTCTCCGAATTTTTACTATTACATGAAATTTCTTGATAGTTTTTTTCCTCCAGAAGGATATAAGATCCCTTGAGATCCATTTTGCTATAATTTAAAAATGAAAATACCGCTTTTTCGTTTTATGTCTTCATAATTGTTATTCATTCATATAATATGAATGAATAAATAAATGCCGGGCAGGAGAGTTGAGGTCAAGTGATTCTCAAAATGAGTTTTGGACGGTGAGCTTTCAGTTTGGGCCTTGGCCAAATCCCCCTTTGATGTAAGTATACAATAAACACGTGTGCATGTGCTCATGGGAGACGGAAAGTAACAGTAAATATTGATTGGGGAGGTATGAGTCCTTGTTTGACTCAGATTAGAATTGGAGATCGACATCAAATTAATTCCTACTAGATATATTACTATTCCCTTCCTCTCACAGTTACTTGTAGCTAATGCCAGGAAAGGTTCAGCCAAACATTTTTCAAATCGTCAGGATTACCATTTCATTTTTCGGTTGATCTTTTTTTACATACCAAAAGTGCTTATAATTAATGCTTTTAGTCCAGTTAGATAACTTTCAATGTACGCATACTGTATAGACCTTGATTTTTTTTTTTACATGAAGACAAGACTGAGCCTCGTTACTTTGGTGGCTCTCTAAATGGCATTTAAAAAAATATACAGACTCAAACTTTATGGACTTGAATTTCCCTTCATCTCGGAACAATGTATCAAGAAGTGGCTTCAGTACCAACACAAATATGGTAAAGTTGTACTCGAGTCCACATTTTCCAAGTCATGGAGAAATAACGTCATGGCTTATCAGTGAAAAATATGTACCGTGTGACGTCAATAGTATAAAACTAATCAAAATATAAATTTGACGTCACATAGTATCAAACTTGAGCTGACAAGGCCTGATTTATAAAACAATGACATAATTTTTTCAATCCATATAAATGTACATATCCACCTCAATATCTTTCAAACTTGTTAGTTCTCTTTGAAAGAAGGATTTTTTAAATCAAAATATACAGAATTCTTAAAATAATATAGAACAGATGAAAAAAATTGATACATCACGTCGATCAAAGCAATTCTTTATTGTAGGTGACTTCTTTTCCTGGGAAATGTCCTGTTTTATATCTTATCCGGGGTGAGGGGATGTTTTCATGAATTTATGACATATCTGATTTTATGAAGGATAAATTTGTGCATGTTAAAAATTGACTTAAATAGAAAACTAAAACTAAATTAAGGAAAGACCCAAATCAAAAATATTTTCCTTCGGAAACAAGAGTATGAAATCAAAAATATATTTTCTAATAAAACACGAATTCTTAATTCATAAACTTATTTTTTTCTTCAAATATCACCCATATATTTCCATATAATACCCTAAATTGATTTATAACACTGCTATTTCATAATCACACGTCAGCTGGGGAACTTTATGATGCAAAGTTGGGACCTAAAACTCACAAGCTAGCATGACTAAAACGTGAATTATATTGAATCCAGATAATATAGCTCAAAACCAATTATTTTGAATATTATAACTATCTATATTTTTATTCAATGTACAATTACATAATCAGTAACAGCCTTTACATGTCGACAAACGATAATGAAGGCACAAGTGTTGTGTTTTTTGTTTTTTCAACAAGTGAAAACACTTTCAACTCCTTCAACAACAGCTGACGTCATTCTATGTTACTAAATACCTCTTTTTGTAAATCAAATACATATGATCCTCCTACTTTTTTGATTTAATTTGAAAAAAAAAACAAATTTATTATAATTTAAAAATCCTACTCTCTAAAGCGAACACTTGGAGTCCAAATTTTTTTTTCCTTGAAGCCCAAGTACTTTTTATATGCTTAAAAGACCTCGACCGATTGACTCATGGACCTTCCTCCCCCATAGTCATAACCTGATTTGCAAGAAAGAACTTTTTCCCCTGAGGGACTTACTGAGAGGATAATATCATTAAAGAGTCTTTATATCCTATTGATAAATGAAAAGTCCTTCTCTTCCTCCCCAAAAAATAAAATCATTTTTTACCTCTATTTGGTATCCTTGAAGCAGTCAACGAACTTTATTCATCCAAACTATGCAAGGTCGATATGTATATATTGTACCTAAGTACATGTAAAGTATCTTTTCTTTTTTGTGTGTGTTTGAATGGAGAACAAGATGAATCAGCAGATTATTGGAATCATTTGGTTTGGGAGTAGTCTCCAAGTGTGAGGATGAGTTGTTAATCATTATTGTACATTAAAAAAAAATCATCAATTAATAACAGTTGTAAGGATAACATGGAATATGTATAAATTGGGTTGATTATCTTTTAACAAACTTCAAGCAAAGCAAGTCAAATGTCGGGAAATGATGAGAAGAGCCGCGCAGGAGTGGGAATACTTGCATTTGGCATGCGTAAATATACGCATAATATGTACTCGCACCCTTAGAAAAAGGAAAACTGGTTTTTCTCTTCCATTTAAAGTATAAAATCCCTCTAAGTACTCATAATTTGATTTATATGAACTGGAAGTTATATAATTTTGAAAACAGGCTCTGATGTGTTGGGCAAATGGAATATTTTTAGGTTTCGGTCAGAAGAGAGCTTTATAATTTTTGTTGGACTGAATTACTTCGTCTCTTTAAAAAGTTCGGTCTAGACCGGCCTCATTGAAAAATTCGCTCTAGATCAAGCCAAAAGAAAAAAAAATGGTATGAACCGATTCAAAGACTAAAATCTGTCAAAATCAGGCCAAAGGAAACAATTGGTCTGGATTGGCCCAAAGGAACAATTCAATCTAGTTTGGTCTCAAAAAACATAAAATTCAGTCGAGACCGATTTTACATAAAATTGTTTATGTTTTTAAATATTGAACACGATAGAATGACATCATACAAAGTTTAAACAGAGATAGATTCGAAGAAATTTCCTATTATTGTCCCTCCTGGCATACAGAGCTCCGAAGTCGAGCATCTTTTGATATGAATGATCAAGTAAAACGTATATCTCTATATTCCTTTGGTTCTAACTTTTGGAGATCATAGAAGTACAATTAATCTGGTCTTAATGAATTAAGAATGGTCATATTAGTTGTCAAATTAAAAGCATATATAAGTTTAATATTGTTGTATATTTTAGTTTTATATTGTTATAACTTCATATTGTCATACATATGTAGATAGATAGATTCTGAATGATATAAATATATTATATAGAGTATTTATTTTAGAACATAATAATCCGGATATTTATAATCTATGTAAGATCTTTGTGTTATTTAATGAAAACATCAATGACAGTTGATCTAGAAAAAAAAAAAAGGTAGAAGAAATTCGTTCTCTCATAAAATGTGAGACCGATAAAAATCGCTCCATAAAGTGAGACTAAAAATAACTCGGTCCATAAAATGGTATCAAAAAATATTAGTGAATGGTCTAAGACCAGGGCCTAGAACAAAAAATCAGTCTAGAAAGAATAACTGAAGACTGAGTAAAAAAATAATTCGATGCTGGACCAAGTCTCAACACTAATATTTAACCCTATATTTCACTGACGTCATACAATGATTAAAATTGAAAGAGACTCCATTTTGAATGCTCAAAGTTGATATTCTTACAACATAAAATAAACATATTCTAATAAATCTTGATTAAATTTCATTTAATGCCTTTATTCATACAAAAAGGTTTAAGGTTTGGATTAAATATTACTTGACACCAATGATAAACACTGATATTCGAATATGTTCAAAGTAATATTTTACAACAAACGCCTAAAAATGGCTAGATTCTTCTATTATTTATTCTTTATTAAATCGAGTAGGGACGAGAAAAGTAGGATTATTAGAGAAAAATATCTTATTCTTTCCATTTTAGTAGTTATTTTGTTTAATCTACCATTAAGAAATAAGATTGTATAAAGATGTAATATCATATTTTTAATACATTTTAGGGTCAGATATAAATTAAAACTCGGAAATTGAGGGATACAATTTGAATAAATAGTAAGGGGTACGCCTTAGATTTGTTGGTCCCATTTTGACATCCAATACTTGACTATTTTCTTTAATGTTAATGGCAAAATAAAATTGGGTTATTTTGGCCCACAAAAGGACTGCCATATAATTGCCCCAATAATTTTCAGATGTTTTGAAATGATGTAGAGTCCTTGTCCATTTCTAAGTGTACAAATGTTTTGTGTTGTTTGAAGCTGGTCAAAATCAAAGATCTTTGAGCTTTTGGTTAGAAATTGAGTTTTTATAAAACATAGTAAGAAAATACTAAATATATTTGCTTTTGCTTATACAAATTTTCGTTATATAGCACCTTTAAAATTATACTTGTAAAATAAAAAAAAAATACAACAACGCTGTTGTAGTACTTTTACGATGATGAAGGTCACACGTAGGAAATTATAACTTTTTCTGTGTTATGGTCCATTGATAATATATTTGTAATTGCATCCTTGATGTTTGTTGAGCCAAAAAATAGTCTTGTTGCACAAATCGAGGATTCCAAAGCATATATATGGATTAGAATGTGCACTCGGTAGAATGCAAACCTCCTACTATGGTCTACTATTCTCCTGAACATGAGATCCATTTGACCTCTCTACTTACTATGTTCCAAAGTTATGGTCGATAATGTATTTTCAACGTTTTTGCTATATTGACCTCAAAATTTAATGGTCTCTTACTTTGACTATATGTAATCTTTGTAGTTAGTTAGATCAAAATCGGAGGTAAATATGATATTATGGATTTATATGGTTTAGTAATATTCACTTAAGGTTATTGTGTGGAGTTCATGAAGAAAGCTTCCCTCGTTTAGGTAATTACATAAATACCTACAAGGTGACATGAGCTAATCCAAACAACAAATTACGAAAAAAAACTTATCAAATTTTGTGAATAAAAATATAAAATAAGTAACTTTTGATTCCAGTTTTAGCTACATCCCGTTGTCATTATTGTGTATGTTCTAATAACCATAAAATTCCCACTAGTTTGTCCTTCATACACCTTCTACCCTTTTTTATATATATATATAAAGAAGTTTTGCAATCCAACGGTCAATATTTACAATAAAGGGAAAAGAGAGAGAGAGGTTAAGTTGATAGAAAGTTCACTTTTTAGCAAATTACTCAGTGTGTAAAAACGATGTTAATAACATAGTAAATGGGACGAATACTTTAGTTATAATATTCATAATTATTGTGTCTAATTTTTTATCTCAACTTCTCCTATCGATGGGGAAAGTTAAAATATATCTGGGGCACGTTCAAACAGTCGATATTATTGTTTGACCAGTAATTTTGCTGTGAATATTTGTTCCTTTTAGATATATTGCCTCATGGCACATTCCCCGCCTGTTCATGTTATAGAATCAAACTTTACTTTCAGTCTTTACTGTTGTACATCAGCCATATACTTGAGGAGGAAGCCAGCGATTAAATAAAGAATGCAGCCTATTTGTAAGGACGACAGAGTAGGAAGTCACGGATTTAGGATCAGGAGTCAATTTCGAAAGGACTCCTTCACTAGAGATACCTTTTTCAGTGTCATGATCTTAGTTGTGGCTTGAAGAAATGTAACAAATTCCATTAATAGAAGTAAAAGAATGTTTCAACAGTAGAAGCTAAAGATAAAGTCCGAACCTATAATATAAAAACGTAAAAGACAAAATTATCAGAGGCAAAAATGTTTTAGCCAAATTGACTTAAAACCCCGATTATTGATTACAAATAATAGAAAATTATTTTTCGGTTTGATAGAAACAAAATTTAATTTAACTTAAAAAATAAATATTTTTGGATTCATGAATCTCTTATAATTCCCAACCATTTGTACATTTAATGTTGAGGTGTTTTCGTCAACTCACAATAAATTTAAAAAATAAAATGTTCCTCCTATTTTGTAACTCTGTGCCTCTAGTTAATCAATAACTCCCTGACTTCAAATACAGATATATCACTGAATACTAGGCCCATTCACTCCATTTTTCTCTTAATTCATCGACCACAAATAATTATATTTTCAAATTTTAAGGTTTACAGAATAAATGCAAATAATTGAATTTCCGAACAAATTTAATGAACATAAAAAAAAATTATTCTGAGTTTGTAAATTCATAAAATGGGTCCCAGCTCATGATTGGATGTACTAAGCTACTTCAAAGAAGTGTAGCTAATGTAATGATTATAAGGGGCCTCGTAAGCATTTCCGGTATATAAAAAAGAAATCGAAAATTGGCATTATAAATCAGACTATTTGAAGAATGTTTTGGAGGAGAGTAGGTAAGCTGTCGGATCCTTTCATTAGATTATCTGGGAGTAATTTCCACTCCTTATTTTGTGCAAGAATTACTCCGTCTATTCTAATCAGTCACTTACACTTAAAACTTGCAACAAATCGTGTGAGTGTTACTGTACATCTTTCATGTACACACGCACTTGTGATTAATATAAACCAGGGACGTCCACAGGGGATGGTCTGTAGGGGCTGTAGCCCCCCCCCAAATTAACGAATTCTTTTGTTCAGGATGAAAAAAATTTATGGCAAAATATTGGTAAATTTTTTTTTAAAGATTTCTTTTTTTACGTGAAAAAAGATCATTCAGTCAAATTTTGGAGCAAAGAAAAAAAAATTTAATATTAGAGAATTATTTTTTCAATTTTTTTGCCCAAAAGTTTAATTTTCTATGAATAGCTAGAGATTTTTTCTCTCCTTCTCTCTGTCTCTTCGCGCTTCTTTCTTCCCTCTGTATCTTTCTACATCCCTCTCTCTGTCTCTTATCTTCTACCTTCATTTTTTGTTTTTATTCCCCTCTATTAAGACCAGCAACGAGAGCATCCTCTACTAGTATATAAATAAAAAAAACTATTCATATAAGCAATTATATAACGTTGTTGATAATTTTTTTGGGGTTTAGCTCCCCTAAATAATGAAAGCTAGCAACGGCCCTGCCTATAATTATTTAGTGTATTTTAAATTCAAACATACTGCTTCCCATTTTTTTACCAATCTTCAACACTCTAGTCACAAAAACGAAACCAAGACATTTAAGGGTTGAGACCAGGATTTTCAAGGGTCAAGATCGAAACAAAACCAAGGGGTTGAAAGCATGAGGTAAGGAAATATTTTATTGAGCTTTCCTAAGAGCAAATAAAAGTTATTGGATCCTTTTCTCGATAATTTTTGAAATAAAATCATAATCAAATATTTACATTTGGCTGATAGAAGGAAAGGGATTTGTTGTACTATTATTTCAAAACGTTACTTTTATATAGGGATTTCCTTCCTTAAAAAAAAAAAAAGAAGGCTTCCTTCCAGGTCTTTTTTATGTCTTAACGTACCTACTCTACAGTATCTCTTTAGAATGGACAACGCCTTATGTGACTGATAGTACTACTTCAATATTATCACAGGTTTTTTATGCTATATTGATGAACAATCCTATCTTATATATTTTTAAACAACAGGTTAAACCTTAGGGCAGTGTTTTTCATATCATGAAAATGATATGACTTAAAAAAAAGTATATACATTGATACTATGTATTCGAAACACATTCCAACTCTGTTAAAATGCCTAGTTTACTGTAAGGTGCGTCTTCTACGTGCTTTAGGGTAAAAATAATTGCTTTGCAAAAAAAAAAACCAAGACCTTGAAGATGAGACAGGGATTCATTTGGTTTTTGCAATGAGGGAAGGGAAAAAATACACACTTTTTTTACAGTTAAGTCAGGGAATTTGAGCTTCCATCTATTAATACTGTGTTATAGAAATACGTTCTCGGTAAATTCATTCACTCCAGAATATCATTATAGACTTTCAACTCTCATTTTTTGATGGAATATTTTGTTACGTCATATAAATTAGGACACTCCTGTTAACTCTTATAACCTGAGGCATTGTGAATCAATTTCAAAGCTTAAAATTGCCTCTAAAACTGCTGAGTTTATATTTGTTTTCCAGCGTTCCACGTCACTCTCACGGTAAAAAGGAGCTCAGAAAGATAAGTTCGGATTAGATCTCTGCACTTCTTTATAGATTTATGACCAGCTCAAGGTGTCAAAAACACCTTCCCCGAACGTGCAGGTCACCTAAAACAGGATGATACTCCTGCACGTAGAGCACAACCCACACAGAGTTTCCTATGTGGAAATAACAACCAGCTGGACTTATTTTTGGACTCATTTTTTTTATTTTCTTTGACTTGAATCTTCTTGAAGTAGCTGTAGTCAAGGGCTTGCATCATCTGCCTCTTCAATGGGTACTGGGAGGTCATGAGCAGCCTTTAGACGCCATCTAAAGGCCATCATTACCATCAAGGGTGACTGAAATAAGAAGTATTTGTTTTCAAAGATTCTGTGAATAAAAATGTTGAAGCTTTACCATTTTGTTATTAAAATTATAATTGGAAAGTGTTCTAATTTCCAAGGGACCCCAGGTATAATTCATGTTTCTAAGCTAGAGATAGCTTTTTTGTAACGCTGTTCCGTAAGGCTTCGGCACTGGGATGAGAGACAAATATTATTTATGGGCTACATAGATTTAAAATCACGTCATCATAAGTAGTTGCAAGTGAATCTATGGATTTTGGTACCTTGGGAAATATCAGTGAATCTTCTCTCTTCAAGACCGCCATCAAGCTTCTGGCTGCAAAGTTCTCCTCTGTGTTCATCAAAGACTTCCGAGCATTACGTGGGATAATTGAAGTAATAAAACCAAAAAATTGGTCAGAATACATTTGTGCAGGATCTAGATTAGGGCAAAGTTTGTTCTAATTGTAGTGCACGAACCTATAGTCTCTGGAGAACACATTTAAAAATAAAAGATTATAAAATACAATAATTTAGAATGGAATTGAAAATTATGTTTAAATTACAGGGGGCACATAAGTATTGTTTTAGTGGATACAGCCTTCTAATGCCCCCCAGAGTTACGGTATTCATACATAATATGTATTGTGTACACTCACACATATGTATTAATTCTATTTTTGAATTTGTAAAATGAATAATTCAATAGTGAATACTAAAATGATTACGTCATCAGTTTCCTTTCAAATGATTTTGTTTATTTGTTCAAATAGGTGTGTCCTGAGTCTTTACATTTAATTTGAATTACTTTAATTAAAATAATGAAAAAGGAGAATGATTGAAGACATTCATCATGATATTACTCAATTTGAAATGATTTAGGCAGGTATTATTTAAAAAAAAGATAAAGTAATGAGCCAATCATTACAAAAAGTATTTGCGAGGAGTCACATTATTTTCAAAGTCGTTCCATCTCTCTTTCCTTAGAATAGCTGGGTAAATTTGTTTATCATTAATGGTCCCCAGTTACGTACCGGGTGTTACGTTGAAATCTGATCTATCAATATTTTTGACTTTAATGAGGTATATTTACGTAGCCACTAGACATGAACAAAAAATATTTGGGGACCAGCTGTAACACTATATCCTCTAATCTTTGATGTAGCACCCCTTTGCGTCCATGATGACCTCAAGATATCTCCTAATGGGTTGGCACATCTTTCTTATGTACTTTTTGGACATATCGGCCCATTGTTTGTTTGCAGTGGTCTTCATGACCATGATTTTTTCGTGCCTAAGGGGAAAGGCTCTGGAATATACACACGACCGGAATGTGTAGTTCAAAGTGTTGGTATCGGGTGAATACAGGGTACATATTTCTTTTGGTCCGAAATTGATGTTATTGCTCCCCCATCTTTACCAGTGTAGGCAGGAGCGACGTCTTGCCCCTGGACTATCTTCACTTCTGGGATGTTAACCCGAACCCACGTGAAGAAGTGATTATCCAGATTTTATTCCCTGCATCAAGAAGTGCACGGAGCTTCACGGGAGAGTAACGCTCAGACACTATTTTCTTGATAACTTAAAAAAAGAGAAGCAAATGAAATTTTCACCAAGTGTTATGAATTATTCAACGTCCCTAACTTTTGCCTATGCCCGTCTCTCAAAAAATCTACTGCTCAGAATTCCGCGTCGCACCTGATACATACCTTACTACCATATAACTGAGTAAGGCAGTGGAGCCCAGAATACATACTTTGATGTCAAAGGTTACATTGGTTAAATGTAGAGTTGTAAATTATAAACATTTTCGATATGTAAAATTGAAACCAAAAAAATGAGATGGTAGTCTTGATAATTTGAATAAAGTTTTGGGAGAAGAGCTGTTTATCTGTCATGACGTTTCATCAGATTAGCTGCAAGTAGTTATATAAAAAAAGGAAATTTGTACCGTTGTCGATTCTTCATTCTACTCTGAGTTCAACAAGAACCTATAAGTCCCCACGAAATCATCAATGTTACTCTCTGTTTTTCACAGGTACACTCACACGTAGTTCCTTTATTTATAGATGTTCGTTCCCTATGAATAAAATAATAATGATCAAATAATTGGCAAATAAATAAAAAACGAGGTTGTTTTCTTGCTACCAACTATAAAAGATCCCGTGCGCGAAAAAATGCATAGAATTGACAATTCTAATGATATATAATATATTATTACAAATAAGTAAACACATAAGATGATCAGAGTGGTTCACAAGTTCAAATCTAGTATCGAGTCTTTCTGCTTGAGTCTAAATCAAGCTGTAACTATTTTCCTTTCGACTGCGATCATAGTATCAAGTTTCAGTTTAGTGAGAATTGTGTGCGACGTAAGTAAGAGTTTCATTTAGTCAAAGCTATAAGCCAAGTTGTTAAACGATGACTATGCGATAATTTTTTGTCAAAATTTAGTTATCTACGAGCATGTTTTTATGTCTACTAGGGGCACAGAGAGTATTATGGATTACTACGCAACAAATGCAGAAAAAAATGTTCCACTTGTCAAGTATATCTATCTCCTTAAGCTCCTGAGATACTTAGAGACAAGATATATCAGTCCATAATTTGTTCTAGTGCATCAGGCAGATTTGACGTAAGGAAAATCAATTTAATGTGTGTTCGATGGTTAGTCATTCTCTTAGATTTGTAAGATTTATACCTATTAAGTCACTAAATTAGGCGTGATTTTAATAATGTTTTGCAGGAAAACAGTGGCTCTGATATACCTTGCCTCTAGGTATTTTGCTTGGCTAACAGGCGCGTTTCATCACTTTAATTTATAGCTTCAATTCATATCAATAAAAAAATTCAATCATAGAAAGAAATATGTTATGCAAGTCAAGACATGGTAATTTTCATTGGCATGTCTCAACAATTTCCCCCAAAAAAATTAAACTAGAATGGGCCCTTTTTAGAGTGCAAACCTACTCCTATGATCATTTTTCTTAAATGAAACATTGTTTCTTCTCTATGTTAAGGTCAAAGATGTGCATTGTTGAATTTCATAAAATTTAATATCAATTGCATTCATACTTGAATATGTGTTACAATTGTTTTGTGGTTCACAAATATATAATTTCAGCTTTTTGTCTCATTTTGTTCATAATTTATGGTCTATTTTGCGTTTTTACGCTTTTGTGTGACTTTTAATTTTAACGCCTAGGATATTTGCTATATGAAATATCGTATATAACCTACATTATGACACCGATTCGAGCTCTGTACTTCAATATAATCCAAAGGTATTATTGATTATGATTTTTTAACGTTATAAGGTATCTTGACGTTGACCTCTCAAAATTTAATAACCGCTCACTTTTACTATATTTAATCTTTGTACCAAGTTAGATCACAATTGATTCGTAACTTTTGCCGTAATTCTAAAAACAAACAAATATAGGCAAAAACATAACCTTCCATCAACTTTGTTGGTAAAGAAATAAAAAGACCTCAAATTATATGATAGCATGGTATTAACGTTATATGCTCCAACTGTTGCACCATCAGGGGCGTCAGCAGGGTTATATATATATTATTATTTTTGGGAAGGAGGGTTGGAATTTTTTTGAAAAAAAAATAAAAATCAAAAACTTATAATTTTGTATAAAAAAATTCAAACATTAAATTTTTTCCAAAAAAATTACAAAAATCCACAGGTATTCACACCACCAAATTAAAGAAATCGATAGTTATTTTCAGAAAAAAAAATTAATAATTCACTGCTCTTCACAAAACATTAAATTTTTTTTGGAAAAAATTTGAAAAATCCATTGCTAAAATTTTTTGAAAGAAAAAGAAATGTATTAAATTTCCTAATAAAAAGCAGACGAAAAAAAATCAAAAACCCCATTAAATTTTTTCCCCCCCTTGTGGACACCCCTAACTATGGTCTATTTAGTAATTTGAATATGTGCACTAAGGGTGTATTCGTTCTAAAAATGTAACATGTTGTTTAGTTGCGTTCTAAATCTTAAGGAAGCCTCCAAATTGGACGCAAAAAATATGTCATGGAAAATATTCATCCCTCAATCTATCTCAGCTATCTTAGGGCTATTAACGTACAATGCTCCTAAAAGTTATAAATATTTTAATCAAGTCTTAATTAAGAAACAGGTATGATCATGCATTAACGAAAATATAACTTTTACAAAACGAATTTTTATTCGTAAGCTGACTCGAGTATTTTAATTTAATATTTTTAATAATGATATTACGTAGAGAGCCTTTTTTTTTTTTAAATATGAGACGTTTTCAAGGACAACTACAAGCGTCAGGACATAACCCTGTTTAAATCACATATTTAGACGCAATACAATCATATTGTTCACTGTTGAACAACATTTAATTTAAATTTAACAAATCCACATTGAGAACACTAATGGCACAAGTGGACAAATCGACAGCTGACAAAAACAATACATTGTAGTTGTTGATGTTTTAGGGATACCATTGGTTCACGAATTATTTAGATCAATTGGAGTTTAAAGTTGCAGTTTTATTAAGATTTAAGTAATACTCGAGTCAGAATTACGTGTACATTTATTACAAATAAAAATGACGTAACATTGAATGAAAAAAAAAAAAAAATCCCATCTATAATTAAACAGCGTAATTAAAAATAATTAAGCTTTTGAAAATCCTTGGATGGAATTAGCAGATGGATTTTCTAACGTATTTAATATTTTGTACAATTAGCAATACCTATCTTTCTTTTAAAAACAAATATATTCATTTCTACAAATTTTCTCATACTTTTTTTTGATTGCCGCCTGAAAGGAGATTTTGCCTCGATTCTTTTATCAAGGTATAAAAAAAAATGAATCATCCGGTTTCATTTTTCAGTTAGAGTTGTTCTTAATCACTTTTTTTAATGGGAAGTTTTTCTTATTAAGTTGTATCAAATTACGGAAAATTTCCTTAATAAAGTATCTTAAAAATAAAATCTTTGAATTATATCCTGTTCAAATTCTATATATTATAAAAGATTATGTTTTTAGTTTTTTAGACACAAATTAATGAAGCCTTTTACATCAATAACTTCTCAATATACTTTTTTTTTAACCTGTTAAATTTTTTATTATATATTCACTTTTAGTCTTATCCTTTTGACGGCAAGGGTAGAAATATAATAAATATTAAGAAGATGTTTTGATTGACTATTGACACGTTGTGTTATACTGGCGAAACAAAACTGACTTCTTCTTCAAATGGGTTGTTTTTCTGTGAGGGAGTACCACTATGTTTGAGAACCACTGTTTTATAATTATAAAGGTAGAAAATATTTCGTTATTGGTCTAATTTGAGTAAATTCTGTAGATTCCTGGAGATGTTTCAAGTAGTTTGCCATCAATAACCTTTGTTTATTTACTTACTTGAGGCAGAGTGATTTATTTATGCTCATTATTTTAATGGCACATGGGCACATCCTTTAAAATGATTGTCTATTGCAAATATAAATGCACATTGCACATATCAACGTACATAAATGAATCAATACCTGGATAATTTGATGAAGCATTTTACGAGGAATAACAATTATCCATTGATAAGGAAGAAACAACAGTTAAGTTCTCTAAGTATCTTCCCCCAAACAGTAAGTTACATTGATTGTAAATGTTTTTAAATAAATGCACATTCTTTCTCTTTTTCTATAGCAAGAAAGTAATCAATTGTTTGTACAAATACAAGGGCGTCCGCAAGATGATATATATGGCAAATTTAAATATTTTGGGTTTAAAAGTGGATATTCACAGAAAATTAAATTTTTTGAAAAAAAAAAACCATCTCAAATATTGTTTGGGGGAAAAAAAGTTCAAAATATCAACAACTGTTTCCACAAAAGTTACGTTTTTTGAAGAAAAAAATTGGAAAATTGAATTTCACATGTTTTGTGAAAAAATTCCACCTTAAATATCTTTGGAGTAGGGTCATTTCAACCATCCCAGGTGTCCGAAAATCGGTGTCCCTTTTTGGGGAAATACGCTGAACAGTTTGAAAAAGTGGCAGGCTCTTCACCATCTCATTGTAACGTTGAACAGTCCAACCTCGTTGAATTGGAGATTTCACCTCCATTATTAACCAATGCCATGACAACGGCGGACCTCGAAAGCTCCTCATTCCACTTATAGCTCTTTATCTCCTCATATGATGACGGCATGATGCTAACTGAACTACGTATCGTCAGCTGACAAGAATAGCTTTCCTATTTGGTAACCGGTTTTTTATTTGATAATGTCGTCTTCAAGTTATCAAGGTTTAAAGTAGGTGACAATTTGATCCCCGCTCCCTGTATTTTTTTTTGAAAAAAATTTCAAATTTAAATATTTTGGAGAAAATTTTTAAAAGTCCATTGGTATTCACAGAAAATTAATTTTTTGGGAAAAAAGTTCAATTAAATTTCAAATATAATTTCTAGTTAATTGCCATAATTCCTTAATTGGGGGGGGGTCTACGGCCCATTCTCTGCGGACGCCCCTGATTTACATCCATATGAAAAAGAAGATGATTTTTAGAGTCCTTGAAATGAAATACATTGCATGTTTAGAGATTCATCTTAAAGCATATTATATTGTTCTTTGCTCCTTATTTGGAATAGACGGGAAGCAATGGGGACATTCCATTTGTAATGCCATAAGTAAATATATATAAAGTTGATTTTTGACCATTTTGGTACAAGGAGGAATGAGTTTTTAAATCTTGTACGTATCTCTCAATGCTGTTTGAGAAGGCTCCAAAATCTACTTGATCATTTGGGTAGAGGAAGTAAATTATTATTTCATGGTTTCTGTAGTTGAATCTAAAAAAGGAAAAAAAATCGAATAGATTAAGAAAGACCTGTATTCGAATATTCTTGATAACTATGCTAGGATATACATATGTACGTACACCCTTGTAAAAACAGTCTTTGATGTCCATATTGGTTGATTTTGAGAGTTAAAAGAAAATTTATCGGGCTGTTTTGAGGAAATGGATGTTTCATGTCCAATTTCCTATAATTTTATAGATAAAAAAAGAAGTTTGATCAGCAATAAGTCGATGAGAACTCAAGTCTTATTTAACTCTTTATTAAGGCTTTCGTTTGCATTTTCTAACTGAAATTAGTTACTCTTGTTAAAAAGTAATTTTTTTTAAATAAAATACAATCAAAGTCGAATCCATATTTTGAACAAAATTGTTTTGTGTAACTTCACATATGTCAGATTCTCATAAGTATTATTTATATAATCCCTCAAAAAGGGATAATGACAATGTAGATGCAATACGTGTACCGCGTATAGCGCGCACCAATTTTGAAGACTCCCTTTGTATAACACAAAAAATCACTATTATCGAATTAAAGAAGTATAGTTCGAAGATTGTGCTGTTAAACATAGTGAGTCTTTAGATTGTTCGGGTCTATAAACAGTAAAGTATAGCGTCTGGATATCCTTTTTTGAATAGGACGGATCAACTTTTGATGGTAAAAAAATATAAAATAACAAAAAAATCGTCTATTTTTCCTCTCTTGATTATGGGCAATGAAGAGAAGTTGTTTGAACTAAAGATCCAATCCTTATTTAAAAAAAAATAAGAGTAGGAATCTTGCTTTTGTTTCGGTTCACTACATAAGTACTTTTATGTAGGCACATAAAAGTTATCATCCTTGAGGAAACATTTTACTAATAAGTAGATACATCACCTATGTACATATATGCTTATTATGTACGAGACAGAATAGCCCATTAGAAACATAGAATATATACATCAATGTACTTCTTCTCAAATTACATACCCATGTTTTATTGTACGTGAATTGATCAAATTTTCCTAAGACTTTAGATCCTTGACAATCCATTAACTCATGCATATATAAAAGATGTGGATTTTAATTTCGGAAGGAGTTTAGAGCTCAATATCTTGGCAATCCATTCTCATCAGATTCAGCCTTACAAAACTGTATAAGTTAAAAAACAAAATCCTCCAAATACAAATGCTGAACAGCAATGATTGTATGCCACTCAACCGGGAGCACGCTCAACGACGCAAATATCTCCATAGATAATAATGCTAGAGAGCTTAAACTGATGTTAACAGATCTGGTGTTATGCTAGAATTTTAAATTGTGTAGGCTTGTTCATATGGAGTAATTGAAACTAAAATTTTGGAAGGGTTGGGGACTTGAGCTCGAGACTTTCGACTTGACTTGGACATAAGTCTATATTTTGAATACTGGACCTGAGATGAGCTGGAAAGAAATCCGATAACTGGAACTGGATTTTATACAAATTTTCTAAAAACTACGAATTGTATTCGATAAAAATATTGAATGACTTGCACTTTTGAACAAAGACTCGCAACTTGACTTGTACTCCAATGTTAGTATACTCAAGAAAAACATTAGGATTATGGACCCTATACTCATAATCCGGAAATGAGCCTACAAGGAATCTGAGGACTCGAACGGAACTCGAATAAAATATTCAGGGACTTGGATTTGTGAGCCATGACTTGAGACTCAACTTGGGCTGACATCATAAGACCTTTTCTCCATCTATATATGAAAATTCTATAGTAATGGAACTTTAACCCACTCTAAGCGATAAATTAATTAATCTACCAGTACATATAAGAATAAATTTTTAAATCTACAAGGAAAATTTATTAATTAAACTTTTGTTTATCTGTTTTCTGGAGTACTTAGATTAATTAAATTACTATTATATAAAAAAGAAAAATATAAATTATTTACTGGGGCGCTGCATTACTCGCCAGTTTAGCTCAAGGCTTGAAACTGCTAAAAAGGGATGAATAACGCCATTGGGATAACAGCAGCAGCGAAAAGACGACGGTTCCAAGTCTCAAAAACGAATGAACAAACTATTTTAATGTTATGTCCAACTTTTTGAATAAGTGATATACTATGGTAATTCTTATATATATTTAAAAAAAATTCTCAACTTCTAATCAATATTATGAATAATTCTTGTTCATTTTTTTGTTCAGTTTATTTAAATAATAAAGTAAGTTTAAGATAAAAAAAAACATAAGTATAATTGACCAAATAAATTTCTGGAGAAAAGTAACCTAACTTTGAGATCCCACCCTGGGAGCTATGACAAAAAACCCAACACGATTTTTGGTACAATGATATCCTTACATATATAGAACATGTTGTCAAAGCTTCAAGATGGTTTCAAGAGGATACAAAAATATATAAGAAAAAGTAGCGTCAGGTAAAAAGACATTAAAAAGACGTTGAAAATTTGGCCTGAGACGAGTATCTATATCTCAGAAAGGACTCGGAATTATGTACTGAAATTTGGCGTACTTAGATTATTTAGTCATAAATTTGAGGTTGTCTGCCAAAAATGAGGTTATATTTTGTATTTATTTTCCTTGATTTGACATGGAATGAACCCGGTTGTTATCCGTGATGTTGCTCGGAATCAATTTTTAATCATTTCCATTTATTTTTTATAGTTTCATTTCATTTTGAAATTTCTTGCCATTAGGGTAAGCATATGTGAGCATTATTTTCCAAGGAAAAATCTTACTTTAAACGAAACTTTCGACACAGTTTCAAAGATATTCCATTTTCTAATGTAAGAGAGTAGAATAGAGTTGAAAAAAAAACATATGAACCTGACATTTCCGGATAGCATTTCTAAATATAACAAGGGTATAGGAAAAGCTGATCAATTGTATGCAATAACATCTATCTACGGAGGAAGAGTTAGATGAAGGAAGGAGTGGTGGTCTATATTTAACAAGTCAGTAGTACTTCTGCTGTTCAAGCTTGCCGACTCATGAAAGCTAAAACAATTGTATATATGTCTCATTTATAACTTATCCGTCATATTGATTCGGTTTCTTCTATTTTTTCATTTTTTTAAGAGACACAGCTAGAAAAAGTTTGAGAAACGATTATGATGTTCTCCTTATTAAGTATACCCTTAATAGAATACCCTTAGACGTAGATCTAAAAAAAAAAAAATAGATCGAACTCGAAATTTTTGATCGAATCGAACACTAATTACATTTCAGCTCCTACGTGGCGGAGCATAAATAAATTGATGAAAATTGGGTGTATTTTTTTGCTCATACGTTTTTCGTGAGTTGGCAAACTCCAAACTTTGCTGGACTTCAATCCCTATATGGGCCTGTGTTAAACGTGTACCATATGTGAGTGTTCTCCGGGAACGAATAACTAAAAAATCGACCAAACTAATGCCAGGCTGTATTATTCGGGTCTGTTCCCGACATGGAAACCGGTTTTCTCTTTTCCAAAACTTTTATTATAATTATTTAATACCTGAGGATTGAGCTTCCTTTTCTATAACCACCGATATATCATTGATACAAACGAAAGTGAATGATTGAACACTTGCGAGTGCTCATAAAGGACGGCGAGTACACCTGAGGATTTTTATCGAGGTATAATTGTAAGTCCTTGTTGGACTCAGAGTAGAATTAAGGATCAACATTGTTGTTTTTTGGTTTTCTTTTTTTAATCTGCCCAAAATTATCCCGATTAGTATCATTTCCTGCTCATATGTGCGTCTCCCCATCACTTGAATATCCTTTTTGTATGACTGTATATAATATGTATGTTAAATGTACATTTAATAATCCTCTCATGCAGGAGGAACAATGTTTTTTCAATTGCAATGAGGGGACTTCAAAAAAAAAAAAAAAGGTATGATACTATTAATGAAACAAAGAAAAAAAAAGAAGAGTGTATTTCATTGTTATGGAGGAGAGGTAGTAGTAAAGAATATAGATTGTACAATAGGTCGGTTTGTTTTTTTAACTTTTTTCAAATTTCGATTATGGTTAGATCGGAAAAGATGGGATTCAGTACGGAAATAACCTATGCAAAATATTATTTTCCTACGAGTTTATCTTTAGGAAAACCTTTACCTTTTCCCTTGTTAAAAAAGTTCTTTATTTCGTCCAAAAAGGATTAAATCCAACATTAATCATTATTTTGTATTTATTGAGAATGATAGATATTATTCTAACCTACAAAAAATATTCATCAAGTTTTTTTTTATTAAGCTACCCTATGGAGTAAAACGAGAGAAAATCATAAGAAAAGTGGGATCTTTCCTTTAGGACAATGTAAAAAAAAAAAAAAAATGATAAACTTTTTTCTCTTTTTTTGCTCAATAAGACAATTTTAAGAAAAAAAACTTGTTAAATACTTTTTATAGGTTAGAAAAATGTCAATCAAAACTATTTTTTGTAAACTAACTAAAAAATGTATTCGTAGTACCTATATTCACTAAGTAAAGAGATTTTACCTTTTTTCTTAATTTGATCAAGATGTATGACCCAAAGATAATGCAACTTTGAATATGATAGCTTTTCCGCACTACCCGTAATCGAAATTCGAAGAAAGTTGAAAATCAAACCTCTGTATCGTACAATCAACATTATATGTAAATTAGGAGTTATTTTTCTATCTGATTTGGTTACCCACCTTCCCATTTTCTTTATTTCTTTCTTTTTGCCCTTACAAGCATTTAAATACAAATCATAATCCTTATTATTTCTTATGAACAAAAACAAATCTCTCACTGTTGTAGGTCCAACGGGTGTAACTTTAATTTTTTTTTAGTTGTACGATGAAAAGCAATCTAATCAATTCCCCCATCATTACCTTTATTATATCACACAACTTTAGTCTGAAAATAGACAGAAAAGTAGCCGAAAATCAGTTGATACAATGAATACAATTTGACATTCAATCCATTAAAAATAAAGTTTACATTCAAATTCTTATACCTTCTATTAGCCTCATTCAAATACACCCTACCAGAATAAAATTTCATCTCTAAGGGGTATAGGTTTCAAACCAATAAAGCTACACTTTATCTAACAATTGGCGAAATAAAATATAATCTGTAATTCACGAATCTAAAACTTCCTACCTCTTTTACAAAAAAAAGTTTAAGTGTTTCCAAAAAAGCCTGTAAAATGGGATACTTGATTTGACCCTTTACGCTCTTGAGAGTATTCAATAATAATTGGCACACGTTAACATTTATTGTTACTCTGTAATGATAATAATTGTTCAGTTTTTATTTTTCTGCGTTTATAAAAATAAATATATTTTATATACCGTATGCGTCATAACGAGCAGTGAGTAAATTCCAAAAGCCTCTTGTTCTGTAACTATTGATTCTGATATTATAAAATTTTCAAAAAGGTTTCTTCATATATTTATTATGTAACGTATTTTTATCAACCAATAAAAAGTGTCCTGTTTTCTGTCATCAAGGATGTCCAAACTACGTTCAAAAATATACAGGCGGATTTGTGCTTGAAGACGATTTGTTGAAATAACCAAGATCTTTGGAGTTTATGTAAACACTTTCACCACCTCACAAAATAAACTTGAAGCTACTTGAATCTTTAAAACAGACAGGAAGACCAAACAAAGTCCGTACCGAGGCCAAGATCAATGAGATAAACTCTATTATTCAATCTAACTCTTCAACTAGCATAACGAAGCTTGCAAGGGACAATAACATCCCTAAGACGACTATGGAATGGAATTGGATTTGGCTTTAAAAAGCCTTGGGAAGTGCCGAATTCAAATGTTGACTACCTTACAGAAACATAAACGAGTTTAAAGATCCTGGGGGATTATAAACTTTGTCAAAAAGGTGTTCAATTCTAGTACGGACAGACCTATACACTTTGGCCAAGGCTTTTCTACCAGAATGAAGGTATGTGGCAAAGTTAACAGCCTGGTAGAGTCATGATGTTAGGTTATGTTGTCTCTGATAGATAATTTTTCCTTCCGATATTGATTGAAAACAAGGTAAATGCATTGACATACAAAAATCTCCTCATCCAAAAAGTGATTAATCTCCTTGAGACTACCCTTGGGGTATATATCTATGTTTGAATGCAGGATGGTGCTCCTGTACATACCAGCAACACAGTTCAAGTCTACTTGATGAAGAAACTGAAGTCAAGTAGATTTTGGTCGAAGGAGTTTTGCCCGCCATTAAGACCAATGGCAAGGATGTGGAGGCTAGAGACTGTCGCACTTATCAAATAAAATATCAATAGTCAAAAGTCCTCAATTGCAAAGAAATTGAACAAGATGTCGGAAAATTATATCCGAAAAGTATGAAGGTCCTTCAGCCCTAGATTGGAGGCTTGTATCGCTGTTAAGGAGGAATTTTGGATAAATAGTTGTAGATATTAAAGAGATAAATAAATAAAAAGTATTGGCTTAATTCGTCAAATCTTTTTGCATTAGTTTGTAATTTGAATTATATTTATCACTCAAAAGACAAATATACCGCATCCATAATAATAATGCATTTTAAAGATGCCTAACTAAATCCGCAACAAGATTGGTAGCATGCTGTGCACCAATATCAAATAGCACGACTTTTGTAAGGAATTAAACGAATCCCAATCAACTGTACATGCATCGAATAAAACGACGTATTATTGGAGGAGATGAGCCATGTTCACACTTCTAAAATCACTTACACATTTTTGGATTACATGTTTTTGTTTGACCAAAGTATTTTTGGCATCTATCCTTGCTCGACTTCAATCCCCATATGTGCCAATGCTGAATCTGCACCAAACATGAGTGTTTTCCAGGAACGAATAACTAAGGAATTGACCAAAGTTGAGCCAGGCTATATTTTTCAAGTATATTCCCACTTTGAGGCCGGTTATAGTGCGTAATTGATTTTTATGTTATTTCGAAATATCAAGTGTCTAGTAATATGAGAATGTTTAAAAAAAAATAAGTACAAGAATGTTTCATTAATCCAAATTATGTCATAATTAAATTTAGACTCGCTACATATTTATGTAAATCCCAAATTCTTTGCAAAATATCATGCAAACTTAAACCATCACATGTACAAAACACTTTCAATAGGACTTAAAGAATGAAGACCAATGTTTCACGACTGATTTATTCACCGTATGTAAAACTTTTTTAAATATTAGGGATTACAATGAACACAACTATTAAGATATTACGTGTCTGTAGATCTTGAAAGCAAAATAAAAACTTACAGACAAAATGAATAGGAGGGGGTGGGGGGGGGAGGACAAAAAAGTAACCGAAAATTTAAGCGGTCATCTTGAAAATTGGAAGAATATTAGAGAAGGGAGCTACAATTAGCTGCCATCAGCCGTCAGAAGAGGGAAATAAACACAATGCTCATAATCATTATTATACTAGATGTATTATCTTATTGATAATGATCGAATCCTTCCACCAAGGATTTCTCTTTTTTATACTATCTCTAATATCTTCCAAAATCCTACCTTTTTTTTATTCAAGTTAAGTGTATCCACATAATTAATCCAAAATCTAAATTCGTTCATCAAGTCATAACAATCATAATTGAATGAATGTAAGCTTTTCATAATTAATATTAAGGATCATAAACTGTACAATAAAACTCACTTTCTCCCACTTATAGAATACTAATATACTCAAAAGTTAGATGTATGAGTACCTAACTATCTGCAAGAGAGAAATCCCAATTTGTATCAGAGTCACAGTGATTATGATATGTATGCTTGTTCAAGCATCATGCATATCCATTGAAAAATGATCCTTATCTCATCTTTACTTACCTATAATGTACTAGTTGAATTGTTATATTTGTTTATCATATGTTTTTTAATTGGATGAGTTATTTAAAAACTTTTATTTATTTATATTAAACTGATTTATTTAATAGAGTTTAATCATTTCTGTTTCATCCTTTTATCATTTTTACTACTTCCCTGAACATTGGCTACTTTTCATGGCCCAAGTGCTGTGGCTGTCTGTAAATTTAGTTGTAATATAACTTTACGTTTTCTGTAATAACCCTATTGTTCAAATGTGTTAACCTTATAGATGCTCTGGCGCTTGGGATGAAAAAAATTAGTAGTCTTTGCTTTGTGAGACTATAGACTGTTTTTTTTTATTCACTTATTCTCGCTTACTTTGCTTAATATCCCTGCTCAAAAGCTAATAAAAACCCAACTTAGTAACTCATAGTGATCTTATTTTCGGGAAAAACATTTTTGATGATATAAGTTTTTACAAGAGTGCCAAAGTTTAAAGAAAAGTTGTATTTCTAATGGCACTACGTTGACGCCTTGAAGTTTGGGACAGAAAAAAAATGTAAAATCTAATATTTGATTTGTTAGTTTAATCAAATGACAGTTTATTGTATAAGAATTTCTTTTGATCAAAGTCCTTGTGCAGTTCAAAGCATCAATGACTCAATTCTGAGTCATTATCATATAATATCATGCAAACTCAAACCATCACATGTACATAACTTTTTCAATAGAACTTAGAGAATGAAGTGTAATGTTTCGCCACTGATTTTGTCATCTTGAGTAAAACTTATGTACATTTTAGGGATTGCAATGAACACAGAAATGAAGATATTATGGGTTTGTTCATCTTGAAAGCAAAATAAACACTTACAGACAAAAAGTAACCTAGAAGTACAGTTGTCTTCCCGAAAATTGGAAGAATATTTTGGAAGGGAACAGCTTAGCTGTTATATAGCTACAATTAGCTGCTATCAACCGTAAGAAGAAGGATATACACATCCATTCCTCCAATAAAAGACACGACTCTGTCTCTGGGATTCAAGCTCGGGTTCCCTTTATAGCCGCAATGGTATACCGTATGGATTAGAACATTAATTCATTTGTAATGTTGTAAAAATAGAAGAATAAGTGTAAATAAGTTTTGGGTTCTATAAATGAACTGAAAATTTTCGAGATATATTGATATAGTTGTATAAAATATGACATGTCAGTATTTCTGGGCGTGTGTGGTGTGTGAAATGAAAATTAAAAATGTTCACCCTAACAATTTAACTGTCATGACGTCTTTGCTACAATTTGCTTCTATCACCTTTGAGAGAAAGGAAATAGACCGGAATAACCCCGATGTGGATCCTCAATTCTACTCCGGGTCCAACATGGACTTACAATGAAAACTCCCCCAGTAATCCTCAGAGTTACTCTCCCTGATTTATTCATATATCAGCATCTTATATTTTGATGTTCCTTTATGACTTTCTGGACTGATCTTGAGATTGAATGTTCTTTGTTATTTTTATATTTTATCGTACTAGTTGGTTAGATTAATTTGTAAAGAGTATTCCAAATTTTTTCTTCATAGAAAAAGAAAAAAAAATAATGGAAGGAAGTGACACATGACGTGTGAATGATCAATACAAAAACCAGAGGAAGTGAATGCAAACCAATACTTTTTTCAAATCACGAATGCTGCCCTGTGCGGTTGCCCATATCAGGAACTGCCAATGAGCTGAAACACACATTCTATACTTCAATATTCCCTCCTCAAGAATTATATTACTATGGTAACAACTATGGAAAATATAAATAAACGATTCAAGTTGCCAATACGAACATTCTCTCGTTTGTCTAAAGTCATATTTTTTATAACTATGTGCATATATTTCTAGTTTTTGTTTATCTGAGATTGATATCCTATGATATACATCCAGGCAATACATGTACTCCGTACCGATTATTTATTTTGTATAAAGGAATTACATGAAGGAATAACAAAATGATTTACTTTTTTTTTTGGAATTTAAAAAAAGTTAATTCCTCTCTCCCTTCTCAGGAGTCAATTTATTCCTGGTTGTCCAATATATATTACTAACATTAATAGTATTTCCCCTTTCGATGGATGAAGGTAGGCATTGATATGTATCTACAAGGAATCTCCTAGTACCTCTTTTTTTTATGTCAAATATATATTATATAAGTTAATATTATCAACCCAAGATCTATTGAATACTTTTCGGTATGAATTTAACTGAAATTATATGATAGGCTAGTATTTTAAATACCATTCACTCTCCTAAAAATATGAGAAGATGCATTTTTTATCTGTGGGAAATAAAAGAGCTCCTACCTTAGCATAAATGAAGCTTGGTTCTTGCTCAAATTGGGCAAGTCATATTAGGATACAAGCATCTGAAATTTTGAATTTGCGTAAGAATTGGAAATTTTATGTCAACTTACTAAATAAAAAAATCGTTTTTCAGTGAGAAACGTTAAGTGAATATTACACCAAATGGTTGAAACATGATAGCCCTGATGTTGGAGCTACTGGTGCAAGGGCCATACATAACTCATATGGTATTCCCCTTCATAATTAGATTACCTACTTACGAAGTCAGTCTTAGAGAGCCACATCAAATACATTCAGATAGGTATTTAGTGTGGTTTCAAATTTTAATTTATCTTTGTGTTGGATTTGTACATTGATTTTTTTTCTTCAAGAAATGTTGTATTGCTATTGATCAATCGTTATTAACTCTGAGTTCTGTTTTTATGGTTCTTTCACGGCCGAATATGTCTCTGAATCGTAAAAATATCCTTTAAACGTGAACTGTTTTATAAGATCTTAAGGCAAACTAGGATCTGCGGAAGGTTTATAAGGTCAGTTTTGTATTTTTGGAGTTGCAATGGTGATTTTAGACTAAGAACATGTCATCCCCTGAATTTTGTTATAATAGTCTATCACTATTTGTATAATCAAATAAAAATTGAAGGAAAAATAGAATTATCCAGGGACCCTAAATATAGGAGACCGTAAAATAAAACCTAGATTATTCTTCACTATAATCCTCCCCTCCTATTATTGGTTGATCATTTGAATAATAAGATTGAAAAAGTGATATTGAGGACAAGAACATCAAAGACATAGTTGTTGTTTGTTTTAATTTTATCATTTCCATATTTTATGTACTCATATTTTGTAGTGGTAGACATTAGTATATTTTTATATTGTCGTTAAAAAACATAAGTTGTTAATATTGAAGGGTTGGGCTTTGATCAAGGGGGTTAATTTTAAACTATAACATTTATTTATGATTCATTTTATCAAAATCCCTCTTGATGTATTTTATGATTATTTTAATCTGTATATTGTTGTATTAAATTTTAATTTAAGCCCAATTAAAAAAAAAAAAAATAGAAAATTCCGATAATTCAAAAAAGGTAAATTCTGGCTGATTTCGATAAATCGGTATACCCCTAATTTTAAGTCATACAACTCCAAGTTCTGGCTCTTCACTCTGTCCTGACTTCTTTAGTCAACATAAATGCAATACACAACCCTTGGGTCCTCTCATTCCAAAATGTTGCCAACCCATCGTACTCTAAATAAGGAGTTGATAAACATTTCTGTGAAATGGTCACATTAAATTGAACTTTTTAATGCAGCACGACTTTCAATTTTTACTTGATTTCTTGCCTTTATGTTAATATAGCCGGGGAGGGGGGTGAGGCTGTTGTGACGAGCTATATTAATATTTGTAAAGTAAGTCACTTGAAACTATGGAACTGCTAATCTAACGCTTGGTTCAAGATACATTGTGAATCTTTCTATATTATAAACTCATATGGATCTTTAAGAGAACCTCTCTTATTGATAGAGCGCTGTCCTAAGCTATCAATAAAACATTTATTTTGATTCTATATCTCATGTGATGCTAGAAGTAATTGTGTGACTGACGACGTATGGTATGGGTACTTGTTTTCCATCTATATGGTTAATTTATCAACAAGAGTAAATATTTCATCCATTCAAAAAGAAAGAAAAAAACAATTATGAAATGTAAAAATATATATCCAATGTATTTAAATTGTGATAACAAATAGTGACTTGGCAATTTTTTTTTTGATTTTCCTTTGTATGAAAAATAATTAAATATGTAGGGTAACTAAAATATATATATATACTATTTACAAAATATATTAAGTTTTTACCATTACTGAAAAATTAGATTATACAAAAATCAGAACAAATCACGGTTTAAAATCAAAGAAAAAACATAAATCACGACATTTTGCAATGTCCATTGACTTGTGAAAAGACAAGCAAGGTCTCTAGGCCAAGGATTATGTAAAAAGATGGCCATTTTGTAAATAAATTAATTACTTAGATTTTTGTTAATATTTATGAAGTTGACGTTTTCTCAGTCTTTGGGCTCACATACATTAGAAGGCATCATTTTGATTAATATAATTATTAAAGAAAACAATATGATAATATATTGTGGCTTTTTGTAGTTGCTACTTGAATAGATGTTTTTTATTTTTCAAAGCTGATATCATTATTTTAATATTCATGAAGATTGTAGTGCGTAAAGTGTTTGAAAGAGGAAAAATAACGATGCGGATTAGCTGCAGAGTTATAAGTGTTATTCTTTGTTGGATTCCGAGGAGAATTGAGGATCGACATCCGAGTAATTCCTTCCTATATCATTTCTAGATACGGAGTAGGGCTCATGTTTATTTCTTTCATCTCATAGCTGCTTGAACCTAATTGAATGAAACGTGATGACAGACTATCTTTTCCCGAAACATTATTTAAATTGTTTGGATGACTGCCTTCATTTTCGGTTTCTTTTTTTAGCATACCAGCAGATCAATTTATTTTTAACTATGAATATGAGAATAAAGTACCTCAAATGACTAATTGAATTATTTAGTTGAACTTTAAGGATCTTTCATTCGACATAATAGTTTGCCGCTATTCTTAATTCACATTTATTATTTTTATCAATATTGGATCCTAAATGGTCAAAATTAATTTATGATGACTAGTCAATATCTAAATTGTATTATTTATCAAAGATTCTTCAATAGGCAGATTTTTGCGTTCGGTTCAGATGCGTCTTTAGAATTAGAACGGGAACACTAACATTTACTTTTTGCAAAAGAGCATTGATCCGTGCCGCCAATCCCATAATTATACATTTTTGGAGGAATGTACTAAACTCTAGGAGGGATTAACTAGGCATATTTTGTTTGGGGGAGGAAGTTAACGAGCTTAAGACGACATTTTTGATAACGAGCAACCAAAATTTGAAACGAATTTTTTCCCAGATAAATCCCAGTTTAGGAGACATTTCCATGCCATGTGTTGACTTAAAGGTAGGGTAAGACCTCCTCATTTGGAAGGGGATCAACTTAAAACCTCATTCACCTTATTAATTTGCCAAAATAGCATAATTAACGTCATAGGGAACAACGGGCAAAAAATTCAATTTAAAAAAAAAAAAAATTACAAATAGAAATAAATATTCATTTTCAAAAAAAAGCTATTAAATGAAATTCTTTCTAAAGGGTGACGAGAAGGTCTTTCAAGAATCTTAGTATTTGGTTGGGTGGGGGCAAAGACCCCCCCCCCCAAGGTAAGTCAAGTCGCAAGAATCAAGAATGTAGTCAAAATCATGCAGTTTTTTGTAGAATAAAGTCCAGATTTCAGTTGAGTCACAATTATCCTTTTGTAGGAACGATCCCCAAGTGTCCCCTCACATAGTTGAGGCACTACTTGCTTGACTAAGAAATACATTAAAATTTGCTTAGTTGTTGTTAAATATTTTTTTTTTACTATTTATAGCTCGAAAAAAATATATTTTTTTTCGTAAAAGCTTCGAATCTTTTCTTTCATTTTGAAAAACAGTTTTATTAAATTTATAGATAATTACGTTGCGTTAGATTCACAACCTCCTTTATTACATATGATGTAGTCGTAATAGAGTCTTTCGTATTCCATTGCTTAGGGATGTACATTAGAGCGGGTTGATTTTCAACTTTGTTTGAATTTTGATTATGGCTATTGTGGAAAAGTTAGAATATGGTAAGAAAATGCCATATGCAAAATTCCATTGTACTACGATATCATCTTTAGGTTGCACATCTCAATCAAATTTTAATCCTTATGGAGAAAATAATTAACTTATACTGCATGTCAAATTTTGACCGCAATGTGATATCTTAAGATGACATCATAGAGCAATTCAATTTTGCATAGGCTATGATCTTATTACATGAACACTTTTCCGAACTAGCCGTAATCGAAACTTTAAAAAAATGAAAAACAAACCACCCTAATAACGTGCTACCTAGAAAATACATAAATGCTAGAGAGGTAATATGTACAAGCTGGGAAAGTGAGGAGAAAGGTCAAGGAAAAATACTTATTGTTTTCGTTGAACACATCCAAAGAACATAAATTAATAGTATTAATATAACAATGGAAAATAATTATAAATTATACCCTTGTGGTTCTTTGGAATGATTATAAAGAAAAGGATCATTAATATCTTTGTAAGTAAATGCAATCGCGTAATTATTGATGACTTTTCTAATCAATCCAGTGCCTTTATGCTCCATAGACATTAATATATTTTAGGGTTTAAGAAATTACATGTAATAAATCTTCTCCCTTGTCCTTAAGTTGTCTTTTTAATAGTCTGATATTAAACATGATTAATTATTTTTTTCTAGGAATCCATTTTTTATAATATAGAATGTACCTAACCATGTCATACAATACATCTATTAATGGCTTCAAGAGAATGGGTTGAATGAAGGAATATCTCAATCAGAGCTTTTGGTTATCTACAAAAGTGGTCTGAAAAGTTTGTAATCTCAGCGTGAAGACGACAGGACTGGTAAATAAAAGCTAGTCACATCTATTTAACATCTGTTTATAGTTACTCAGGAAAGTTTAGAGTCGTAAAATTCAGTTGATGTGAGGTTTTTGTAAAAATGGACAAAATCGATTATAGAGCTGTTATTAAATATTTGTGTTTGAATATGTAACCTTTAAAGGGATTCAAACAATAGCAGACATATAAATGCCTGTTCTGTTAGAATTCAACACGTCTAAGTCAATCCAACTCGGAGTAATTGAGTATCAAACAAAAAGTGTGTCGTGAACAATTATTTTGCAGAGATAAATGTGGAGTAGTATATAAAATCATAAAAAATGTTGTATCTCTGCTAGGGTTGGAAACTTTTCGGACTACCCTCCTATGAAAGAATTGACTTGGATTCGAAATATATAGACATGGAATTCACTCGTATATGCACTCCATATGGAGAGCTTTATTCGAACCCACATTTTACGAGTCCTAGTCCAGATTTTAATACTACAGCTCTGTTTTATGGACGTAGAATCTTTTTTCGAAAATTAAGAGTAAATAAGGTTTGAGAGGAGAACAGCTTAGCTGTCATGTATGTTAGCTACAATTATCTTCTATCAACCATGAGAGAAAGGAAATATACACATATTCCACTCCATATCTCGTAAGGGAATAGGCATGGATTACAACAATGTCGATTATTAATTCTTTCGTAGTCCAACAAAGATCTATACTTATATCTCCACAAACAATCCTGGGAGTTAGTCCGTGTCATTTATTAGTATATAAACTTGATATTTAAATCTCCTCTAGAATTAAATAATAGTGTAATATGACAGAAAAATGTCAAATCATCTTCATGTTGCAACTACAAAAAGCCTCACGTTAGTCCAATGTCATATTTTTTACTACTTTAACTCGGAGCATGATAATGCTGACACCAAAAAAGGTCAACTAAAATAACACACCTGTATATTTATACATATATATATTTGCTATTTTTTACATTAGCATACGATATTTGAATTTTTTTTCCAAAAACGAGGATTTGGTTCTTTAAATGATAAACGCACATTCAAAATCTGAGAAACCTCATTATCTGATTTACAAATCCCTCTCTTGGTGGAAAACAGAACGAATACATTTTGAAGAAATAGGTATAATCAAAATATAACTAAATCTGTATACTTAATGGTTTACTCCCAAAACGCATGCTATAAATCACTGCTGTGCCAATGAGATATTTAGTTGAGAATGTCTTTGAGGCGGAGAAGAGACAAACATGGTAGAATGAATTGATTAGAGTCAGTGCTTTATACCTACTCCATATTAATTATGGACATTGGTTTCATAGGATATACTGAAGCAGAGTTGTTTTGCCAATCCCTCATAAGAATCCCCTGAGAGTGTTTTAAGGGAAGTTAAAATAGCCCATTCCCTTATAGGAACTTATTACTTATTGTGAGATACTTAGCGTCACGAGTGAGTCCTTTATGTCATCCATCTGCGTCAGAAGAATTCTAGCTCTTGCTGATGTCCCTTCAACTTCTATGCATGTAGTATTTATTTAGCCCACTATATACAAATGATGTGCTAAATTACATTTGCGTGTTTAAATTTCAAAAAAGATATGAAATGTATGCATTTTTAGACCTACCTAAAAGTGAAAATTAACATTGTAATTTTGTAAATTGAAGAATATTTTGGAGCAAAACTTCATTAAATTAGCTACACACAAGGAAGGAAATAAACTCGAATCCCACTCCTTATCAAGCAAGGGGAAAGGGAGGAGTGTCTCTGTTGTCGATCTTCAATCTCTATGTCCATCAATGACTTCCTCTTATAAATCAACAAGAAATCATCAATGATTCTCTCAGTCGTTCAGGAGTACTTTACAAAGTTGTGTATTCAATAATAATACAACAAGTACTCTAAAAAAACCAAGTGTGCTCATGAATAACTGAGAGTAACGCTGAGGATTTGTTAGGGAGTCATAAGGGTTGGACTTAAGAATTGAGTAATTCTTATTTATGAACTTGCTTGATAGAGAGTGGGATTTGTTTTTAATTCCATCTTCTAATCGCTGCTCACAACTAATTTAATGAAATCTCCTGCCATCTAAGCCGCTCTTCTTCCAAACATTCTTAAAATTGTGATTCAAATGTCATATAATTTAGTTTGTAAATAGTATGTTTGGATGATTCTAAACTCAAGAAATGATTTGTAAGATGTAGATAATTAATTTAGTATGATAATATACCGCCCCACAACCTGTGTTTACTTTGTGATAATTGTTTCAGGAAGAGTATTAATACACACCAACATATATGTACAATGTATATTAGATTGGGTTGGGTTTCCATTTTCTGTACAGGAAAAAAGATTTTAAAACTATCCCATTTTTTCACAGTTTTCCTCTTTGAGTCACTAAAATTTCGTATTAACATAAATAAATCGCATAAATAGGTGCTGAAAGACATACCGGCTTGACAAAACCTTCTCGGACAGTTTTTAAAATTGATCTAACATTACCCATAATACCCAAATACCATATTTATTGAAAAACTTTTTAAACAAACATATTGATTAACTCAAATCTGCTGCATTGGACGGAAAATACATTATCCAAACTCCCTGTAAATGTATGGCACGCCCTCCTCACGTATTCAGCAGGCATCACTTCACACACCTTCTCAATATCCTTCCTCAGTTCTGCCACTTATATTGCAGGACTCCCCCTCAATTTGCACCCAAATAGTGTAATCCAAGGGGGTTCTGCCTGGGGTGGAGGAGCATACAGCTCCTTTGACCCGAACCCACCGTTTACAAGATTTGCAGTATGGCGGAGAGCCCCATTCTACTGGAAGACAAAGGGATGGTCCCACAAGTATAAAAACTCATGATTACTGCTGTGTGTTTTGTCTTGGTAACGTAACGGTGGGGATACTCGCCCTCAGGGACATTTCCAAGGCGCAATAATCAATAATTGGGTTGAATGTCAATGTTCTTTCGTCGGAAAACAAAATTACTTTTCCTCGGAGTGTCTTCTTTAAGGTGTTCAGCAAATTTTCGCTTGGTTCTAGACGCTTTTCTTTTGAAAGTGCCTGGACAGAAACCTCAGAGGTCTGCTACCCACCTCTTTCATTGTCTTGGGCAATGTTCTTCGACACAGACCTTGCTTGATAAGGAGTGGGATTTGTTCTTAATTCCATCTTCTAATCAAGATGGACTATCTAGGGTTTCCTTTGATGGAGGCCTTGACCTTCCTCTTGAATAGAGAGGTGATGACCACTTCTAGGCTTTCGTCTAATACCTCCCCTCGTTCAACACACCCTGTAACAAGGTAGACTGTGCTTCTAGCTGCCCTCATTTGCCAGGCAACCTCTCTCAGAGTTTGCCAGGTGCACAAGGGATTTCATCCCTAAATAAATTTTTTGGTATCTGACTCTGATAGAAGGTCAGGCGGATAGAGAGGTTCATGAGGACAGAAAAAGCACCTATGTCCTTCATTGAAAAATGTCTATATAGCCCTCAATAACTGAAACTGATTTTCTCCTTTACAATGTTGATAAATGCAAACCAGTTTTTGTAATTTTTTTTCACAAATTTCGATTTCGCAATTTTTTGATAAAAAAAAAAATGGACTTCTCAACTACAAATTTTTTTCATGCAAATACGTTTGTATGTTATTTAAAGTTTAAAACACGATTTTTATTTTTTAAATTTATAAATATAAATATATTATACAGGCGCTATATTATCACACGAGTAAGAATGGTCTAACATACGGAAGGGTTCTAAACATTAAAAAAAAAAAAATAGCATTGACCATTGTAAATGTGAATTCCCGTTCCTTCCTTGGTCTGAGCAACGCCGGGTAACCGATTGCGAGTATTGTAATAATATTCACTATTACATAACAATTGTGGGCATGCTCACTCACGTAAAAAAAGAAAAGAAAAAAAAAACCACTCAAAATATTTATGCGTAATAACCAGAGATGAAAAAAAAAAATGATAATCACCAACTAATTTTCTTGGCCGTTCCGCTATCGCTAATTATGCTAATTTTGTCAGTTCATGGGTTTGGTAACGCTTATTTGCTAACGTTCTCTCTGGATAAGAGTGTTAGTCCTAGATACTTCTTCATCACTTCACCTCGTGTAAGTTAGGCTAACTGGGCGACAAGACTAAGGCAAGGGGTTGATAAATCGATCCATTTGAAAAATGGATTGAATTTGTATTTTGGTGAGTCCATAAAGAAAAAACTCAAAGCGTTACTGAAACTAAAAGGCTCAAATATAAGATATTCAAAAACAAGTAGATCTCTAAGTAAGTAATATGTAATGTTGGGATTAGCGTTCCTACAATTTATGTATCCCACTAATTACTAATTTGTCAATCTGTTAATTTTTTCTTAGTCCACCAATTAGCAGAATTCCCACCTCTGCAAAATATACCTTGATAAAAATATATAATTTTTGGAATAACAGTTATCTATTTCGTATTTTATAGTTTATTGCCATGTCCTACAACCCACGCTTCCTCAAATCTGAGCTTATAGAATCAGGATAATTGTTTTTCATTAAATATGTGACTCACATTTATAATATACTTGTTACCAAATTAATATCATTATAAATAATTGGATGTTTTTGTGATTCCTGACTCCAATCTAAAAATTATTTCATCAAAAGAAACGTGGAATATAAACATATTTGAGTCAATAACAATTAATCTTTTTGTATAATATCCCCGAGGAGTTTACATGAATACATTTTTTATGTATATCGACACTTAACTTGACAAAATTTATGGGGAAGGATTATACTTTTGAATATAAAATTCTTTTTTATTACCCCTCCCTTAAAAAAAGGAGATAGTTCATTAACATAGGTACCGACCATTGGATAAGAGCTTAGTGATGTAGTTACAAAAATTAATCCCAGATACTAATCATGTCTATATGTATTACAAGAGCCCTGTATGAGAATAAGTAACACTTATTCACACAAATCATCGTCAAATGCCCTTAAACTTTAAAAAAATAATGTTGCATATTATTTACAGAGTGTATGTACACGTTCATAAATCAAAGTTACTATACAAAAAATACAAAAAGTCCATTGAAGCCTTGTATCAAAGTAATTAAATGCCTCAGAGGAAAGTAATATTAATTATTATTTTTCTAACACCAATTATATATATATTTTTTTAAAATGCTTTTCCTGTCAAATAATATCATTGAAAAATGAGGAGTCTTCAATTATGTTTAAATACATATCATGAAACCTTAAAGTTCATGCTTGAAGCCAGGAGCGGCGGAAACAAAGCCATAAACCAAGTGACAAAACGATGCCCATACTAGTTGTTATCTATCTTTCAAAAATAAGCATAAAAAAGGTATAGATAGTCAATTCTTAGGGAATAATTATTACCTCATTAGCTGTTTGGAATTGTCCACATCTTAACAAGTGGAACTCAACCAATCAACGTTGAGAACAATGATAAGGCTAACAAAAGTACAAATAAAAACAAAATGCAGTTTAAATGTATTTGTGAGTTAAAGCCGTACATGGGATCATTTTTATCAAAATTCAGTTGGCTGTGAGATTTATTTTTGGTCCGCTAGTGTCCTAGAGGGTGCCATGAATTACGTTATAACTAATGAGGACTGTTGAACGTCTGCCACAACTTGTTTGCAAATGTACCGTGCTTGTATCTCAGCAAAACTCAATTGCATTTTAAACGATGATGCAAAAGTTTATTTCATAAGGAAATGATGTCACGGAGTAATTCACATTTTTTGACAGGAATTCGACTTTGTTTAAAATTTTCAGATCGTGCCAGATTTTGACTGGATAGAGAGTACCGTAGTGACAACTCTTGTACATCAAACAATAATTATTTGGCAACAAACATGAAGTTCCCCTTTTAATTGAATGAACAAGATTAATTATGCAAAGGGAAAAGACAAATGCATACGTCAACCGGGATAAGAATAGAATGACATCAAATTGGGTGTCTAACCACTTTGGTTTTTAAATTTCAACAAGATATAATTGTATGATTTATTAATTAACTATTGAATTTCAACAAAATTAATACTATAAATAGATGTGTGTCTGAGCACTCTTTATCATTAATGTAGTCGTTCTTAGGAGGAATGATGGTTTCCAGACGGCGGCGGTAGGTCTGATACCCGCTGCATTAGTAATCATCTGTCCTGGCGTCCCAGTGCTGGCTGTTAGTGGCTTTGAGGGACTCGTTGTTTGGATGATGGGTACTGCAGACCTTCTTCTCTACATGCAATAAAAAGGTATTCTCGAGTGGGTTGTAGGGCTGAAGGGGGGGCTCTTTCCACCCACTTTTTTGATAGCTCTCTGGACAGTCTGATGTGAAAGCCCGAGATCTCTGGCATGGATCATCCTGACCTTGAGGGGTTGACCTGGGTTATTTTCTTTAATTTCTCCGGATCCAGATAGACCTTTTTGACAGAACTCTCCTTCCTCTCCAACATTTCTGACTTGCTAAAGGCGTATACAGTGTTTCTGAATACACCCCAACTGCTTGAAGTGCGCAAATGGAAATTCGTCGATCGTGTTTAAGCGTCATTTTCTCGAATTGTAAGTAAGAGTTTTTTTTCTTTTGTAACTCATTGTTTATTCTTTAATGTTTCGAAATATGAATTAATTTCAATCACTCAACCTTCATTGATTATTGAATTAGTAAGTGTTTTAATTTTAATGGACCACCAGAAACGTAATAGTTAGATCAGGTAAAACAACTATATTGCTGCAATGAATAAAGTATTTTATATAACAAATGTATTGTAATTTTATTTGGTAACCCGATACCATATCAGAACCAGAATACTAATATACATATTCAACATGGTCATATAGTAAATTGGTATTTGAACCAGTACTTGAAGCACAATTGTTTTATAAAAAAAATATTACCCTATAATGATCCTTAACGACATTTTTGCATTATATTTTTATTCAAAAGTATCAAAATACCAATATTAATTTTCTTACTGCAATTGACTTGAAAATATTTGTATTCGCTGAACTAATACATTTGAAATACAGTTATAAATCTTAATATCAATTGTATTTTAAAAAGACCCTAAAAATAACATGTTCATTTGAAGTATTTTTGAGTTGAGGATTGTGTTATTCTTTACCTTTTATGTGTCCTGGAGCTAGTAATTGCTTTATATTTAGATATTATCTCCACATGGATCAAAGAATAATGATATAAACATATAAATAAATAGCACTGCTCCGTTTTCAAATTAAAAAAAAGTGCACGCATTTTAGGTAATATTTATTATAACTATGCAATAATATAATTAGTATTTAATTTTTTGGCAAAAAGAATATATTGAAAATGTTCATGTAATCAATTCATCTAGGATTTGAATATACTTGCAAGTCTACCGTTTCACGATTCGTTGGAATAACCAAAATAACTGCTGGGATAATCGGCAATTACAAAGCAAAGGAACCTCATTTGATATAAAATAGTTTATTCTTTCAGTGGGTCTAGTTCAATAGTTATATTGATTATTTAACATTGGACTGATAGACTTATCTAATTTTCTAGAATAATGAAGTCAAAAATATGATTCATGTGCATGGGACAGCCCAATTTAATTATTAAAATAATTGAGTAATTGGTTTTAAAGCGCACTGATTCTTGACCCACATTAAATATTATTGAAAAATAATGATACATATAATTCTTATTCTGTTAATTAAACTTATTTAGTAAACATTTATGCAAGTCCAGTTCCTATAGTGTAATGCTTCATTTCCTTAGTTTTGGAGCCTCCAAACTTCCATATTTCTTTGGGACATTTCCATTTAGAGATATCTCCTTTACAAACTCTTATGTACTCAATACTATAACTAACTGAAGTATGCCAAGCATTTGAAAGTTAGGTTATTGATATGTACGTCTATTGTTAAAATGCTGAGCAAAAAGCTACCAAGTATATGCCTCCGTTCAAATACTGAAAAACAAATAACGAACTTTATGCTTGCATTCAAATGTTCATAAAAAACTATTAATTACATACGAACAATTGATTGTCGAACATATAAACAAATGATAGTAGAAAAAGTGGTGGAACGCACCTTTTAACTTGAGTAGATTCCTTCCCATACTAGTATCATTATCCCCACACAAGATGTCACTTTGTATGAAACCAGGGACGACTTAACTTTATAATTATCCCTCATGACGTATGCAACTTTATTAATTTGGTGAAAAGGGATAATTTAGAGAAGTTGTATAGTTACTTATAGAGTAATATTCGAGTAATAAAAAAGTTATTGTCTGCCAAACATATTCGGACAAATATTGAACTTGTAGTCCAATAACGCTGACATATATCTGAAAAAACGCTTAGTAAACATTTCAGTTCATAGACAACATTGCTCTACCCTCTCCTAGTATATAGTAACGAAATATTTGCCGGGCACCTGAATAGCTACATTGGCATATGTAAGTTATGAGAAGGAACCTCTTACTTGAAAATAATTGGAGTGAAAAGAACAAAGCAATTTCACTTCATCAACTCATATACTTTTTTAAAGTCATTACAGAATTACTCAATAGGAAGTGCACAATGTCTTAAATATAAATATCAAATAATATTTTTTTTTCAAGGTATAAAGAATAGGTCAAAAAAAAATTTCACTTTTTAATTCAATTTTGAGTTATTTTTCTTTTCCTTTTTGTTATTATCATTAATATCATCAAGTCCTTCTCCGAAAAAAAATCCCAACCTAATACATAAAAATGAGTTTCAAATAATTACCATTCGTATTAATAATTATAAGGCATATACTTATTAATTTACTCTTTACAACGAGTCTAGTCATTAATAATAATTTTTTTTTTTTGGTTGTGAAAAAAAAAAGACAAAAACAATAAATGAATACACAAGGTTGCAAATTTTAATAATACCAATTTATGAATATGGATTCATTTTGCCAAACCTTTTTTTTTTTTTTTTTTTTTTGCAGTTAATTCCTTGTTAGTATCTGCTCACGTTAATGTATGTCTCTTCCTATCCATTAATAAATGAGATTCCTCTAAAACTTTTAAAAATACATCATATTCTTTATTCAATAATCAATCAAAAACTAGAGATTTTGCGATTGAAACAATTATAAATCCCTATTCAGCCCTCTATATAATTCCCAAATTTAATTCGATTGAAAGGAAATTTATGGAAGGCTGCGTAGTTCATTTGTTTATAAATTAATTTTTCTTGGCATCCCCCCCGTTCCTAGGGAGCAAAATGTATTATCTTAGTCGCTTTACATAAAAAAAAAGTTTTTGAAGTCATAGAAAAATAGTTTGTAAGAAATATTGTTTTATTCATTTGTGTAAATCACAAGTGATCTCCCTAGTGATAATTTTAATGTGAAAAGTTACCTATTTGGCTCTGTTACGCGGAAATTGTCTTCCTAGGAATCATACTCTGGGATCTACCTTTTGGAGCTGACGTTACACACAGATTTTTGATCTATCATCGTTGGACTTGATGTAAGACTTACTTGATTAGTTTTTTTTTTCTTTCATCTCATCTGTCTTCCTTGGATTTAAGTATTTTCACTCTATGATTGTAGATTTTTATTTTTCCTTTTACCCTTCTTCTTCAAAAAAATATTATACCTATTAGCGTGTTTATTCCTGCTAGTAGGTTAATCTACGTAAAAAAGGTATAATATATATATTCATATATAATCTATCCCTTGAAATGGAAGAAAATGCTAATGTCCGCTCTCCAGAGTCCAATAAATTGCTTGAAAAAAAGGGCAAGGTCATGTCTTATGCGAGAGTCCTTTCTGAGAGAGAGGAAATTGTTAAAAACGCACTAAACAAAATTGACCTTAGTGCAAGTTCCCAGTGGGAAACTTTTGTTATAGCCTTAATAGAGTGAGAAAGCCAACGTGCTTTCAACAATGTAAATATAAAACAGTTACCCGTCTGCAAAGCAGCTATATATTATGGTTTCGCAGAAGACGAAATTGCTGGTGCACAAGCCCGATATGGCTTTGGATACTCTTGCTTTTACATCAAGGTCCCTATGGATATTCGTCCAAGGCTAGAAAGATTAAAGAAACATTACAAAATGAATGAAACTGGACCTAGTTGACTCACAGAAGCAGAGGAATGCTTCAAGAATTACAAAATGAAATGGAGGTCCTCAAATTATATTTTTGAGGTGGTAGGGGATCCCTTGAATATCCCCCAAATAATTCATGTGGATGAAAGCCTTGTTAATCTCCGATTTCCTGGAGTTAGATTATAATTCCAAAGATGTTTTAGATTTGGACATGCTCGGCTGAATTGGACCGAAAAAAGACTACAAATAAGCGAATATACACAAGTTCTACAAGAAAAAAATCTGAATGATGACTGAAAATAGATCGAATACCACTTCTGAACTCATTTCTCCGATTGATCAGGTACGTTCGAACGTAGATAAGCCCACAGAAGAATTTTACATTACACAAACAGACAGACCGACTTTAAAAAACACTGTAGAACTCCAAACATGGGAGGAAGGAATGGTGGAAGAACAAATACGAAGTGTCACTAATAAAACAGATGGACAGAGATCGTTCACTTCTGAAGTGGAACAAGGGAAGGGGAATCTACTGTGAGAAGTGTAGGCGGAGAACAGCACAATCTTACCCCTGAGACTAAGAGGAAGAAGGGTCAGTCCCAAAAAGATATCTTAAGACTGCCAGAAACTGACTCCCCAACAAATTGTACAGGTGCTCTTTCTAAGGTCTAGATCTGGATCCAATCCAAAGATGTCTTTGTCAATTCCACAATCGTCTTCCATCAGTTCGTCTTCAAAACTACAAAAGAAGAGCAGCCCTGCATGTGAACCAGAACACGATCCTGATGACTCTCGTGGGGTGTCTAGTCTTCATAGAAATAACAAAGTAGATGGAAATTGATCGTCTAATACAATGAAAAAATAGATATGATAACTTTTTTAACCCTCAATTGTAATTCACTTTTAAAATTGGAGAGAAAGTAAGCTTTATTGAGACTTCTACGACATCTTTATTATCCTGACATTGTAACTCTGTCCTATACTAGGTGTTGTTTAGAAAACCATATTTGTGTTCCAGATTTTTATAGTAAAAAAACTTTTACCAATTTTGGCTCACACGCCATCAATTATGAGTGGGGATTTTAATATAAAATTGGACACTAACAGGAACTCTACAAACCGTAACGGAAACACGAATGCCCGTGCAAAGAAAATACTTTGCTCCTCCATTAAATCATATGATTTCTATGACGCAGCTAAACACGTAAAAGATTATAGCCATACTATATTTTCTTCTGAAAAATCCTCCAAATCCGTGTCCTCAAGAATTGACCTATTTCTAATCAGTGGTATTAAAAAGCAATCGGACATGTCATATAAAATAATCTGAACATTAAAATTAATTCAATACATTTCCCAAATCATAGAGATAAAAAAGCTTGGAGTCTCAATTAATCACTATTTGATATACCCAAAGTCAATGATGAGATCGTGGAAATAATTGAGACCACGAGATACAACGTCAAAACAGGATGCGAAGTCTTATATAAAGTACAAAAGATGCTATCAAAGATTAAAGCTACATGCAGACAGGCTGGAGTCCGAGAAGCCGCCAATAGGGATAGGAAAATTGATATAATTGAAAATATAAATAAACAGGACATTTCAAATCGTGAAAAGAAATTCAAAATGGATCAAATCTTCCTAGATTCTGACCCAGCATTTAGAACCAGATTAAACAACGTCGAAGACTTATCTAAATCAAGACTACAATGTGGTATCATGGAGAAAAAAAGAAACAAAAGCAAGGATTTGTCAATCATGCTAGCAAGTGGAGAAGATTCTACAGAAATATGTAAAGAAATAAAAACCTTCTTTTCCGAGCTGTACAATGCTTCGAATTTTTGGCCAATAACTTATTACTTCGTTTATTTATGAAAAATAATGAATTATGAAATAGCAATGACGTATCAAGCGAAACGAGGTAATCGACAGCTGACAAAACACGAATTCTTAAATTGTATTGAAAAACTAACTATGAGCCACAAAGTAAGGGATTGAAATATATTTTCATGGAATTAGACATTCAAATTCAATAAAATATTTTACTTAATCATTGTCTAAATCATTAAGGCGCAGTTGAACAAGATTATATGATTGAATTATATGCTCGACTCCAAAAGATGGCTTGAACGATCAACCGAACCAAAGTTCGAGCAATGTTCCAAGTTTATTGAAATCAGTTATATGTCAGAGTGGGTAATTTATTTATGCAAGCCTATACATAAAATATGTTTGTCTTTTTTCAAATAGTTTAGTTTGATAGGAAATTACTACAAAAGGCCAGAAATAGGCCAAGAAATCATTCAAAACAAGGTTCATTGGTCTCCAATGCCTAACAGTGGTAGTTTCAACTAGAAACAGATATGTACCTTTACTATTTCATTCCTGATTCAATGGACCACCAGGTACGTCATAGTAAGATCATGTAAAACTATTATATTACTTTAGTGAGAAAAGTATTTTACTTAACAAACAGACTGTTGTTATTTTTTTCCCGCCCCCTCATCTTATTCCCATATTCAATGATGTATGTGAAGTATAATTTATAAAATAATATGTATTCTCTAAATGTTTTTATGACGAATGTACTGTCTTGTGTAAGTCAAATAATAATAATAGTGAATAAATAAAAAAAATTAACACTCTTGTGTCAATTATTTCAGGTATATTTACTCTGCAATATTTACATGTTCTACAATTTACACCTTTGTTTTATTCATTTTTAAATATTAGCAAGCTCTTTATGTTCTTCGTGGAAAAATGATCTTTTGTGGTTACACCCTGTATTTCATGGAAACTACGCATTTTTTATAAGCATATACTCATAAAGTACGGAATCATACTTGAAGACGACGACGGCATCTTGGAGGGTCATAGTTCATATTTTTACTATATAAAATGGACAAATTTCAAAGAAATCTAGATGAAACTGCATCAAATAAGATTTAAGCACTTTTATCGGAATACTAATTAATGATGCAAGAAAAAATAGTAATAATTTAACTAAAAAAATCTCTATGAAATGACTAGTACTCTTTTGGATCGATTAGTGACGAAAACTGTAGAATATTTGGAGGAAAATATCTTATCCTCACTAATGCAATCTACATCAGTGGTTCTCAACCTATAGGTCTCGGTAAGCAATCTTTAATTGAGTTTGAGTGGAATGTGGATATTATATAAAGCAGAGTGAAAACATTTTAAGACAGTTATATAAATTCATACTAAAAACTAAATGTAAAAGTTCCCTAAGTCATTCAACACAACGTTTGAGCCAGAATTCAACATATTTGATTTCTGTTTAGTTTTTGTCACACCACCACTGTTCCTCCTTCTAACAATATTGCTAAATTGTGCGATTTTGAACTAGGTTAGTCAAATTTGATACGATATGGCCGATTTTATTTTCCACTTAGTGGCTGAATTTTTTTGTAAAAAAGCTGGTAGGAAGTCAAAAATATTTGCTTTAGAAGCCATTCTTGACTAAAAAGCATAAACCTATGGATCGTTGTTCGAGTCTTCTTAATGACTACTAACATCATGGTGATATTTTCTTCTCTGATGTATAGTTACTTGAAGGATAACTAATATATAGTTCATAAGCGTAATATAAGGCAGTTTCTTGTAAAAAAATGAATGTATATATATATGTTAATGAACTGGGATTTAATAATAATAAGATTGATAAAAATCTTTTTATTACCTTCAATGTTTTATATTTATACTCGCTAAATATATTAAACAACATTTTTTCCCATTTTCCTCCTTTTTTTCTGATTGCAAATATCGAATTGGCTAAGTTTTATCTCTCGGTATTTCAGAAAAAATTTAGCAATTTTGATATTTGCTCTCATAGTTAATATTAGTTTATCGGATCGTAATCGGAAAAGGGATTGGATATTTCAGTTTTACGATTTCGATCCGATCAGCCCACAACGAGTTTTGTGGACAACTTCCACTAAATTTTCTACGCATTCATTTTTGTTGATTACAATAAAGTTTTGAAATATAGTAAAGCTAAACTTTGAATGATTTTCAGCAAAAAAAGTGTATAAAAACTTCCTTAATTGTACTAAAAATAACCTCATTAGCTTCAAAACCCAAATTGATTTATTTTTTATTTTGGTATCTGTAAAGGAAACTCTCAATACTGTTAACATTACTTATACGCTATAATTCATGTTGTAAGAGAGATGCCATAATGCCACACTTTATGATCCTTTCTTAATAGTTTCCCAAATTATTTTAGAAACAAAATTACAAATACTGAAAACATCAAAATATATATATACATATTGAATATTCATAATCTTTCATTCTCAAAAAAAAAGGTAAACTCGATTAAGATAAATGACATGTGTCTTTCCTATTTGATTTTGGTTGAGAAAAATCCATATTTATTCACTAACAATATCCATTATCATTTTTGACGTATTCAAACCTCGTATGGTAACTATTAAATAATGGCTTCAGAAGATTGAATAATATTAAAGGAAAAAAAAGGAACGTCATTCTAGATAAGAGGTCACCAAACTTATTTGACTGCGGGTCTAATAACTGAAAGAATGACAAGCTCGGACTACATAATTATTACTCGCAAGCCAGAAAGAAAGCTCTGGGGAAAAAGACGACAAATTTTTTATCTTTTAAAAATTGGACGTTCTATGGAAAAGTTTGGACGACCACCCAAATCACAAACAAAAAGAAGAATTGCATTGATTCAATAATAGCAATAGACTTCTGCAATGCTTTCGACTTTATTTCACATAGGCAAAATCTTACATCTGTAAAATGTTACTCTCGAAACGTTTTTTTAACCCTGTTTGTGTCCTGCTATATAACGGCACTTCAACAATCTCATTGGATGTACTAGAAAGCAAGCCAATCATCTTAAAAAAGAGCTGTCGTCAGGCATGCCCTCGGCTCCACTTCTTTTCATAGCTGTAATCAAAGAACTCTTTTTAGGTGTTACAAAGAGGTACAGATGCTTTGGAATTAGCTTTGAGGGATCTCAGCATATTATTAATTTGTATGCAGATGATGTAACTTTAACCTTAGAGGCAAATTCTGAGTCTCAACTAATTGCCAGAATAAAAGTCTTACTTAATTATTTTCGGAAGTTTGAAGAAAAAACAGGATGGGTTGTGAATAAAAACAAGACCTCTATTTTACCTTTGGGCTCCTGGAAGCCTGAAAAGGGTCTTAAAGTCGAAAGTTGCAAAGTTAAAAGAATGGTAGAAATTTTGGGTATGAAATGGAATAGCAGTGGTATTCATGAAGATAACTGGAAAGAAATTTGGACCTCCGTCAACAAAAGAATTTCTTTTTGGAAAAGATTCAACCTTCAAAAAAGAGTTGACTTTTATAACAATTTGGTAATACCTTTAATTTTATATAAGGCTACATCAAGTCCGCAACTAGCTGAAAAAACTATTTTAGAAGAAGACAAAGGGCTTAATTGTTTGTTTTATAAGAATTATATCGAAGCCATGAAAAGACCTAAATCCCATATAGGTGGTGGAGTAGCCCAACTATGTCGTATTGTCCCAAAGTGTCTGGAGTGTTGGCTATACAGATACAACCAATTCTCAACAAACAAATTGGCATTGAACAAAAAGGATTTTTAAAGCATAGGAGCATTTCCGATGCTTCACGCAATATTCAAGCTGTAATTGACACAGTGGAAAGTAGGAAGAAGTTAGGAGCAATAATAGGAATAGACTTCTGCAATGCTTTTGACTCTATTTCACATAGGCAAATTCTTAGATTTGTAAAAAAGTTTCTCCCGAAACGTTTTTTAACCGGTACGTGTCCTGCTATATAACGGCACTTCAACGATCTCATTGGATGGACTAGAATGCAAGCCAATCATCTTAGAAAAGAGCTGTCATCAGGGATGCCCTCGGCTCCACTTCTTTTCATAGCTATAATCAAAGAACTCTTTTTAGGTGTTACAAAGAGGTACATAGGCTTTGGGATTAGCTTTGAAGGATCTCAGTATATTATTGATTTGTATGCAGATGATGTAACTTTAACCGTAGAGGCGACTTCTGATTCTCAGCTAACTGCCAGAATAAAAGTATTGCTTAATTATTTTGGAAGTTTCAAGAAAAAACAGGATTGGCTGCGAATAAAAACAAGACCTCTATTTTACCTTTGGGCTCCTGGAAGTCTGAAGAGGATCTTAAAGTTAGAAGTTGTAAAGTTAGAAGAATGTTGTACATAAATACCATAAGTGGTGGATTAGCTCATATTGTCCCGAAAATTTACTCCAAAATTTTTGTGGATATTTCAAGAAATCCAGCAGTAGAATGGAGAAGAAGTATAACGAACCGAGAACAGGTACATTTGGCTTAAGATGGGGACTAATCTGACCAACAAAATTACACCTTTGATCTCCCCAGTTTGGGGGTCAGCTCAGATAATAGTTTGGATGCTCACCCCTGAATTTAGAAATGACTCAGCCATTGATATAATTTGGCAACATATAAATAAAAAGTTCTTTTTTAGAAATATAAAGGACCCCTCAATTTTAGAAGAACGCGCAATCACACGAGATATTTTAACTGTTCATAATTTAAATTCGGAAGAATTGCTCAACGATGGTACAATAAGATTTCCACTAGTTAATTCTTCAAAATATTATTCAATGCCATGCCTTGGCACGTTAAGATGGTCCCCTTAAGCTTTGATGCAGCTTTTAATGGACTCTGGGAGCTGCATAGTAAGCGTTTGGGCCTCCTTATGGGTTGGAAAAGAAAAATTGTGTCTTCTCTGAGGGGAATAAATGATGATAAAAAGTTTACCGTGCAGTTACAAATCTCCACAGATTGTACTTAATATACTAGGCCCTGCAAGGACGGTGGAAAACTATTTAATAACACACTTCATGCGTTTGTGGACTGCCCTGCCATTTATATCCTAAAATATTTTGTATCCATAAAAATAAAAGGGGCTGACGAATGGGGAAGAAAAATATGTTAAAGGTCTTGTTCTTTTTGGAATTTCAAAGAAGAAGGGTGGAACTTCTGAGCTAACAAGGGCTCTGGACTTTGCAATTCTTAATTGTAAAGCCCTCATCGCCAGCCGACTAACTAATTATCAGCTTATTCGGGAGGATGAGTTGAGAGGTATCATCTTGGCAACTTCAACCCGCTATGTCTCCCTTACAATGAAAATTCCTAAATCAGGATGTGAGTCATGGAATTTTGCTGGGGAAGAAATCCGGTACTTTCCATCAACTTCACGAAATCATCAGAGTATTTTAAAAAGGGTTTTAAAATTTTTTAACAAATATTGATCATAATTTTTAATTTGCATGTTTACTATTTTTTTTTTAAAGATTGATATTTAAAGTAATAGTTGAAATTCTACCCCGGAGCATTAAGTATAAACTATTATGTTAATTTATGTACATTCTACGCAATTGCTCCGGTTTATTTATGTATGTATGTTCTATATAATATATAAACCAAATAAATAATGTTGAAAAAAAAAAAAAGGGAATAAGAATAATAATAAAAGTTTCAGAATAAAATTTAATATGTTGGGATCACTAGTGAGTACTTTAGTTTTAAGAACACTCACTAATAAAAACAAACAAAATTTATTTTAACATACCAGTGGCTTTAATTGATTCAAATATTAACATACGAGGAGAAAATGTTTATATCACAAGAAAATGATGCCACAGAGTTATTTGAATTTGTCGACAGAAATTCGGGCTTCTTCTTAATGTATATAAATTTGAGATCCTCATAGGCTTTAATGGTATAGAGGAGTCCTTGTCGCAGGGTAAAAAAAAATTGAATCTATGTAGAGCACATATCAATCTTCAGAGTATCTATCAACCTTTCCTCCAAAAAGAGAAATAAAAACAACTGAAATGAACTAAAAGTTAGCTGATTACATCAATCCCTCCCACTGTTTTTCTGTCATCTATTTTGGCTATTGTAGGGATATTCACAATTTGACAAGAAATAGTTTGAGTACAAAAAATCAACTGGTTTAAAAATAATAACGGTATTATCTCACAAACAGACAAATTTAAAATGTATTTTGTTGGTAGCTATAAATTTTCTGCTCATTTTCCCCTTATCTGAGTTTTGAATTTGGTTGAATTGGAATGAGCTCCTCTAGCCTTGTGAACTATTCCTAACAATTATATAAGGATATTTCCATAGTTAAGAGGAATTTGATTACTACCAACTAAATTTTGTCCTATTTTTCATTGTTTCTTATAGGAGCAAAGGTTACTGTATAGAATTAAGGCAAGGACGTGTATTAATGTGGATTAGAGTTTGGTGTGACGTAGTTCAATACTCACTTGCTCCTTAGGAACAAAAATAATCATTATATTTACCTCGAACACAATTCCTAAATCAGAGAGAGTAACGGTAAAAAAATAATGTTTACATATAGTTAATCCGTGAAACTACATCTGACCAAGTAAAGGAACATTAAAAACCCCAAAACAACAAAGCCCGATAGTTCAATGTTTTGGAGGCGCCGTTCTAACAAATGGGGTTTAACCTAATTTATGACTCCTTTGTCTCATTTGATAGTGGTGGAGATTCTCTTGAGGATTAGTCGAATATAAAATCATATATTAATTACACTAGACCTTGACAAATTCAATATCCAATTAATTTTTGTAGAATCATACATGAAAACCCCGGCCTTAAACTTTTAATCCTTTAATCAGTTTGTATATTTTTGTAATCCATTTAAACATGGATTTGCACTTTGTTCATTCAAATGTGGGATTTATATTTTGATTGCTTAGTCGTGATTATTATTATTTTTATTTATATAGTATGCTTTATGAAGTAACATTGTTTCTAGTACTATGTAAAATTCATATGCATAAAAACTTTGAACTTAAACGCGGAATGAGAGATTAGTATCAGATCAATCAATTTGATGCTGAAGGGAAACCTTGATCTCTTCTACGACCCGAGTATAATCGAAAGATTTTCAATGATATATTATAGAAAATATACAGAGTACACTTGTAGGTAGAATACATTGGTAGGGAAGACTGGGGACAGTTGCAAAGGTGATACATCAATTCATTCCTAGTTAATTCAATCAATGCAAAATTCATCCAGGGACATTTCATTGTACTTTGAAGAGGGATACTTAGTGACGTCATACGGTTTATGTTTCTAAACTAGTAAGTAGTATCAGGGGCGTCCGCAGGATTATATTTTGCGGAAGGCTTGGTTTTTGGATTTTTTTTTTTCAAAAATCTTCAGCTGGTCACAAAAAATTAAATTTTTGGAATATATTTCAAAGATTAATTTTTTAATAAAAAGCAAAGACCCTTAATTTCGGGGGTGGGGGATACAGTATGATAATGTCATTTCTATTCCACAAACACAATAAATCAATTCCGTCTCCCATTCATAACTAGGTCATCTCCAGTGCTGACGAGCCCTTCCTCTACAGCAGTGATTCCCAAACGATGAGCCTCAACCCAAATCAGGTTGGAACACCAATGCCACGGGGTCGTAGTTTAATTTTGAGCCAAATGAGTACATTATATGAAAGAGTGTGAAGAATATATCGAGACAGTTATTATGAAACTAAATTTAACAGTTCCTTAAGTCTCTCAGCACAACGTCTGAGCCAGTATTGAACATTTTTGGTTTCTGTTTTGTTTGGTTGTGCCAACGCAGTTGCTCTGAACACCAGTGCTGCCAAATTAAGAGATTTGGACTAGATTTTGCTAAATTTGGGAGTATCTCGCAGATTTTGATAAAATTAAGTTGTTAGATTTTTTTTTAATAAAAAGTAATAATAATTGGACTTCTTCCCAGCAGCCTTGACCACCCATGACAAAGAGATTTGAGGAGAGTCCCTTCTTTACCCCAAGGCATCACCAATTCCGTATAAATCGTTGTAGGAGTATTTTTAATGACCTAAAATATCATGCTGACGAGGTAATTGACGAAATGTATAGTTACTTTATGAATAAATAATCCCTAATTCATAATTTCAATATATTGTAGTTTCTTGTACAAAAAAATGAATGTAAATTTAAGATATTCTAATAAATGGGGTCTTTTCCTAATTACTTGATCTAAAATGGGTCACTATATTTTAAAAGTGATAACCACTGCTCGATACTATAGCACATAATCTACTAACAAGCTTAGAAACAGAAATAGTATAACGTCACTAAATATCCCTCATCCAAAGTGGAACGAAATGTTCGGCAATTAATTTTGAAGAGAATTGAATTAATAATAATAAAAAGTCAAGGAATGGACTGTAATAACCGATCACGAGCTGCAACAGTCCATTTTCACGAAAATTACAAAAGCTATACATACAAAATTTACATTACAACTCAATAATATACATGGATACACATTTATTATCGTTTTTCTAATTTTAAATTAAACGTTTATTTATGAAAATTTCTTAGACTATCAGATTTCAATTGATTTACCACATGTGCCATTTGAAGTCACGACGTCAATGCAAAGACAACATATGGTTGATTTTATAGTAGTGCAAAGCCCTAGTAAGAGAGTATCCTCTTTCCCCTCGAAGCAATAATCCCAAAAAATGAGACTAAAGTTGAGTATTCGATCTAGACAAGTCACATTATAAGTGATAAAAATCGTGTGTATTTTGGGCATGTTAAAAAAACTGAAAATCAACAGGGGTGACACTGACAATTTGAAGAATTTTATGGAGAAAACAGCTTAGTATTCATGACATTTCAGTAGATCAGTTACAAGCAACTATGACAAAACGGCAAGAATTACTCCGATGTCTATAAGCAATTCCACTCTAAGATCAACAAGGACTTATAGTTATAATCCTGCAAATCCTCAGAGTTACTGCATGTGTTGAATGAGCAAACACGAATGGTAAATCAGGTTTTGAATACAACAGAATTTCGTAAGAAAGGAAGTTCACGACTCAGAAGTTAAATAATAATGACAACTGCTATGAATAAGAAAATTCCAGAAAAACAAGCCAGCAAAAAAATAAACAAGATTCACATCACTAAACATCATTAATGTAAAATGGCAGGTATCTGCCACAACACCTTTTGGAAACTTGATTAATTGTAAAAATCTTTTACTCCCTTATTGATGAGATATTTGAGTCATTATAACGCTCAGTACAAAGGAGACAGTTTCCACAACGTTGCCATTCTCCTCTTAATATTTATTCTTCTTTGATTTTTTTTTAAATATACGTATTAACAGCATGTATGTTTGTTAGCCAGGGCAGGGCCCTGAAGATGTTTGTGAGAATGAATTTTCCAATCTCGAATACTGATCAGTGACCTCAAATATAAATAGTATTCCGATATTAGTACATTGATTGCAAATAATTTAATATCTTGGAAGTTAAATGTGGCTCAAAAGATAGCATTTTTTCAAATTTTATTAATTTTTATTACAAATTTGATTTTTTGCAACAGTCATTAGCCACAAGGACAGCTGTAATATTTGACAGATAGTAATCAAATGTAATTTGCGGAAAAACTACTGACTGGTGTAATCTTTTTATACAAACAAGCAATTGTAGCCTTTCATGATGATATATTACAACACTTTGATGAGTTTGAGATAAACTAGCGCCGAATCATTGAGGCAAAAGCAAAAAGTGTTGTAGATAAATGTTTCTGGTCTCCCCTAGTTAGCAAGTATGGGGATGGTTGTGAAATTTTCACAAATTGTATTGAAATGGAATTTTGGGAGAAACTACGGACTAACTCCCCCAGGCTCCTCTAAATATATAATTCTTACTTCTTATGAAGTAACTTATTTCATCATTCATTGATGAAATTTTGCATCTCGGTTTGCTATCATAACACTAATTATCATTGTCAATTATAATTATGTACATCTTGTGAGAAAAGACAAAAAGAAATAGTGACCATAAATACTGAAGAAAGAAAAGACAAAGGGTATAACATAAAATTAGCATTAAAGGAATAAAATTTCACAGTTTAAACATATTTAAAAAAAGCTGGCAAGTATTATTTAAAATTTAAAAATATGAATGTGACTTTAGATTCTAATTATATTATTATTATTTTCTCAATCTGATATAATTATGTTTTTATACTTCAGGAGAGAATGTCTAAGTATTGACTGCGTGGCTACGTGTGAGTGTGTTCATAAAAACGGACGCAAAACATAGTATTTTTATTATAGTATTATATATTTATAGTATTTGCTTCTATATTTTTGTATGTTCGTCGACGCTTAACAACTCCAGGCAGTACCGGGTACTACTCCTAGTTAGAAATTGATTAAAAAAGCAAACCAGATTCTTTAATGGGAATTCATATCACAAAATTCCTATTTTCAAGGGGGTCCGCGTCCCCCAAATTAAGGAACTTCTGCTTTTACTAGATTTTTTTTTTGAAAGATTTATTGATTTAAATAAAAGTCCTTCGAGCAAATTATGCAGCAGGGCACTAAAATTAATATTTTCAATTTTTGTCCATAAAATTTAATATTTGAAACTTAATTTTTGATTATTTTTCCAATTTTTTTTAATACAAAAAATTATCCAAAAACCCAGCCCCTCCAAAAAAAAAAATATATATATATATAATCCTATTTACGGCCCTGATCTTTGTTTCAAACTCTGCCTCAATAAGGAATATGTAGAATGGAACAGATGCTCTGAGATCATGCTATCTCTTCCATGATTCAGCTTTATTTTTTTTTTTTTTTTTACAGATTCCTAGTCTTTGAATCTAAGGTGCTCGAACTCATCATCGACTTAACTTATAAAACCTGGATATTTGCTGAATTTATGAAGAAAAGTAAAGATGTAAAAAGAAGTCTAGCCTATATGATTATATAATTATTAATTCAGGTTTTAAAAAGTTTGTGGAACTCAAATTCCATCCCTTTGATTCTCTATCTTAAAATATGAAAATCCTCTTGAACCGAATGTCAAAGGAACGAATGTCTGTCTACTATATTAGAAACACAGAGGAAAAATCAACTTGACTCAGACTCGAAGTGAAGCTTGAATGAGATTCTAAGCATGGTACTCATGCATAAACATCTTTTAATTGGCTTATTCATTTATTATTATATTTAGTAGAGTAGGCTCAAATATTTTTATTTCCAAAAAAGTTGACACAAGGTCCGGCCTGTGCTAGTCTTATGTAAATTTTTTGAATTGAAGAATGATATATTGATAATTTTCCAAAAAGTATTTTAGATCATGTTCTTTCCTATAAAAAAATTAGGGATCTTGATAGAATAACTCGATTTTCAACGGTCTGTTCGACAAATAGCAGATATTATAATATGTAACTTTTTCTTCTCCTGTAGAATTCACTTTATATATTCAGTTAAAAGGGTAAACTCATTGAGGTGTCATAGTTAGTTGTAAAATAATATTTAAGTATACACAACACCCCTAGTGAACAAATAAAGTATCGTATCCAACTATAATTGAATAAATTTTGATCACATGGGCTTTGTTTTGCAGCTGGGTTTATAGCTTTAATATTAATTATAACGTAATCATAGCTTGGGAGATTGACTCGTACTCACGACTTTAAATGGAGTGGGACTTAAGTCTCACTAAACTCCGGCTTCATATTTGACATCAAGAAAAAATATTCGTAACTGTACAGTGTCTGGAAAAAAATCGGCACCCTCCAAATAAAGCTCCATAGAGCCGTCATTTCCTCAAATCAATTTGATTTGATTGAATAAATGCAAAAAAAATGCTTTAAAAATTATGACCTTCATAAGCTGTATTATTGGTTGCGATCCATGAACAATCAACGACAATGGAAGCAAAAGGTAATGTATTGCAGATTTTCTCCACGCCCATAACTCTGTAGAGGAGGTTGAAGGGCATTGTGAATTGCTATTTTGAGCTTGTCCGTAAGGTCAGTAGGCTCATTAAAAGCGGAGATAACCTCTTCATGGAGACAGGAATTGTCATTGAAGACTTCTTGATCAGTGTGGCTTAGGATCTGGGGGGGGGGGGAGGAAAGGAGGAACAGGAATGGATGAAAGAGATTATGAAGCCCTGATTGGATGCCAACTGTTGGCATCCAATCCACCTGGCCATCAGACCATAACAAATAAAACTTATTGCAACGAAAATCACACTGATTTCTGGCTTCCAACCTTGTGGCCCCCTCATCACAGGAATGCTCGCCACTGGACCATGGAATATTGAGCTTCGTGAAGAGCAAGCCCTACAAAGTCCCTCGCTGCATTGTTTATTCCCTGAAGGGCTCCATTTAAAAGGGGTGCTGTAGATATGCCCGATAACTACGTCATCAAGGTGTGCCAGTTCTTGAGGCCCAGACCATGGTGGCCACAGAAGGACAACATTTTGAGAAATAATTGTTGATATAAGCTATGATTATTATACAAAATACTCCTGATATACATGTTGTTCTTAATGAAGTTGATTTTAATATTACCATCAAAAACAGTACGATTTGCGTATGCACACTGTACTTTGATTTGGGCTCTAATATTCAACATTTGACCTACAACTTTTAAAAAAAGACTCGTGAACAGCTTTGATTGTCAATAAGGATTAAAAAGATTCATAGTATAACAATATGTCAGTAAAGGGCTATTTAAAGTATAAAGATAAATTAAATAAAACATATCAATAAAAAATTAATATCTCTCGTGAAAAGACTGTAAAACTTCATGGTTTCATGGTAATAAATCCACTTTATGATTGAACAAGGCATATTAAATATTTTTATGAGTGAAATAAAAGTATGAATAGAGTAATATGCTTGAGAAAAGGTCCTTTTCAAGTGATTTAATGCATTCCACATCATAATCTTATTAACATAAAAATGTAGGTTGACGAATTTTCCTTTTCTTTTCCCACTTATCTGTATTCTGAACGCTGATTGGTCAGACACATATTAGCTTTAACGAAGCTTTGAAATATTTCAAACAATAACTTTAATTCAATAGTTGGAAAGAATTGGCGAATAACTTATTATAGGTCCTTTTGCCAAGGTTTTTTTTTGGAAGAAGGGTTGCAAGATACAATAAATGTAATGACTTTAATTCCTTAATTAGTATTCCTAATGTTGATTGGTTGGACACATTTAAACTCTAATCAAGCTGTAAATAATTCTAACCATTTATTTAATAACTTACTAGAGTAGGTTTGGCTGACTTTGTCCGGGACATTAAGAAATTAAAATTAACTAAGAATTCTTCTGCTTAATATATAATAAAAAATAAAGACTCTTAAATTTTATGTTTTATCCTCAATTTTAAGATTTTCCCCTCTGCATCTTTTGTAGAATAGAAAAGGTTGCAAGATATTTAATTTTGTTTATAATAATAAATTGATAATCTGTTAAGTTGTTCCTATTTTTTTCAAAATCGAATACATTACATCAAACTATGAACAGGCATGAAAACTAATATATATTAAATCTGGGGCACATTCAAGCATAAATTTATGTAGAATTTAAGTACATCACTTTTTTTTTTGTGTGTGAATATTATTAGCCCAGGGTTATCCCCTACTTTCGACATCATTCAAATTACGATAAAGTTCTTCTTAAAAAATAATTTTTTGATAAAAATTACAAAAAAACCTCTGCATGTTTCATTTAACAAATAAGTGAAAAGGATATCCTTCTTACAATACTGAAGTGAAAATTCTGCCTTCTAATAGGGTAAAGGATGGGGTCAAGATATTGCCAAACCCCACATTAAAAAAATATCAATATAAGTAATTATATCATATCTACGAGTAGCATATAAAATCTTCCTCTAAGCGGTCCACTCCAGAATCGGGACTGTCGCCCGACGGCAAGAAAACTTTCTTAAACAAATTCGACCACTACTTCGAGAAAAGGCATTCGGATGATATTAAAAGCAATATGAGCATCAGAAGAATTGTATCTCTTAATACTAGAGGGGGAGAGAACGAATATCCAGACATGCAATGATGAAGACAGTAACCGCTTTAAAACCGGACCTAATTTGTTTACCAGATATTAGGTCTAAAGTAAGCATCTACTTGCATTAGCCTTCTTGCTAATTATGTGTGTTTCGATACTGTATTCGGTCCCTGTAGAGGGATTATCACTTTTGTGGCTCAGTCAATTGGAAATTCAGTGTGCTTAAATCAATGTTCGAATAAATGTGAGTGGTACAAGATTAAAATATTATTATATGTCTTGGATTTTATCATTATCAACGCTTATGTACCTAATAGGAAATAATCCTCATTTTCCAGTCTATTATCTGTAACCAAAAAAATGATTACCTCCCCTTAATTTTAATTGGGGATTTTAAATTTGATATTTATAAATAGACCTTCCACACATCCGAATACCACAGTATTAATGAAATTATTGCATGAATTAAAACTTAATGATTTGATTAGGATATCGAATGAGGAAAGGGATTCCTACTCATGGAGAAGTGGTAATTTGTTGTAGAGGATCGATGTTGCTCTGGTCTCTACTTTAACGTTCATGAATTTGAGGAAGAAGTAGGTAGATAAATTCCAGGTTGATATTGAAGAAATTATTAATAATGGATCATTATTTATTCTAACTTTTGTTGCTGACAGTTTAAACGTGTTTGGTATTTTAGAAATTGCTGAAGAGGAAATGCTGAGGAAAATAAAAACTGAAAATAACTAAAACAGAAGATTTAAAGCTCTTTGACCAAGGAAATATTTCTCCGTCAAAATAATTAATAAAATTGTTACTGAGAATAATAGAATTTATGAGTCAAAGAGTATTTGCTAATTATTTTATGATCATTACTAGAAAATAGTTGATTACTCTGGTTTTTCGAGATCCAAAAAAGTTGTGAATCTGTCTGTCTTTTCTTATAATAATATTTTTGAATAAATGAGGAGATATTGTAAAGATAACAAAGCAACTGGTCCAGAAAATATATGAGGAAAAATATTTACTTTATGTCCTGATAATATTATTCTGTATCTTCTTAGTTTTTGTACCCAAATAGAAAAACAGGGTAGACTTCTTACTGGACTGACTTGGGGTAGGATATTTATCATTCCAAAAAAGGGAGATGGAAGTAAGATTAGTCTCTGGAGACCTTTAACCATTCTTAATGAATCTTATAAAATTTTAGAAGGAGTTTGGGCAAAGCAAATCGAGCCTATTATAATAAAAAGTTGGGATCAGAGCAGAAAGGATTCCGGAAAAACATACAAACATATTTCCGATATTTCAAAAAATATTCAGTTTGCTATAGAATCAACGAACAAAAGCAAAAAGTTGGAGCATTAATTGCAATTGATTTCAGTAATGCGTTTGACACAGTGTGTCATACCGTTTTATCATTTCTTCCGTGAATAAATACCTTACAAAATGATTTTTTTTAATGTTAGATGGACAACAAAGTGAACCCATAGTACTGGGTAAAAGCTGCAAACAAGGATATCCCATTTCTCCTTTGCTTTTCGTTACTGCAATGAAGTATTTAAACTACTTTACGAGACGCAAGTATGGAGGCTTCGGAATCTATTTAGGTGAAAAAAGGCACTAATTGATATATATGCGGATGACGTTACTCTAATAGTAGAAGATAATTCTAGAAGAAGAATTTAAAGACTTTTGTCTTATTTTGTATTTTAGGACTTTAAATTAATTTGGGGAAAACTTATATTCTCTCTGTAGGTCAGATGTTTCCTCCTCTTTTTGAAAAGGCTGGTGGATGCAAAGACACTTTAAGAACATCGGAGTCTGAGTAGTGTTTTAAAAAAAAATAATAATATGTGTTGCATGTGTGAATAAATAAATATCTAGTTGAAGAAAAAATAAACATCCGGAAGATTTGGGGAGCACGTTTTGTGTATTTGTATATAGCATACATACTCTTAGTGTTTTTGCATTAAAAAGGTAAGTTCGTGAGTATCAATAATTATTTCTTAATTTTTGATAGTATGAATTAATATTCCAACAGGAAACATAATGTTGTTCATAAGAAATTTCAGATCTTCATGTCATCTTCAATATATTGATGTATAGGTGATTATCACTTTTACAAATAACTCATGCAGCATTATGACCTTTGATACATTTAAAAAAAGGAGACATCCTCTTCAATATTCTACCCACGTACCAACAAGTAACATATGCCCTTAATCATTTGGTTTTAAATGTGTTCCCTGATGGAGACACACTTCTAATTAACACCACCTATTTTACAAAAACATAATAAATGTGTAAGTCAATTATTGTGTGTATCAATGTGATTAGAACACCACGCTATTTAAAATGTGTTGATTTGACATCAAAGTTATGTACGCACTAATCACAGTTATGTACGCACTAACAGAGCGCATAAATTATTTCGGTTATTTATGTAGGTCTTTGTTCAACATAATATAATATATGTTCATTATAAATAATACTTTGAGAGTCTAATTAATTATATTTTAATTCTTACTATTTATATCGCTATTGGCCTTTCCTTATATATGTATATATAAAACATTGAGATAACGCTAATCCCGCCTGGAAGAATATAAAAGATTAGTAATGCATGTGTGTCGAGGTGAGTCGAGTAAATAAATTAAAAAAGGAAAAAAGAGAAGCAATGAAGTTAGGGGCGTCCGCATAATCCCATATATATATATATATTTTTTTTTTTTGGGGGGGGGGAAGACTTGGGGTTCGGTCTTTTTTTTTAATTCAAAAATTAGAATGTATGGGGGGAAAAAAATCAAATTGTTAAATTTTTTGGAAAAAATTTCTAATATGATGTTTTTTTGAAAAAAGATTTCAAAGACTTTTTTTTTTTAAATCCACAACTATTCACAAAAAGTCACTTTTTTTCGCAAAAAATTCAAATTTCAAATATTTAATTTTTTGGAAAAAAATTGAAAAATTAAATTACTAATATAAATTTTGTTGAAAAAGAAAATTCAAAGATTACATTTTTTTTGGAAAGAAATTTAAAAAAATACATAATATTTTAAATAATTAAATTTTTATAGTAAAAAGTAAAAATTCCTTAATTTGGAGGGGGCTACAGCCCCTCCAGCTCACCCTTTGCGGACACCCCTGCAAGTAGCTAAGCATGTTCATTGCTAGTGTTGTAAATCGTAAGCATTTTTAGTATGTAAAAGAAACCGAAAATTAACTTGATAACCCTTTCAGTTTGTAGAATGTTTGGGGTTGGAGGAGATCAGCTGTAAGCAGCTATAAAACGAGTGACGTTAACACAAATCTTACTCAGTATCAAGCAAGTACACGGGTAGAAATTACTCGCTTTTTTATCCTCGATTCTAATTTGAGTCCATCAATGACTTCCAGATATCCCACCCCAATAAATCCTCAATAAAACTCTCTGTCAATCATGAGCACACACGCTCGTCGTTACACTTTATTTGTTCATATGATCTTCTCAAGAACGAAAGATTACAATGTGCACTCGGTAGAATGTCTAAAATCTAATTGAGTTATGTATCTCAATTTTTTTCAAAGTTATGTTCGATTAGGGATTTTGTACGTGGTGTGTTACATTGTCATTGACCAATCAAAATTTAATGGCCTCTTACTGTGAGGATATATACTCTTCGTACAAGGTAAGATCAAAATCGATCTGTTACTTTTGCTGTAATCCTGGTGACTAACAAACAAAGAAACAGAGGGAAAAGTCTAACCTCCGTTCAACTTAATTGTAGTAGTATTAATAACAGCTTTATAATATAAAAAGAACACTATTCAGGTTGCCAACAACAACAACAACAAAAGCCCGCGCACTATTTGTTATTAGGATTTCAACCAGATACATTATTCACTGCCCATTTATTGATTTATATTCGACAAAAACTACCGTCTTACTAATCTACTTTTCATGTACCATTGCGTCGAATAGATTTATTTTTACTTTATAAGCACATGATATTTATTTTAGTGACTGTGAGATCGCGCAGTCTGAAACAAAACCGTTGTGTAAGTATAGCCTGTTTCCTCAGAGATTAAAAGAAATTATTATTATTAAATCAAAAATGCCTTCGGGACAGCAGAACCACGAATTCCAAAGCCTTTGATTAAATTTAGATTTTAAAATAAAGCCGAATCAATAAAATGTGAGGTCCATTCGGGTTTTCAAAATTGAGAATTAACTCACCATTTGAGTCTCGAACTGATTTGATAATTATTGGGATTGATGCAACACTAAAAAAAATATTGACACTTTATGTATTCTAAATACTTGTAGACATACACATATTGAAATTCAAAATCCAAAAAATTATGATCCGCATGAATAGAATTAATATGTATTCTAAATGCCAGGTGATCTTTTGGATCAGAGAACCCTCATTTTTTTTATGAGCCTGTCTGCACATTCTTTTCAATACATTATTTAAAAACGAATAACTATAAAAACAACGTAGTTTTAAGGCCCATTAAATGATAACATGCAAAAAAAAAAAAAAAAAAAAAATGAAGATTAATTTCTATGAAGATCTTTAAAGAGGAATTATTTGACCCATGCTGCAAATGAAGACATTTGCGTCACGTTACACATATGGTTGGAATAAAAAGTAATGTAGAACAAACTTTCCGTAGCTATTTTTAGACAGCAAAAAATTTGCCCTTAAACACGTGCGTTTTTTTTTTTTTTTGTAGGAAATCCAAGCAGTGGTTTATTTACTTAAAGGTGTTATAATTATTCTTTAATTCTTAAGAAGGGAAGATTTAAATGCAAAGTAACTGCTAGTCAGAGATGTAAAAAGTTTTTTTTTTACTAAAAGTCAACTCTCAATTATTTGCACAAAAGTCCAAATCAAGTTCTCGAATATTTCAATAACGGGTTGAAACATATTTTTCATGTGCAAGTCAAGTCATAGCTTGCTAGTCCAAATCAATTTTTAGCTTTCCAGTACAAGTCAAGTCTCAAGTCTTTGATTATGAGATGAAATTAATTTAAAGGTTTCAAAATATGGAATCGAGTCCAAGCCCCCCCTGCCTCTAGTGCATGCAATTTGAAAGACGGAGAATAACACAAAGGTTTTGTTGGGAGGTTGTAAGTAGTGATGCACATAGGGAACCTTTTGGGGATGTTAATAAAAAGAAACCAAAAATCAACATGTTAACCCTGCCAATTTGAAAATGTTTTGGAGGAGAGAATCTTAGTTGTCATGACATTTCATTAGATCAGCTGATCAAATGAGGGTAGAAGGCAATAAACAAGAACATAGGCAGGGATTACTCGGATGTCGATCCTAAATGTACTTTGAGTTGAACAAGGACTTACAGAGTTATCCCTCTTCAACAAATCCTCAAGGTTACTCTCCGTCTTTTATGAGGACACCCGAATGCTTAATTAGGTTTGTGAATACAATTGAATATTGTAGAAAATGAACTTCACAGCTTCGGAAAAAGATGATTCACTCTTCAGTTTCCCAAAAAAACGTGGGAGCTACAAAAATGACCCCTATTTTCGTCACTGGTTTTAGGTGAAAGTCCTTGTTGGACTCAGAGTAGAATTGATGATCAACATTCGAGTAATTCATGCATACCTATTTTTTTTGCTAGATACTGAGTTTGATTTGTGTTGATTTCCTTCCCCGATCTCTCATAGCGGATTTTGGCTAATCTAATATAACATCATGAAAGCATAGTTACTCTTCTGACAGCAATTCTTTAAACTGTGAGAATTACTATATCTAGCTTCGTTTTTTTCCCCCACATAAAAAAAAATGTATACTTTTAAAAACTTTATAACTTATCTAGATTGACTGAAAAATATATATATTTCCCCTCAGGTTTATAAATGAGCAGTGATGTGCATAATAAGTTCTGCCGGTTGTAAAAATAAAATAATCCAAAACTTAACGTGGTAATCCTAACAATTTGAATAATTTTTTGGATTTTTGCCTGTCATGACGGTTTTTTAGATTAGTTGCAAGGACACCTGCGAGAAAGGAAATAAAAACAAATCCCACACCGTATATTTCTAGAAAATATAGGCTGGAATTACTCCGACGTCGATGTTCCATTCGACTCCAAGTTTAGCAAGGACTTATACATAGAACTCCAGAGCAAACCCTCATTAAGAGTTAAATAATCATTATAACAGCTTTGTAATATCAAAAAACCTGCTACTATTACCAACTAGATAAATCCGCTCCTGTTTACTAGGACATATTTGATACACCTTTACAGATGAGGGTTCTTGTCAAGAGGAAAAGTAATTCTTCTCAGGGAAAGTGGGGTTACACAGAAATTTTTGCAATATAATCAAAATGCCTACCCCAACTTATTTATGACAATCTTCAACGTGTCACTAGAGAGATCTCACGTATCACATTTTGAGAGCCATTGTACTAGATAATGAAATTATTTACTAAATTGACTGTATCAATTATATAATTAATAGCTAATGTAGATTAGTTTAAAAGATAAATCAAAAGTAAGAACATATAATTATCGCTAACAGTAAAGTATTTTTTTTCTTTTAATTTTTCTCCTTCAATGCTATCCCAGTGGTTCGAGTATTGAAAATGAAATCAAACCTAGGGTGATGACTATGGAGGGTATAGTACGTACTACATAGCCCTGATTAAAGCTTGTTGTGAAATAATGCAAAAAGCAGGGGTTTTTTTTTTTTTGTTAAAAAAGGAATGCATTTTGTCAAAATCTGTTTTTTTTGTCTCGATTTTATATATATATATATATATTAGTTCTGAGACTCGGTCCAGCACCGAATTTTTTTTTCCGGTTTGGTCTTAAGTGATTTTTTCTAGACCGATTTTTCCGTCCTGACTGCAGTGTCAGACCGTGGACCAATTTTTTTCGATCTCAATTTATGACCTATTTTTTTCGGTAAATATTATGAGATACCAATTTTTTTTAATGATCAACTGTCATTCATTTTTTTCAAAAAAAAATCTAAAGTACACGATAAGTTCTAGAACAATTACTGTATACAGATAAGATATATATTGCATCTTAAAAACGTGTAAAAAGCTGTTTTTGATACAATTTCTCTGTCTTCAATATCCGGTTTATGATGTATATCAGTAAATACTTTTCGATACATTTTAGTAATTATTCTGGACAACAGAGTTATGCTACCATCAATGCTTTTCCTTTTTCTTATAAGATTGGATAAATACTTATGATGGAAAAGTGTTCTTGCCACACATTTTCTTCCTTAATTGCTTTTTCAGACAAGAGGGGTAACGAAGGAGCTTTGTATAACACCAAGGGAACAATGTGGATAATCTAAAAATCAATCCATCTGATAATTTTAAAACACCTCCATTCTTTTACTTTATTGTAGATAGTAGAATTTAGTGAAATCCAGTTAGTGTGTGTTTCGCCATCTCTCTACAATTCAATGCCCCAAAATTACAATTAGATAAAATATTCATGGCTGTCATTTTTTTTTTTTAAATCACTTGTCAAAAATATTCTATCAAAATTGTTAAAATTTTGTCAAAAAGTCCAATCTCCGTGATCAAAATCATAAAAATCGTGCTAAGAACTACATCACTACCTATTTATAAATGTTTTAAAATAAGTTTTCCTTCATCTTTATCTCCTTGGTGATCAAAACAGTGTTTCGACGACGGTTGAACTCTCAATTATTGTATACACATTTTCGACAATTGGCCTTTCAGAGTGTGGTCCACCTTTGACATCAAAATTACCGGAACGCAATCAACGAAACTAAAATTGCACGTAATAATGTGTTACAATATCAGGACCATAAACATTGTTCAAATTTTCAGTCACTTGGCATGCAGTTTCGACGTTTATCGAAGAAAAACAGTAAAATATGCCAGATTGTGTCTTTGCTGGTGTCCATCTTGGACGCACGCTCAAACAATCACAAAACTGTCGACTGCAATGGGAGATACACATTACAAAAGCCATTTTTTAATGTATTTTTTTTTTTCAACACTTATAATTTTCTGCACAGGCAACTCTATATTTTTGAACTACATGAGCCTCAACTCACAAGGTTTTTACTTATTATTATCCTGAAAACGTAATATGTACCTGAAAATAAGGGAGAAGGTTACCTCATCATTAACCTTTTCTTTGCACAAAAAGAGAACGAATCCATTTCAGGGTTAGGCAAAAAATGTTCCTTATACATGTACCTATAACACGCAAAAAAAACAACCAAAAAAACACAAAAAAAAAAACAGCCATTGAAATACAATGAAAGACTATGAAATTAATTTTCTAAGCGGATTAAAACATGGATTTTTTTTTTTTTTTTGCAATAAGTGCAATATAGTTTTCAGAGATGTTCAGTTATAATAAAAATTACAACTTTTACACAAGGACGATTTGTTTGCCAAATCGTGAGTTATTTACTCGATAAATGCATTAAAATAATTCATTCTTAATATATATTGGGGTTTTCCTGGAGAAAGGATTTCTCCAGGAATTTCTAATGTTAAGAAACAACGGTGTCCAGGGATTATGGGACCCTGAAATACCAAAATACCAAGAGACAATCTCTACTGGGAAATAGATATACCATATATCAAAAAATAAATAATATTTAAAAATGAATAAACAATTTACACGTCTTCCTAAAAGGCATGGCTCATATTTTGGTTTGTTAACGCAAAAACAATCCTGAAAAAATATCAAGAGAATGAATAATTCACAATGCATTATTTTACTTCATACATATAAACATCACATTATTTGAGTCTATTATGGCCTTCATATTCCAATTTCTAATATGGATTCAGGGATGTCTGCAAAATTATTTATAAATATATTTTTTTAGGGGAGGGCTTGGTTTTCAAATTTTTTTTCAAAAAAATTTGAAATATTAAATTTTTCGAAACATTTTTTAAATTTGAAAATTAAATTGGTGATATTATATAGAATTCCCATAAAATTATTTTTTTAATAAAAAAATTTAAAAAATTAAACTTTCTGAAATTTGGAATTTTTTTTGAAGAATTATTTTTTGAAAATCGGGGGGGGTACAGCTCCTCCAGCCGCCCCCTGTGGACATCCCTGGGATTTAGATCCTTCGGAATTTTCATTTGGTATATATGTGATATTCTTAAGTTTCGATATGACCCCTTTCAAATAGAATTGGCTTTATCTTTTTTAAACGTATCTGATAATTTTATTGATTATTAAGTGCAATTTGCAGCACATTTGAATGATTCATCAAAATAAATTATTAATAGAATTTTTCCTTAGAAAACCAGATTAAGTATACAAAAGTAATCCAGCCTCAATTTTAAGAGAAATAGTTACTTCTTGCTTTTGTGTTGAATATCAACATATTATATTTCAAATTACTCTTCTTTGAACGTTAATATTCATACTAATTGATCAATTTCTACTACTAATATCAAATTTGTTGCCGTTCTAACAAATTTTGTTAATCTATTTATAGACTATAGCAGTGAATAGTTATAACTTATTAAATAAATTGCACTTGAATACAATCAGACATACGTCGTTTCTAGGAGCTAAAAAATTGTGACTCATATTTTTTATAACTTATTCTATGATATCTATAAAAAAACTCAGATAGGATACGTTTTGACGTTACATATCAATAAAAAGCATCTATGCATATAGAACTAAATAGGGCACTTGGTAGAGTGCAAACCTAAGCCTATGGTCATTGTTCATAAATTGGATATTTAGTTACATGAAGCAATTTTATTGAATCTACATAATGACAAAAATTTGAACTCTGTACCTCAATATGTTCCGAAGTCATCGTCGATTATGCATTTTTAATTATGCATTTTTAATTAACGTTTGCACCAAGTTTAATAAAAATCGATAAGTAACTTTATCCCTAATCCAGTTGACAAACAAACAAGGGCAAAAACAAAGCCTTCCTTCAACTTTGTAAGGGGGTTTCCATATAAAAATAAGAGTTTTTTTTTGAAATCCATAAAAATTGGAAAAATTTGCATTAAATACAATTAGAGGTGCGAAAAAGCTCAAGTCGAGATTCAAATCCATAATGATAAGATTGAGAGAGACGCAAGTTTTTGAATGTATAATCAAATCAAGTCACAATTGCATAATAAGACTTGTCACTTAAAACCACGTGCCCGAAAACAAAATGAAGTAAAGGTGACCACGAAAATACTCTTCTAAAATATTTTGTCAATTCTTCCAAACATCTCCTGACAACAGCTTTGTAGGAAAAAAAGGTTATTAAAATGTAAGAAGAACCTTAAATATCCATTTCTGTATAACTTGTGTACAAGTTGCAATATCTTCGTCTTAAAATACATTATCTATTTAAAGCATTTGTCAATCTAATTATCAACTATTAATGGATACTATCATTTCGTTTTGATTTATTAAAATTACATGGTAGTATGTATTTATTATTAATATAACTCTGGGCATTTAAACTTTATAACGTGCCACATAGTAATTATATTTTATTTATTATTATTACAATAGCTAAAATATACACCATTAACATTTGGAATATTCAATAATGGTACTATCCTTATCCCAAGTACTGTAAATCAAGCTGTTGACTCGCAGAAGTTTCAGGGCGAGTCCGATTACCGAGTACGATATGAAGTTAAAGACTGAATCCAGCTTGAAATTCAAGATCCGGTCCAGAGTAAAAAGGGAATTTCCAGTCCGAGCCCCGAATCTGGCAAGTCACACACCTAGATAGATATACTTATGATGTAATATGTCTATCAATCTTGATGAACACTACACGAAAAAAAAGATGAAAAAAGAATGAGTAATGGAAACTTAAGTAATATAGTTTTGATTTTCATACAAAAGATAAGTAATAATTATCTTCAAAACTCAACATTTTCGATTCGATTATATATATTTAGAAATATTATATAAGAAAAAACAACTAAAAATTATTTACATTTCCGAGTTTGATGTAAAGGAAATAATTGCATTCGTAAGATCACAGTACACACAAAAAAAAATCTAAAAAAACAAACCACAAATGCGTAAATGCAAACAAACATAGGAATCTTTAGAGTCCACGGGCTTGTTGTAAATCCATCATTTAAAATTATATATCTCATTTGTTGTTTGCAACTTGTACGCTATATTAGTTCTTCATAGCATCTCTCTAAAAGTAAAACGCTATAAACAAAGATTATATAAAATATTATTATTCGTTAATTGATATTTTATTAAAAGAAAAATAGAAAAACGATTAGATGTAAATAGTAATAGTTTACTATTATAATGTTTATAAAAAAACTCATCAGACAATGGAAATTATGAACTGATTGTATTCACAATTGTTTGTTATTGATACCTATTATAGATATAATATAATAATAAGTCTATGATATTAACATACAAAGAACGGATGAGGAGGAGGAAAAAATGAGATACATTTAAACAAACATAACTATTTAATGGAAATTATAGATACAAAACTTATACCTATATCAATGTGAATATGAGCTAAGGAATCTTAATTAATATATATATATATATAGGTAAAGATGAAGGTATAGCTGTGGTAAATACAATTAGACTGACCCTTATTTTATTTATTTTTCGAAATGTTATGGGGACATAATCTAAAAATCAATATATAGTTTAAGCTATAGATGGATATTTAGAAGATTTGCGCAGAGTTATTGATGTTGTAAATTTGACAATTTTATGAAACAAATAGAGTTTTTAACCAAAAAAAAAAAAATAATAAATAAATAAATAATGTGTCAAAAGGTAAATTATAGTTTTTTATAAAATGATTGTTTTTGTATTAAATAAAATAACGGTGCATCGTCTATCACGAGTACTTTTTTTGAACTATCTATTTTAGTTGTAGTAAAAATGTAATCCATTATTTTGAATGACTTTTACTTCATTCATTCTTTTTTTCCCCATTAATGTTTCTCTCCTTGGCAATCAAAACAGTGGTAACTACATATGATCAGACTCGAAGATTTCTGACATTTGTATCCAAATTTTCTACAATTAGTCTTCCAAGTCTTTGACATCAAAATTATCGTCACGGAATCGACGAAATTTAAAATTGCCCGTGATTGGCTGTTACAGTAACTCTACCAAAAATATTATTCACATTTTAAGCCGCGTGGTTTTTTTTTTCGTCTTGTTTGAAGAAAATATCCCGTATTTTCTCTATGCTGGTGTCCATCTTGAACGCAACCTCAAAGAATACTGAGTCAAAAAGTCTCAAAACTCTATAAGAAGTTCTTTTAGTGGAAGTTTTATCTTTCTAACACCATCTAGCGTATACAGATCGCACTCATACATCGCTAGATACCCATTAATAAAGCCATATATTAGAAAAAACAATTGATTTCTTTTATTACACCTATTACAAAATCATATTACAACATAATATATAAATTTTTTTAATCTTTTACATTGTGGAATTGGGAAATTTACGACTCCGAAAGCCTTTGTGCGCCACAACTTAACATTAATCAACATGCCTCAAATTTGATATTTCTTCATTTTTTATGAATAAAAACATTTTCTTACTATGTACACCTGACATTTCGGGGGAAAAAATGTGAACCAGTCTAACGCATGTACATAAAATACCTAAATGGACAATCTCAATATTTTTTCCTTTGGAAATTATTCTGCTAATTAATACATCAAATAATATTACGCAATAATATATTTTGCTCTAAATATTTTAAATATTTATGTGGAAAGATTTATGTACATATTTTGTATGTACATATTCTATAAAAGAATATTTTGAGTGGTCTTCATTATTAACCATTTTTGTAAAGTATATCCAATACATCCTCAAAGGATGAGTTTTTCATTTCAAAACTATGATTTTTTTATATATTTGGGTATTAGAATAAACTTCCATTATACAAGATTTGATTGAGTGGTTTCATGTGACGTACTCATGATGTAAGTAGGTCACGTTATCTTGACGGCCTATTTGGCAAAATAAACAGTGTATTTTCTTTTCCTTGGCTGTTATCAATATACTTTCACTCAGGAGGAGTTAGCTGTCTCTTGTACTACGTACACCTATATAGGTATATCAAAATCAGATTGAACATTTGTGTCTACATATAAAAAACAGAGTTTTACCTTAAAGATTAGCTACATATTTATAATTGTAAGACTCAGAGTAGAATTAAGAATCGAAAAGTTGCTTTTCTCCAAAACATTCATCAAGTTGTCAGGGTTTCTATGTTAACTATTGGGATCTTTTTTTTTAACAATTAACAATTTCTATCACTACTAATATGTATTAAAATATGTTGTTCTGATATTTAAAAAAATTATTATTTACACAGTGTAGGCAATAAATTAACTATTAAATTTGTTAGAATTATATATTTTTCTCCGATTATCCTATTTTTACCATCTCGAATCGATCCAAACCAAAATTAATAAATATTTTTATAACCTGGATGTTAGATTTAATTGAAATGTCACTCTACTTCAAAACAGGTGTTCGTTCTTTTTCATTTTTAAAGGGATTTATTGAAGTTTCTTTAAGTTACATTTAGATATTTTAGGAAATGTGTACATCAAATTAAATAAAGATAGCCATAGACAAAGGATCTCTTCAGGCAAATCTATCAATATTCGGGAATTATTTTTCCTACTAGGTGCTGAAACCTCCTTTTTTATAATCCGTGTTAATCAAGCTTTATAAATGGTAAAAGGGTGGCTGTGGTTTCATTCTTTGGGCAATATATAAAGTTTTCTTGAGAATAAAGTTTGTGTCTACTATACGTTAGAGTAAAAAGGACGTGCATTTACCATCGAAAATAAATATAGTCACATTAATAGAATTCAGTTGATTGCTTCAATTTCTAACATACAAAAAAACGATCTTTTCAATTCATTTTCATAATTTAAAATTACAAAAATTTATCAGTGTATAGTCAAAGGAGGACGTCACTTATTTGATATGATTTTAAAACTGTATAAAAAAAAAACTTTAAATATGTACTATTACTATGAAACAAATATAATACTTTTCTGATTTATAAAACTTGTTTTATTTCCTTTTAAAAACAGCAAATTACAAGGCAATTAATTTTAAAACATCTTGAAAAAAAAGAAATAAAGGCAATCCACAAAAGGAATATTATACAAAAAAAAGCTAACACTCAACCATTACTGTTACTCATCAAAAACTATCATAATTCCATCAATTAATTATGAAGTGCTTTTAGAATATTCTTAAAATTTATCTCTGAACAATTTCGACATCATAATCCTTATTATTACTAAAGAATCAAGTGTAACTCACTTCCCTATAAATTTCTTTTATTCCAGAACATCTAGTTTATATATTTAGTTGACAGTATTATGATATTTTTTATAGGTAATGTAGTATTTCCCTTTAGTCTCCATTTTGTATTGAACATGCTACCAATATCTGAGTACGAGTTCATCATCTTCTACGTGTATGAGCTCCAAACATATCATGCCTCACATTGCCCAATAGGCTGTGGTTTCGGTTAATAATGCAATCCGTGACGTTAGTTAAAAATCTCTAGTGACATTTGATCTACGTATATCCAAATATTATGATTGTATTTATTCAGTAAAAGTCCTGGCTGTGTGCATAATATATAAATATGTTTTTGATGTTTAAGTTCATGAAATGCATAGCTTATGCAATCCTTCATTTCATTTGATATTAAACAAGAAGAAGTTTTGCCTAATAGTTCTTTCAGGAAAATAAATAAATATACCTAATATAATTAGATACGGATATTGAAAAGGGCATAAGGAAAAAATAATTAATTTGTAATCGATTTAAAGGTTTGAGCATTCATTGATTTGCTTTATGAATAAGTGGTACACGATTCAGATATGCCAATATCAATGAATCATCATTTGATTTATAAATTGCATATATAACAATTTGTAGCATGTTTAAATAGATTGATTTACAATGCACGTATTTCTACGTGTTATTGTCTACCCCGTCCTTAAATATAATTTCGGTCAAACCTGTATTAAGCAGTCAGACAAGTGAAACTGAAAACGTTATAGCTTAGTGCAGGTGACCTCTTAAACCAGGTTTGACATTTTCTAACAATTCGAAATTTAAAAACATAATATATCCGATAAGTATTGTTACAAGCTGAAAGTAAATTGTCCTTAGACCAGGTTCGACTAAATACAAACACAAAAAAATTAGGAAATTTTGTTATGTGCTTGTGTGTATTGATTATTCAGTAATTTGATACATTTTGACTAAATTGTCTGTTCTTTAGCAAAAAGTTTTTGCTAATTGTCGTGAAAAGTCTTTAAAGAGTATTTAGATTCAAATTAAGAGCCATCTAGCGAGTAAGAAACAATTTATGACAAATTAAAAAAAAATTGTAGGTTCTTCGTAATTCAGAAAATAATTTTTCTTTCTATCTATGAATTTTAAAGAATATTCATTATAAAAAAATTGTCAAAATAGTTGCACTTAGATGGATTTTTTAGCATAATGTTGTTTTTATGCGAAGTAATTCATTGAAAGAAGAATATATTGTTCTTAAATGAATTTTATTATATCCTAATCGCTCTTATCTAGAATATATAAGGTTGATCTGGGTCAAGAATAACTTAAGAAAACAGTTCTTTATAAAGGCGATTCATGTTATTCTTCATAAATTTTTGATTTATTTTATAACATTTGGTTAAAAAGTTATTTTTTCTTAAATGAAGGTCGGAAAAAGGTCACAAGGTATCCCAATTCGCTGATAAGCTACAATTTATGCTACTACAAATAATTATCGTTGTTTAGAACGGATAAATACTATAATCTCATAAACATATATAAATTATAGAAGGTACTACCAATATATAAAGAATGGTTACTTTTTATAGATCCAAATGAGATCATAACATCGGTTAATAGTTGGTAATTAGTATGACTGTAATAAAACTACTACGTATTTCACACCATTAATGGCATTACCTTGGTTGCACAAAAATATGCAAGGTGTTTTGTTACCAGCTGTCGACGTTTCTACTTTTTTCCCTAATCAGTGCCTTGAACGTTGATGGGTTAAATACAAATCTGTTCTTATAAGCTGTCAATAACTATTGAATAATAGTTCAATAGATGGGAGGAATGGGCTAACAACTGATTTGGGACCTTTTTGAAAGTTTATTCAGGCATAAAAGTTTGCGTAATATACATAGTAGCTTGTACGATTTGCTTAAACAAGTTGCTAATTGTAAAGAATATCGGTAAAAATTATAGAAATAGTGAATAAAGTATGTACCTTCTTTTAAAAGTTGCTTCTGTAAAACGTGTTTTTCCAACACTTACTTTGGAGAATAGGCATACAACTGTTTATTTCTAGTTGCATATCTGTATATATATATACTTGATTGCATACAATATATGAATAGATATGTACATATTTGTACAAAAAGAAGACAATATATAAATGTATAATGTTGACAAATGAAAATATGGAGTGGATACTTAGCAAAGTTATTGTTTTGCATTAACAATTCGATCGACTAAATAGATTTGCAGTTACAAACATAAATGTATTTATGTTTATAAGTATACTCATATTGTAATACTTTGGATGAAATATTGACTATAGGCCTGGGATGATATTATAATATTTTACAAATAATTAGATGTACTCGTATTTCTAAAAGTATTTCTTTTACTTTGTAATAATTGTTTTTTTTTCGTATGAATTTAGTTTTAGTCCTTGTTGGTTAATGATCAAAAAGAGTCACTCGTGAGAGTAATAAAGTACGAATTGATCTATTTGATCCTGGTTTAGTAATGTTAAAAAGATGCCCGTTCCAAAATCAAGATAGCAATTGTTATTAATGCAAACTTGACAAGGGTTGGTAATGAATAAATCTTATTGTGGGTTTATTAATCACCAGAGAGGCAAACTTTGTGTAGCACAAATAGGTACAATCAGATGCATCATTCGTTTATCTGAGGGTTATCTATGGGACCTCTGTGTATTAAGCATTCATGGCTAAAAAAATTACAAAACATTTGTTTTCCATTCCCTCTAAATTTCAAATTTATATAAGTAATAATATAACGGTATTTATAAATTTTAGGGCTAAGCCCCCAAAAGATGAAAGCTAGCAGCGCCCTTGCTTGTCTCTATAACTATTTAATCGTCTTATTTATATGCTAGATAAGATGTATATGCTAGCGTTCTCTTTGCATTCATTGGACTTTAAGTCGTACATACAATTTAATATGAAGTGGTGTGTAGAGGCTTGTCAATTTAAGATTGCTCTTACCATTAATTGAATAAAAGATTTCATTACGTAAGATTTTGATATCCATTACTACTTTAGATGTTATACGTAATAATTATTGAATTATTTATATAGTGGTATTTAAGATGTTTTTGTAGATAATAGAACAAATTGCGCATCCATATATTAATTAGTAAGTTGAATCATGATCATGTTATCAAGGATAATAAAACTTTTATACTGGAATTTAGGCTAAATTCATTATTCTATGTAGACTGAAGAGTTTTTGAAGTAGTTCATGTAATTAAATGACAAGTTAAGGATTTAATTACGTTATTTTTAGCAGGTAGGTGAAAAAATACTTTATTGCATGACTATGAATTTATAATATATATAATATATGTGTTTATAAAAGTACACAGTGCGTACAACAAAATGTTTGGTTAAATTTTCTCATGTTTGGTGAGAAAATAGTGTAACAAACGATCACTGGCTTGCAAAGTCATCAATAAGGTATCTTCTAGAAAAGAATCTAGTACTCCAAGTGGTTTATGCTCAAATGGCAAGAATATGTCTACTACTTCCTCAAACTATCAGCAATAAGGTCATGGATCAAGTTCAACTGCTCTGAAGGAGACTAAATATTAGCAGCATAAAAGACTCAAAAAGTATTTCATGAGTGCTAACTTTTGGTCACCTTAATAACCAGACATTGGGAGCGAATCCAACTTTAGATGTGATATGCTGGAGACATTCTTCTCCAAGATACTCTAAACTTCAAAGTCCAGGGATGGAGTTCAGGGCTGGAAGAGGCCTATATTGAGGCAGACCAGAAGTCCGCCTTATTGTTGCTGGAATAGTTTTGGTTCTTCTTGGCTGTTGGGATAATAATTGACTTCACCATCTTGTAAGCAGTGGAATGGAGATGCCAACGGTCTCTGCTGCCTTCTTGTTACTAACACGTGTTGCCTTTTCTGTTGTTGCTCCGATATTTTTACCTTTAGAGACATTGGTGTTTCTACTGTCCTTTGGTTGCGTCGAAAAATATCGTAATTAAAAATAACTAGGATAAAATGGTGATTTAAGGCTACTTCAAGTTTTGGTTCCTCGCTCCGTAGGGATTTTTTTTTGCTTCATGCGGAATATAGTGGAGGGTTACTTAAAGGTTAGTGAAAGACATATAGGGTAAACATAATTTTGTTTAAAATATATCAATTTCAGTAGGATTCGCATATAGTGTTATAAGCATTTATAGCTTATGTTATGGGACCGTTCATTTTAGCGTATGTGCGTTCTATGTATGTACATCTAAATGAAAAATAATCGCGTAATCATCCCTGTAATAAAATACACTGTTATTATGACTCAATTCTGGGGATTTTTTTGTTAAAATATAAAGTAAAATATTAATTTAGTCGTCATTTAAAAAAAAAAGAGTGTCGACGAATACTACTAAAAAAAAGTATTGTTTAAAAACCATGATTTCCAATAGGTTAAATGCAAATCCTCAGTTCATGAAATATATATTTTAATCATCAATCCTTCATTGGTACAAAGAGAAAACATGTTCACTTGGTGATTGCGAAATAAAAAAAAGTATGTACATGACATATATTGGTCTACGTATTGTAGTATACGTCTTAAAATACATAAACGCCATTGATTGCTTTTCTTCTTGTTCCTTCTTGAAATAGATATAATATACATATGTACATATTATTGACTTATAGCCATATTGAATCTTTAGATTCTCTATCTATAAATCAGTTACGTAATCTTTTGAAATCTTGAACAGAAAATAATCTTTTTTTATCTATTTTTCAATCTTTCTCCAAAACAATACAAGAAAGGTATTAAATTAGTGGATAGTTAATAAATTATGAAATTATCAGCAACTGATGAGTTACCATTAAAAATAACGTTATAGAACTTTTCTAAAATTAAGATGCCAGGGGTTGTTACTCATTTATCGATTATATTTAGTAAACAATTGAATCTACTTTTTGATAAAGGTCCATAATTAACTTATAAAAGTGAGGGAATAGGGTCTTAACATGATTAAATATAATAATGTAAAATTATTATATCCTGACTTTTTCATTACCAAATCATTTCTACTCGAGTTCTTGTATAGATATCATATTAATTTCCATGCTGGATCCTAAATACTGTCAAGAAATGAGCTTAAAATTAAACTTATATAAGTCTTATAAATTTAGAGATACCATTATAAAGTTTTTGTTATAAAAAGTTTGGTAATTTTTTTTTTTTTTGGTTAACCTTTATTTACGAGAGAACAATAAACATAAGCAAAACAATTTTCAGTTTGTTGATGTCTCCCACCCGTATCAAAGCTCTATGAATTATTTTCTGTTGAGGCTCAATCAACCACTCAAAATGATCCGGATTTTGATCAAAAAAAGATCTGCTTCGCCCTTTAGGATCTATTAGATGCACAAACTAAAGTCAGTGATGGTATAGGGTGCAATTAGCTGGTTTGGTAGGGTGTTCATTATCTGCGTGTCCTCAGAGGTCAAAACTAAGAGAATTTAACACGTGGAACCATCCTGGAGCAAACCCTCCAGCAGTGAACCAATTCCCACTTCATGGGAGACTCTTGGACCTTACAACAAGGTGGTGCTCACTCTTACTCATCAAATATGACGTCAAAGTAGTATGAGACTCATCGTTTTTGGAGCCACAACTTTTATCATTTATACAATCCCAATTTGAATCCAATGGATGTTGAAATCTGGTCCATTTTGGAAGAAACGTTCTGCCAGAAAATCAACCCTATTTGGATGTACTGAAAGCCACATTGAATTAAGGGACTGGGGCCACATTCTCAAGGAAGTGACTCAAGCCTAGAGTGAAGTCTTGCATAATAGACTCAAGGCTATAACTTTAGTCACCTTCAACCTAGTTTACTTTTCACTCTTGACATATCAATTTTCATATAATTTTTCAACCATTTTAGAAAAAAGTAGTTTATATAAATAACATAATATCAGTTATTACTAATTTAACCAATGCAGTTACTCTCCCCAACTGTTTAGACATTATCTATTTAAATTTTAAATTTTTTCAGATTTGAGTTCAACATATCACTTTTCGGAGCAGTTAGTCCAGATGGTTGATAACCTGAACTTGAATTAACATGATGTTAAATCATTAAACTTCGATGCAGCTGAAGATAAAATAAGATTTATATTAAAGATAACTGATCAGTAGAATTGTAAGCTGTAATCATTTTCAATATGTACAAATAAAAAATAAAAAAAAACCCCGAAAATTAACATGGTAACCTTCACAACTTGAAAAATGTTTGGGAGGAGAACTCCTTAGCTAACACAAAGTTTAATTAGATTGGCTAGATGTACCTATGAGAGGAAGAAAATAAACACAGGTCCCACTCCATATCAATGAAGGACACCCACCCCCTCCTAATAATTCCCTAGTGTTACTCTCCATCATTCCTGAGCACACTTACTAGTGATTGCTTTATACTAAGATGTTTGCTTATCAAAAATCAGTTAATATTGAGAACAGCTATGGCAAATAAAAACAGATTACTAGCTATACAACTATTTACACGCACGGAAATGCTTAGAATTGACATCTCTGGGTATATCCAAATGTTAACATAGACTAAGTATATTTTAAAAATCTTTCAATTGTCACGGCCTGGATCCGGGTCCGGAAGGAAGAGCAGGCGTTGGCAAGGTAGTTCCATGGTGTATTAGTTATTGTCTACTTGGTAGAAGCAATCAGAGAGTCCTTGATGGTTTGATTTTTTTTTAGATTCAACGTAACCCCAGATAAATAATCCATTAGATTAAGATCCAGACTGCTGCTGGGTAATACTTCCTTCCGAATGAAAGCATAGCAGTGATAACTCAGCCACTTGAGCAACAGATCTGGGATCATCAGTCTCCAAAAAACCTTACGAATCTTTTGCATGATCGGGATTGAGACACCAGTCATTATTGAGACCTCCTTATGTGAAATCTCCATGTTGTTGTGAACAAAAATCATCGTCACAGCTCTACACCGTTCCTCCTCTGTAAATTTGATCTTCTTTATATCTGGAGTAGCTATCGCCATCATCCCCAAAACTTTACTAAAATTTGTTGATAAAACAACATTTCTGCCCGCAAAAAAAAAAAGAGACGCTATCATAAAAAAATCTACAGCACCCAAGCGCCGAATAGATCTTAAACCCTATACATATGTGGATATTATATTTTTGTTTGCAGTAATTAAATTATTATAAGGTATTCAAGTAATACATTGTACTAATGTTTCTTAACTCATGCATTTATTAAATGGGAATTTGTCCTAACGCATCTATATCTTTTAACCCATGTATACACATTGTTCATGATATTTGCGAAGTTTATGTTTTACCTTTGTTATTCAAACTTATGATATCTACATATGAATGCATTCATTTTAATATTTGTTTATTGGTCATACTTTCAAGTTATGTACAAATCTTTCAATTACTTGATGGAGGTCATTTCATCAATTATATATGCAATTGTAGAAGACCAAATGATCATTTCATTCTAACTCATTTTCCTTCGTTAATAATTATTTGATTAAAGTTTGACTTGTATCTTTGTCTATCAAGTTTATGAATGCATCTTGGCTTTATTGAATATTTACCTCAATTGAAATGTTTGTGAGGTGTGTATGAAGGTAAAGGGAGAGCAGGGCTAGTTGGTACACAATGTTTAGTTAAAGCTTTAAAACAAATTGGAGAAAACGTCTGTTAGCTTGAGTAAATTTCTTGTCCTGTAAATACAGAAATGAATAAGGAACAGGCTCGTTTTCTGAGTGACGGGAGTTCAAAAGATTTATATCATTTTAATAGAGATGGATATTTTGAAAGAGCGCGAGGAAAAGGCGGGAGCGAGACATATGGTACTACTCAAGGTAACTGGAAATACAAGGAATGTCAATAATATACGCGGGATTCTTTTCAAATTGTTGTACGGTCCCGAACGCGGGAAAACCTAAATAGAAGGATTGTTTTTGTGACGTCAGAGTCGATGTGAAGAATTCATAATATAATATTGTTTAGTCATCGTTTTAATAGTAATTAGTCATAAATTTCCCTAGTAAGCTTCTATATATTTAGTAACTGCCGATGGAGTTTCGCAATCAAACTTGGATTTATGCGGTTACCATTTGTGTTCATTTAGTATACATTAGCATATGATCATGCTTCTTTTTTTTGGCAAATTTTAAAGTAATTTTTGTATGTTTTCAATATATAAATAATTTCCTTCAATAATATTTTATTTTTAAGGAATATTTAGTTTTAAAAACTAAAAAGCATTTTAGTTTTAATTATTAACATTAATCAATTCATAATTATGCTGGAATTAAATCATTGAATTTAATAGTATATCGGCTATGACGTCACCCTCCATCAAAAAAGGAAAAAATAGGAAATCACGAGGTGGAAGACACACATCAGTCCAAGTATGCGTAATTGACATACCTTGTATTTCAAGTTACTTTGGTACTACTAAATCAAGACCCTTTTTAATATCTGGTGCCTGATATGTGATTTTGGGGTAGAAAATGAATTCGAGCTATAAAGAGGAGAACTTTCTATATTTAAAATACCATTATTGCAGTAAACATATTATAATTATATTTAAATTCATGAATATTTATTTTCTTATACATTTTCATATCAATTCAAAGCAAAGATAGGTGTGAATTTTACCTTTATGTGGAAATGTTGATACCTCCACAACTTATTTAATAATAAACAAATAAGAAGAAAGAGCACACGCATTTGTCGTTTTTCCTTGTCTAAACGGTAATCTTCGGTATTAACGGTATTTTCTTTACAGAGATTCCTTCTTTGCATTTAAATAAACAGATATTCTAATAATATGAAACACCAGCATGTAAAAAAAAAAGAAACAGAAAAATATCATGGTGCCCCAGACCATTTGAAGGATGTTTTGGAGGAGAGCAGCTTAGCTGTCATGATGTTTCATTAGATCAGCTGCGAACAGCTATGAGACTAAAAAAATAATCTCTGTATCCCCAATCCGTAAGCAGGATTTTTGTGTGATGTCGAGCCTCAGTTATGCTCTGAGTCTAACAAGGGCTTCTGCAACAAATCCTCAGATTTATTCTTCGTCTTTTATACACTTTTGATTATTTTGTACTTATTGTTCTCTCTTCAAGAATAAAACAATAATTATGGGAGCTTTGGTAAATAAATAACTATTTTCAGGTAGTAATTACAAAGAGCCCAATTTTTATAATGAAACACATATAATATACAAACTATTACACAATTAAGTCTCCCAAATCAAATAAAGGTTATAAACGATATCTATAATTATTGGGGGGGGAGGTTGCATCACAAAAGGTTTTAAGATTTACAAATCGTTATATTAGAAAAAGTAGTAAAACCCGGTCTTTTTTGAAAAATTACAAATCAATTTTTGTATTGTATAATATGAAGAAAATCATTTTCTATTTTTAAATATGAGTAAGAACAGTCAATAAGTTACTTTCAACCCTTAAAAAAAATCTAAAATTCTAACTAAAAACTAAGAAATCTCGATTTAAAGAAAATATTCAAAAATCTTCTATTTTAACGAATTTTCAAATAAAAAAACACATTTTGGTTCTTAGAAATGAACAAGGATTATAAATTATGACAATATATCTACCTAGTAGGATCTATAGGGTTAGAAGATATTTACAAAGTATATTCAGTGTTCACAAAGGTATTAGGAGGGGGTGGGGGTTGCAAACTACAAGCTAGGATGAAATACACACATAATTAATCAGATGTGAACTTGGGAGAGTGGGGGTATGCAAAAAATACAGAAAACATGAGTGTATGGTTTGTAAATGGGCCCTTAAGAAAATTATATAGTATTCAATATCAAGTTGATATAAATATATCCGAGTTCATTCTACAAATTGTACGATGGACAAACTAAGGACCTTAATTCTTTTATATGGAAAAAGGAACATAAAGGATTATATCCGAGTAAATATTTCCCATGGAATATTTTATGCATGTATATTTAAGGGAAAATACACTTTTTCCCATCGTGAATCATGCAAGGGTCCCTCTCACACGAGTAAATTTTACATATGTGGTATGTCAACATAACAACAATTATGAAAAAAAATCAAGAAAAGGAGAAAGTTCCAATTCATTTTTTACCTCATATTTATATATGTTAAAGTCAAACTAGGGATTTCATTACTTTTTTCATAAAATAACTGAGGATGATTAAATCATGAAAAATTAAAGAAATAAAAAATAATTTTTTAACAGAAAAACCATCATTTTTATTTACCAATCACAGTAAATGCTAAAAAAAAGCAGTAAAGATATAATTAACAAAACAAAGAATAATTTCCGCAGTTCTATTAAAGTTATTGGAGTATTTATGGTTACTATTTGAACAAGCAAGACTACAGTGGCACCTCCTATTACAAACTGTCTCTACATTAAAACACTTTCATATGTTTGTCTGGAACTGATTCTCGCCTCTAATGCAGTTAAAGTAGAAAAATCTTTGACCACCAGAAGGTGTAGGTCTTAGACCTTGACATATTGAGCGGGTATTATCCGTTTTAATATCATAGTTATTTAGTATTTGCTGAGGACAAACGTCGAGTTGATTTCTGGATTACTTTGTTCCCCAAAAACTAATTTAGAATCCCTCCCTTTGATCAGTTGAGTCCTCTTCTTTCCAAACTTTCTGCTTGATTCTTCCGACTTTGTTTATAGATAAGTCCCCATCTCCAAATCACTCATTCATGATGGTCTTGATCTCGAAAGATGCCCTGAGTGCCAATGGACAGGTAACAAAACAAAATTAATTTCAAAAAACTTGTAGGGGTAGGTTTTGTTAATAACTTTAGATAGTCTATATGGACATACGATCTGGTAATTTTATAGTGGGTGTAGAGTGAAAACTTGATACTTTTTCCTAGAAGTATCTATTCATTTTAAAATTCAAATTAGCTAACGCAGAGGTACCAAGTTACACGGATACATACCTATTGAACTTTCTTATCCTTGAATTTTTAGGATAGAAATCTGTAATATTTTCTGAGGAAAACATTCAACATTCACTTAATTGAAATATTGGTTAATTGATCTTCGACTAAAGACAGTGCTCAGTTTCTAGAATACATTGTTTAAACTCTTAGTTGATTGACAAAACAGTCATTACTTACACAACTATTATTCTAACATCTTAAGAATGCAATTATACATAAAATGACATATTTAAAGGTATATATCTCCTTAACCAATTTTGTGGGAGCATTTAAATCAGCATGTAAAATTACATTTGAATCATGTACTATCATAAAAACATTACTTAATTAGCTCTTTTGAAGAGTACATTTTTGTATTAAAATCCATCTGCAGCTGTATTAGTTCCATAGTTAACTTGAAAGTGTGTACATAACCCAAAGTTAAACTGAGTTCTAGGACAATTGGGTGATTCTTTTTTTGCTGATTGGAAGTTTTGCTGAAGGACCATTTTAGATATTTGGCCGAAAAGTGATATTTAATTCATATATTGATAAATGCAATCGTATTGGCGTAATATTATATTCAATTAAAAATTATTGTATATTAAATAGTTATTGTTAATTTACTTTATAGGTATGTCATATAAGGTAAATTATTATGTTTTCTTTTGCAGAAAAATATTTGTTTTATTATTTATATTAAATGTATCAACACAACACAGCAGTATGCTGTAGGAATTTAGTTCGAACCTTTACCGTTCTAGTACTTTAAATAAATTAAATTATAAATAAACACAACACCAACTCGAAAGGAAGAAGTGTTAGTCCCTTCTCCGTTATCAATTAATGATCATACGACATGATGGATTATTCATATTGGATTGAGGAACAAGGATAATGTTAGGCAATAATCGTGACCTTTCCATATAGTTGGGCCCAACCATGCGTATTGCAATTAACTGAATGAGATGATTGTATGAGGTGTCGAATAATTTTTTTTTTGAGATGTTTCTTTAGTCATTCAATATGTACTCAATTATTCAATTAATAATTTAATTATTGGAATTAAATACTGATAAAGGAATTAACTTGAATATTAATTTTATAAATTAATGAAGCTGTAGCCGTATTCTCATTCTAAATAGTAAATTAAATTAAATGAATATATAGAGTTGTAATATTTATATTCTTTGATAAATACCACTTGAGACATTTATAACAGAGAAGGTTACCTATTCAAATGTCATTGTATCATATTAGAGAAATGAAGTTAAAAAATTCGTTGAAGTAGGATATAAGTCAGTAGTCACTTTTTATGATTCTCATAACTTGGATTTGAGATATGAATTCACGGTCCTAGATATACAACTACGATGATTCGAGTCCGTAAAGTGACTACGTAGTGCAGACTGTTTCGTACTATTTGGCCAAAAAATAAAGTTCACAAAGAGACGAATAACCGCGTTATCATCTTTCTTTTCCGATTCGAGAAAGTTCGATCAGTACATAGGCTTACAGTTTTTCTCACGTACGTCCCTCATTTCCTCTTGTTCTTCTGGTGCACTAACTTTGAGTGCCTTTCTGAGTCTTCTCAGGGATTTACCTCACTACAGCCAACAGCTTCTTCTTCTGGCACATTATGAATCATAGGGAAGTGGGAATCACTACTCTTGCCTGATATTATGCTTGTTTGTCAATCCATAAGTATTTTCCAATATGAATGATCCATTTTGTCGAACAATGATTCATTAATAACGAAGAAGTGATAAGCACTTCTTCCATTGGAATTGCTGATGTTTTTGTGTATGATTTAATTTATTTAAAGTGCTACAATGGCAATGATTTGAACCATACCACTGTGTTTATCTAATTATCATTAATGAATGTATTTAAGAAAAAAATATTATTCTACAAAATAACAGTAATTAATTTACTGTATATTACATATATAGAATATGAACAATACCTATTTATCATAATATCATTTTAGATTTAATCAAAATATACAAATATTGTAAATATCGTTTTTCGACGAAATGTCTGTTTGAGAAATTGTTCTTCCGCGAAATATCCATTCCCAAAAATGTTTTCGTCCAATAGTCCACTCACAGTTAACCTACAGGACCTGAACAGACACACACAGCAGCATTTTATTCATATAGATACATTTTTGATGACTAAGGTTAATGTATGGACGTAAAAAAAAATTATTTACCAATTTTAGACAAGGATCATATAATTCATATTTGGAAGTATATCTTAATTATATATTTAAAAAAGTATAATGATTATATTTATACATCACTACATACCTTTCATGGTTAATCAATTATTTCACCGTTACTTTATTATTTCAACATCTCTATCAAACAAGTTTAGGCAATTGGTATAAAAATACCCTGTTTTTGTAAGGTATTCCAACACAAATCTCTGAAAATGTCTAGTTGCACAGTTTGACTGCAACATATACATAAGGCCCCTTCAAATTCGCCTTTTTTTTTAACAAACATGTGAAAACTGATATTATTCCCATTATGTCAGGACAGGGAAGATGTCAGAGAGCATCTTCCCTGTCCTGACATAATGGGAATATACAACATACAATAGTAGTCCTTGGCTTATGTTATTATATTGTTTGTATGTTCCTACATTAATAATCTAAAATTATCACAAAATATTGATTTGTTTACTTGCATATTCAATATTTGTTATTTGCCTTCATTTGGTACCCCTTTCAATACTCTGGGCAGCTGCAATGAAACAAAGACAAAGTATCTCAAATTTTGCAGCGCTAAAAAAAATAACTTCTACAATAAAGCTAAATTGCTTTAGTGGAGGCATACCCAATTTCCAAAGTCAAAGAAAATTTTAATAATTAGCTAGTTTAGGCCTTGGAGAATAATATCAGTTTTGATATAAATAATTTAAAAAAGTAAAATTTGAACAGGTCTAATATACGTACATACACGCCAATATTTTAGTCAATTATAAGCATTTTATTCAAACTTTTGGGACGAGTTAGGATACCCAAGAATTTTCACTATCTTTTATAACCTTAATGTGACTTACATATATAACCTAATTTAGCCACCATATAGCATTTCAAATTAAAATCAATTTATCATTATTTTATTGAGATGATACATTTTGACAACTTAGAGCCTTAATCACGGGAAAGAGAGAGGTGTTTTTATGGGAAGAACAAAGAAAGTATATATACAAATTGAGATCAAATGCTTCTACCAAAAATTGGGGTTGAGGACTTGTGGAGCTGAGGGATTTTTAGAGAACCTTGAACATTAGCTGGCTCAAAAAATTCCGTACTAGTAGAGATATTTGGCGTATAAGGGAGCTACGTCCATGTTTGTATCTAATGACATTTCATGGGCCCAAATTTTCTAGCAATGCCCATTATTTTAAGTGCCTGTTACCAAACTGAGCCTGTATAAAAGAGAACCGATACCATGACCGGTAGAGCCACACAAACTGAACCAGGTACCACCTTGGTAAATATGTATATACACTATATGTAAATTGTGCTGTTCAACTGGATCCTGAAAAAAATATTAAAACACATAGGATCAGTCATTAGAATGTAGAAATCATCGATAAAAATAAAGTCAAACAGCACCTGTGACATAAATTTATATTTATAAAAGTAACACCTATGCTATATTATATAGATAGCTACTACATTCCCATAATAGACTTGATTAAACAGGTATCAATTGGATTCTATAGCTCTTGCACTTACAACAGTCACACAGTAAATTATGGGAGTTCATTTTTATGTTCGTCATGTACATATATATATATCAGTTGATGTATACCTATTCATTATACGCGTACTTATATATTTCCCAGATAGATCAATATATCATACGTATTATAAATGTACCTTTGTAGACCTAATGAGGTCAAAGAAGTGGAAATTTTTGATGAATCACTTAGAGGAACGTAAAGCTACACATATATAAACGGAGCAGTTCTACCTATGTACGTGTGATGTAATATTCAATTGAAGAGGGGAAAAGTCTTATTGATGAGTATGTAAGAGGTTCAGTGACTATCAATGATTCTTTTTAAAGAAATAAGTCTTATTATATCCTTTTTGTAATTAATAAAAAATAGCGTTATCTTGTAACTCTTCCTCCAAAGAGAAAAAAAAAGGCGAATATCAGTTGATAGTCTCATATTCATCTAACCAACTACATATTAAATTATTATTGGAAATGTTCACTGCTTAGGAAGAGCTAATTCAAATTCAACCAATCAAAGTTCAGAAAACTAATAAGGGGAAAAGAACTAGGTAAGAAAATCATCGGTAATTGACAACAAAATAAAATTCAAATTTATAGATTTAGTGAGATAACGTCGTATGCCAGATCTATAATTTTTATATAGTACTTTGTCAGGTGTTAACAGGCTAGCTTTTAAACCTTTATTTGGACGGAGAGGGCTAAAAAAAGTATGTATTTGATCAAATTTTAATTTGTTACGTAAAAATATAATACAGCAGGAGCAAACTAAAAAATATTTATTATCCGTCAGGGGTGTGACTCACAGTCACTTGTGCTAATATATGTATAGATTCCTTAAGGGCGCTAGTATCGTTTAATATTATATCAACTGTTGTGTAAAGCCGGTATATTGTTTAGCTATTTTATTTTTTAATAATATTTCATCTTTACAAATTGCAATATTGGCATTGCGGTATTTCATATTTGTAAATTGTAAGATAGTTATTTTTATAATTTATACAAATGCCATCGTTTTGTGTTGTCCCTGAGTGCTCGAGAGGATGATAATTTCGATTCCCTTCAAATGAAGCTACATTTCTTAAATGGTGGATTGCTCTGAGACGAAAAAACGATAATGGCTTACTCTGGAGGCCATCACCACACTCTGTATAATGTGAAAACACTTCAAGCCAGAAGATTTCCTAGTGTCAAGACAAACTCAAGCTTTCGTTGGCGGAAAAGTATATCGGCATTTGAAACGAGATGCAGCCCCATCTATTTTTACTTAGTCAAAAGTAAGTAAAAATGCCGTTGAAATTTTTTTTTCTTTTGATCAACATTGAAAATGGGGTAAGCTTAAGGTCTTTAAATCTTTCTAAGAAGTTTTAATTTATAAACCCATACTTTTTTATAGAATGGTAACACAACACTGGCCAACACAATTTTTCTTGCATGGGTTCTTTAAAGTGAATCTAACTCCATTTTGGCTGTTGATTCCAAATCTGTCATTAGTTTTTGCCTATCACATCAAGTTTTTGAATAACGGAGTGATGAAAAAATACTACAACACATACCAAAAATCTACGATTTATCTACAAATTTACGAGAGAAAAATAATACATTAGTTTTGTTTTTTGTGATTTTATTTGCATATTGGCTGCTGATTTCAATGTGTCACTTGTTGTTGGTTATCACATGAGGTTTTTGAACTATAGGTTGATTAAAAGGTTTTATTTTATTTTTCAATACAAGACACAACAATCTAGTTTTGTTAAAACATACAAAACTAAAAAAAAATACAAAACATGAAAGTACTAACACATATTTGACAAAAATCAATATTATTACAAACAAAGAATGTTATATCAAACTAGTAGATGCAGGAACAGTGTATTTTTGTTTGTAGACAAACATATTAGTTCATTTTTGGGGTAAACTTCCTTTTTGATGACGCCCTCTTATGTAGAGCATATGTCTCAAAGAATTTTTATACAAATTAAGGTATCTCCATGGTACAATTCATCATAAAAAAACTTACCTTATAGTGAAGTTAGTATTGTAAAGTGTCTTTAAACAAAATTTACCTGTACTCAAGTTTATCAAACTTACTTAAATAAAATAAGTTAGTCAAATAATAATTTAAATAAGACGCAGTGTGATATAAAATAATTATATATTTAATCTCAGTCACTATAAACATATGGCAGCAAAAAATAATATGTAAGGATATGGATACATAACAAAAAGGACCAGGTATCTCCTTTTTGATTACCTCTTTTGATGAAGTTGTGAAATAATACTCAACCCTCGAGATGAAATGACCCTACTTAAAAAATTATACAACTATTAACACCTATACCAAGGAAATCAAAATGTTTAGTCATAGCTGATTTGATATGTATTTTACATAATAATCATTATAAAATTTGATGAGTGGAGGCAGTATATCCTCATTAAAGAATTTAGTAACATAAATTTCTCCATATAAGTATCTTCAAATGTGAAGAAATAAAAAAAAACATTTTGATTTCCTTGTTGCTCGTAGCTGACCCTGAATTTAACATAAAAAAGAAAAGCCGAAGTGATAATTATCAGTTTTGAGTATCTAACTCAAAAATACTAGAAAATTTACACCAATATTTTAAAACTTAGTTATTTATTCCCATTATATCAGAGATCAGATTCAGATAAAAATACTAGTATTTAGATTTCTATAAATCGTATGACTGCAAATTCTTAATGAATGTTGAATAAAAATTATCTTGACTTTCATGAGAAGATATTTTGGTCATTTCCTTAGCTTCATGTGAACGAGTAATTCATTAATGGACTATATTCGTATTATCTTGAAAGATCCTCATCCAAAAGGATGAAAGCTCTTCATTATCTTCGTGAGTCAGTCCTTGCTCACTATAGAAACAGATTCCGAGGATTGAACTTATTTGACATTGGCATCGAAATGAGGAGAGACAGTCCATACTCATCTTTAAACTCTTTTCAAAGAAAAAAACCCATTTTCTTGTTGCCTAGCCTTGTAATAGTAGCATTGACTAATAGATGGCTTAGTTTTAATGGATTTAAATCCAAATTATAATTCAAGGACTACTAGTGAGAAGGACTTGTTATATTTCTTATTTCTTGAAAAGAGTAGATGCTTGAAATTCACTTCTTGGGTTATCCAACTCATCTTTGGAAGAACCACTTTGAGTCAAGAATACTTTTAATTTAATTATCACTTAATAAAAATTGAAGTCACTCTCATAAAGTCTCAAATAAGTAATAACAATGAGTAATAAAATTAATGTAGTTTTGTCAACAGGTCACTCAACATGGTATTAAGTCTTTCTCTAGATAGTATTCTTTGGCCGGATAATCATAATTATACTTCAGAGAGGTTTATTACTTTTTTGCAATGTGGCGCTACTCAGTGGTGATGATGTGTTTACATACGAATATAAGTAAATAACCCACTTGTCCTATGATTTGAGATATTTTGGTTTCTATTCAAAACAGAAACACCCTCAAAAATGGATCTAAATCCACTCATGGCTATTGATCTCCATAGCGCTGCTATGTGAAGCAGATTCCACGGGCCTAAATTCTAATATAGGTAGGGGTAGGGATAAACCTGTGTTGGTTTTATCTTTTACCTTTACGTAATTCAATTAATTCAATCCTGAGGCAAAGATAAAATACTCTTTTTTTTCTTTCCTTTTTCAAAATTTGAATTTAATTTCAAATTTAATTTTTAGAAAATAAAATGCCGGCCTTTTAGAATTATTTTTTTCAATTGTATTTAAAAAATAAAAGTATTTTCTCAGATGACCATTTATTTAAGAAAATATTTTCGTTTTTTTTAGAACAAGAATGTACGAGCAGTATTGTTTGTAGTGTTCTAAATTGGTCCTGGATCTCTCTGCTCTAGACTTCTATAAGTATTGATGCTAATTGTTTACATTTCTAGCTAAACTTTTTTTTTTTTTGAATTGGCAATCTGAAGAGTTATTTTTCTTTTGCTAAGCTGCTCATTGTCATAATAAGAATCCTTGATCCTCGCTAAAAACTCAAGCGAATCTGACTTCGAAATAAGTAGATTTTATCCCTAAATATATAGCATTGTACATTGAGTTGGTGGTATAAAAATATTTAAAGGTAATTGAGTAAATAGCCTACTATTAAATAAATAATACACTAACAGTTGGTAAGAATTCCACGTAATTAGATACCCTTTGGGCCACTTCTTACTCTTTAAAAAAAAAGCTAATGAATGTGATGGAAATTGTTTTAAGCTTCTATGCTGCCTATGTCTAGCAGAACAATGTATCAGCAAAATTGTCAATTTTTGGCATAAAGTAGGTATTCTTGAGGAATTCTATGATACTGAAAACTATTTTGCATACAAAGTCATCGGATAAATTATTTTTTTGATTGGTGAAACAATACATCTAAATAGTATTCTCCCCATTACTTTAACTCTCCCACTAAGTATATTGAGTGTAAAAACTAAAAATGTAAGCAATACTTTACAGAAATATAACTGAGCTGCCCCCTAGACCTCTCCGATGTAAGGATAAATACAAATTTGATCTTCAACCCATTAAAAATAAAATGATACATTCTTGTTCTATTATCTACATTTTTGGCTCTCCTGTAAAATGTGTTAAAATCAGATACATTTTTATCCACGTATGAAATTCAATTAATATTAATACATACTAGGCATTTTAATCAGAGTTGGTTTGAAAGTGGAAGGAGTCTGTGGCAATGTATGGGGTTGTAAGTTCTTTTTTTGAATATTTTCACTTAAAAAAAAAATACTATAATTTTATTTTTTTCAAATGGCCTTTTTTGGTTGCAAAAAAAAATAATATAAAGATTCTATTTTTTTGTTTAAAGGCCAAGCCTTCTTTGGCCATTTTTTGACATTTTTTAGACAAAAATATATTTCTGGCTATTTTAAGACGACCTTTCCTTTGTCTATTTTTATGGTCTCTTTATAAAAATATCTTTCTTTTAAATATATTTACAAATTATATCAAGAACGGGTCCTCAAGATAGTACCTTTACTAAAAGAGACCCTCACCCATATCAATGTTCAACTTAGTGATAAACATTACATCAAGGCAAAATAAAAATCTTATGATATTACAATTCTTTATTTCCTTAAATAGTGATAATTATCAAATTAAGTTACACAAGTCGTTGTCAATCGATAAACAGCACTTTAATGTACACGTGGTTTAAATAAGATTACAACTTAAGATGAATATCTTTATCAATCCCTTTTGTTTTGAGTATGCAGTATTTAATATTAAAAATATATGAATTGACCAATTTGATACATTTGTTAAGTACGATAATAAAGTTATCCTCACTGAGTAAAGTTTGAGTTTTCATAAAAATGATATCCACTGATAGCAAAATAATAATAAAACAATTAATAGGGTATTATTACAAAAATAAACTTTCTCAAAAAACTGCTTTTACTCCTCAAATATTTGGAATATTTGACAAAAAAAAGTTATATTTTTCGAGCAATACTCTGGATTATAATGGATATAGTCAAAAATCAATTATTTTTCCAACAGATGGCTTTATTAATGGGTATCCCGCGTTGTATAAATGCAACTGATTTACGCTTAAAGACATTAGAAAGATCATATTTTGTACTTAAAAAAACTTTGTCGACAGTTTCTTTTTATTTATTCTTTGAGTCACATTGTTTGAGCGAGTGTCAAAAATGGACACGAGCAAATAAAAATACGATTTGTTTTACAGTTTTCTTCAAGAAAAAGGCGAAAAAGCAAGGCAGCTGGGTGAAAATGTGTATAGTGCCTATGGTTCTCATACTTTCTTTAACAATCACGTGGTATTTTGGTTTTGTTAATTCTATTGCGGTAGTTTTGATGTCAAGGATGCATGACGCTCTAGAAGGCCAAATGTGAAAATGTGGATAAAATAACGGAAACTGTCGAGTCCAACTGTCATGTGAGCACACATTTGATTTCCAAGGAGATAGACATTTATGAAAAATAAAATTCCATTAAGAATAATGGATTTTTTTTTACTACACCTAATTTTATAAATTTTGATTTAAAATTTGTAATCGTTTATTTTTTATTGGTGGAGAAATTGAGCCAATTGCAACTGTCCTTGGTCTCTTTGACTATTCATACAGCAGTTTTTGTATCTCATAATTGATTATTTTTTGACCAAATAAGAAAAAGGTGTAACTTTTTTTTTTAACCAAACAGCTAATATTGAAGTAATATGGATGTATGTATCTCTCTCTCTCTATATATATATGTAGTGTACATAAAAATGCGATAAGTGAATGTTGATTAAATGCCTACAGGAAAGTAAATTTCATATTTATGTTTGTAGATAGAAAAAATAATTAATAATAAAATAACAATAATTATTTATTTGAATACATATATTTCCAAGTATTGAGTGAGAAATGTATATTGTAGTTATCATAAAACAGATGTTTCGATCGATTTGTTTGTTAGTGGATGTCGTCATTGACACGAGTGATGTTCAAATTCTCCCTTTTAATCATTCTAACTCAGGTGTTATCATACAATATATGTATGTATCTATTATGGATATGGTCAATTTGAAATTGATTGAAAATAACATTATTTTATTTTGTTACTGAATAAATTACAAGTGGTAATATTCGGCATTGACTAGAGTAATTCGGTGTCAAGTAAAAGACAAATTTTGCTTTAACAATATAGAAGAAAACTCCCAACGAATTCTTGGGATACTCTCCATTTTTTCATGAGCAGACGTAACTACTCAATATCAATTCATATGACGTGTTCTCTCATCAATAATAATGATAATAATTTGAGAAAATATAATAAAAATATGATTGTATGACTGATGAGTACTTAAGCCTCTAGAGCACTCACTAACAAAAACATACAAACCGGTGTTCCCTGTATGCTAATTACAAAACGCCTGCAATTATTGCCATAAGAGACCAAAAAAAAGCTTGATAAACATTATTGGTACTCTGCCCCTTCGATTAGAGCAGTTTATAAGGGATTTCAAAATTTTCAGAGTGCCCATATGGGCACAAGTGACTCTTCCTTCCCTGAAAAGGTTATGGTGACTGTCTTTCGGCATTTGCAAGGAATAATCCTCATCGACAATCTGGAATAGGATACAACTATTATAGGTGTATATTATTCATCGATATTGGACCGTTTGTAAACCGAGCTCCAACAAAATGCCCACGGCTGGCTCACAAAAAAGTCATTTTCCATCATGACAATGAATCAGCTCACACCTCAGTAGTTGTGGTTGCAAAATTAATGGAAATATGGTTCCAACTCCTTTCACATCCCCCCTATTCTCCAGACATTGTTCCCTCGGACTAGTATGTGTTGCCCAGTTGGAAAAATGGCTGGGGGGAGGGGGGATATTAAATTCAAACGTCGAGGGTAATTAGTAAAACGAATTTTTATTTTTGAGACTTGGACAAATCCTATCATTCGGAAGGGATCAACAAAATAGAGCAGCGTTGGAGGAAATGTATAAACCTAAAAGGATACTATGTAGATAAATAAAAAGGGTTACCCTAGACAGTATAGAAGTTTTTATTTTTGCACGGAATTTTCAAACAATCCTCGTATTTTTAAGATATACAGGGAGCGGGGATCAAATTGTCGCCAAAATATTTTTCTACAAAAAACAACACACAATATACATTTTTTGACTTTTTTATTGAAAATCAAAACTATGACGAGCATATAGGTATAGAGTAGCCATTCATTCGACATAATCACCGTTGGCATCAATAACGGCCTCAATACGGCCTCTGAACCGGACGCAGGCTCTTCTGACCATCTCATTGTCCATGTTGCCAAAACCTCCTTGATGGAGTCCATCAGGCTGGCCTTGGTGCTATGGGGATGTCTGTTGGTATGTCTCTCGACATAGCCCCAGACAAAATAGTCCAAAGGATTATGGGAGTTCTCCTCCATTATTAACCAATAATAATAACTTCTTCACTCATTCAGTAATATAACACAACCCCTTTATAATTAGCAGTACATATATAAATTAATAATAAAAAGGATGAAGAAACAGATCATCACAAACTGGCAAACTCCAGAAAGTTATATGATAAAATAATAATAATTAATAATGATTAGACCACATATATAAAGTGAGTATTCCTCATATATTCATATCGATAGAAAAACAGACAAAATTTGATTTATTAATATAGAAAATATTACAAAAAACTTATATACGATTGGAACAGTATTTGCAATAAATGCTCAAATGGAAAAAGGTAGTCGCGTGCCTAGTAATTTTGTCACAGTACCAATTTTTCCACACTGGTTCCATTTTTAAAATGGGTACATATAAGTATTTTAATACTAAAACTATAAAATGAAAGTGTCGTAAAAAGCAATTTACCTTCCCTATGATTTTTAATAAACTTCTAGTTTTTAACTCAGAAATTTGATGACTTTTTTTTTTAAAAGTTAATTTATATTCTTGCTTTTTTTATTTATTAAGAACGATTTTTTAAAGGGATATGCTCAAATAATTGGGGGAGACCTCTTTGGATGGCAATCACAGTTTGTACTGTTCAAAACGTAAAAGTGTAAGAAGTTTGCGTAAATTAAAGTCGTTAAGTTGCATAAATCTGTAATAAATACTAATCAACGATATTAAATATGAATCTAATATAAAATAAAGTTAATCTTTTTGACTCTAAACTATTAATTACTTATTTAAATTAGTCAAATAATCGACTTAATTATATTATTCAATTTTGGAATGGTTTTTACGCAGCCTTGCTGATAAAAAATTCAAATCGACTATTTTTATGACACCAAATCTTATTAAGTTATAATATAAAGTTTATTCTTTAGTTAAATCTATATATAAAACAATTGAAAAATATATATTAACTTCCAAATAAGATCCTTCATTTTTTTCGATTTTTGTATGTTTATCAAGATAACATAAAAAATCATTAATCTTTCGTATACCTACTGCAATATTTTTATAAATTGATTTAAAATTTAAAATTAATCTATATATTTTTTTCAAGTCAAATTTCATAGCTATGAATTGAAACTATCCTCCTAAAAACGTGATTTTTTTCAATAGTGTCTAAATATCTAACTTATGTTGATTGGAATGTTTAACGGTAAATTTTGTGATCTAAACTATAGATAGCCATAATAGACGTGGTTTTCAAGCCGAGGGAAAACATGCTGTAACATAGTGTTATTATTAATACAGACCATGAACCCACTAACAAAAATTTTATTTTATACCTAATAGATGCAGCTTAGAACCTGATCCAAGTGATCAAATAACCAGTAACCAAAACTCAAACTAATCATTTTTATGCAAGATACGTCGTATATCAAAAAAATTTCACTTATAAGTAGGAACAAAATAACTATGGATAACTTCTACTAGTATTAGATTCATCGAAGGCGTTATTGTTGTTTAAAATATTAAATGAACATGTTAGAGAGTGATTCTCAAAATTTTTACGGTATGTACCATCCGAGAAAATATCAAAATATCCATGTACCAAACTCAATATGTGATAGCAGAATCTTAATTATTTATAACGTTCCTCTACTTACCAATAGAGGGACATCACATATTAAAATTAGATACTTACTCCGCCAGAGCATGTGAAGTTCCCTTTCAGCTGTGGACATATTGCTATTCATAAATAGATGATAGTCCAACACAATCCTGTAACCAGAACTATATACAAAGACAGCTCTCCAAATTTTAGGCCGTGACTAAGATTTTTTTACTGGGTCGACTAGCTTTTTTATATTGGTTAGATGGGTTTGAATTGAGTAAGTAAAAGTAAACCCTACCTATGGTATTATAATTAGTCCGCCGGACCTAGAAATTTTCTTTTTAAGTCCATATATATTATGTATATTTCCTTCTCTAGGAGTTACCGAGTAACGAAGCTACAAAAATGGAGTTTAAAGAGAATAATTTCTCCGAAGGGTGTTGTCCATTGAGCAACGTTGCTTCATAAACTTACTTATTTTTTTTATAAAAGGCCAAATTTTAAATAATAAATATTTTTTTGAAATTTATAAATTTACTTAACATTTATGTCATGATTACACCCTTCAGTAGGCACAGGTCTAGAGGAACATTTAAATACCTATAAACAAGGACATTACCATCTTTAATCCATTTGGAGGGGGGCTTAACCCCAAAAATTATCTACACAGTTTTATAATTACCGTGAATATATAAATAGAGAGGGTTGTAGAACGAAACAGAAGAAGAAGATGAGAAGCAAACGAAAGATAGAAAGAGATAGATTTAAAAAAGAAGCGTTTCTTAATGACCTCGGAGGCTCCCCAAAAAATATCATAGGAAAATGCTTAGTCATTGTATATGCCTACTTCCTTAAGTTCAGACTGGTCTCTTCGAGCATTTTGATTTCCATATGAGATAATGATACATGATATGCTTCTGTAGTTCTATGCAAATAAAGTATTAGTTATCGTTATATTTCGCTTGGGGCACAAACATCGTTTTTGCCGGACCTCGTCATCTAATGTCCCCCTCGTAGTTACTTATCTCCTCCAATAGTTGATGATAATTCTACATATTTAAAATTTTGAGTATTTTTTCATAGCTTTTGTGAAGGAAAGGTTGAGAGATACTAGCAATGTAATCCATGGATGAAAAGGTTAGATAACAACACATCACATAAACAATGTACATTACTCATTATTTCTCAGAAATTTCACTCTTTTAAAGAAAAAAAAAAAGAGGTTTTCCTTTCAAGGTAGGAAAACAAAATGGCACTCTATAGTTTTATAATAAAAAAAATACAAACATACCTAATATCTTTGCTACTTTTTTGCAAATACCTACAACGCATATTATTATCATCTTCTAAATAGGGGGAAAAACCACACGACATTTTTTTATGCGTTGTAGTTGTATTAACAATAAAATATTTATGGACCGACGTAGCTCAATTGACAACGCACTTAGGAGAAATTATTCTCTATAACTCAATGGAGGTAGGTTTGTTATTTGATAGCTCATTGAGGAGAAGTGCATATTTGAAAGGTAAATTTTGAAATTTTTCGTGAACGGACGTGGATTTTTGATTTTTTTCTGAAAAATTAAATTTTTTATAAAAAACTATGGATTAAAAAAAAAATGTAATATTTGAATTTTTTGATTTTTTTTTAATTAAAAAAACCAAGCTCCTTCCTAAATATAATCTTGCGGACGGAATGTAGCAACAAGCTTGTGTGTTAAAGCTCAGCACGTCATAGTAAAAAAGAAAGAAAAGGATAGTACATTTATATTTAGGGTTATTAATCCTTGCATTTTTAATGTGCAGGTTTTTATTGTTCTTTCATTATTGAGAAGAGAACATCCAAGTATTTAATAACTACGTGTGAGTTTGCTCATAAAAAATTGAAAGTAACACAAAGGCTTTGTTCAATACTCATGTTTAAACAGTTCGTCGACGCTTAATACCTCGGAGGAATGCTGTTTACAACCGCAAGTATATGATAAATTAAGAACTGACATAGAAGGTGGAACAAAAAGATGAACCACACAAGATATTACAAAATGGGGTCCTCGACATTGATATACTAGTCACCTCTTTAACTATTCTTCCTTTATTACGCAACAAATTTATAAACCAAGTGGCTATCGATATTTCCTCAAACATAATTGTCTACATTATAATTAATTGCAACAACCTCCATGAATTCAACCTCTTTGTAGTGAATTAACAGAGTGAATTCAACTAACAGAATAAAAAATAGTAGACGTCAGTAGGAAAAATCATATATTGACATAGTCCCTGTTATCTGAAAAACAACATCTTAAAAAAACAAATCACGTATCCTAAAAAATATCCTCCAACTCTAGATACTTTGAGGGAAAGTACAGTGTGCTCATGCGAATCGTGAACGATTTTTCCCCAGTTCAACTTATCAAGAATTTCAAAAAGATGTTAGACAATGAGACTTAATAATTTTTTTTTTTACTTTATGTTACAAATAATATAATCTCAAACTGGCCACCCTTGGCTTCTACCATGGCCTCAAACCAAGGGCTTCTTCAAGTATTCCTCAACCATGTCAGCCCACTCCTTCTCCGCAGCAGCCTTTAAGGCATCCACATGTGAGGTTGCTCATGCCTTCTTATTGATGGCGCATCAGATCATGTAGTCAAGAGGGTTATAGTCTGGTGAGAACGGAGGTCACATTGACTCTGGCCAGTAATACGCCAAGTTATCTTTACACCACTTTTTAGATTTTTTGGCTTCCTCTCGTGGTAATGAGACCTTTGGAGCAGGGGACAATGCAGCAGATCTTGTCATCACCGGGTAGACTTGACATAAGGGAGATAAATTTAATTTATCTTCAGTCTCCGTTATGTTATGTGGTCATTCTTTCATATTGGTGAGATTTATACTTATGACGTAAAAAAATTGGAAGGGCTTTTGAAATGTTTTCCAATGGATGTAGTGTTTCAGATATACCGTGTATCTTGTTCAAACTAACAGGTGTATTATGCTACTTGGATTATAGCTTAAGTATGTACACACTACCTAAATATTTATATTACTTTAAAATTGGCAGTGGACATGTGAGGTTGCTTTATCTTTTAATTTATTCTTTACTTTTTAAAATATCTGCTCTACCTTTAAAACTCGACTCGACTCAAGTTGTCGCATCACTATTTTTATATCCACAAAAATGCAATTATATGTTCCAATGATGTATGATGTAGCCTTGAGCCTAATAACTTGTTTTAGGCCGGTCTTTTGAAGAAAAAAACACATTGAAAAACAATGTATATTTTTATTCACAAATCCATTACAAGGATAATTCGACACAATAATACAAATTTTTCACAAAGAACAGATAAATGATAAAAATGGCATACTGTCACATACTAATTATTATTACGATCATCACCCATTCTTTTTCACCAAGTGAAAGGCATGTGCTCTATGGAATAGAGTTATAAATTCTAAACATTTACTAGCGTGCAACTTTTTTGTAGTTGGGAATGTGAATTTTTATTTTATATTCTAAAGCTGTAATAATTAATCTTCAATTTGTGAAAAAAGAACTGTTAAATATAAAGTTACCACTAATGCATGTGTTCATGAATAGCGTAGAATACCAGAAAGGATTTATTAGGGAGTAAGTCCTTGTTGGACTCAGAGTAGAACTGAGGATTGACATCGGAGAAATTTCTGTATATGCCCTTTCCAGTTAAAGTGTAGCAGCTATGATTTCTATTGTAGCTTCTTTTATTTAATCTAACTAAACGTAACTACACCTAAGCAGCTATTCTACCAAATATTTACTTTAATTGGTAGGTTTACCATGTTAATTTTCAGTTTCTTTTATTCTCGCATATCGTCAGTGCTTAAAATTCACAACTTTAGACATTTAAAGTATGTTTAATTTGTGTTTATGTCAATAAGAAACTAATATTATATGAAGAATATTGACTTGAAGACATACCTAAGTAACACTCCTAATTAATTAAGCAAATTTTGATTCATGTGCTATAGGTTGGCTTCTCCTGATCTACAGACTTCTAATGAGATTTCTGGAGTAGAAATTTTCTCATAAATCAATGCATAATTCAAACCAAAACGTACGATTAATTATAAAACCATTGACAGGAATAGAATGAAACATCTTCATGCATTGAAATTTAGAGAATCATGTAATATGATACAATTATACGTCAATTGATTACATTCAACATTCAATGAATACTAAAAACCAGTATTTTTATTTCATTTGGCCACGTCGTCAAACTTCCCAAATAAACAAGGCTTCATTCATTTTTCTTAAATCAATCACTACCTATGTATATATCAGAGGCATCCACAGGATTATATATGTTTTTGGTTTTAAAAAAAAATTAATTTTAAAAATTTTTGCAGAAGAAAAATCAAAAGCTTTATATAAAAAAAAATGAAAAAAATTTCAAAAGTTAAATTACAAATATTAAATTTTTTGGAAAAAAATTTCATAACTCCATAGCTATTCACAAAAAATTAAAGTTCTCGGAAAATAAAGTCTAGTAAAAAGCAAAAATTCCTTAATTTGGTGAGAGGGGCCACATCCCGTCCAGCCCACTTCCTGTGGAAGCCCCTGTGTATGTACTTTAGACTGTCCTTTTTTCAGACTAATATCCCTGTACCCCTGCAAAAAGAAATTTTATGCCAGGGAGAATTTGGTCAAGTTCGAGGCCCCTCGTGCCATTTTTGGTGCAGTATAGTCCATATATATTTTTTAATGAGATTCTTGCGTCCACTTTCAGTAAGTTTTCCCTATTGCAACATCCCCAAATATGAATTCTATGAGTCAAAAATTGTACATTATATATTTTTAGTATTTTTATTATAGATAAAAACTATTTTGTACTTTTTTTTTAACAATTTACGGGGTCTAAGATGCCCTCAATGATTTGCAGGGTACCTGTTTCATCAAAAATAATATAGCAAAATTTTACACTAGGTGAAAAAACAGTTGTTTCACTGAAAGGAAGAAACTATTAATTGAAAGAAACAACAAAACAATGATCACATTCGGGGAAAAATATGAACCTCAAAATAGCAAGGTTAATAGAAGTACAAGGTTACCATCATGCAAATGGGCTGGCTAGAATTCTTATGTATCGTACCGACTACTGGGAAAGACATTAAGATCATTACAAAATACGCAACCAAACATTTTCTATGACGTCACTATTAAAAAGCGTGGTGGAAGTCCAACATAAGTCGTGCACGTATTATGGTATAACCCTGTATTTGTATTAACCCGGCAAAAAGGGACAGTCTAAACAAATTATACTACATTAGTCCTTCATACAACTGATAAAATTATCAACCCCATGATTTTTTAAGAACATAAACCAACATCCTAAAAAATATCCGGAGATCCTTTTTAGAAGTATTAATGCATAATTAATCCTTGAGAGCCTAATGCAATATACATTCAATACATTTACTTTGACGCATTTACTCAAATCTATTGATGGTCTTCCACCCACATATCCTATAAAGCTCCTTTTTAAATTCTTGGAATTGTTGATTTTTTTATATCTACAAATCTAATTTGGTAACTTTACGTATAGTATATATTGCATATATATATACTATTACAAAATGTCTTGAAACGAGCAAACGATAACATGAGCAGGCCCGTGACTACGAGTATGGTGTGTGGGAGGAAGGAAGTAAAACTTCCATATACAAAAATTGGTTGTCAAATTTCTAATATTTTGTCTGAAAGACAACGGTTGTTGTCTAACTTTAAATAAATTTGTCGAAGGGTTACATATTTAACCCTCCGTTACTTTCCTGAGACTAAAAGTATTTGTCATTTCCTAATTGTTTCATATTTTTGCCTCACCCTTTTAATGCCAATTCTTAGTTTATCCTATAATAGCGGTAGTACCCGGCATTGCTTAAAGTTATTAGGCGTCGACGAACAGACAAAATGTATTTTATGAATATAGAACAAATCCTTAATGTTGCTCTCCAATTTTCATGAGCACGACGTATGACGTGCGGGCAAACTTATACAATGAACCCGGTAGGGTTTATGGTAGATGCAAGAAAAAGTTGTAATGCTTTACTTTCTGACATGTAATCTCTTTCAGCCTCATCCTTCAGTTGACGGATTAACTCCTGCAATTATACTGTGCATGGTATACGTTTGCCCCCATGTCATACTTTATTTCTTTATCCAAATTGAAGACAGAAAAGGTGGATAAACACTTCGAGAAGCGAAGAATATATTCTTTAATTAGGTGGTGAAGGATCTCGACTTTTTGAGATCCTTCATACGATTAACACTTTGGTGGATCATGAAAGTAAATTAAAGGGCTCACTATGTTGATAAGGTTGTCTCTAATGAAATGTTCTGGGGGAGGGACTCATCCCTTAATCCGTGGACTTAGGGATGAGTCTGGAGGAGATACCATCTCATTAAGTAAAGCATTACGACTTTTTCTTGCATCCACCATTAAATCATTACGGGTACATTCTATAAGTTTGCACGCACGTCATACTATCTCTTAATTAGAGACAGCAACAGTAAAAAGTTGAAATAAAAATGATCGAATCGTTAGAGTATTATTGTTTTCAGGAATATCTTGTACGGGAGTTGTAAATCACTCGATTTGTGTTATCTATCCCCCATTGCGCATGAGGTCTTTATTTATATATTTTGTATTACATTTTATGGATTTGGATCCTCTAAAGTACATCTGAAAGCGGAAGTTAATGTAAAATAATGAAAAATCTTGATTCATGGTAGATACAAGGAAAATTCGTAGTGAAAAACATATTATGAGACAAACTCACAACTTCCTCCACATAATTAGACCTTCAATCTACTTCAATGATCATCCAAGTTATTTTCTAATTATTAAAAGGTTGGAATGATTGAATGTCAACTTTCTGATTTCGCTGTCTCTCATTTCGAAATATTAGAAAGTATAACGTGAGGGAAAACGTATTTAATGTACCTGATATTTGACTCATTATTATTATTTTAATGTGTCGAGTTTTGATCAATTTATAGAGTTCCAATCAAGTCAAATTTTCGAAAAAAAAAAAAAAAATATCGAATCATTTTGTCAATGAATAAAAATTGAAATAGCATTTACGAAAAAAAAAATCATTAAAAAACACATTCTGTAGAAATTTGTTGGGCAAAAAGTGTCTAATTTTTTTGTATTAAAACAAAAATAGGTAATCTCCTTTTATATACATACATAGAATATATAAAAATGTCCTCTCGATAAAAAAAAAAAGTTCTGACTTAGTAGACCCCCTCCCAAAAAGACAGAAGACACATCATAGTCATGCCCTTGAATATCAATACTATGTTTCATTATCAATAATTACCGGACTACTACATATCATCCATCGTCTCTCTTATTTTACAATTTTGACCATAATATAAATCTACTTGTACTACGAGTAGAGAAAAGATGAGAACAACTATTTTGCAAGGTCAAGTATGTTGTTACAGGTTGAATGCCAAAAGTAGAAAACTCGTTTTTGAAAGCATTTACTTACCAGAAAAAAGTTTAATACGAAAGGTTGATTTTTGACAAGAGATAAATATTTATTTCACACTTTTTGAACATATAATGTATTATTAAAAAAGTAAGACATAAATCATATTCTAATGTACATAATTATTCAAATCAGGGATAAAATGCTACACTGATATTACACACATACATGTGTAGTAGAACGGGAGAATTCATTCTTATGACAACTACATACGTCAATACAAAGGCTAGCTTAGTTCTCCGAAGGAATCTCACAAATATTGTTGTGATATTCCTTATTTAGGACCGAGGACCACAGCCCTACCACACTTTTTGGTCCTTACACAATGTAAAGTTGATCCCTCATGACGTCATTGAGGGTGTTTTTCCTTTATCTAATTATTTTGTTGTACAGACTCATCCATCTAAAATGCAGTACTTTTTCAAAAGAACAAAAATGGTCATATTTCAGAAAATATCCTCAAAGTGGGGAAGTTTAATTTATAAATAAAATTGAAGGATACATAATTGACATCCTCAATCAATATAGCCGCCTTTTGCCTTAATTACCAGTTCTAGCCTGGTGCGGAAATTTGCTAAGCAGTTATTTACAAAACTCAGCTCTAGGTTGGCTCAAACAGTGATGATAGCGGCCTTCAGTTGGTCCTTTGTTGTGTATCGGGCTCCCGAAAGCTGCTCTCTTGAGGTGCTCAAAAACACTTTAGTCCCAGGAGGGGGGCGGTTGGGGCTGTGGAGATACATTTGCATTTTGCAAAAGATTAGAGATTTTTAATCGGGTCACACACTTTACTCAAATCCACGGTGGTCTGGGTTATGTAAAATTCACGAGCAAGGCCTCTTCTGCCTTCAATGGTGCCTTTAACTACCTCAATCAATTCTTTTGACCTCTTGGACCATGATTTGGATCTTGTGGGACCTTTTTGGTATCAATAACGCCAAAAATACCTTATATTTAATAAGTGGAATAGAAATGTATATAAAATTAAAAGGAGGATTCAAATAATTAGGGTTGCGCTCATTTAGATCAAGTCAAATCAAGTGCATATTTTTCTATTATTAAGTACTCTAAATACAACAGCTACATCAAACTTTTCTAGATCAGAATATTTATTATCTCTCTCTGCCTATCTAAGCCAAGTAAAAATCCTTGTCACCTCCATATATTTCTTTTTTTATAGTTAAGAATACTGATAAGGGGGATTTGAGTTTTGTATTTAAAAAAAAGAAAAAAAGAGGGTATTTGTATAGAATTGTATAAAAACAATATGTAAAAAATTAACGAAACCTTGCAGGCTTAAGGCTAACTCATATTAAAAAAAACTGAATTTGACTTTTGAAGAGGTTAAGCAACGAGCTAAAGTACTACTTGGCTAATGACATCATACTAAAAAAACCAGTTATTATTATCCATTTATTCTTAAAGAGAGAACTACAAGTATTGAGTAACTACGTATCTTTTGTCTTCTCCATATTTGATTCTTACGCATTCTTTGTATGAATCTTATGAATATTATAAGCTTATAAGATCGTGAGCTTTTTGAGTTGTAGTAATTATTTTTGAGGACTAGTTATTATGGAAAATAATATACTGTTTTTTTTCCAATTTGGTATTAAATGATTTTTTATGGCCGATTTGGACCAATATTTCGATTCAGAGATCTTAGTATAATAAGGCAATCAGAAAGAGATTTACACAACCACAAAGGCTTGAGAAACTTGAAAAATTGTCGATATCTGGAAAGAGTAATTACAAAGTTTCGTTCTGAGGAGGTTGGTCTCTTTCCTTACTTTAAAAAAAAAAAAAACAGTTATTACTTTCTCAAGGAGGTTCATAAGTTGTGAGACTGTAAGTAGTAGACATCATCATGTTCGTGTATCCTCTAATCTGGTAAAATATCAATGAATGTTGGTACTTGCTCGATAATATTTGTTTCTTCTCCAGTGTTCAGTACTTAAGCGGATCAGAGCTTAAAAACGAACAAAAAACCAAACGAAAAACACTTGTGGAACGTCTTGAATGTCTTAAAAGTATTTAAGACGAAAAGTGGATATTGAATCAGAGTTTAATATCATTAAAAGTATAAAACTTAGGTAGGTAAATTAGAACGAAGTCTGCACTTATTGATAAAAATATCAAATGCTCTCCCTAAATTCTTGGCATAGAAAAAATAATTCAAAGCTCCAAAAAAAAAAATAACTTATAACGGCCAAATCACAAGTGATCCAAGGGAAGTGGCGTAGAAAATGTCTTTTAGTATACACGTAGTAACTGTAAGAAGGATGCTTTATGTACTTTTTGTTGTAAGTGGAGATACCCCATGTGAAAAATACTAAGCGAAGACCTTGATAAGGACTGCACCTCTAAATTCTAAAGCAATATACGAGACGATTTGGAGTCTCTGATTTCTAGAATTAGATTCCAAGTTTCAGTAAGTGCTACAAAAAAAGTTTCAAGTCCCCAGGAACTTCTGGCCTGCATTTTTACTTTATATTAAAGTCGATGTGATTATCAGCAAAGTACAGCTATATACTGTCCGCTGAAATAGGTCCAAGTTCCCTATTGTGCCTCGACATACTCGTGGATCGAACTTTGGACTTCTTGGTGGTGTTTGACGAAAATTGAGGAGAACTAAAACTATGATTATATATTGATATTGCTTTTAATCATTCTGAAAGATCAACCGGAATTTTTTTATGGAAGTCCACTTGTCCACTCTCTCTCTCCTTCTTTTATTATTTTTTTTTTCTCTTTTCTTTTAGAACAACTTATAGTCGTGTTACATACTTCTAATCATAATTAAGTTGCTTAGATAAACTGCTTCCTTCCCCCATTATCAGTGTTGTGAATGTTGATTGGTTGAACTTGAATAAGCTCTTGTTAAGCCATTTTATAGTTGGGAGTAATGAGTTATCTACCCACTTCTGTAAGATTTTTTTTCTGTTTATTCTTGGAGGAAAGGTTGTTTGAAAGCAATGAAGGTAAGGACGTCTCCATGGACCGATTTTCTCCCCATCTCCCAATTAATTATAGGAGTTGTACACAATAGGCAACCCTTTAAACTTGATATGACGCCTTTAAAACATGAAAACACACATGAGGTCATCATTTTAATGCATCTATAAAATGGGTTTACATCGAATTTTAAAGGAGACTCATCAACAACGTTTTATTTGTGGAATTGATATTGACCTAATTTTTAATTGCAACCGATCCAAATTCAAGTTTTTTAAAGGACCGAATTAGTTTGGTTCAACAAAATTGTAAAGGTCTCGGACCGATCTAGCATTTTCAGACCGAAAGCAAACTTTAGTGTATACCTTGATACTAAAAAGTTGTTCATAACCACTTTTCAAAGAAGGATTCAACTACTCAAAAAATAAACATAAAGGAACTCAATAAACAGGATAAAAAGTTTATCATCATAATATGAGACACCAAGAAAGGATGATGTAACAAAATGTTATTGTATGTAGGTATTCAACAACTCTTTTAAGATCACCTTTGTTTTGATAGTAATTTTAAGTACATAATTCAACTCAATTAACAAAGCCTTTTCCAAATACAAATATGTACATACAAGGTACACGATTTTAAAATATTATTTTGAGACGCTGTCATTTTCTTTAATACATACATATTATATTTTTACAGAATGTACAAAAGAATAAGACATTTAATTTTCAGGTTTGCCAGATTTTATGCAGTTTGGCTATGAAAAATTAGATTTGGCCTTTTTTTAATATTTCGTCTAAAATAGAAAAATAAATTTATATTCAATAGTTTTATTTCATATATCAATTTTTCAACAAAATTTGACTTAATAGGTTCTGCAGCCCATTATAATATATTTAGTGGTAATACAGCCCATTATATTAAAAGAGTAAACATCCCTGATCAGAGCATTTTCACTGAAATTGATATTATATTCAGACAATCAAACAATGGTATGATAAGAAATGGTTACAAGAGACTCCATTTTATTTTGAAAGATAAACCTCGTCCAACAAGTTGTGCAGGAGGACAGCTGGTCCCTAAGGTGGATCAAAATCTACAATAATGATCCACCTCTTGAACCTGCGGTTCTTTTGAACAACCCGTGGGTGGGTTGTATTATAGGATATTAAAAGGGGTATTTGATGTTAGGAAAGCGGTGGGGAATAATCTACCTTTTGGACAAGTGGTTCACTTGCACAACCGGTGGGCTGGGGTGTGTCATAGGATGTTAAAAGGGGTCCATGATGCTCAGGATAGCGGCGGCTATAGATTTTTCTAACCTATTAACTAAAAATATAGTTGCTAAATAGGATTGAGAGAGTGATAAATGTTATATTTATTAATAAGGGATAATATGTACATATTGAATTAGTCTATCTAAGGTTATACGTCCTCTTCCAGCAACGGCAGATAGAGGGAATGGAAGGAAGATACTTCTAACATTGTTGTCTCAAGAGATGCTCTTATTCGGAACCCCGTATTTCACGGGACACGACGGGATGAAAATTCATCCGAGGAAAACTACGGAGATTCATAAAGGTCTACTCCTTCCTTGGGAAGATTTCAGGATTGCAACAATGAAGAGATCCATTCACGATGAGTAGGGAATTTCTATAAATAAGTAATAACTTATTCCTTATCACTATGAATGATAAATAAGTTATAAGAGTATAAACAAGACTGTCGTTTTTCATCATAAAAATGGAAATACGCCGAGTTCAGAACAATATACAGAATCATTAAAAACAATTTTATTGTCATAAAAAACCCTTTTACATCAGTTTTATTCATAGTACTTCAAATTTGGTGATTGTCTTAATGACAATAAATGAGACTGAACGAGAATATTCCCAAATTACTATAATCTCATATATTTCTGAAACCTAACAACTTGGGTAAAAACTCAGATCAGTTTTGGATTCTGTGCTGAAAGATAAATTATATTTTTGGCTTCATTTCATTGATAATAATTTCGTATTCCCAGTGCAATCATTCCATAGCGGGGAAGAATTGGCGAACTACCAACTGATTTTGAAATTTTGTTTCTGTTTATTTTTGGAGATAAGGTTTACATGATACAATACAGATTACTACTTCTATTCTAAATGTTGAGTAATGGAATAAAGATCGTCATGCGAGAGACAAAGGCATCACTTAAATGCATATTTATACAAATTGTACAAATAAGTTACTTAACTCATAGATGGGAAAACTATGGCCCACGAATATTTTTTGAAAACCTGTAGCATATCATGTAAAAAAATAATTAAAATGGAATGAAATCCCTCAAATATTGAATATAGTTTGCAAGGATCAAGGAAACGTTGGTATTTGTTCTACTAATATACATAAACAACATAAATCTGAGATTGTACTGATAAAATATAGATCCTCAAAAAAAACAAAAAAAACAATCCTGCTAACTATAGTGAAGCTTGAACTTTTGGACAAGTAGTTGAAGGAGCAAAACTTTGTTCATTTCCCACTTTTAACCACACAATCTGTCTTCATATAAGCATTGTCGGAGAATTACAGTTCTCAGCTCTTACAGTTAAATGAAATTTTATTGGACAATTTGTTGATTTTTACAGTAATGGAAGATTAGCTCCCCTTTTACATGTGATATTAAAACAAAAAATGATGAACTGCAGTTAGAACTAGTGTTGTGTCAGTTCTTATTCAGGACAGTTCAGTCTTTGTCTGGTCCAGTCCAGTTGAGTCCTGCTTATCATTACTAAAGAAGATAAAGTTTGGTCCTTGATGACATCACTCAACTTTATTTCTTCTTCTTTAACCAGTTCTTGTACTGACAGTCCGAAGGACCGACTAAGGACCGGTCGCAAGGACTAATCGGAGCAGTCTTAAGACTGGAATGGACCAAATAAATAAGGAACTAATTGATTTACATGTTAATGACTTTAATGAGTAAAATGAGTGAAAATAAATCATGGATTGAGTTGTATGCATATTTTAACTCAGATAAATGTTAACAACACAAAAACTTTACAAAAAAAACAAACAGCTTGTGATATAGAATCAACGTATATTTGCGAGTAGAATTTTTGAATACTCGAAATTAGCAATTCAAGGAACATGTAACTGATCTCAAACTGATCTTCACTCTGTTTTAAGAATCAGAACAACCATCTTCACCCCTAATTTTGACAAGTCTCTTAATGATTCTGACCAAATTCATATAAAATCATTATTACTCGTAGTTCGAATACAGGTGAGCTACTGCTTTTTTTTTTTTTTTTCTAATACTATGTTATGTAAAATTTAACTATAGTAGTACCTTTTCTCTGAATCTACTCCTGAATGCGGCCCTACAGCTAAAAAGTTTACCCTCCCTATTAATAACACATTTGGACTGTAATTGCCAAAAATCTGCCCTTTAAGCTATATATAATAATGAAGAAATAGATCATGTTATTGTCGTTCAAAAGGAAATATAAACCTTCATATGTTTATATGAGTATGCCCATTTATGCTTGAGACAAATGGATCCACCAATAGCTGTTGATCAAACTTGTATGACGCAATGGATTCACATTCTTTTCAAAAAATTAAATTGCTTGAATGTTTCTTATCATAACGTAAATAACATTTACCCATTTTAAAGCTAGTCAAGAACGAGTTTTGAGTTCTGCATCGAGTCGATTGGTTCATGTTTGAACAATATACCAATTTTCGAGCTTGTTGTTTTGAGTTCTCTGTCGAGTTGACGTTTTTGTGTTAGAAAAATAAATAAATTTTCAATTTCGGTCGAGTTCGAGTTTTTGGAGCTCTGCTCAAATTCGTATTAGGACAACATACAGATTTTTATGTTCGGCTGTTTTCGAGTTTTCTTAATTTCTACATACAAGGTAGTAATGTTCTTTTTCTTTTTAATATAATATCATCTCTTTTAATAAATAAAGGCGGAGCCTTGGCATGACTTTTTTTACCATCTTTTTTTAGTAATAATATATATTTGAAAAATCCTCATTACTTGAATAATTCAGTAAAAGTTTGAGTTCAAGTCAGAATAATTCCAAACACCGCGTTATCCAAAATCCGCAGTGTTTGAAACAGTTTGCCCTGAGAGATTAAGTTAAATCCGAATCCAAAACTATAAATATTCAATAATTATAACAGACAAACCCTCAACATTAATTACATACGATGTAATATTTCTTTTTTTTTTTAAATCACAAATCAAATTTAACATAATTCTCTCCTTGTCCTCCAAATCATTATAATTCATCCCTTAACACCCACAAAACTATAGTCATCATCTATTCCTACGTATACCCAAACCCAGTTAAACAATAGACACCCAATCCTTCATATTTTATTTACACATTCCCTGACACCTCCACAATATATACGCGTATGTAAATGTCTATGCTATTATTCAAATCTATTATTCATGTATACATATTATAATCAAATTATTCCTCATTTACCAACTTATTAATTAACTTCTTCATATTAATAGTTTACCTTTAATATTTTAGGGATCGTTATTTATATATGTACGTTTAAATGTCACGTCGTTATCTACTGACATTATATGGCACTTTGTTGTCAGCTGTCGATTTGTTCTTTTCTAACGGCGTAACCTCACAACGAGCCTTTTTCCCTTTTAAAACGGAAAGAGAAGGAAAAATTTGATCAAAATCTATTGTTGAATCATAACACCGCCTTCAAAAGTGAATACAATACTTTGACTTGATGAAGACCTAAGCGATAGGGAATTTCTAAAACCTATTGACCAAATTATTTTTTTGATTATGAAAAATAATAATGATATATTTTTAGATTCATTTATTATATAACTAGGAGAACATTAAAAAAAATCTTTAACTTATTTATTGAAATGAGATATACGAGGGTCGTTTGAAGAGTTCGTGAAAAGTTCAAGAGTGCACTACTGGTGCATATCGAGGTTATGTTTAGTTAGTAGCATCTCTCGGAAGAACACACACCAACTTTTAGGTAGATCGGTTGATTTATTTCTGTTTGGCATTCGTTTGACTCAAGGAAGTGGAGTGATTTTCAAAAAATGGAAGAAAAGAATGGCATGTCTTGATTAAACATTGCATTATTTTAAACAATTTGTAGCCCTTAAAATATTTGTTTGTTTTTTTACTATTTTATGAAATGATGTTTAATCAACACACGAAATTATAAACATATAAACATTGAAAATCATTGCTTTCCATGTGTTTTAAACTAATTAGATCATCAAATTCAAGCTCTTCACCCCGAAAAACTTATAATTTGATACCAAAATCATACTTATATCATAGTAGTAGTGTTGAGTTTCGGGTTGGAAAGCCTAAACTGATCTAAGACCGTTATGATTTTTGAAAGACCTGAAATAATTCGGTCCTCTAAATAAGTACCGAAATATTATGGTGTTACCTCGTTAAGGCAAAAATACCTTTTTTGATTTATGTTGTAAGTTGTAGATTACCTCGTCCCACTTTATTTGTTATTGCTATTAGAGTACAGTACAGTACATATTAAGGACAGGAATACCACTTGTTGTTGATCCCTCGTCGTATGTGTGTATATGAAATTTTATAAAATATATATTGGCCATTTCATTATTTCTACGAAGAAAATTTGGCTATAATGCAGAAATTCTAATGGTTAGCTAAAATAATACTCGGCAGAACTATAATACAGTACCAAACATCATCCTATGTCCAATTTTAGTATTCGAGGTGATTTCAAAAACTAAGATGATTATGAAAATTTAGCAGGAAAGGTACATTTAGTATGTTCGATTTTTTTATTTTTTTATGTTAGTGCCATGAAAATATATTTACTGTTTCAGCTCTATAATATATTTAGTTTGTTTGTGAGAGGCACAACGGTTAGAAGTATTTGGCGTGTTTGTCGATTTTTTGCTATTGAAAAAGATGGTTCAAAGAATTTTCATCAAATTTAGTGTAAAACATGGTACTAAGTGCTTCAAAACACTTGAAAATTTTACGGTGGCATACGGTGAAACTATTATGAATAAAAATAAAATATTTACAAGCGGTACAAACTCTTCCAAGATGGTTGGTAATATGCCAACGAGGAGCCTCGCTATGGACGCCCAAGCACGTGAACGACAGATGAAAACGTTGAAGCAGTGAAGAAAATGGCTTTTGAAAACAGTCGAATCACTATCAGAGAAGTTCCTGATGATATTGGCATATGGATTGGCTCGTTCCATATAATTGTTTCAACCGTTTTTGGCATGAGACGAGTGTCAGTTAAGTTTGTTACAAAACTGCTTAATTTTGACTACAAAAATCGTCGTATTTTGTATCCAAAAACAACATCACATTCATGCCTCAGCCACCATATTCATCGGATATGACCCCATGTAACTTTTTTCTTGTTCTCAAAAACTGAAGAGACCTATGACAAGTGATACAAAACTCCATTTGATTTTAGCCGGAGGTTTTGCACTCTACCGAGTGCCCAATTTATTTAGTTTATATATTGTATCTCATTAGTAAAATAAACATACCATTAAAATGATAGACTGTTCGTGTCTTTGCCAGTGGGCAAACTGACAAGATTTGCAAGGGATCAAATACTTGTTTTCTTTACTGACACTCATACACTTTTTCCTATTTCTACATATTTATCTCGGAAAGGTTTGATAGATACAATGAAAGTAACGGTGTGATGTATATCCTTTTTTTTAGAACCCCTCTTTTAATTAAGGCTACCTTGGAAAGTATGAATTCATCATTATAAAACATTCATCCTTGATTTAAATCATGGCTTTGATAAATATAGACTTGACAGGTGAGATCCATCTTATTTATAGTCCGTCCCTCAGGGTACAAAAAGGATTTAAATTTGAATGTGCACTGTTGGATAATGTTGTTGTATTTATGTATTTTATTCTTCATGGATTATTATTGCTTATGTTATTTACGAATACATTCCAATTTGAGTCTATATATCTACTCATTCGCTTTACCTACATCACATTAAATCTATAGCAGCCAAGCAGTCAATCTAAATATGGGTTAACTAATGAAATTTGCAGGACGTCGTGTATAGTGTAATATTTTACCCTTCTTAAGTGAAAGGAGAAGTATATCTTATCAGTAACCATACTGATAGTAAATATATATAAAAGTAAGTTTTTAGTTGAATTGATAAATAATATAACTAGGGGTGGGTTTTTTGTAAGAGCCCGGGGAGAAGGCAGGACTGAGACATATGGTACACCTGAATTAAAATCCTCTCTAATAGTAGAAAAAGATAATAAAGAAAATAACCTTCTACAATCAAAATAGCATTAGTACAAAGGAAAATATTTGCATTTTATTTAAATTAATATATTTTTATTTTATTATGCATTTTTAAATTAATTTACACCAAAGGTAGACGAGAATTCTTCTTTGAGGGGGAGACATTACAGACACACATACGACAGATTAAATAATGAAAAAAAAAAAAAAAAGAGGACACAGGTTTTACTTTTCTAATCGCTTTACTAAGTTTTTTCTTTACACAAATCCCATCTTTACAATCCTTGTATCTCTTACAGGGTTGATAATACTTCTTATATTTATTTATATACTAGTGTTGTGACGGCACCAATATTTTTGTTCCGGTTCTGCTACCAATATAGGTATCAGTATTTTGGTCCTTTTCAATACTTTTGGGACTAAAAATATAAGAAAAAACTGTCATTAAAGGGAATGAACATGCTCTTGCAGAAGGGTCCATCGGACTAGGATTGTGTCAGCTCTTATTTAGGACTGAAAACTGCAGTCTCGTCCAGTTTTATCAGTCCTGTATATCAGTCTTAAAACTTATAAAGTTCGGCCCTTGATGATGTCACTTAGCTTTATGATTCAAAAAAAAAAAATCAGTTCTAGTAACAGAAATTTGAGATGTTATGTTATGGACGAGTCATTTTTTTCATGACGTGTTGTATGTATCTGCAAGTACTGGATCCAATCTCATTTTATTATTTTTAATGCATCTGTACCCCAATGACGCTATAGTATAAGTAATTCTAACATCACTGCAACAGTGAGTCCCTGCGAATCGTAACCGAATTTTCCCTAGTTCAACTTTATCAAGATTCTCAAAAAGAATAAGAAGTATACAGTGTGACTTTATATATATAGGATATTTATTTTACTTAATATATACATTAAATCTTTCAGTGGCCACCCTTGGCCTCCACTATAGCTTCTATCCTAGGTCTGAAGGCCTTGTAGATCTTGTTCACGTATTCATGCGACATGTTGACCCACTCCTTCTCCGCGGCATTCAAAAGGATGGTGATACAGGCGTTCTTCTTGATGGGACTCCAGATCCTATAGTCAAGAGGGTGGGAGTCTGGTGATGAAGAAGGCCACATTGACCAGGGCCAAAAATTCCCCAAGTTTTCTTCACACCACTTTTGAGTATTTTGGCCTATTGGCCCGTAAAGAAGTCTTTCTGAAAAAATATAATTCTCCTTGGGGTGTTTTGTCTTCAACCAGAGATATTGGCTACCAAAAAATCCAAGAAGTCCGTTATCCTTTTCTGGTTTTGCTCAGCAGTTCCAGGCTTCCTCTCAAGGCTCTTTTTGCTGTTTTTCAGCCTTTTAATATTTGGTAATAAGATCCTTGGAGCAGAGGACAATGAGAGAAATCTCGTCATAAATCAATCTTGCTTAAGAAGGGCTGACATACGATTTTTGGGCTCTATCTCAGTTGGTGAATAAATTTGTTTTACATGTTTTATTTGGTTTTATTGCTCTACTAGTTGATTTTACGGTACAAAATAGGTAAATTATTTAATACTATGCCCCAGGACAGACTGTACATACATAGACATACGAGTGTCATACTTAACAGGGTATTAGCCAAGGTCCAATGTGAAGATATGATACTAGATAATAGGTGCAATCATGTTTCGACATTTTTGAGTCTCATTAATTCAATTTTTCTACAACCCAGAGAGTACTTTTTGATCTTTCAACCCTTATTAAAACCATTAGTGACCCTTTCCGCTCTTGGATTTAGGTTTCTACTAACCCTTTCACTATTTTAGTCAATAATATTTTAATTATTTCACTTAAGAGCTACTAACATCGTAGTCCTTTCACTCTGGAGAAAAATAAAGATCCAACTCCTTCACACGAGAAAGAAATAACTTCCAAATATCCCAATAGAATGTAAAATATATTTTCATGTCAACTATTGATTTTCTACTACTTTTGTACTTTATTTTAATGTCTGAAAACCAATTAGTTGGTTGAACACGAATTGAAACCTTGAGCAACTATCTCCACTAAATGAAAATAGTCCAATACTGCTAGATAGAAAGGTTGCTTGATACAATGAAGAGCAAATTCAAAAAATTAGTAGTAAATTTTCATCCATGTCACCAGTTGTAACATAAATCAACATAAAGTCATTTTAGGGGCCCTATAGTTTAAATGCATATTTATTGTATATAAAATTGATCAATTTCTCCACAAAAAATATATAAAAACTTTATCAAATACCTTTCAAAATGAAATTAGATTAAATAGCTGAATAGATAACAACTTGATGGCAAAAAAAAATAGTGAAATGTGAATTAAAACAAATATGTAGGTATTGAAAATTCCTATAAAAAGGCTAGATATATATATACTTTGATAAAATCGAGACAAGAAAACAAATTCAAAAGCAAATAGAAAAAAGCTGTATAATGATATGATAATTATCCCATTTTTTCCAAAGCTATAAACAAAGTGATGATTCTCTTGTTAGAATCAGGATATTTCTTGGCTACGTCAAATTATTTTGGAGAACAAATTTATAAGCTACACCATGTAAATAGTAATGTAATAGACACTCGTTAGAGTGCAAAATCTCCCCCTAAAATCAAATTGAGTTATGTATTTCAATTTATTCCAAAGATGTGGTTGATTATGTATATTTTACGTTTTTTGTTACACTTACCTTGACTTCCCATATTTATTGGCCTCTCACTGTGACCATATATAATCTTTGTACTAAGTTCGGTCAAAATTGATCCGTAACTATTGCCGTAAACCTGGTAATTAAGAAAGAAACAAACAAACAGAGGGAAAAAAATAATACATAAACTTCGTTGGCGGAGGTAATAGCATATATTATAAAGCTAGACATTTGATAAATATATTTTTTAGTGAGTAAATGGTTAAATCCTTTTATATGTTCGATACAATTTTGAAATCCTAATACACGGTTGTCATTATAAATTCATTAAAAAATCTCATTGGTTAGGCCCCCAAGATGACTGACGTCAACTATTCTGACGTGATGTAAAAACTAAAAAAAATATGTATCTTTAAATAAATACCGACAAAGAGAGGATACTTAAGATCAACTTTTGGGTTGGTTTAAGTCATCTACAGAAGAACAATTTTACCTCAATAAATACCTTCATAATTATGACCTAATATCAATTTTATAACGAATCAAATATTAATGAACAATGGGATTAGACATTGTATTAACTACATAAGTAAATTATAAAGCAAGCAACAGCTGACATGAAAACCTGCAGTAGAAGCTCCCTCAAGTAGTTTACAATATGTGTCTATTGATGAATGAAGGATTTAATAACCTTATTACTTATTATTGTATTTTCAACCTTTCCTCATAAGAAAGAGAAAAAAGCTGAAAATTATATGGTATTTCGCCAATTATTCCCAACAATTGAATTATCATTCAATAATTATTTTGAATTGTTCCCAGATTACAAGAACTAATTCAAGTTCAAACAATCAACGTCTAGAACACTGATTACAGGGGAAAAACATAAAAACAAAATATAGTGTGTTTTTTTTTGTAAAAGTGAGATAATGCCGTGCTCCCGAACAAAAATATAGCATGTATTTTTTTTCAGCTGTCGATTTTTAATGATTGCTTCAATTCAAATTGTTCCTTATTCCATATTAATCAAGCACAGTGTATCCGTCTGTTTAATGAATCATAATTCTTCTTATCTAGCTAAATATCTTAGAACTGCGTCACTACTTGATTTAAGAAATATCAATGTAGCTACAAGTGTGTCTAGCTAAAGCTCAGTGCTTCATATTTTAAGGAAAAAAAAAAAAAAAAAAAAGATATATATTATCTATATTATTGTAAGACAGTTTTTCTGTTTTTCTTTGTTTGTGGACGTCCTATAAATCCAAGCAAAGGTTTTACACCCCTAGTTGTAGATGAGTAATAGTCCCATAGTTGTGAAAAGGAATTGGTTAACTAACAACTCATTTTGCTTTACTCTTTTTTTTTTCCAATGGTTTTATAAACCAAATAATAAATTATAGATAAGGAATGTGAAAATAAATATCCTAAACATACCTTCTGGTTCAAAATTAAAGCCCACCATTCCATTTGTATTCCTTTGAAACATAAATTTTAAAAAATCACAAAGGAATACAAAAAATAGTGTTTAACATTAAAAGATCTAAAATCAAACACGTAAAGCGTATTATTATTTTTATAAATTAAAAATAACCAAACTACCGAAAAAAACATATTCAACTTAAAGCTAAATTTAAAGAATATTCATAATAATAACAAAGTTTTTCTCCTATGTTTACTTACTTTTCTGCAATCTATCGATTATTGACTAGTTTATGATAATATCTAACCCAAGAATGAAAACATAGTCTCAGACAAAGTCCTAACCATAGGAATTCCCCCTAGGAATACGCCAGGAAAATCTACATGTCTTGCTGCAGACACTATGTTTACCTTCAGATATGTATCAAACCCGGAATTTTTTGGCAAAAGTAAGTCCACTTGCTATACTTAAGTGCTTTAAAACTTATTAATGCCTACTATATTGCCCGTATTTCAGAGCTGTTATTCATTTCCAGAGGAAACACAAACAAAATATGGACTTTCATATGGTTTGAAGGTCAACCCACCAAGCCTAATGCGTTACGTATTAATATACAGATATGATACCCCTTGACACGGTTAAATAGATCCTCGACAATCCTTACAAGGTGAACTGAAGAAAATGTAGACTGTTGAAGCTTGGAACTGGCCATCAATTTATTTCCTTCTCTCACAATTTAAACAACTCCTACTCCTTTTCTGGGTTGCAGGGAGGGATGCAGTCGGAGTTTCGGATTCGGGATCAGGAGTTGGAAAACTTTTACCGACTCCGACTACGAAAATGATTATGTTTTATGTAAATAGAACTTATTTATAATCAAAGGCTTACATTGAGTGTTCGTTATGTTTTTTTCTTAATGGTTAAAAATGTATATATACGTTCTCAATAGTCTATATAATCACAATTTCCGAATAAGTCGTAAATTATAGTTATAACTAGCCACTAGAAATGCTAATTCATTACTTAGCCTTGTAAATAGTCAATGCCATCAGTTTAAAGTATAACGTTGGAGTGAGAGGTTGTATGTATTGTCGTTCCTCAGTTAGGAATGCAATTATTCATTTAAATTTTAATCCCTTTCATTTGTTTTTAAAATATATTTTATTTATCCGGAGCACAATTATTTACTACATTGAACTAATAACTACCTATAGATATTAATTAAATCTATAGTTATAGTCCTAAACTCAAATGACATAATAGAACTTAAATAGTCCATAAAATTATGTGTAGGACATTTTATGTACCAAATCCACAGTCCTAGTGCCCGAACAGATCAATCAATACCTTCTTCTAAATTTCTTATTCCATTAGGTCTTGTAATGACAAGTAGGCATGACACTCAAGATACCATGAATTCAATTAGTTGGACTTCATGGTATCTTCAATGTCGTGATATATTCGCAATTGAACAGAATTCAGAGGTATTCCTCCTCTTCTTCCAATACCTACCTCACCAGTCTTGGGGATGCAGTTGTAATATATAATGTAGATTGAATTAATAGATATATACACATCTGTAAACATAATTTCTTCCATTGAGTAATCTAAACTTGATTTGGAGATGTAAAGGTTTTATATTCAAATCATTTCTCTACCAAGAACATTGATTTTATCCTTGATCAAGGAACCATCAATTTCGGAATTTTTGTTAGGCTTTTATTGTCTCTGAGGAAGAACAACAGTTTTTCTCACATTTAATTGTTCTCACGATGCTTTCTTAGAAATAAAAGAAAAGGAGATCCTAACACAAATTTGCTTCCTCTGCACTTCCTCGCCTATGTCTCTGTTTCTTTTAGGAGAAAGGTTGCGAGAATGAATACAGCTTTGCCCTTGACTATAAAAAATTATATCATATTATCATGAAAAAAAAAAAACATTTATAAATGCAGCATGTATGCATTGCATTCTTCATGTAATATGAGGATACAAAAATGTCAAAGCCATTAAAAGTTTAACCAACTTACATGCAGTGTACATCAAACTATTTTTTTTACTAAAGAGTCGCATTTTTTGCATTATTTACCTAGATATGTCCATTCATTTTAGAAGGAGTAGCAAATGAAATGATTTTTTTGTCTGCTCAAACATATACATATGGCTGTATCGTTTATGAGTTTATATTTTTCCTGCTGCACAAAAACCTTTCTACTACAAAGTTAAAATTGCTCATTTCTAAGCCTCTTGAATAGTGTATAATACATATAATTTACCATTTTCAATGTGATTTCCCGCTCCTTCCTTGGCCCAAGCAACGCCGGGTAAGCTTTTACCAGTAGAAAATAAGTAAAAGTAAGATTATCACAACTTGATGAAGTGATGGTTATTGAACAAAAGTGCGGAACATTACTAATTAATTTTTGATAAAAAAGAGAGGCTGTAAATCATTGAGCATATTTAAAATCCTTAAATCATTTAATACATGCGTTACATTTTTTTAATTCATAAATCAAACCCTAAAAATGATAAAAAGTACGATTTTTGACTCATGCCATCTACATACATGGGAAGGTAATAGAGGCTGAAAATGGCCAATTTCAATTTTTTAAATTAAATGGCCAAATAAGCTTTAAACTTTGTTAGAATCCTTTTTTATCTGTCCCCAGTAGAAAATGTCTTTATGCGGGAGGGGAAAATATTTACATAAAATCGGGACAGTCTAATATTACATATGTATAAATGGATATCATATTCCAAATAAAATCCGTTGGAATGTTCACGATAAATTTCATTATATAAATATTTCTTTTGGAATGATACGGCACTTATTTCCGTCATTGTACAATATTCTTTGAAATTTTTATTCCATGGATTTTTTCAAGGTTGCCAAATAAGTGGCATTATTTTATGCTTGTAAAAAAGATGCCAATTTACTGTTTGTCTGCCTTACAAGCTTCATACATTAATCAAAAAAAGCTAGTTTGGTAGCAGATAATAATAAAGAACGAAATATCATCCTCAGATCATTTGAAAGATCTTTAAGATCATTATTCATATAAATTCGAACATAGTAAGTGCTTGGAATAGGTTATGAACGTTATTACCACCACAAGGATGAACAATTCAATCGTTTGACGCTGACATGTGCTATTGGTGGTCCCATATAAAATATGTTGTATATTTTCTTCTTAAGTATAAAGATGTAATTGATCAGCTAGCTTGTATAGTAAGATGTTTTATCGACTTAGAATTATGCAGATGCCCTCATTGGACGTCATCTGGTTGAGCCTTTCCTTTCTTTGCCTACATTGGCAAAACCAACTTAGAGCAAAAATATTTCAGTGTTCCAAAACTTATACCTAGAAGGAATTATTAGATATAGATCCTTTACTTTTGCTACAAGCAGAGTAACAAGCATTCAAGTTTGTTTCCTAGGAGAAGTTCCATAATTGAAAGTATAAAGAAGAAATTTGCAATACTATACTTGATGTAGCAGGTAAATTTCAAGCTGAACTACTTTAGATGATACTTCCTAAATTGACCAATGTATTTTAAAAGCAGAAAGGTGACATTTATGGCTTGGGTGAATATGATGAATCTGCTTAGCACTCAGTTAGTCAGATAATAAAAAAGTTAGAAAAAACATCCATACACGGTTCGAGCGCAGAATGCAGTTTAGCCTTAATCAACTATGACCTCTACAGAAAGGAAGCTAAGTTTGTGCTTTATCATCCCTAGTCAAGTCAATTGATAAGAGATCGTTAGTATATCTTAGAAACTATGAAAAACTGGTCAAGAAAGCCGGGAGAATGCCCAAAATTTTCCTAGTATGGGATTTAAAAGAAAATTAACTTAAAAACAAAGAATGCTGGATAAATAAATTGCCAATGTTAGAGTTGCTCGGTGGAGAAATAAAAACGTAAAATATTTGGAAAAAAGGGTAGCCTATTTACTTCGGGTGATACAATAAACAAATATCTCCGAGCTGACATAAATTCGGGTATAAAAATACAACGTCTCTATTTGAAGTACGCTATACCAGAGATACATCACTATCTGTACAAAAATCAAGGGATCTTTTCCGCCTTACGAGAAACATCAAAAGGCTACCTCTGAATACTTATTCAATAAATATATAAATGTTTTTCAGTATCATTACTTAAATACTAATATCCCCTTAGAAGACTTTATTCAATCTTTAGACAGTGTAATATAATTATTTAATATAGATAGGTTTATTATACATATATATATATATACGATCATTAATATTATATATCTGTAGAAAAGTAAACGTACAGGGTTCGGAAGCAAAACGTGGACTGTCAATAAATGCTATTTATGTAATTAAAATAGAGAGGTTTTGTAATTTTTCCAGCATATTCCGAATCTTATCTAATCTTTCGTCATGAGTACGAGGATATCAGACCTTCTGGATGCCAAAATTGAGATGGCAGAGATTATGGACATTGTGAAGTGCTCTAGGAGTCTAATTTTTAAGGTGGCCTAGATGATAAAGGATGGAAAAGGCTTCTCCCCCTCTAGTAATACGCTGTAATAAATGAGAATACTTATTTTCTTGTTTAGATCAAGTTTATTCGAAATACAATGTTAACGTAACGTAACGTTTTTCCTAAAAATGTTTGACTTCCACCACGCTTTTTAATAGTGACATCAATTAGTATAACTGATACCAAAAGTAGCTATATATCGTCTTCCTTTAATTTTGAATAGAAATTTTTTTCGAAAAAAATTCAGTTAGACTACTGCTTTTATACTCAATGACGTCAAAATCTGTCTGCCTTGCCAACTTGTCTTGTCGGTACGGTACATAAAAATATAACATACTAGCAAACCCGATTACATAATGGGATCACCTTGAATTTCTATTAACCTTAGTATAGATTATTTAAATACAAAACAAATAAATATCCCTAAATACTAAATTCCGAACTTTTGTCATTTCGGTACATTAATCACATGGTCAAAATATTATTTCAAATTACATAATCTGTGTTCCTCTATAACTCCTAATAATACAATTTATAGTATATCTGCCGAATTATCAATAATTAATAGTTTTTGGGACCTTACCTTACATTATTTAGGTAATAATACAAGAATACCTGATTAAAAGAAAGGTTGCGAGGTTATTAATATCAAATGTTTCTTACATTTTTGATAATATTAATTATATATTTCAACTTTAACACATTATTTTTAAAGATAAAATTATTATCATAAAATATTGATTTATCTATCTTCAAATCTCTATGACACCTGAAAAAATAGCATCTCATTCAATCTTTGTAATGTACAGACAATCGAACTTTGATTAAATTCCACATACTTGCCAAAAAAACAATTTTTTTACGTGTATCTATTATGTTACATGTTATAATCATATTAATGGGTATGCAGAAGTCAATATTCTACTCAAGTAAAAATCCAAACTTGAGATCCTATATAAATATGTTTCAAGCATAATGTATCACGCTTTAACATATTATAAATACAATATAAATAAAAACAACTTCATTTCCGTGTGAATGTTTTTTTTCCTTTTTTGAGATTTAAGATCACAAAAAGGGGATTTTACAACTACATATCCCATAAATTCTTACACTCCGAGAATATTTTATTTTAATGCCCATACACTGAATGTGATTCTATCATTTATTGACCCAATGTAATCCCGTAACCAGACCTATATTCAACCCAAAGTATAGAGACTAGGATTTCTCTTTGAGCATGTAAGAGTTCATTTTTTATTTCAGGAGATTACATTGGTGAGTTCAAATCTTCTTCAACAACAAATGTATTTCAAGATGATTAGATGCTAAGATATTTTTAATTAAATATTAATCTCTATTAATTAAAGAATCAATTTACTTACTGACGTGATCTTAGAGTTGTAGCTAATTTATCTCTTTTGTATATTAAGCAGTCTTTTAATAATAAATAATAAAAAGGTTTTCCAATTTAAATAGATATTTCAACAGATTATTCGACCTATGTTTTGCATATTATCATAAAAACATATTTCTACATAATCCAATGAAACAAAGTTGGTAAAAAATGAGTTTACTAATTTTTTTATACGATGAATTTAGGGATCGATTTTGACGAAGTATGTAAATTGTATATAATATTATAAAGAATATCCGCTAAGGAATTTTTGGATAACTTCTTAAATACGGCGAAATAGAGTCACAAAAGTTAAATTTCGAATTTTCTAGTAAAAAGGAAAAATTCTCTAATTTTTTTGGGGAGGGAGAGCCTACAGCACCTCCAGCCCTGCGGACACCCATGATATTTGAAGTGATAAAATAATAGATACCTATATTAAAAAGTCACTTTTAAAAATATCTTTTGACTAATAAAAATTAAATAAAGTAAAATTCAAACGTTCTTCTCGACTTGGTAATGAATGCATCGCGAGACAATGATTGGGGACCTCTAGTATGCATAGTTGTTTACAAATAGCCAAATAAAGAAAAAATTAACTCATGTAGCACCAAATTCAATTTGAACTTTGGAATTTTGGTTTGAATTTTTAAGATTTTAGTTACATAATCTTCTTATGAGAGCACGAGTGAATTTAAGGCACACTTTTCTTCAAAAGTTATTAAAAGTAGAATTATTAGCAAAAATGAAACCACTTAAATAACTTTTTTAGTCATGGGTGATGGAAGTTTTCAAAATCAAGATAGCAAATTAGGAACTCTATTCAATTTTGTAGCGTAGATTTTACTAAAAGTATTAATTTCATTTCGAAAAAAGTGACTTACCTACAATTTGTGTATTTGATCCACGATATGTACTAGCCAGACCGATATGGATTTTTAGGGGTCAATATTTGTTTGAAGTTACAAAAAATGATTGATATTTATTTCAAATTAAAGCATGTAAACGCAGTAAAAAACAATCAAATGCATAAGTCACGCTTTGGGTTTCTTAAAAATGAACTAAAAATGGTGTAATTTTTTATTTAAAGATGTGAATTTTGATATTTATGAGGAAATATCGTTAACAACTATCTATAATTAATTTATTGACGTGTCAATAACTTGGTAGGCTCTAATATGTTGTTAAAAATAAATCAAGCCTATATTTTTAATTTTTTATATTTGATTAAATGTCATAGTCTAGCATGTTGTTCAATTAATTAATATGCTTGCAATATATTATTAGTTTCAATATTCAATTGACATCATTTATTCTGATTCCAACACTATGGAGGAGACTTGTTACACCTGATTTTTATTATTTATACTCGTAATATATATATATAAATATATTATGGTTTTTTTTGTTTAATTTCATGTTTTACTTTAATTATCAATCACAGTAAATATTAAAAAAAATATTTTTTTAAATTATATTATTAACTTTGCTATATTTCTGTAAATGTTTTATTTGTTTATCTTATATGTGTAATTATAAGTATTTACTTTATGCTGACGAACTGTAATAAAAAGTAAAATAAATGCTTGAATATAACAAATAGCAGTTTTTACATGTTTCTTCCTGTTGTAACATGTCTAATCCTACCCTGCACCATGTTTCCTTCTACCCTGTATCAAGTATCCTACTTTTGCATAGTTTCGAATACACCAATAAATTACTATTAATTATTACACTACATCAAAAATACTTTGGAATTATTTGTCTTAGGTTACCTATGTTATGTTGCCCGGGCGTTGAATTATCTTTTAAATTGTGAAACTTATGACAGTTTAAAAATAAATTGATTTTTTGTAACATGGATCCGGACTCTCCCGTGTATATTCAATTAAACACTTGATTCATTTTTAAAATGTTGAATTCCACAGATTTGATTTGAATGGAAGTTTATTAATTTTATTTTATTATTATTTTTAAATATAAAGAAGTTTCTCAAGTATAAACAACTGCATTTCCTCCTATGTCGCCCACCAGACATAATCATACAACAATTCAAACTAGATCAACTCCAAATCTTTATTTTGACTACCTACATAACAAAACGAAAAAAAAATATTGCAAATATTATTATGTTATAGCCCACAAATAGGACTCAAGAACAAAACTCTTGATCTAGAACATAAGAAATGATTTGAATATAAATATTACATTTGCAACATGAACAAGTAATAAAACCTTTTCTTTTTATACAAACTCTTGTTTATCATACATAATATTATCTATATCTCAAAATTGCAAATTAAGAATGTATTTTTCAAATCTTCATTTTCAATTCATACTATTAAATAATAAGGATTAGTCAATTGGAAACACAGCAAATTACACTTTAAGGTCATAAAATCCTTTTTCAATATAATAAAAAAAATGTGATGGACAGAGGTTTTTGGGCTCGATCACACAATCAAAGACTTGATTATATTTGAAAAACCAAATTGGAAGTCAAACAATGATCAAAATAAATTATTTAGAGTAGGGTATATAGCTAACGTTATAATGTGTATCTCAACCAATCTGAGAAATGGATTTTTTTTAGAGTAAAGTAACTAACTTCAAAATGTTGTTGTAATTTTTTATTTAAAGTTGTTAATTTTTTTTATTTAATTGGTTAACATTATTATGGGTACCTCAGCCCATAAGGCGAATTTGAATCCAATAATGGATATTTGGGGGTTTAGACTAATGAAGCTAAAAATATATACTTGGATAATGTTATATTCTTGATTTTTATTCACAATTTTTTGTGTTAACGCTGCATATTTATAGGATACGCCCTTTTCGAGATAAAACAAGAATATAACTTACTTATGTGAATGAATTGGTTTTTTTTTCTCACTAAACAATGTAAAAACGAACTATCAAATATATCAATATTTACATAATACATAGAGGTACATTAGTTTGGAACAGTGACCTTAAAATATATATAATACTGACAAAATAGTCTTGAACACTTGAACACCAAAATAAAAAATCCCAAATGAAGATCGAGGCTTTTAACTTATATAATACTTTCTTTAGAGAGACCCTCTTTTTTCAAGGAATAACCATTTTTGGAAGGATATACCGCAAAGAGAGAAAGTTGAAACATGGAAATAACTGCATTTGTCCCATTGGTAAAGATTAAAAATGGATCTCCCTTACAGAGTCCGTAAATACCCCAAAGCGAAGAAACAACAAAAACGAATATAATTATATAGAAAGGTAAAACCTCTGTAGATTTGGTTTGGAATACATGGCGTAAAGAAATTAGGGGTGAAGCAGCAAACGCTATGGATAAAACAGATCCAAGCAATCCAGTATAATGTGTAATACGAGCCTCTGATTCAACGATAGTCTGCAAAAGTAAAATGTAGATATATCATACAACATAAAAATTCAAATGTATATGAACCTTAACTCCATGAAGAAAAATAATGATTAAAAAGGAAACCAAACACTGGATTTTAATGGGTTTCATCTTTAAGCTTGGACAATAATACGTAAATAATATGGAGTATGCAACGTGGATCACGCATCCCAAAAGGTTTACGAATAATATATTTGAATCCTTTACGGCTATTCCATATCTGTACCAAACATAGCACATCAATGCTCCAGAAATAAATGTAATTGAAGATCTATCGCCAGTCGTTTTGCCTTTTCGAATGGCCAAACATACTGTGACCCCAGAGATGAATTGAAAAATGGTGAAGAGTGTAGCTACATTCCCAAGGTAATTGACTATATTCTCCGACACTACCGGCATTTTTGAAGAATAGAATATACGTAGTAAAATAAGTATCCAATCCTTTTTGTAAAGGACCTCAGAAACAAACACCTCAAAGTAAATACGACTATCAATCTACAAATGATAAAATAACAGCTGTAGCAAGACAATTTAAATATACAATTATTAATATTATAACTAATACATGAGTTATACAGACGACTGAGTTTTAATACTATCTACAGAATCATATCATATCGCAGGCCTTTAACAAAAGTGTTACAACTGACATTTTGTAATTCTTTTTTTTTAATAAATGAAAGATTATTTTTATATAATATATTTGACATAATTCTAAAAAAATCCAAACATCAACTTTCTAACAATTCAATTTCCAAAACCAATATTTAGAAGTAGGCCCACAATATGCAAATATCTTAGAGCACAAAATCAAATAGTTCTGTTCTCTTAAATTTAGTATATAATAACTTATAAAAAATAAATCTTGCTAAATAGATTGTTAGTAATACTCTCTAGTCTATAACTATTACCTTTCTCAATACTAGAGGACTTTATTAAGATAAACCAATTCATGTGATTTCGACCATTACCAATGTATATTTTGCATATGTGTCACATTTCTCTTAATATTTTTATTATAAAAATAATTAATATATAGTGTACTATAGTCTATAGATTATGTTTTGCTGGGACTATAAGTTTATGTACAATTTCTTTTTGGTTCACAAAACCTTTAGACGCGTGTAGGTATTTATTATATACAAATACACAAATTAGTAGACGGAGAGAGGCAAGAGAAGTGGAATGGAGATAATATGCTTCTCTTTTCTCCATATTTTGGTCTGCTATGCATTATTAAATTATACTACTACATATAAAGAGTTAGTGGGAACTATGATTATGTGTTAAAAAATATATTGACTTGTTAACTTCTGTAGATTTCTATTAGAATATCTGAATGTCGTTGCAATTGCCAAACTAAAGAGAATAGTGTAAATTACAAGGCAAAATAGAGATATCCAAGCATCATATTCGGTTATGTTAGCACGATAATTACAATGGAACTCTATATTCATTATATTCTAGATAAATGACTAATTAAGATCGTTGTAAAAATATACATAATATAAAGACAATGATGCTTGGAAAATATATTGAAAAATGACTTGAATGGAGTCGGTCAAAGTTACGAGGCAACTAATATACCGTATCAATATATATGCTGTCATTTTTTTGATTTTTCATACCTACAAGGGTATAATATGAAAATAGGATGCAAGTCCTCCTCTACATAGTCCCAGTATAAGTACAATACTTAGTAGTAAAACTGTATTTCTGAGGAAAACAACGGATTTTGATTGGCTATATGGTGTAGATGACGTCCTCTTGATTTAAGTGAAAAAAAGCTAAAACACAGAAGAAGAAGTTGTAGTGATATTTTACGGACATCATATTACTATTTGTAATTGATTAAAATATTTTTTCAAAAATAGGATTTTTTAAATTATTAATGTTACATAATATTATAATGCAATTTTATGATTGGACAGTTCATCAAAGTACGTAACTTTTAACTTATTAGCTCTTAAAATATGTTTTTCCTAGAGATAACGTCATGTTTTTATGAAGAAAAGAGATAAAGACTACCACTACTGTCAATCTTTCTCATCTTATCGGAACTTTTTGATTTAGTCATTCACAAAACCTTTCATGTGTATTTAAACTTTAAACTGCACCCTTAAATCATCATAGTATTTAAATACCTAAAAAGTTACATATTTTGTTAATTATAATTTGAATATGAGTTTTAATGTCAAAAATATAATTCTTTATGGGGTGATTGTAAGCATGTACATTATCCAGAATGGATTATATACATTATCATATATTATTTGATTAATATAACATAATTTTTGTATTTTTGAACGCATTGTTTTAATTTTACGTAATTATGACTCATTTTCAAATGCTCATAAGTCCGACAAGAACATTGAATTAAACTAAAACTATGATTCTGCAAATATTTTGCTTAAACTAAAAATAAAATGCTCCCGTTTTGGATACAAAAAATCAAATTAAAATCAATAAATGAATGCAAAACTTTATTAATAGTTGTTGATATAGAGTTCGTGGCTATGGGATGAATATGAAGTCAATAAGTGTTGTCAAAACAAATAAATCCAAGGAATTATAAGTTTTCATTTGTACACAAAAAATATTTCTAGAGTTCATTTTCATCCATATTGGCTCAAAGTGAAAAAGGTAAATTATATACTTAGACAAGCACTTACTTAAAGCAACTCTCAGCACGTTATTTTTTCATAGTTCAATTCCTTTAAATAACAAGCATTGTATGTATTTTAATACCCAATTAAGTCCAAATCCAATCAGTTATGTTTCGACATATTATTTTTCAAATTTCAAGAGCGTTTTATATTGATATAAACGAAAATTCTGAGAATCGTACACGATATTAAAAGGACTATTTCCCCTAAAATGAAACTATTAAACGTTTAAATGCAAAATGCATCTGAATTTAAGAGCCTTGTACAATTACATCCTATGCTGACAGTTTCTTGTAAATAAAATGTTAATTCGTAGCTCTGACAATCTCAAAATTTCTGTTATATCAATGGAGCAAGACAGTCTTGGCTGATGAACTCGTAAAAGATATTAAATTTATGAAAAATTTTAATATCGATCTTGTACCCTAGGGTCACTTTGAATCTATGTGCTCTACATCTCAGTGTCTTATTTAGGCAGGGGATTCGTAACAGAGGAGCTGCGGTCCCCACCATTTCAGACTGCATAATTATCATATAGCAGAAAAATATCAAAATGTGTCTTCTTTTAATCTAAAAAGATACATTTATCTGAGATAGTCAATATTTACCTTTTTCAGCTTGTTATATATTTAAACTTGCAAAATTTTTGGTCTCCATGGATTGGGTACTATGTGATCGGCCAAAAAGTTTGTTATTTTGACTTATTTTTGAATTTTGTTTTAATTAGGATTTTTTTGAATATTTTTAAATCATTAAAAAGTCTACATTGTGCTCTGGTTAGTTATCTCTTATTTTATAAGAAAATAACACTAGGCTATTTTGGATATGGAGTCCAAACAAAGTTATGAGTCTTTTCATTTCGAGTGCGAGTCGAGACTGATGTCGTAGTTTAATTAGGCTTAAGTGCAATTTTAGTAATAGCATCCATGCAGGTTAAACTCATTTCGAATCATGTGATATGAGATCTTAATTTCGTTTATATCTCATTTCAGGGATTCTATAACCGATAAAGGTTCAAAAATATAATAAAAGTAGAGTTCAATATAATTATCTCACAAACATAACCTAATATGATACCATGAATAAGCCTCTTCTGCCTTGTGATTTTGACTCTTCTGCCTTATGATTTTGACTCTTCTCTCTAGATATATATTTTTATATATATGTATGTATATTTATTAATAATACTAGGGAAATCAAGTTTTCTAAAGGATCCCCACTTTATATAGTATGTACTACTTAGTAATACAAACCAATAATAGTTATTTAACTAATAATAAGAATGATTTTTAAGTATCTACTCGCCTGACAAGAATCTTAATAAAGAAATAGCATTTGCAAGTCCAAAATAATACCGAATGAATTAAATATTCGTAATATAATTTTGATATATTTTGAATATTTTCTTCAATCAAACAACTTATAATTATCTCTTAGTTATTGATTTATTTTTGTAAAGATCCCAGATTTAATAATAATAATATTTAAACACAATGCTTCACTCATTTAAATCATTATTTGTACTATTCATGAACTAAATACGTTTGTAATTTGTAAATTGGTCAATTTATTTCAATCTTCTCAAATGAATACTTGCATTTTTGAGATAAAGTTTGGGATTTGTGTACTTTACTCTTATTCTTGTCCTAGTTTTCACAAAAAAGACAATCAATTCCTTTGGCTAACTAGGATAAAGTTCAACAAGAGGATCAGACAGCCTATTAAAAACATTTGCTCTTTCGTCAATGGCGTCATCATGAATACTGTGAAATTCTTGGATTTTATATTCTAATATTTGGCAAAATTTCAATAATTCCTCTAAAGGAATGGTAAGGCCTCCCGAGGAACAAGTATAGTCCAAGAACTAGATTATGCCAGTGAGGTTCTGCTTCACTTGTTTTCCGTCCAAGATGTGGATTTGATTTTTTTTGCTAAAAATACGGCAATGTGGGCAAGACCCTGATCTGAGCAATCACTTTGAATTCTGGAGCTTTTCTTTGTTAATGTTACAAAGTCTCTAAATTTTCAGAATGTCTTGAAACTTCCTAACATTCAATTACATCTAATATTTCTTTATGTGATTCATTAGGCTGATTAATTGTACATACAGAGAAGTCATAAGACAAAGATTTTGTAAAAATTTGGACATCACCTCTCAAAGCTGATTGCTCATTTTCATTAGCTTCTTCCTCGACTGATAGATTTCTATGGATTAAGTTATGATTTTTGCCCATCATGATAATTTTTAATCTTCGAAAGGCCTCAACCGGAGACGGGTGCTCATTACTGCCTCTGAGGGTACGAATTCGAGAGAAAATTTCCCCTAGACAATCCTTATTTAATTGAGTTGTTCAAATAAAGCTGATTCCTTCATTTTTCATGCATTGAAACATTGCTCCTAATTGAGATCAATATTCCCTTTTGAAATGGAAGCTAATAAGGTTTACCAATTACATTCATTCCTAAAACTAATCTTTCCGTTTCATTCAAAGGATGGAGTTGTTCATCAAAATGTTAGCCGAATCCACATGAAAGTTTTGTCTTGCTGTAATAGTACTTCCATTAATGCAATCAAACCAATCATTGATAATTTTTATAATTCTTGGAATAATATGAGTTAACACTAGTCAGTTACACTCAACTTGGTTCCGGGGTGACGTCATCAAAAAATTATCAGCTAACATAATCGTCTCACTTCATTATTCTTCCCTAAAGACCTAACCAAGTAGCGCATCGAAGGCTAACGTTATTATTAATGAAAAAAATACTTTGCTCAAAATTTACTTGTTTTTGGCCACTAGAGGTATTATTATTACAAGTATTTTGGAGAATCATTTCCTGTTCTCTCGTGAATGAGTAAAGTACTGTATTGTTTCTACTATTATTTACTTCATTATTCATATAATTTTTGCTTGAACAATTATGGAGAAGGAATTATGATTTAAAATGATTGTCACATTGTTGTTTCAAATTTGCTTTATAATAATATGTAAATATAAAATATTTAAGACTAGAATAAATTATATACGTATTATTACTTATTCAAACTTATTAAGACTACGTAGTACGTACAGTAAATAAATGAGTGACGTCATATAAAAGCGACATCTTGCGAAAATAGTGACCATACTATTTCCTTAGGCTAACGGTACTCGATGTGCTACTTGGTTTAATGTTTTATTCTTCCCATACACATTACCCAGAGATGTTGGTAACTATTTTATATTTCATCCATAATTGGGTGTTGCTAGTGCTGGATCAGTCTTAGGACTGATTTCCTCATCAATCTCCCCCCTTCAGTCTTTTTTTATCACTTCAATCTTTTTTACCATTCAACGGTATAGCTATCTGGTTAATTTCTTCACTCCTAACTAGAAGAATATAAAAAAGAAGAAAATAATGAATCATATCTAGAATACTTGAGTATTATACGTTTATGTCACATACCTTCTGTGACGTATTTAATAAATTATGTAATTTCAGCTGTTGTAGTTACCATAAAATACCGGTAAGGACCGGTCCTAGGACTGACACATTTTTTTAGGACCGGAATAATAGGATTGCAGTCTTTATGGGTTTTTTAGACGGATCCAACACTATGTTTGGCACAACATTCACATCGACACACATTTTCAATTTGATGTATCGTACTGACTTCTGTGCAAGACAGACAGATTATGACCAAAACACGCAACCAAGTATGTTCTATGACGTGACTATTAAAAAGGACGGTGGAAGTCAAAAAGCAGTCGTACATGCGTTATTATAGTCTTTTATTTCTATTAACATTACAAAAAACTAGCTCTTTGTTAGGTGAATTTTCGAATCCCATATTTTCTGGTAGAAAATCGCCCCTAGCCGAATTATTTAAAATAAAAAAATTATTTTTCTAATCCCCTCCTCTTTATTTGCCCCCTCTAATTTTTGGCACCCTATAAAATATTCATTGCGGGGGGGGGTGAGACAATGGACTCTGTAGCTCCTCCTGCCACTGAATTTATGAACGAATATTTTTATATATCATGTGTGTTAATTTCCTACATATTCCTATAAGGTTATCAAAGTATGGAAAGCATAGAACAGAGAAGAGAAATTGATGACTTTGATGAATTAGAACCCCGTGATGAATGTTCCCTCGTCATGGAGGACAGGAGAACTCGCCGTGCTGCCTGTTGGAAAACTTTTACCCATCTACTTAAAGGTACCTGCAATATAGTATTATCTTTCCTTTTCAACTAGCTAAAGAAATAAAACTACATAATAGGGATATGGTCAACGAAGGACATGTTTACAGGATATTATGAGAAGGAAAAACATATTCGTGCATCCTTACGGGAGTTTGTCATCTATATTGTGTTTTTGGTTTTATTGAGTGTGGGTAAGTTTCAAAAGTACATAATATATTGACTTATGAGATCATAAATCCTTCATAGTAACTCTGAATATGGTATCCCCGGATATGTATCGCTATTCCCAAGTTCTACATCAATTGTTCACTTCTCAAGAGTCCATTAAAAGAATCGACCAATTGTGGGAGGTAGGTACACCAGTGTTAGTATGTTTATCGGTGTCTTTAAACAATTAATCATAATGTTTTATTGGGAAATAAATAAAAAATAATTATTTGAAGAATTCAGGCTCAAATTTGGGGAAAACATTCTAGATTGTCGTTGCGTTGAATGTTATATAAAATAAAACACTATTTTATTTATGTAATACTAATATGTAGCTAGTTTAGTTCTTAGAAAACGATTTTTTGGATGGAATGTATAGGGAAACATGGTATAATGAAGGAAATATTGAGAATCTTAATATGTTATGTAAAGAAAACGCAAAGAAAAAAATATCGAAGGGCCATTGTTTGATTGATCCCATGGATCGAATGGTTTTAAATTCAAGTCGGCTAATTGGAGTGCCTCAGTTACGTCAGCTCCGTATCCGTAATGACTCTTGCCTTGTAAATAGTAGATTTAGAAAGTGGATCAACGTTTGCTATGGACATTATTCTAGGGAAATTGAGAACGTAGATAGCTTCGAATCAATTATTCCTAGGATATATACCAATCCAGACGCGTAATTATATATAACACTAGTCAACAAATAATTATTACCCTTGGATTGAATTACTGTGTTCTTGATTGCTTTTACCCCGAGAAACATGGAAATGAGATGCATTACTAAAAAATTCTAAAATTTGACCCACACAGAGCAACACTTCATATACTGTCGATAAAAATAAATTGCTTAATTAATAAACATTTTTTGAAGCAACAAATCTGTAGGAACAAGTCGTTTGTCTTCACTCTTCAATAAAATATGACTTTTTGCTATTGCCAACAGAAATTAGGAATTCAATCGACTTTCGGAGTAAGGCTCGACTTTTTGTCATTTTTTTTGTACTTGTAAGCCATTTTCTCTAGATTTAGAACCACAAACTACATTGTGTGTTTTTCCTTTAATTTAGATCCTTCCAAGGTCAATAGAAATACAAAATTTGACCATCATGTAATCGGGTTTACTAGAATTTTCAATTTGATGTATCGCACCGACTGCTGGGTAAGACAGGAGAATTTTGACAAAACACGGAACCAAAAATATTCTATAACGTCACTATTGCTAGAATTTTCCATTTGATGTATCGTACTGACTTCTGGGCAAGGCAGACGCGCAACCAATCATATTCTATGACGTCTTTGTTATAAAGCGTGGTGGAAGTCAAACATCAGTCATACACGCGTTATGGCTACCTTGTATTTCTATTAACCTTGGATCCTTCAATATTTAAAAAAAAGTACTCTGCAGGTCACAGAAGCCAAAATTTCGGGGAATAAAGATCAGTTTTATATAATAAAGACTAAACCATTAGGGGCGTCCGCAGGGGAGGAGCTGCAGCCCTCCCCAAAAAATTAAGGATTTTTTTGCTTTTTACTAGAAATTATTTTTTTCGTTCAGGCAAATGATGCAACAAACCAAAAAAAATTTAATACTTGAAACTTTTTGTGAATAGCTCTGGATTTTGATTTTTTTTTCGACAAGTTTAATATTTGAAATTTTTTCAAAAAAAATAATTTTCTGTGAGTTTTCCAAAAAATTTAATATTTGATATTCATTTTTATGTGCCAAATTATCGATTTTTGAAAAAAAATTTCAGACATTTTTAATTTTTGCATTTTTTTCAAAAAAAATCAATAACCATGCCCCCTCTGACCATTTTAGTCCAAGCGTATCAAAAAATTGAAAATTTGTTGACTAGCTGATTCATTTTTTGCACAATAACTCACACTTACTTATTTTATGAAAATTAGATGGATATATCAAAGTGAGAAAGAGCTCAATGAACATAATTTCTGGGGCCAACTTGCTGTGTATAGTGGAGCAGGATCAGTACAGACTCTAACCAAGGATCGGAAGAGTACAAGTAGAATCATACAAGAGCTTAAAGAAGGAATGTGGATCACAAGAGGAACTCGATTCATATCTCTGGATTTTACGTTATATAACGTCAATTCCAATTTATTTTCAATAATAAGGTAAATAAATGAATAAAATGGAAGGTTAATTGATGCATATTGATTTTCTATGGACTTATTCTTTTCAAGTGTTTTCTTCTGCTTAAATTAATTTTCTCTCCAACATTTCCTATGGCTACACGCATATATTAACTATTGTAGAGTATAGGAAAAGGAATATCCTATATATGAAACGGTCATTCTTTTTTCCCCTTCCATTTTTTGGCCTACTAAGGCTATTTTTTATAAATACACTTATAAAGAGACGTAAGGATTGTTGATGTCAGATATTTTGGGGGCTTAAACAAACAAGTTTCATGACAATAAAAAATACTTTTTACATAAATATGTAGTAAGGAAAATAGTCGACTATTGTATGTCAAAATGGAACCAAAGAATAAAAGGACTTACACATTACTTTGCATTAACAAATCATCTCTCTAGTGCATAGTTTTATAATATATGGGACCCTAAAATGTATTCAAAATATGTTATTACTACATCGTTATTTCCATATAGTGTAGATAAAAGTTAACTATTACAACGGAAAGAATAAGATATTTTTCTCTAACTTTTCCGTCCCTAATCAATTAACCAAAATTGTACATTGCTTAGTTATTTTCAGTACATATTACATTGATTTTACTCAAATATCACTGTTGATCATTTGTATCAAGTAGTATTCAATCCAGGTGATATGTTTTTTTATTCCTGAATCTATTTGATGATATTTAGTGAACATTTATTGCAACTTTACAAATTTGCTATCAAGACAGCGTCTCCAAAACTTGAGAATACTTTACGGAACAGTTAGAGTGTCAAATTTTTTGTCCAAAATGCATGGGTTCGTCTTTTAAAAAATTGAAAATTGACGTTAGATCAAAAAAAGAGACAAAAATAATTCAGAAGATGACGGATATTTCAACTAAACATCAATTTTTATGTGTTAAATTCATATAAAAACGAATCTTTAGACAAATTTCTGCTTACTTTATTTTATCTACGAATCCAATATTCTATTAAGACTCCATTTTTTTTCCACCTGAAAAAAAAACAAAAAACAAAAAAACGAAAGTGCACTTTTCACCAATATTTCGTTTTGCTCATAACTTTTTTGATTTTGAAAAATTTAGAAGACATCGTTATTCGTAAAGTTGTTTTTTGAAATGCCAGTCACATTTTGATTTATATCTCAATCCCTATCTACTATCTATTCTCCTTCAGCTCCGAAAATTATTTTTTTAGTTTTGGGTATAGAATGAGCCCCTTATATGACCCCCCTTAAGAAAATTGGCACCCCGTCTTAGCTTGATCAGGTTCAAAAGAGGCACCCATACAAAGTGTCAGTCTCCTAGTTCCAACAGTATGGGCACCCATGAAGGACACAACAATACACCAATTCTAATACATATATTCTGGGTTGTCTATTGAAATCTGAACACTTATTAATTAAATAATTCATGAAGGCTGATGGATTCTTAATTAATTCATCTTCCGATATATTAAATCATAAGCAACTAGTTACCAAACAAAAGAAACTTGAGCTCTCTAGCTTACGTACAAGTCGAGAAAATAACACTTGAACGTGTTTGTGATTTTCATTCGCGTACTCCAAGCAGTTGGGCATCTCCAGGATCTCTGTCTACGCCGTCAGCATGTCTGAAACATTGGAGATGAAGAAGAGCTCTATCAAAAAGGCCAAACTGGACCCGGAAGAGTTCAAGAAAATACCCCAGGCCAATTCCCCTAAAAGTCATTAAGGCCTATGCTAGAGATCTCTGGGTTTCACACGAGACTGTCTAGAGAGCTATCAAAAAAGTGGTTGGAAAGAGCCTTGTCAGGGTGGAAAGGTTACTTTTGACTCCAGCGATGAAAAAAACCCGTATTCTCCATTGAAATACTCTTTTTTGACACTTTTGCCCCCCCTTCCCCCTACAGTCCTAATGTCAATCCCCTCTATTACATATTTTGGGTGCATGTGTAGAGGAAGGCCGGAAGCGTCCTTCATCTAAACATCGATACCTTCAAGGCCACTGTCAGCCAGCACTGGGACACCATGCCAGAGGACTACATCCGCAGTTGGTACCAGGCCCTCCACACCCCCTGTGAGCCATCATTGACGCTAAGGGCAGCTACATTAATGATTAAGATAGCTCAGACAATCATCTATTGATTTAAAATTCAAAGTGTTCAGATTTTAATGGACCACTAGGTATACAGATTGGTTTATGGTATACATCAGGGAGTGTTATATACAATGCACCCTGGGGCTTTTTTTAATGCATTCAGACATTAATACCTATAGATAACCCTTGCTTGAATAATTTAGGGACCTTGTGTAGGGTTACAGTATTTTGATTTCCGGAAAGGAGGACATGTGGTCCGATCAATGAGACAGGATGTGAAAAGAGAACATTTCGGGATGTGGGGGTGGAAGGACGGTTGATCAGTCAAATATATTGTCTCATTGGTAAAGAAGGGATTTGTGTAAAGAAAAAACTAAGTATTTTGTCCGTGTGCTCTTTCTTCTGTTATTTTCATAATTTAATAAGTCGTGGGGTGGTTAACATCAATCTCTAAAAGAAGAATGCTTGTCTATCTTAGGTGTAAATTGATTTTAAAACATATGATAAATAAGTAATTATGAATTTAAACATATTTACAATATTTTCTCTACATCAATTTTAAATATAGAAGGCTCAAGTAATTCATTCCCCCCCCTCCAAAAAAAAATAAATAATGATCATCGTCATATAACAGGAAGATGATTTTAAGAAGTGTCTTAATTCAGAGGTACCATATGTCTTGCTCCCACCTTCTCCTTGCACTCTTACACAAATACAATCTCCACTCATTACATTTCTCTTAAAGGTTCAGTTATGAATTTCCACCAACTGGAGGCGTGGTTCCTTTGCTCACAGTTGATACGGTGAAGCTCCTACGGTACTTGGATAGCTCTGATTATGTCATCATGGGTAAGTATTAGTATCAGACATCATATAAATGGCATGACACTGATTTGAGTAACTTGATAGGTTCCGAGATGGTTCTTGCCTTATTTATTTTGTATTATTTCATTGAGGAGTGTCTTGAAATACATTCTCAACGACTCAAATATTTTAAGGGATTTTGGAATATTCTGGATCTGTTTGTCATCATTGTTACGTCTTTGGTTTTAGCTTTTAACGTATACACGACCTATAGTGTTACTTTTCTCCTAAGAAGTCTTCTTTCAGTGGATGATTATTTCCCAGAATTTATTTCACTTGCTAGAACATATCAATATTTGCAAGAAGTTTCCGCCATTGCAGTATTCATCGCATGGATCAAAGTATTTAAATACATTTCATTTAATAAGACGATGCTTGAATTATCTGGAACTCTTCGTCAAGTAATCTAAAGACTCAGAGCCGTGACTAGGATTTTTCTTAGGGGATGATTGTTGGCTTACTTTATGACAAACCTCTAAAACATTTTTTAAATTTTCATAGAATCTTATTTATTTATTTTTTTGACATAATAAAGTAATAATATCAGAAAAAACTTTTAAAACAATTATTTATTTATAATAATCACTAAAGTTAAAAAAATGGACGACATAATTTCATTTTTTGAGAACAAACACTGCATTTACATAAAATATTTCAAATTTGACAACATTTGAGGGGGGAGGGGGTGTACTTTTTCCTACCCGGAGTCACGGACCTGTAGAGACTTAAGAAGTTGTTTAAAATATAAATTTTTCCCACCTTTCTTTTAGAGTGCACCAGACGTCCTTGGATTTTTATTCATGTTTCAAATCGTATTTGCAGCTTTTGCTAATGTGGCGTATATCATTTTTGGTTCCAAAGTATGTATTTATGTACATGACTACACAAAAAAAATACTAAATGAATTAATATTATTCGGATAGATTTCGTCCTTCTCCTCAGTGATTCAAACATTCTACTCTCAAACCAGAATTGTTCTAGGGGATTTTGATTATGCGGCAATGGAAAATGCAGACTCAGTAATTGGCCCCATATGGTTTGTTTCGTATATATTTTTTGTCTTTTTTATACTCATGGTAAGTGTCTTCTAAATTTTAACAAAAAAATATTTTATTTTAGAACAATTCAAACGGCTTTTATCTTTTCACAGAATATGTTTTTGGCAATCATCAGCGATAAATATTCATTAGTCAAATCAGAAATTGAGGAACAAAATGAAACTTTTCAAGTAAATATTCAAAATGATGCTTACATTTAGTTTGGGAGAAATAGAGAACCATGCTCCCAAACGATGCTAATACAATACTTATTTAAATTTAATTCTACAAAAAAGCATAATTGCGACTCTATATTGTGCTTAACAATAGAATAATATTAAATGCGTCCATGAAAAAGGTGTAATAATTGTATAAACGTAAAATATATTATCTTGTCTATAACAGTAATAAATGCAATTAAATAACGACCTATATATAGAAGGTCATTTAGAAATTTCAAGAATAGTTGAGATGGACATGTTATCTCAAGTTATTCAACCCTCGAGTTACGATCCTGGTTCCCTAGAATTTGGAGTGCCCCTGTTTAGATCAGAACCGGTCTTAGGGGGCATTAAGGTCATTTGCCTCGGTTCTCCACTTGATTAACCAAAAATTTGGGGCACCAAGAAGAGTAGATTTTTCATAAATTAATAAAAAAATATTTTACGAAAGGTCATTTGGAAAGCCTAAATAATTACAAGACCCTGCAACAGAAAAATGTGGATTCGAAATTATTTTCTTACAAAAAAAGATTCGAAATATACTTTTTAATTCAAATTTAAAGAAAAAGAAGAGGTAATTTAACTTTGCCTTAGGACTCACTCAGGATAAAACTGGCATTCAACATACTTTCATCAACTATCTTACCTATATTAATGAATACCTTGAGTAAAATTAATTAATATATGCTTTATTTTTAGGTATCAGACTATTTAATGAGAGGATATAATAATTTAAGGGAAAGGATTTCGTATCGAGACAAGCTCATAGATATTCAGACTACAATCAAAGCAATATCTGAAGATGGAAAGGTCACTTATCATGACATTCGGAGTGCTATGAGAGAGTAATTTTGAGTCCTTACTTCTATCAGAGTAATTCCATAAAAAAATTAACAAAAAAAAAAAGAATTTTATACCAATGACACATATTTATTAGTATATTTCAGTTAACAAAAATTTCCAAATCGACTTTATTTGTGTATTAAATAAGCATCGGGTTTTTTTAATATTATTTTTTGTAAAAAAAGGTACCTAAGGAGACTGTTGTGAGCATTTAAAAAAAGGGATCGAGGCTCAGCATGAGTTTAATTTTTCAACTCAATTCATGATTCTTGCTTAATATATTGAAGTTTTCAAATAATATATAGTAACTTCTATGTATTTAAATGTAAATCAGTCAATATATTTTGGAATGTAAAGAATATACAAGTAGTAAAGTCAGGGTAAAAATTGCAACATGCTTTGAAATGAATGCTATGTAGAAAATCCGGTCTAAATTTAAGATCTTCATAACTCCTATTCAAGTATAGCCTTTGGATTTTAAATTTAAGTGACTTTGATATATGATTGAACACTAGTTCTAATTTTTTTTTTTTTAAAGTTTTAGAAATTGGATGTCTAAAGTGATTAAATTATTTATGGAATTTCTCATAAGCTCTTCGTTGAATAAATAACTGTACCTATTTTTATTATTAGTTTAAACTTTACGGATATAGAAATTGATTTAATTTGTTTGCCATATCAAAATGAGGATGGAACTTATGATTTCCTTAAGAAGAACTTTGATGTTCCGGCCTATGACAATGAAGAAGTAAGAGTTCCAAGTGAGAAGAAGACAAAATGGAATGAATCTATCCATATGACAACGGTGGACGAGTATCTAAAGTAACAATTTAAGAGGCCTTTAAATGAAATTTAATTGTACTAAAGACTTGTGTATTTTAGGGTACTCAAGAAAGTGAGTAAGTTGGAAGACATTTTATTAGACTATTTGTTAAAAGTGGAGAATAGCTTGGACAGAAAGTCTCCGTGATGGATTAAGAAAAAAATATATTTCCAAATTAACACTTTACTTCATATATAATCACTTTCTTAAAACAGCAAATGGACATATCGCATACATACATTTATTAATAAGCTTTACCAAATGTATTAAATTTTCAATTTTTTCACTTTTCAAAAAAACTTTAACCAGACAAACGTTTCATTTTTGAATGATTAATTATCATATTTCACACTGTACTATTACATAGAGCCTTGTATTTAAAGAAATATATAGAAATATGGATTCAATATCTAGTTAACTCATACACTGATGTTATATATTAGATTAAATGCTCTGAACTTTCTGGATAAATTCACTTGTCTTGACTTTCCTGGTCGACTTTTTGACCGCTGATGATGGATCTGGGATAATCAGTCTCCAAAAGAGCCTTACGAATCTGGATTCGGATCTGTATAGGGATGCCAGTCACATTTGAGATCTCCCCATTTGAAATTCCCATAGTGTTGTGCACAAAACATCGTCATGGCGTAATGCCGTTCCTCCTCTGTAAATCTAATCTGCTTTATATCTGTCGCCATGAGGCCAAATAATTGACTTAAGTTTGTTGATACAATAACATTTCTGCCAGAAAAAGGAGACACCATTAGACAGCTATATCATAACAAAATCGCCAGCACACGCAGTTTTTTAAGATAAAAAAGGTACATCCATAAAATCTACGTCATAGTTGTATAATATATTGCAAATTATTGTTGAAAAAAATCAAGAATATTTGTTAATTTTTCTTTGAGATATTGGATAAAAACTTTGTTTGAGAGGTAAAATTAGTTATTTTTGTAGAAATACCCTCAGTATTGAATTGTCTTTCCTGTAACTGATATCATTTGAATTATTCATTATTTTTCTTCTTTTATCTAAATCTTTTACACTTCACATCAATCATAATTTTTTGTCAAAGCAAGGCCCTGAAGAGTTTTCTTGGAGTGAATTTATCCAATCTATAGGACTAATCAGTGATCTATAATGACATAAATCTTGATTCCCCTTGATCTTAATGATTAACGAGCTTTTCTCAGATATTTACCCATATATCAGTGGTGACGTCATCATAAATCCATATTTATTATAAATCTAAAAGGCATAAGTATCTGATGCTTATAACATGATTAATAAATACTTAAATTATACCTTTATTAAGAATAATGATAAACTTTTTTGCGTTTGCCTATTCTAATATAAGGTTATATGATTATTCGCCAAAGGACAATTGATCATTATTCTTTCTCTCCTCTAAAACATTCTTCATATTGTCAGGGTTACCAGGTTGGTTGTCGTTTTTTTTAACATGCCTGTTCTACACTTGATTTTCATCATTGCTTATCATTTATGTTATATGTATATGGAACTTATGATACAAGAAACCTGTGAGAAAAGGCTCAAGTGCACCCGCTACAAATGCAGTAGAAGGAACTGAGAAATAACTTCAATGACATATTATAAGTTCAAGAGGCCATTTATCAACATTTGTCTTACTTTTATTACATAAGCCTCCATTTATTATTAAATTCAAATAGTCAAATTGATACTTTTACAAAAAAAAAAAAAAACCTGAGACCAAAATAGGTCGAACCTGTGAATTACTTAACAACCAATTGATTTGAGGCCTTTTTTCGGGGAAGAGATTGTGAGATAAAATAAATGTAACGATATGATTAGACATAATATTTGTTACAACGTTTAAAGTATTTCCAGAAATTACACAAGAAAAGCATTTTAGGTACTTAAGTCCTCATAACATTACCTTCTTCTTTTCTATAACTCAAATTAGGTATGGAAGAAGTAATTTTGTATTTTCAGCTGTATTGAATGCTTTGTAAGAATTCTAACAATAATCCAAGTATGACCCATTTTGTTCGATGACAACGAGAATCCAACTTCATATAGCCTTTGTCGCTATTGGCAAAAAACTAGGACAACCAATGTTCACAGGCCTCTATTGATGCCAAATGTGTTCGCCCCAGAGCGTTGGACATAGACAAGAGCAGGTATTAGTCACTTGGTGCTAGTTCCAGAATATAGAGTTGAGGTATAAGAACTTCCCATCCGAGCTCCCAGAGCTTCTTACGCGTCATCAAAGATGTGTGTGGCCTAGCTTTGCCTTAATGAAACACGATTCTTCTACTACTCACCATTTCTTTTTGTATCCAATCTTCTGAAAATAGTTATAAACGGTATCATAATCTATGTTCCGCTCCTGAGCGATGCTACGACTGCTAATATGAAGGTCCATCTCGATATTTTTCATCATTCGATAACAGTTCTTCCAGTGGCTATCGGATCATTCATCTCAACTACACCAGAACAAACTTGCTCGAACCACTGCTGCGCAACACAAACTGAAAGAGTATTGGTCCCGTATGTATCGCAAATATTCTTGGTTGCATTGGACGCGTTTTTCCCTTTCATATAGTAGAAATATAAAATATGGCAAATTTATTCCTTTGAGATATCCATACTTGACGCACGGTAATTCACGACTGAAACGGCCAAGCAAAATACTGACCAAGTGTTTGTAGAATACATTAACAACTTTACAACACTTTATTGCATGATCCGATGTAACCAACAATGAACAAGATATACTTAGTTTAAACAAAGGGCGTGAAATACGAAATTATTTACATGAAAAATATGATGATATATGTAGTAATTTTATTGATAAGCCATTTTTATTAAGAAATTTGGAAAAACGGTATTCAGCAAAAAATAATTATTAATTTGTAAAGCAATCAATCTTTATTTGCTGAGGAAACTACTCACCAAATGGCAGCCGAAGATGCCATAAATATACCATTCAAAAAATACAAATTTGGTTATAATTTCAAATATGTACAATGCTAAGCTTATGGCCATGAAAATGCTCTCCGTATTCATAAAAGTATTTCTGCGGCAGAAACATACGAATCTTATAAGTCTTTTTCACAGACTGGAGTAGGGCACCAGTTACATTTAAGACATCCCCATTTGAAATCTCCATGTTGATGTGGACAAAAATTATTGTCACGGTGCAAGACTGTTTCTCCTCTGTAAAATAAATAGTGTTAACATCTGAAGCAGCTGTCGCCATGATGACCAAAATTTCGCTAAAGTTTGTTGATATAACAGCGTTTCTGCCAGTCAAAAAAGAAACACCATCAGGCAGCTACGTAATAACAAAATTGCCGGTGCTTATTTGATCTTAAAGCCCTTTACTTAATAACTTTACTTTATTTGAATGTGAAGTCTTTATGACAATGGATTACCCTGGCATAAGAGTCAGTACATAACCTCTATGTATGTTACTTATACCACCTTAGGAAAGAGCATGCATGTGGTACATATTAATATGTATATTGTACTCAGATACATATATATAAATAACTTTATTTCATTAATCATGAAAATTTCTACTCTATGTTGACAAATAAAAATGATGTCAAGTGAAGGATAATTATTTTATATTTATCATCTTATACAAAACTTTCTTCAACTAAAATTATATTTAATAGTCGTTCATAACGACATTAATTGTTAACCCAATGGTTGTATAAAAATATAAGAATTAATTAGTGCTTCAGTATTTATCCCAACTTTTCTCTGAATAACAAATAATTATATTTACATTATTGTAAATGATAATAATTAGAATGACTGGATGGTATTAAAAATACTCTTTAAACGATTCTTTGACTTCTTATAATTATTTTTCTTTCAATCATGGAATTAGATACAAAAGGTTCTATAAAAAGAGGCTTTTATCCTTCTTTTACTCAACATATAAAAAAATTATAACGAATTACCTGTACATACATACATTACAACATTGGAAATAAATGATTTTAATTATATGATCCTAACCTTTTTACCTAATGTTGTGAATTAATTTTAAGGAGGATTGCCTTCTGTTTTTCTCTATTTTTTTTCTTGGGATAAATTCCCAACTGTTTTACAAAGAAATATTACATTATAAAAATATTACTTGATTAACAATTTGTCAATAATACATTATATTTTGTGACATTAAACACGTACATTGGAGGCCTTGGAGAAGAACCGTCTATGTAAAGTTACTTGAATAACCCCAACAATTGCAACCATTGTAATATAGAGGCAACTCCTATAATCAATCATGTGTGTGATTGCTTGCAATCGCTCAAAATCTACAGTGCGGCGCACTTTTAATAAAAAGATTTGATGTTCTGTCCGGAAGAGATTGAAAACAATTTTCTCGAGGGATTTTGCACCAAAATTAATTTCTCTCATCGGTTCTACCTTTTGCTTGAGAGTTAGGACATCCAAAAGAACCACGAGTCGGGATCCTTTCCCATTGTTGGAGAAACAAATTTTTAAATCGTGCTCTGAATGGGATTCATATTCGAAAAATCCATTTCGTAAGCTTTCAAAGCGATCTAATTGTGCTCCATGTTCTCCATATATGATTGCAGTGAGGTAGCTATAGGAGCCATCGTTAATGTTGACAGAGCGGACACTATATTCAATATTTGCTATTGAACCCGTGTCAACTTCTAAAAAGAAGCATTCCAAGGATTGAGGAAAAAGAACAAAGTTGAGGCTGTGTGTCTTCTCCTTGATGACGACCATGTTTTGATTCTCTTCCTCCCAAACACGAAACTTTTGTTTACCTTTTGGATTTTTAATATAATGTGAAGTTTTGACTCTTGCGGAATTTTTCAGATCACTGGGCATTTTTTCATCTGCAGACATTAAATATTTTGAGTTTTCATTACATGTTGCGGTTTCCGTATAACTTACCAGGGACGTCCGGAAGATGTGGGCTGCAGGGTGGTAGTTCACCCCCTCCCCCCCCAAGAAAAGAAAAATCAGGAATGTTTGCTTTTTACTAGAAAATTTAATATCTTTAATTTTTTCCCAAATCTTTCATCTTCTGTGAACAACTGTGGATTTTTGAATTTTTTTTTTTTTTAAACTTTTTTCCAAAAAATGTTGATTTGTTTTTCAAAAAAAAAATCCAAAAAACAATAATAATAAATATTTGTGGACGCCCCTGAGTACATACTTACAGGTAGTTCATCTGAGTCGGATTCCCGAGTCACAAAGAAGAAAACACACAGTGATACCAAGAATCGCATGATATGTTTGAATGACAAAACTATTCTGTGAGTTGTCACTAAATTCTCACTATTGAGAGAATTGATTGTCTTATTAAGTTAAATCAACACACGTGTACTACTATTAATTCGTGGATATCTCTTTAATTAAGGCTCTACTTTTGTTAGCACTCGAAAATGTGTGCCTAGTTAGTTAAGTGTTTCTCGTTTCCAAATAAATAAACGTAAAATAGAAAAAGAATTCAAGAGTAGTGACATCAATTTATAGATTAATTAATTATAAATTAATAAATATCTTTTGCTGTACTCTAAAGTTACTTTTCTTTAGGATGCCAGTTGTTACGATATTAACTTTTTGATTTATTATTCAATTTGTAGAAGTTACTCGGTTGTTGTATTGTATAAATGCTAATCCATCAACAAATATTCGAATATTGGTCTGTCTAAATTTATTCTATTCCGTCGTCTGCGGATATGGGAATGTAATATTTTGAATAATGGGATTTATAAATAATTTAAAAAAAATATATATAAGCAATCTCTTTTCTAAGGTCCTTATGACATGTATGCTTCCTGAAAAAGTCATTTGAATTAATACAATTATTTAAATCTTAAAATGTACGACATTATATATATTTGGATTAGGGATACCTGATTTATTTTTCAAAGTTCAAAACAATATTCAATTTTTGGCCCTGTAATCTATACACTATGTCTCAAAATAAATGGTACATTGATTAATCAGCCTATTTGTCTCCTGTTAATTCGAACAGATATACTTGTTGTATTAAAAAGTTTCGAAAGTACACTAAAAACAAATTTGAATACAAACACTGTTTATAACTACATAGTCCAGCAGTACGGCTCATTTATAGTTCAAAAGTAGAGGTGAAAATATTAAAGTCCGAGCCTAGTCCTGTATTTTGATTTGAAGGTCAGATCAGAGGCTGTGGGTGGAATAAAGGCTGGATCATCAATCAAAAAGGTTGCTAGTGAAATGGGAGAGAAGAAAATTCTTAGCATCAAGGCAAAAATTATTATTTCCAAATCTTTGGCGAAAAGGCGTCAAAGCTACAGAAAATTGGGTCGTCGTTTTTTGGTCGAGAATGGAGAAATGTTCCGTTTTGAGACTGTTAAGAAATCTCAAGGAATTCAAGTCTGGGGAGCAATGTCATCTTCTGGGCTCTCTGACCTTCACATAACGCCTCAAAGCTTTCGCTTGACAGCTCATAGCTATTTCTTAGATATATTGGAAGGTCAACTTGTAACCAATTGTGACCATATAAAAAACTACTGGTCCAATTTCATCAAAAAAACTGGTTCACAGGAGGTCTGATGTGACTTTCAACACGATGGTGCTCCTGTCCACACTGCTGCTATAACTGAATCATGCCTCAAAGACCAAAATCTTCAGCTTAGGGATAAGGGGATGTACCAGGCAATAGCCAAAACATCAACCTGATTGAAAATCTTTGGTCAATTTTGAAAGACAAGCTTGATAGTCTGTCTACTGGTCCTCGAAATTTGAAAGAGTTGGAGAAAATTCTAACAAGAGAGTGGAACAACATTCTTCTGGGGACTCTTCAAAATATAATTAATTCTATATTTTCGTAGCTAAGGTTCTAAGATTGTAAGCTAAATAGAAATATATATTTTTTGCACTATGTATTTATTCAATGTACCATTTATTTTGAGACATAGTGTTTGTATTTAATTATTTGTTTTTATTTAAGATTTGTCTTACCAGATTTAATATATAAATATATGACTGTACCTATATATAAGTCTTCCGTGATTATTCTAAGAATATATCCGCGATATGATCGGCTAATACAGGTGCCAATTTCCTAACATAGGTTATTGTACTTCAACTGTATTACCAATGTTGGTAATGTTGTGTGTCAAACTGCCCATCTATGAAGCAAATTGCAACAGTAGTTTTTATCGATAAATAATATTAGAAAAAATACTGTTTATTGGTATATTTGAAACCAAATTTAATGTAATAAATATATCCTTTTATACTCTACAGCCTTTTCATGATTAAGGTTCAGGTACCGCTCTCAACTCAGAAATAATATTCTTTTCTCTCCTTTTAAAAAAAAATAATGTCCCAAGTTGCTCCGAATAGCGTGAGTCAAATTACCTCAGGCTACTTTTAGACTTCAAACACTAATATAATATTTACATAAAAAAAAAAATGGTGATGAAATTAAGCTAAAACTTGAATTCCAGAAGAAAATTAATTAACATGAAAAAATTACTCCAAGGTTGTACATTCACAAAATGTGTTATAACTCATAAGGATACCCGCACAAAAAGTCGTAGCTAATGCAAGCCTAATTGGTTGTTATTCCTCGAAAGTACTGGAGACCAACTCTAAGAAACTTGTTAGAAATTGAAGAAAGTCAACTTGCTGGGGTATCCTTTAGTCCTTATACAATAATTTATCAAGTTAAAACCTTTACACATTAGTTTTATTCATTATTAGCATCATGATACTTGTTGGCCAATAAGTCAAAACAGTTTTCCCCCAAATGTAATAATTCACGCCCAGCTCAAACTACTTAATAATAATAATGTGTTGCTATATAATGAACGTATGTGTCAACAATAGGGAGTATTATATCCTCGACCATCCTCTTCAGAACAACTGTAGAATACTACTGCGCAAAAGAGCGATATTCCTAATTACTCCTTCCCTATGGTTTTAACTGGGGGATCTGGCATAATCAGAGATGTAATTTGTATAAAAGCACAAGGAGAAGGCGGGTCGAGGCATTTGGTATTACTGAATTTGAATAGGAGCAGCCTTTTATGTGATTTTGAGGGCGAGAAAATGAAATACTGTCATAAAGAGGAGAACCTTCAACATTTAAAATTTCATTAATGTACGTAAAATATTATGATAATACTTAAATTCATATATATTTATTTTATTTAAATTTTTAAAAAGTATTTACATCAAAGAAAAGCGAGAATTCTTTTTTAAGGGTAGATGTTAACACCCACATGACTGATTAAAAAAGAAAAAAGAGTACATGCAACAACCGTTTTTCCTTTTCTAATCTTTAACATTAGTTTTTTCTTTATATAGATCTCTTCTTTAGAAACAATATAGAATCATATTCCCAGAGTTTTAATTAATTAAATGCAGTTATACAATTTCACTAACATTTAATGTATGATTCTAAATTAAATCCTTACATATGATTGCAAATTTTCTGAACTTGAAGTCATGCAATTTACTTTGTTATTTTTTCAGCAAACCTATCGTAAGGAGGAAAACTCCACACGGATACGTTTTCAAAACATATCTGTATTATTCGGATTAAAACAGTTTCGAATCCACATTTAGAGGAGTTCTGCTTAAAACGTCTCCGTGTGTACGGGACCTCATTCTATATTTTAGTTCTATATTTGTGTTTAAGAAGCTAATACAATTATTTATTAAAAAGAAATTATATGTAAATTATTATGAGTTTGAGGTCCAAGGCCTCTTAAAAAAATAGAAAATCATGGTGTTATCTAACTAATATAAAAATTTACAATGTAGTTTTTACTACTTTTGTTCCTTATCAATGTTCTATACGTTAATTGGTTGAACTCTATAATATGTCTCATTCATGTTCTAACAATTATCTATTGTATTGAAGATTAGTCTCATATCTGGACATAATGGACTAACAACCATCTGATTTTGGATCTTTTTAAGAATTATATTTTTAAAGAAAAGATAGTGAGATATGATATCAATTAGATTGCATTATGGGATTTAAAGCCAAAATAGGTTCCCTTCGCCTCCAGATCTGAAAATCTAAGTACAATACAACCTGACTTGTCATATGTAGGTAAGTATTTAAAGAATTTTTATAAAATATAATGGCTCTAAAAAACTGTTGCAAAGTGTCAGTTCATAATTAGTCATCACAAAAATCCTTTAGATATGGCCTTAAAAATTTGTGTGTTGGATAGAAATATGAATTTAATCCAATTTTCAAATAGGTATTTTGTATTCGATTAAATTCTTAAAATAGACCATACTGTTATATCATCATTTAGTTAGAGAAGCTTCGAACATATTTAACAGCTGTTAAATTCAATGTACATATACTTTTCGTATATACATATAACATCATGTGTCAGGTAGCTATTTATCTATGATTAAAATAGTTATATCCAGAGATTATGTAGGTATGTCAATTTTAACACTTTCACCATACTTAAAAAGTAGACAAACAGCGCTTTATTTGAATATATAATTTCCATTACATATGATCTCGGAGATTACAAAAATCGAAAATCGCTTAAAAAGTCGTCCGTGGCATTTTTAAAACATCGACAAACCATTGGGGGAGTTTGTGGGAGGGGCAAGCCTCCCTCACCCTCAAGACATATAAAATGAACATGTATATTTGATATACTTAGTATGTAAATAAATAAAATTTGGTAAAATCCTAGAACCCATTACAAACTCTGCCTATGGATGAAACAGATTGATATTGACAGTATAACTTCCCTGATGACGAATTTGCCCGGTAGCAAGATGGTGTCCCTGCTCACACTGCCAATATGCCACAGCGCATCTTTGCAGATCACATGTCCTTTGTGAAAGAACATGATACCACGATTTTCGTATGACGACTTTTTCATATTGATAGTATGTAATCACTTTAACAATACTCTGAGGGTCTCTGTCAATGACATTTGATAACAAATGGACGAGGTCACAATGAAGATGATTAGTATTACAACACCTTTGAAAACAATTACAGTGGCTGAGAGTGGTTACATTGAGTTCTAAATTATGTACATATACTTGCCAGCAAACCTTGTGAAGTATTTGAAATATACCATTGGACTCTTACAAATCAATATATTGATTGGAGTTTTTATTTGATGGACGTTTTAGTCATCCAACACTCTGTATATATTTGTTTGGAAAGCAATCAAAATATCGCTTATTTCTACAAAAATAAAAACAGTTGAATAAGTGATGACAATGGTAAAACTTTTGACGTTCCTTTCTCCACATCTTTTATCAGAATTGTCTTTTTTTTAATATTTTGTTCATACTTTGAAGCTTTAACTCTTTTCACAAAGCTGTTGAAGAGCATTTTATACGCTCTGCGAACACATATAAAACTTTTAGAATCGTAATTTAATATCAGATAACATTAAAAATAATGGGACAAAAAGACGTAATTTCTTAACGTTGATTGGTTGAATTAAAAATATCCATTGTTTAAGCTGTGAGCATTTCCCAGCAATTATTGAGTAATAATTCCATAGTTGAAAATAGTTGGGGATTTACCAACTGATTTAGGGCCTTTACTTCTGTTTCTTTTCAGAAGAGAAGTTTCGAGATACAACAAAAATAAATTTTGCCTCAGCTATTCTTCATATGTGGTCCATCAACACAGAAGGAAGTTATTATGATTTTTCTTTAATTGAAGTCGGGATTACATTTGTATTCTTTGTATATTAAATAATCATCAAATTACTCTGATTAAACCCTTAGAGGCTCAAAAAATTGCACTTATAATAGCAAAAAAATCATTTTCATAATAAAAAAATCAGAAACTGTAGGAATTTATAAACAATAACGTAGTCATATTAATTCTTTTTTTTTTTTGCAGGCGTTTTGCATGTATTTACAATCGAGTTTGAGTATTATATTAAGTAACAAAAGTTAGTACATATATATGTATAGAATTGTATAAGAACGGTATGTAAAAATGAATGAAATCTCTCAGGCAATGAGGTCAACTGCTATTTTATACAATTATATACTATAAATATGAGATGAAGACTCATTTTTAACAACAAGTTGTGTATAGTTAAGGCTCAGTCAGGTAGCGCTACAACGACTAAAGTACTCCATGGCTCCTCATATCATATCAAAAACCCATTATCCACGGGAAGTTCTGGTTCTTGGCGCTGTTAGTAGCAAGGATCAAGTTTTTACACTCTTCATCTTCAATCAGGGCCTGAAGGTTAAAGGCAAGTTCTATACATCGAAACATGAAAGGCCGACCTTACATATTGTAGCAAGACCTTGCCATACCAGCAAATAACACTCGATTGTATTGATTCTGAGCATGCAATGTACGTCATGCCGAGTCTTGGCTTCTTAACTCGCCGGAATTGAAACCTTTAAACTAAACTATTTTGTCTGGAGCAATGTTGAAGAGTTTCTAATGTTGGGCCTCTCAACACCTCAAGATATTTTGGTAAAGGAGAACATTCCAGACTTTACTCAGTGGTACGGTCAAGAAGGCAGTGGGACATTACGAACTTTAGGAGTAAGAGTTAACTCGACCGTTGAGAAAAAAAAAGTATGCTTAGGAATGGAGGATGTTGATTGATCCATTTTTGCATAGCTTTAAATATCCCGACTATATAGCATTTTGACAGACGTCACAGATTGTATCATAAACGGAAGTAACACAATGTTGAAGGCTAGAGTTAAAATATTTATTAATACTGAACATTGGTACTGAACTTGGCGCCAAGGAAAACAGTGATATTTGTATTGGAATCCCTTTTGAATTAATATATTTTTACAATTAATGATGCTTAAGATGGATTAGGAACTATCACAATAGGATAATTAGATGAAAATATCCAGGCCTTCTAAGTGTAATAGTACATTTATTTTCAACATTATGTAAATAAAAAAATATTTTTAATACATACATAGGAGAAAACATGACATAAAAATGATTATTAACATCCAATATATGAAACCGATGATCAGTTGAATTTGTGAATTGTTTTTATTATTATTTTCCTTCCCCTTCTTGAAGGTTTATAATTAAAGATGGGTTGTTTGTTCAAATAAATTACTGTTTTGTGATTAGAAAATGAAAACGGTTGTTGCATGTTGTCTTTCTTCTTCCTTATTTTTTTATTCATTATTTATTAATAATTGTTGTACAACATTTCCCTCTAATTACTTTCATTAGTCAAATGCCTTAAAAAAAGTTCCCCTCCTTCCTGGATTGTATTTAATTGGATCTCCATCTATCTCAGAGTTTATATTTTTCCATTTGAATATCCTAGCAATACACCTTCTCATCCTCTCTTCATGTTCTGTTCAAGGCATCTTGTCTCTGTGTGCCTCACTCGATGGATCTTATCTTCTTTAATGGACGGATCGTTCATTTTGCAGATGCCCCTTCCCTTTCAAGGTCTATGATAGTGACTTCGGACTACGTGAATCATTGCCTCTATGTTCAAAAATATATAAATTCCTCCAAATCTTCTACGGAATAATCGTATACTGCTATATGAACTAATGAGTTCCATAAAAAGACAGAATAATCCACTGAAAGCCCAAGTGAGGAACAGAAAGAGTTCTCATCGTCCATCCACTGCTCTTCCATTGAAACTCTCAAGTTCTTTTGTCCTTATGTCAACTCTGCTTCGTATAAGAAAAATATCTCATTTATAAGAGTCATTCAGTTTCTTTGATGTAAATAACACGGTAATAACTTATCTCAATCACAATTTCCATTTATAAGGCTGGGTTTATGATGTATAATCTCTATGGATAATTACCTATATAACCTGGACCCTTTATTTCTTTATTACATGTGTGCTTCTTTTTCATTGGAAAACGAGTAGAAGATAAGTCTGGACTCCAAAGGATAATGTGCCTTTCTTTTCTCGATAGTTTTGTCTGCATTCCAATGGACATTATATTCAACTAATAATTTTTTTTTGAAATAAAAATGTCTCATTTCATTTTGTATATGTATAGTGTCACTAATAATTTGTTGAATTTATTTATATTAATCACTTCTATATCCTATGATTTGTCCTTTTAAATTTGTCTGATTCTCTATTTATAACTTCTTTATTGTTATAAATTAGTTAATATAATTGTTTTTTTAGTTGTATTTTTTTAAAATTTACCCATACTTATTTAACTTACTATTATAAGCATACGTTATAGTACTTTAATAAATTATCTTAATAATGTTCACTATTTCACTCTAATGATACAGGCGTCATACTTCTTAATAATTAATATTTCTACATAATACCGAGCTTTGTACAAATTCAAGTAACGTAAATAATAATTATATTTGAAATATTGAAATTCCCTACTCATCGTCAATGGATCTCTTCTATGTTGTAATCTTTAATCTACTTTGCAAGGAAGGAGTCGAATCTCCTGTCTTGAGATGGGTGATCAAGTTAGAAGTGTCTTTCTTCGATTTTCTCTATCTGACTTTGGTCCTATATCTTGGAGAACATATTTGAAGAGTTGTCGTCTCATGAAAAAATACAAACCCTGATTTTTGCAGTTGTAAGTTAAATTGTATCTGGATTTATGCACAAGGAATATCAACTGTTTGAATGGTCTCAAAGGGGGTCTTAGCTTCAAATGGTATGCAAGGTGTTTGTCTAACATCCGTTTCTTTGGGTAAATACTTGTGTATACTCCATGGATTCGAACATGTAGATGTGGAATTTATTTAAGATAATTTTAAGTATTTTTAGTGTATTTGAAGTATGATAGGATGAAGACAGATTTTATTTCTAAGTGTTAGCCATTAGTTTTACATTACTCTTTGTATACTATATCATATTAACGACTTTAAGGGAAGTTATTTAAGAGATCTCAATGTTAATTGATCTATAATTTATGGATAAGAAATTTCTTTTAATGAGTTTCACAAAGTAAATCAAGTATTCCTGAATTTGAACATTGCTATTGTTAACCGTTCTTGTGTAATTTGAAATATAGAAGATTCTCATTTCTATAGTAGAATCACGTGATATTCTATACTCCAAAACCGTAAATTTATTCATTGGTACCATTTGTATCGCTCCCGCTTTTTACATGCACTCGCTCGATTCCCATTCCTAGTCATAATATACAGGCTTGTAAGCGATTTGATTTGTACCAAGCACTACAACAAGATAAGAAAAACTGGAACGTGCACTAGTTGAGAAACTCCAGGAACGACTGCTACCTTACCTATGTGGTCGATGACGTTCCACCAGCCAACCATATTAAGTCCTTAGCCTCTGTCATTATGCTGGAAATCGTGGTATCAAACAGGAAGAGGATGCCACAGTATTTCTTCCCAAAAGGCCTAAAAATTGGAGTCAAGGAGTACCTGGACGTCATCAATGAGGTGGTCTTGCCATTGGGTGACCAAGAGGGAAACTATGGGTTCCAGCAGGACTATACTGCATCCCTCCCAACACAAAAGAGCTTAATTTATTACTTTTAATGGTCCATTTCCTTACATTCTCGCCCAAATAATGAGCCTCGGCCCAATGATTCAGAATTATTGAACTGGTTACAAGTTCATATGTTCGAGTTAAGGTAGAATACTAGAAACTTTCATGTTCTATTAGAGCCTTCAAAAAGTACCCCCTCAGCCATTGCCACAAAATAGGTCTCCCTAGCGTTTGTCCTTGCTTTATCAGGCCTTTAAGTAATATTTAAAAAACTTTTTATGCAAGATTTCTTTTTATTCCATTCAGATCTAACTTTTAATTGCAGATCACCTTTATAATTGAGTTGGAGGAAGGGCCTTATATTAAACCACATCGAAGGAAGACATTTTTTGAGGAAATATCCAATACATACATATGAGATTGTTAGTTCCTTCCTGGTACATCATATTTCTCTTGTATTGGAGAATGGAGAAGAGCGTTCCTTGAGGAACCTGTTTTTTTGCATCGCACCGCTTTAATTCGCCAACACAAAAATACCCTATGTATTTTGTTGTCATCTGTCGATTCCCTTTTCTCTCTTGATACGTCTTGACGTCATTTTTCAATGCATTATCCTATAAGTATGCTCCGTTTCCAAAAGAACAGAAATACAATTTCTTGTTGATCCCTCGTCGTTAATATAATATATATATCGGCCATTTTATTATTTCTATGTAGAAATTACTGATAACTACTCTTTTAATAAAATATTACTAAGCAATATAGTATCGAATAAAATAATATGTAGACTTTAATAATATGTAATTGATTTTAAAAAGGGTGAAGAAATAATATGAGAGTGATAGTCTGGGATGATATAAAAGGTAAATGGCAGTTGCCATGATTGACTGAAAGGTAAAGGTAACGACATGATAGATGACTTCAGATTAAATAATTTATGTCTCATCTCTTGTAGTTGGATTTGATCTCCTTTTTCTAATTTATTAAAAGTGTTGAAACTAGTGCTTCTGATTTGATTTCCTAGATGGGTATATGTTTTTGGTTCATTTTTGAAAAATTTGTTATCAAGGATGCCTCATCCTTACTTGTATATATATATATATAGAAAGAGAGAGAGGATATCCGCTTGAATATACACCTTTAACCTAATGAATTTTAAACTTATAGTATGGATTAAGAACTTATGTGTGGATTATTCAACATGTTAAGTATGAATTAGTATACATTTTGCCTTTTCTTAATGAAAAAAATTGTTTTTATCGCCACTTCTCAATCTGAAGACACGGCACATAATGAAGTTGGGTTAATATTTCTTTCGTTTCGAATTGATTTTGATAATTTATTGTGACAGCTTTTACTTCCTGATATATATTTATTACATTATATTTAGATATGTGATTACATTGATCACTCAATGTAGTAATTTTGTTCCAGATATCTGTACAATTCCTGAGCCTCTTCGACTGTTTCTTAAGAAATAAATGAATTCATGTGGTTAACGGAACATCAGAATCCTTTCCAAGAAATTAAAAATATTCTTACATCTTCGGATAGCCAGGGTCTATCTCATTTTTATCCTCTACTTCCAACAACTCATCTTACAGATGCTTTAAGACTCAAACACTGACTGAAGGAATGTATCTTTTCATGCTAAAGGATAGGCACTACTCTGTTGGAATCTGAGTCTTTTATATAGGGGGCTAATTAATCAATTATTGGCAACCCTGATTATATTCACATTTTCCCGCCTCCAAAAGTAAGAAGGTTTTTTCTATTATTATTAATTTATTATTCATTCGAAATATAGAACACAAATCGTATGTACCTGTCTCATTATTATTTTGTGTTTGATTACATGTAGAGTTAATTATACAGTCTGTTTATGTAAACAATCCTTGATTATATTGAGAGAGGCCTAAGTCTTCATATACTCCATTACAGTTCACATATTTAATTATTTTCTATAGTTTACATTGTGTGGTTTTAAAATTAATAATTACGGCGCAAAAATGAAACTTGCTTAAACGCCAACTATATATAAATAAAACGTCACCTATACATAAAATGCTTTCTAACGCTTTTTATGTAATGAAAATTGTTTATTTCATTATGTTTATTATACTATAAATCATAAGATATGTGGTCATCAACACCTTAGGCCATGGATTACTAAACATTTCGATAAACTATTCACAAAATCACGCAATCTCTCTAGTATATAACTATTACTGTTTTGATTCAATAAGGTATATAAATATTTTCTTATATGTCAATTAGATATAAATAAATATTATTTTGCATAAAAGAGATTATTCTTCTTAGACGTTAAATATGCCTTCAAATTGTGTGCTTTCTTAATGCCATCCTGGTAAAACATCTGGTGGAAAGCTCAATGATAATAAAATAAGAACTTATTTGCATACATTTACATCAAACATGGAAATTCTTAATTAATGGAAATAAGATATTATAATAAATTAGATAACTGGTAAACAATATTATATATTCATCTTAGTGATATCTGATGAGTGTTTATATACGCTTATTATTGTTTATATAGATGGTAAATCCGTTGACAGCTCTAAAAAAGTTGCTTGCTTTCTTCATTTTAAGTATTAAGATTTTGAAGCAAAAACTAAATGGACAAATAGAGAACTAAAAAGACATATCTTAAGAAAAAGTGCTCTAACATCTTTAGGATTAAAAAAATAACTGATAGTTAAACATAGGACTAGTATTATTTCAATGGATAAGGTCAGACGTAAACGGAAAAGTGATTAAATATATATATAAGAAAAAAAGTTTTTAATCTTTCAAATTCATTGGAGGTCAAACAAAAATTAGATATCAATTGTCTACCTACAAAATTAAGGCTAAATGTTTTGTAAGGGCCATGAATGAACACAAATCTATCAAATTTAGAGTTGTAATGAATTTTCGTATTGCATTAGTTTTAATTGGGTCCGCAGAAATACCATTGGAATCTACTAGGAAGTCAGGAAATTTTACCGAGTTTCCAAATTTAAACTTTTTACATGTTAATAAATGTTTACTCTTTCAGAACATCTCGAGTTCGTTCAGGGAGTTTATCCGGACTAGAAGCCATAAACTTCACTTCATTTTTCAATTTTTTCCGGTCAGGGAGGGGAACTTTCCTAGCAGCGAATTGATGAACTGGTGTGATTTTCTCACGTTCTTTTACATAGATTTTCATTTTTATTTATATTTCACATACTTATGTATCGAAATATACTGTCAAAATAGAACCAATTGGAAACATCAGTAAGACTATCAATTTTCTATATCCCCATTTTTCAGCTTAAAACGTTCAAAAAAATTTAATTTTTAGTAACTAGGTATGTACATACAATCCCCATGAAGTAATAATTATGGGTGATGAGTTAGCCGGGAGTTAGCAGAGTCACGGGTATTTACTCACGGAGTCGGTTTGAAACACAGATAATATCTATGACTTTGATTTGTAATTTTTAAATAGCAGCAGATTCGAAGCTGGGATCTCTAAATAGTATAAATATAACCTCACGAAACTATTCGAAACTGGCTCATGTGATTACATGCAATTCCACACATTTGTCTTATGTGATCTGCTCTACAAAATGCTCAAATAAATATCTCAGCCAAACTAAAAGAATATTAAAAAAATCGGATAAGTGATCATATGAGATATGTCGATAAATGTTTGGAAGTAACTGGAGAACACTTCAATTCGAGAGGACATTATAAATCCAATATGAAAGTACAGGGGCTAGGACAAGTCCGCCTATAAGATGCGATGTTGACATGATATACTTGCTTTTGGTTTGAGAAAAATGATGGATCAATCAATTTCAGTCAAAACACCCACACTGGAATGAATAAAAATTGAATTTGATGTTCATTAGATTGACTTTAAAACAGTTTGGTTCTTTAAAATAATCACTTTTCTTAAAATATAATTATGAATTATAGTAAGGTTAAAATCTTGTAAACGGGAAATATTCTAATATTTTATAATTAATATATTAATGTACTCGTATATATTCTTGATATATTAGTTTATATATTTTTAGTTTGAAATTTTAATATTTTTATTTTTTTGTGAAAACTTAAGAATTTAAGAATATTCTTATATTATTATTTCTGAAGTCGTCTCCAAAGGAGACGAAATGGATAAAAAGTTACAGATCCCATACACATCTAATCTTTATTGTGCTGATTGAGTCAAGTCCGTCTTCCTTAAAGTTTATACCAGATGATGTTGAGATAAAATTACAACTACGACAAATGTTACAGGCTTATAATTGTACAAAGTTCAAATATTTCAACAAGTGGAATGTATCGTCAAAAATGATGTATTTCAACACAACAGGTAGTGTGCTCCTTCTGATAGTATTAGAACTCGTCAGTACAACCCTGCTTATAATAGAACAATAAATGAGGGGGCCGAAAAGAGCCACAACTCTCGTTCACGGGACAGAAAAAAATATATATTGCACAAATACTACAGTTATTCAACTGTCTCCGATGGAAATAAGTTCCAGGGATGTTGCTTTTGTAAACAATAATTAGTGAGAAACTATACTACGGCCCTCGCAACAAATGCCAGCATAATTTATTATTTTGAGGGCCCATTTGCTTATATTCACGGGCAAATGATGAGTCTCGGCCCAAGAATCAGAATTATTGAACTGGTCAAGTTTATATGTTTGAGCTGATGTCGAGTACTAGAAACATTCATATTCGATAAGAGCCTTCAAAAAGTGCCCCCATCCCTATCCTACTGTCACAAAATAGTTCTCCCAAGCGGTCGTCTTTGCTTTTTAGCCCTATAAATCATATTTAAAAAGGTAAAAAAAATAAAATCTTTGATTTTTTTTTTTTTTTTGTAAGTAAAATGGGAGAGGAAAAATAAAATCTCTTTTTCAGCGTTCCGTTCACAGGCTTGTGAGGCCCACAAAAAGATGGGGTAGGATGACTCCATGGGATTCTTACAGAAAGAAAATGTAAAGACTGTTTGTAATAACATTAAATGTAGTATCAATCTGTTTTTCTAGTTATTGGAAAAAATGACGTACTTGGCTAAATACTAAAAATGTCAAGATACACGATTTTCAAAATACAATGATTCAATATATGTAGTTAATCTAATATTGATATGTTAGGGATTTTTTTAAATACAGATTTTGTTGTATAGACTTCTTGATTTTCCTCAAACTTTGAAATTATGAAATTCTGAATCTTTTTTCATTTTTTTTTATTTTAGGAAAAGGTTGAGAAAAACAATCAAAAATGCCTCTATTGAATAAATATCTCAACATGATACATTTGCATTAGGCTAGAGTCATTTTTAAATTATTGAAATATTAGGAATTTGGTGTCCTCAAAAGTATTTTTTTGTCTAAAAATAGCACATCAAAATTTTAAATTGGTTTATGTAATTTTAAAGATTGCTGAAGAGTCATAAATTTTGAAATTTTTACACTTTCTTAGATAATAATAAAACAAAAGCACGATTTATTCTATATAAAATTTATCGAAATACAAATCCTACAAAAAATATTCTATATATTTTTATGATCATTTTGTTTTTACGAATTTAAAAAAACAAAATAAAAAAGATTAATTTAATTGAATGAATTTGGGGCTTTCAGATACTCCTCAATATTTTTTTCAAAGTTTAAAATTTTCATATGATACTTTTGAGACTGTTACATTTACACAACCCACTATTTATCAAAAACTACTTTATGGAACAAAAAGAGAGAATCACGTAAGTAAAATTTTGATTTTTCTATTCTGAAATGTTAAAATGATGCGTGCTATAGGTGATTCATTAAATTTTCCTTGATTTTTTATCTTCTTTTTTTTGGCTCCATACAACTTCTTTGGAAATAACTTGTTTTATACTTTTTATGGGATAGAAAAATGTTTCTCAAAGTTATTTAATGCAAAATAACGAAAAATGATATTGGCATATATATATGTAATAAGTTTTCGCCTTTTTTCTATCTTTGATCAACATGTGCTTCTTAAGTGTTTTCATAAGAAAATACAATTTTGCATAGATAATTTTCATTCTATATTACTACTTTTCCTCACTAGCCTGAATCGGAATTTGAACTTTTTTGAAAAACAAACTGCCCAAATATACATGTCATAAAAGCAAAATGACCAAACCTTGTGATGCAGTCTGTTATGTGAAATCTTCTTTATAACTCTGTCAAAATATCAAGGAAGTCCATGAGGAACTTTAATTTCAATAATTACAATCAACTTATAATTCATTTATGAATATATAAGCGAGGAATTATAATAAAATAATAACATTTTTCATATAAGTAACCTTAAACATAACTTTAAAATGATCGATACGAGTATATTTTCTTTGATAGTCTTTGGGGCTATTAAATAAAGTAATAAGCCTTAAATTTTCTTATAATGAGAAAAGAGAAGCGGGGAAAAAAAAAGTAAAAAAATAAAATATGAATTCATACCTTTAAAAAGAACCATTAGCTATACTTAAAAGCAATAATGGCTTAGCTCAACTTTCACGGGAAATATCACTGCCTCAAGACTAGTGATGTAACAGATCCTTAAATTACGGTTTTGGGTACTATGCTATTCGTTGCTTTATTTTTGCTCTGTTCATCCTCTCAATTTTAGCAGTTGGAGTCCAACCCTTTTCCTCGATTGAGTTGAAGATCCGGTTCTTTATTGCCCTATTTTCTGTAGAAATAGTACAGCACAGAATGATCAGGAAGAGGTAGACACAGGCCTGCCTCTACTGATATAGGTGAGTCAGGCGGTCACCTAGGGTATCCTCAGAGGGGTGGGGAAAAATCTTAGTAAATGAAATAATTGGTTATTATTCTCGCATTTTTAGAAGATAAATTATCTTCTAATTTCCAGGGGTGGTAATGAGCCACAGACCACCACTGGATAGAGAGTATTTTTTACTTTAAATGCTTACTATCAAGCTGGTCTGAAGGAAGGAGGGCACATATTAGATGAATGATGTCGTTTAATTCTTTTATGGGGCTCAGCACTAATTCGCGATTTACGAACCGGTTCATTTTGCAAGAACGGGTTCCTTTACGTATTTTGAAGAACGTTTCGTCGGTAACTGGTTTTTCTCAGTTTAGCGTTTTGAAAACCGGTTCGAACTGGACATCTGTTACATCACTACTCTCAACTACAAATTTGCTGTCCTTTTATCTAAAATATTTTAGTCTTTTTGAATTTGATCTTGTTTTTATAACTTTTTTGATATTGCAGAGGTGATGGAACCAATTTGTAAGTTAATTTGTATTGTTTGAATCCGTACAAGGTGTTTGCAAGTGATAGGACCAACCTCTTTGATACGTTCATAAGCATATACGATATAGGATGAAATAAGGTGACTTTTCAAATTCCACGGCACTCGCTACGATCATTTATTTACTGTTTCAGCTACATAATATTTTTAGTTTCTTTATGAGAGGCATAACGGTTACAAGTATTTTGCGTGTTCGGTTATTCTTGCTATTAAAAACATGGATCAAAGAAAATGCATCATATTTTGTGTAAAACATAAAAACACTTGAAATGTTGATAGTGGCATACGATGAAACTGTTATGAGTAAAAAAAATGTTTACAAGTGATACAAACTCTTGCACGATGGCTGAAAATTTGCCAATAAGGAGCTTCGTTTTGGACGTCCAAGCACGTCAACAACAGATGAAAAAAGAGTAATAACTGTTGACAAATCATGGGCATATATTTATGATATCAAAACCAAATCCCAATCATCCCAATGAAAGAGCCCAGGTGAACCAAGACCAAAAAAAAAGACGTCATGTTCTATTAAATGTCATAATAATGATTATGATAACCACATCTTTGCTTGTGAGAGATCTTTTTTGGCCAAAACAACACCATAATAAATCCTCCGCCACTATATTCCCCGGATTGACCCCCATGTGACTTTTTTTGTTTCCAAAAATGAAGAGACCTTTGAAAAGACGGAGATTGGCAACGTTTGAAGAGCTCAGGGTAATACCGAAAGTTGCTTATGAGAAGTGCTTCAAGGATTGGAAAAAGCGTTGGTACAAGCGTACTGCATCTGAGGGGAATGTCATTGAAGTATTGATGAATAAATAAACATTTTTTCCCCTGAAAATAAAAAGTCACCTTACTTTTTCAAAACACCTCGTATATGATGGACACCCTGACTCCTTCAATCCAGAATAATATTACTAATGTTCTGCTCGTAGATACTTTAATTGCTCCAATAATATTACTTTAGCCTTTCATTGCTATCTAATGTTTTGTTCGACAAGTTTTTAATTCTATTTTAATGAAAAAGAAAGTTTTGGCTTGTAGAGGACAAAACAGTTTAATGTATTCATACCAACACGACACATTATCTTTACAAGTTTGATTATATAAATTATATGCACAAATAAGCTTTACTCTTCAAAAGTATTGGTTCTATTAGATCCGTTAACCATTTCAAAAAATATTCGAGAAGTCTGACTTGAGGCATGCATTAGAGGCTCGATCTTATGAGAGAACAGTTAAGGGAAGGACTGAAATCCAGCTAAAGATCGGATTTGGAATTTTATTCTATAGTCTATGTACAGCAAGTCTTAATGAAGTCGTTACTTAAGGCTTGCACATATTCATTTACAACCTGATATAAAAGTTAACTTAATTGATCGCCATATCCATTCTCTTAAAAATATTTTGCCCAAAAGTAAAACAAAGCATGGTTCAACAAGGTGCGACTTCAGATTCAGGAGTAAAATTACTTGCCTCGGATTTGTAAACAAGCTGCATCCTTAGTCTTATATGGGTGTCGGTCCCCCTGTTAATGAGTGAGAGCGAGTGAAACAAAGAATTATAAGTATTTTTTTCCGTCTTTTGAGTTTTATGGCAGATGATGACGTCATAAAAACTTTGACCTATTATGTTTGCTTAGTCATCACTGATAAATTGTACATAAATACTCACTCGAAAGGGAAATATCCGAAATTACCCGTCAATAGTATAGATATATGTTCCATCTATTACATAATCAAAGATGGTGTTGTATAAAATATGACCTGCTGGTATGTAAAGGTATCAAAACCGTAAACGAATTTGGACAATTTGAAGAATGTCTTGGAGGAGAGCAGGAAAGCTGTTAGGGCGTCTTATTCTGGGTAGGAAATATATAAAGACAAATTCAACTTTTTATATAGACTGAAATTACTCAAATGCCGATCCTCAATTCCACCCCTAGTCCAGGAAGGACTTACAACAATAACTCCCGAGCAAAACCCTCATTATTACTCCAAGACGCTATTGATTACTTTAAACTTAAATATTTTCTTCTCAAAAATGTAATAATAAGGATAATAACTTCATAAAAAACAAAAAAAAAACACTGTTCGAGTTTCAGTTTTCTAGGAAATACTTTAACACCTTTAGTGTAAATGTCAAATAGCAAGTAAAACGGATAGCCGTCAATTAATACAAATCCGAATACACATTTAAAACTGATGAATAATTATCTGTAGGGTAACCGTTTTGCAGGTAATATGCTCATATTTTGATGAAGACCGTTAATATAATTTTTCTTGAACGGGGATACCTTAAAAAATCAAAAAAAACAAAACATTTTAAACCCTCTTTTTTGGAATGACCTTTTTATATATATATAAAAATTTGAATAACCAATTGGAAATACTTTAAAAAATAACAAAAAATCGAAATTGTAATTCTATAATTTTTTTTTAATTACAAAAAATGTATATCAGATGGAGTTTAACCCCCCTCCATTCCACATTCCAAGTAGTTTTAATAGACACAGACGTTCAGTATTTACTTCCTATGACGAGTGTGGTCTGAAAAGAGTCCGACCTAAGAAAGATACAAGACAACATTATTTATTTTATTTTCTAGAGAGTCTCCTTGTACCACTACACGTCTTCTCCCAGCGATGGGCCCATATATATAAACCGTCCAAATAGTACTTGGTCTTTTTCTCTGCAAAATAATTGTTATTGGCTCAATTACTGCAAATTGGATGTACTAAGTTTAACAGAGCAAGCCTTTATATATCTGATATTGTTTGAATCTATTACAAGGTTACACTCTCAAAAACACGTATTCAATGACAGCTACAAACTCCATTCTGTCCATTTTCACAAAAACACAAACATCAACTCACTCAAACGACTGTAACTGCGCGTCGAAAATGGCGGTAAGTAATTGTCAACAGATGCTAGATGTATGTGACTCGCTTTTATATACGAGTGCTACCGTCTTTGCGTTGGGGTCGGAAACTTTTCAGACACACCTCGTATTTACTCATAAAAGATGAGTAGTTGTTCCTATTTCTTTAGGAGCAAGAACTTGATACTACCTAAAAATGCGATACAAGCATGTTTAAGCATGTAATAATTTCTTGTATTCCTTGCTTTCACTATTGCTTTAAAATCCTTGTTCGTACTTTAATATTACTATCTCTTTACGTATGTAGTACACACATGTGTGTGTGCGTTGTGTATGAGTATTTATCTTGGGAAGACAAGATTAAGAAAGTTTCAACACTGTCAGTTTTATAGGCGCTTTACCCTATAACATAACAAATAGTGTTAAATAAGAAATATATATAAATAAGGAATTAAAATGTTGTGAAATATTTAACGATTTTCTAAAGTATTAAGTCATTAATAAATCTCTAGACTCGTTGCATTATACAGAAGTATATTCCCTTTAGTGTTTATTTGTATTGTGAAAATAACTTCAGGAAATCATAGGGCTTATTGATGGCGCAGGTAAGTGATTGATTATAATCCATGCCTATAAAATATAATTGTCGTTGCATCTTTTCATCAGAATACTTTTATATCTAATCTTACTGGGTTAAAAATGAACGGCATTTTGTTATTACTGAATTAAGAATTAAATAAATATTAATTTTGAAAAATGTATTAGCTATTTTATGATGAGTTTTTGTTAAACTGACTATTGAACTGTTTGGTTTTGATTATGAGGGAACTAAAGGCATATTATAGGCATAGGGATACATCCTTAGCCGGTTGTTAATCGTTCCAAAATCATTCCAAAATAAATGTTTTTCATTGAAAAATATCATCCAAAATATTTTAATTTTAGAGACCAATTCTTAGGCTCCAATCATTATATTAATAAAAACTGTATATGGAATATAGTTGTGTTTTTTGTAGTGAACTGACAAACCGGCATTCTGATCAGCCTGAAGTTTTGGAAAGTGAATACCTAATCGCATCCTTTTAAAATATGAATATATTTTCCCCCTTTCTATTTTGTTTGACAAATAATATTTTTAAATTAAACTAAGAACAAAAGATATAATCTAATGAACCCTCCTTTGTAGATCTGAAATACTCCAGTATGCCTCACTGGAAATAACCAGTTAATAGCCAACAAACATTATATTGAAAAAGACATCCATTTTTACAGCTTCAAATATTACTAATAAACATATAACATAAATTAATTCATTACTTTCTATTAGTCATGTAACAATTTCAAAATTTTAACGTCTTCTCCTGAATCTTCAAAGCCTAAAATTCTTACCGTAGAAGAATCTTTAAGCGATAAAGTCATTAGAAATCAATCTCAACTGTCTATGATACAATTTTTAAGAAATAATTAATAATTAAATAAGGCATATATTAGGAATAAAACTAAACTGTTATCGTCTATGAAAGATACATAAATCTGAATTAAACTAGATCAAGTTGTTTTGAGCAAAATTCTTGTATGTAAAGTGGCGCCACTGTACACTTCTTTAGTAAACAACATCTAGTTTTCTATTGTGTTTCTATCTTTTAGCTGCAAGACTTCTGCTTAATGTCACCCTTAACCTAAATTTCATCAATATTATTTCGTAGTAACTTATTTTTATCGCATTGCGTGTTGATTATAGAATAAGAGAGTCTACAGGATTATATAAATATATATATACATTATTATATTATTATTATTTTTTTTTTTTTTTTTTTGGGGGGGCTTGGTTTTTGGATTATTTTTACAAAACATCCAAAATTTATAACTTTTTTTAATTTATTTTTGAAAATATTACATTTGTTATAATAAAAAAATCAAAAATCTATAGCCTTTCACCAAAAAAATTAATTTTTTTGTGATTTTTTTTAACTCACAGCTATTCAAAAAATTAAATTTTTTGGAAAGAAAAATTCAAAAATCTGCATCTCTTTACGAAACATTTCAAAAATTAATAACTGTTTACAAAAATTTTTTTTGAAAATAAATTTATAATATTAATTTTTCTTGAGAAAAATTTCAAAAGTTATATTTAATATATGTAAAATTAAATGAGATTTCAATTATTAATTTTTTGAAAAAAAATTTCAAATATAAAATTTTCTAGTATAAATCAAAAATTCATTTTTTTTTATTGGGGAGGGGTGTGGCTACAGCCTCTCCAGCCCACCCCCTGTGGCCTGCCCAATTTTACTCCCCCTCTTAAAATTATTTTTCGAACACGATTTGGAATATTCCGGCTAATTTTTGTCAAGTACACTACCTCAGTAAAAATTGCCTTTTTAGCCTAGACATACTCACGCCATATAAATATAAATAAAATAGTTAAATTGTAATAATTTATTTAACTTCTCAAAAGGCAAATAACACTCTACTTGACAAAATTAAATATATACATTAAAAAAAAACCCACTATTCTTGTCTATGTAAACAACTGCAATCATACTACAATGAGGAGGTATTTTACAATACTATTTAGAAAAAATGATGGCTTTTAGTAGACACTTAAATTTTTTGAACGTTTTTCAAGGAAGTTCGGGACTGTTCGAGACGGATACAACCCTAGTGCCGAATAAAAAAGTGAACATTATGCAACTTTATTCCACTCTTAATTACCCCATAAAAGAAAAAAAGGACATATCTTTTTATTTGGAACAACGTAGTTTAAATAAATGTGTCAACCTTTCTAACTAAAATATGGACGACCATCCATTCATCAAATATTTTGCATGTACTAAGATGGTAAAATTCTGTCAGGGTATACTTTTTTGCGACACATTTTTATCATACATAATACTACATTCCTTAATATAAAAATAGTTTTTACATATTTAACTAAATGAAGTATATGATAATATAATATTACATATTATCTTAGTCATGCTAAGAACTCGTCTACTACATATACAATAGGGTGGTTTGTTTTTCAACTTTTTCGAATTTCAATTACGGTTAGTTTGGAAAAATTGTGATACGGTAAAGAAAAAACCTATGAAAAATTGAATTGTATTTCGAGGTCATCTTTAGGTAGCACATTCAATTTAAAGTTTCAGAGGAGATAAATTCTCTTTATTTCGTCAATTAAGATTTAAAAAAAAGCATGAATCATTACTATGCATTAGTCAACTATGATAGACATAATTGCAATCTATAAAAAGTATAAATAAAGTTTTTTTCTTAAGCTAACCCATGGAGCATAAAGAAAGAATAAAAAAAATAAAAAAATATCTTTATTTTCTGATAATGCAATAAAATGATACGCACTATATGCGGATCATAAAAGTTTCCTAACTTTGACCATTAAAAAAACAACTTTCCTTATACTTTTTATAAGCTTACAAAAAGAGATTCGCAAATATTTTATGCAAATTCACTAAAAATGTCTTTTTCGTATCTATATTTATTAAGTATAGAGTTATGGTTTTGTTTCATAATTTCATCGAGATTTAAAGATTCCCTCATAGGAGAATAAAATTTTTTATTCGTAATTTTTATACCGTATTAGCGATTGGTCACATTAGTCATAATCGGAATTCGAGAAAGGTTCAAAAACAAACCTACCTAATCTACAATATATACATACGTAGAAGGTAAACCTTGAAAATTGTCCTTTGAATAATTATTGACGCCTTTCATAGCAAAAATAATTACAAAGTATTTAAGAAAGAGAAATTAGATTTATAACATGAAAATAAACGACAAACAATTACAAACGAACAAATTTGTCTTTTAAGTCAAGTAGGATACTATTTTCTTTCAAAAAGAAAAACACATGTTTTAAGAAATAAAGAACAATCATGAGGATTTAATGAGTCTATTTAAAAATGCTCAAACATTTGCAAATTTTCTTATAATTTTTAATTTTCATGACAAGATTATTTACATCACTGTGTACTCCACGAAAAAAATCATTTATATATATTTTTTCAATTGACAGAATAGTATTAGATGTTTAAATATTCTGTCAAAATGGGGGAAATACTCAATGCATTTGTCTCTGATAAGTACCATATTGTTTCCATAATGTTACTTAAGTTGTATGAATGTAGCTATATGTGTGAGTCACTTAAATTTAGCTCATAGGCTTATATAATAGGCATATTGACATAACTTCTCTGTTATAATGTGTGGCAATCAGGCTGTAGAAATAGTGCGGGCAGACGTGGTTTAATTTGTTCAAATGATAGATAGCGGTCAGGACTTCAAAATAAAACTGTTTGTTCAGTTGTTTCTTACATAACTTTTGTGTAATGACCGTTTAAAAAACATGTATTCTGTGACAAACGGAATCAAAAATTCACACTTTTTCATAAAATCCTGGCTTTAGATAGCCATATCTACTGATAGGAAAGGACTACAGGGTTGATTTACATATCATTTTATTAAAATGATGGCCAATTTGAGTCAAACTACTTAATACTTCCGATTTTTTTTTTTAAAGAAGCAACAGAAACTTATTTTTTTAGTAAAATATCCATATTTCGGAACTTGTGATATTGTGCAATCATATGTATGACCAGCAGCTACTTGATAATGACTAAATCAAGGTCCAATTTGTGAGAAAAAAAACTACAGGTTCTCAAAAACATAGGGATGTGACTAATTGATTCACTTGAATTACTTGAAAATGCTGAAAATATATTTTTATTTCCGCCAGATTAGACATATCTTTACAAAAATGAGTATATCTAAAAAACCATTGTAGATTTTGTATTTCTGAATTTATATTTAAAGTCTACATAAAGTTTAGGTTTAAAAAACATATATTACTTATAAGAATTAGATACTTGATATTTCCCAATTTAGGCAGTGAGACCGGGATGGAATCTCAAACCATGTCATACCACAACTATTCCCATTGAAACCTTTTAATGAAAAGTTATTTAAATGTGTACTATATTTATTAATCAAAAATACAACTTTTCTGATTTAAAAGCTAGTTTATTTGCCTTTTGGAGAAAGGAACTTGATGTTGTCCCACCCTGCTTTTTTATTTGTTTATACTGAGTCAGTTTGGCCTATAAATTATTCAACCTGTATAGTATATACTAGGAAAGGAGTAATTTCCTAGAAAATTCATGGTCATTAATATTTTGCGGGTGTTTATAATTTAGTCTTACAATGTTTGATGTAACAGTTTTAATCTGCAGGATCTTTTCATCATTAAATATATATTTTTTCTCGTATGCTTTCCCTTATTTACTGAGTGGTCCATTAGAATCTGAACACTTTGAATTTTAGACTTCAACAAGATATAATTTCTTTACTACCAATAGAATTTCGACAATATTAATACTATAAATAGATGTCTGAGCTATCTTAATCATTGATCAAGTGCTCTTAGCGTCAATGATGGCTCCCATGTGGCTATGGAAGTCCTGGCAAGTGCAAGGGATATAGTCCTCTGTCATGAGGTCGCAGTGCTGACTGACCGTAACTTTGAGGGCCTCAGTATTCGGATGACGGGCACTGCAGGCCTTGGCCTTCACATGGACCAAAAATATGTAGTCGAGGAGGTTGTCATCAGGGCTGTAGGGGGCCAAAGGTGTCAAAAAAGATTTCAAAAGATGGGGTTTCTTTCATGGCTGGTGTCAAAAGGGGCCTCTCCGCCCTCACAGTGCTATTTCCGCCCACTTTTTTTATAGCTCTCTGGAAAGTCTGACGTGAAACCCTAAAATCTCTTACATGGGTACTCATAGACTTGGGGAGATTGGCCTGGGCTATTTTCTTTCACTCCTTCGGATCCAGTTTTACCTTTTCGACAGAACCCTTCGTCCTCTCCGACGTTTTGTACTTGCTGATGGTGTAGATGTTGGTCCTGGACATGCCCAGCTGCTCAAAGTCCTCAAATTGAAATTCGACGATCACGTTCAAGTATCATTTTCTCGACTTGTACCTAGGCTAAAGAGCTTAGGTTTGTTTCGTTTTGTAATTAATTATTTATGCTTTAATATATTGAAATATGAATTAATTTCAATCGCTCAACCTTCATTCATTAATGAATTAGTAAGTCTTCAGATTTCAATGGGTCACCCGGTATACTAATGTAAGTTCTAAAGAAAGCAAAAAAATTATAGTTTTATGAGAATCGAATAATGATTAATTGTCTGATGTTTTGGTTTACAACATTACGATCTACAATTGTTATGAATTATATCAATGATTAGTGCTGTTAAAATATACCTAATTTGTGATGAAGATAACATAATAAATCACTGGAATGGACACTCGATCGATTGCAAATATCCGGTCATTTTTCCTATATAAAATAGCCTTTTTCTCTATGTTAAGGTAAAAATGTGCAATGTTGAATTCCCTGAAATTTAATATTTACTGCATTCATACTTTAATATGTGTTTTATATAATTAAATTTATTGTGCCATAAAGAGATGATTTCAGCTCTGTTTCTCAATTTGTTCAAAAGTGATGATCCGTTATGTGTGTTTGACCTTTTCTCTCACTTTGACCTTAGACTTTTTGCCACATAATACCTACATAATGACACTGTTTTGGGCAATAAATCTCAATTTGTTTCAAAGTTATGGTCGATTTGAGATTTTTTTACGTTTTGTGTTATCTTGAGATGGATCTCTCAAAAGTTAATGTCCTCTTACTGTGACCATATATCAGCTTCATACCAAGTTAGATCAAAATATATGTCTAACTTTTGCTGTAATCCTGGTGACGAACAGGAAAATTCCTTGCAGAGATAATAATTAACCTTCAAATGCTGCGACGTTTTCATCAATTTATTGTAACTTTTATTTTCATCTATAAAGTTATTACAAGTCGAAATATTTGCATCAAAATTATACCTTGAAAAATGTGATTAAAAAAGGCTCTAAAGGCCGAACCTATGTTTGTTGAAGATTTTAATGGTCATTTTTGTATTCTAGGGATGAAATAACAAAAAAATTATGTGGATTTTAGCCGGGAGCTTTTCCAAAACCTGAATTTTGTTACAAAAATTTTTAATACAGCAAATTAGGTTTATAAATTATATGGCTGCTTTATATCATTGAAGATTGTTTTTTTTTTTAATTTATAAGACTTTTGATTATTATGTATAAAATTTTCTTTCTGTCGGTAAACAGGATCGGGTTTAGGGAAGACATTTGGGTTATTTTCTTGGGTCCTGCTCTAGAATATTATATATTCTCTAAAGAAAACAAAATTTGAATGAATTTATAATTTAAAAAGAGCTTCATATAGTCCTATACCCTGCACATAGCAATCCCAGCCCTAATGGCACAGCACATATCTTGATAAATTTCAAATATTAATGTTACAAAATAACTTTTAATTTTAAGGATATGGATTTGATAGAATGTGTATTTTAACAAAATGTTTTAAATGTGCAAGCAATTCGTAAAAACTATGATTGACGAAGAGAACGAGTTTTATTGTATTTTTAAATGATAGATTTTTGTGTTAAAGAACAAATTGTTTACGTACACGCGGGACTATTTGACGTCATTTCATGTTTTTTTTACTCCATTTTTTTGACAAATGTATATTCCTGATATATAAGAATATCAAATATATTTAAAAAAATGAAAAATTTTAATCAAATTCTTTATTTTTTTGCAAGCAGGGAATGTATTGTTGTTTTGTAAACTTTGCTGTCAGGTTTTTGTTTATATATTTAGAAAAATATAAGTAAACATGACTCATAGAGTGCTGGTTTTTTTTTTTTTTTAGCTCTTTTCTATTGCAAACTATTAACAAATACATTTATACAGTAATACCTCGGTACTGGTACAACTTATAAGTCGAATAATTTGTTATTCGACTAAGAAATATTATTATTGTCTTTATGGTTCAACAAAGTTTTTGGAACTCCGAGAATGGTTCCTTATACAGTCAAATCTGGATGTAGAAAATTGCTATTTTTTAGATGAAAAGGGGTATCCAGAGTTTTCTAATATCCAAAGTATGTAAAGAAACACAATTTTTAGATACTTATTTAAATATCTATTTTAGAAATTCCTCATTTCAAGGGAAATGGTATTTGATTATATCCTGTTTTTATCAGATCATCCAAAAATTTTGGCTTATTTTTGAGCAAAACTGTTTTTGAGGCCACTTATGATAAGTAACCGTATTGATTGATAATCAATATCAAAAAAATTTAAAAAGAATTATGCAGAGCAAATATTTTATTGCCAGCTTTCGTTTTGTACCGTTAAAAAGGATTATCCTTTTATTGATTAATTATAATAATACCATAATAGGAAAAAAACTGGACTTTATACGGTTTTTGTACTTCGTGTTTCTTCTATGGGAAGTATTTTATGTATGCAAAAATTGGCATTCAATAGAACGTTAACTATAAGCGTATTTTTATTAAATCCTGATAGACTGTAGTTTGATACTTTTATTTATTCTAGCCATACGTTGAGATGCAAAAAATAGGTGGATTACCTATGAGTGTTTTCGGTATCGATCATAGTTTCTAAACAAAACTTTTTATCGAGTCCTAATATACATTTATTTATAAATATGTAATTGTTCTAGATTTGTTGTTTCAATTGAGTTTTAAATGAAGGAAAACAATTTCTTATTATTCGGGCCAATTGAAACGTATGTAACAAATTTGTTAATGATTAAAGATCCAATTGGAGTTAAAGATTTTGAAATTGTGAAATATATATTATGAAATTCACATTTAAATTTTTGAAATCATTCATATTTCCTATTTACAAAATGAAGTAAAGCTTTAGTTCAAACAAGATTGTTGATATTTAAAAAAATTTATTTATGTATGATTATATGCATAACAAACTTTTAGATAAAATTATCTGTGGAAGCATATATTCAATACATCAGTGGTATGGTGGTTTAATCAATTGATGGTCAAACGGATTTTTGGTATATGTGGAACAGAGATGTTTTTTTTGCTTTCGTAAAATGTGAAATTTTGATTATTGCATTATTTTAACTGTGGATGTAAATGTGGTTACTTCTTTTTATACCCGCAAATTTGTACAAAACTTGTATAAATATAAATCAAAATGCTACAAGTACTATATATAAGATATCGAGCTTATTTTCAATTAATCATTACGACATAAGTTTGGGGTTTCAGAAAGATATAATTTGTTAATCGTTTAATAAAAATATTACATCTTTATTTTGATAAAAAATTGTCTGAAATATTCATTACTATATGCGAATTTTGAAGAATGAAATGCATAACTATCAGCTTCTGATGAGGTTGTGTATATTAGATAGAATAATAGCTACAATATTATAATTTTGTAGCGACTGTTACATTTAAAAAACGTAGAATCTAAAAAAAATCAAAAGGAAATTACTTTTAATCAAAATGGTTTATTATATTCACTAAGCCTCAATTCCAAATGGTTAAGTAAACGACTACATCTAAACAAAGGTATAATCAGGATAAATAAAGATTATCATCAGAATATATTTTTTCAGGCGTATACTGAAAAGTATTGGCGATAATATGTATATGCACAGGAATAAGAAACATAATTAAATGTTACTGCAAGTCGCGTTCCTCATTCTGTAATGGATACACAACCACATTTCTCAACCTATGTGTACTTATTGTTGAAAAAGAAAACCAAACGTATATGAATGCTGATAATTATGAGCTGAAATGATGCCTAACACTTTATTCTTATTTTTGTTATCTGTTTCTTTGAAAATGTCTTGCGTTCATCTTATTTATGTATATTTATTGCAGATAATAATCATAATTAGAAGCTTTTTCTTTTTTTAACGAGATATACTCGTGACCTATTCAAGAATTGTCATTTTAATACTTTAGTTGTTATTTCTGGATGGACAGATTTTTTAAGTGTCTTGCAATTATCCCTGATTTAAAAAGGAAAAAGAATTAAATAAATAAATATAATTCTAATTGAAGACAATTGAAAACGTCATTTAATATGTGATGTTTTATGTTCAAAGCTGTTTATAAAAAAGTGTCGAAATCTTTTGTTGTTTCTCAAATGGATACACTCAAAAGACAGATCAGGGTAATGGTCGGACCGATAAACTAGTACCCAAAACATCTTTGTAAAAAATAACTACATAATACCTCCAAAAAAGGAGCTCTTTTTAGAGGGTTAAATTAAAAAAAAAGTTTTTAGATCTTTCAATAAATTATCCTTGTTTACCTAGTTATTGAGGGGGTAATTTTGAGACTTAACCCTTTTTATGACTAGTTATGTACAAATGATGCCAGATCCAATAAGATATTTCTTATTTTTTTGTGAGGTTATCATTTGTTTTGAAATAATAAATTAGATTAATAAATTGTTTGTTTTCCGTTCTCTCATTCATTACGGGGGAATTTAAATCCAATTAAAAGGTAGGATTTTTGGATAGTTTGATAAAAATGAAGTCATTTATTGATGGCCAGATAATGAGACAAATTTTCTTGTTATGTTTTTGTTTTTTTTTCAAAATGTGGATGACATTTTTGTCAGATTTTTCAGTCACTTTAGGCATTAGTGTATCATTCTATACGTGTTATTTATAACTGATGCTAAATACATATATGGCTACAAACGAATCAAGAATTTTAAACTATCGAGCTCTACCCGAGTCCAGAGTTAAATTGCCCGTGTTTACTCCGTTTGAAAAAATAATACTAGTAAAAATCAATTTCTAATACTCATTATTGAACACAATTCCGTCACCAGATCTATATCGAAAGAGAGGGTCGCAACTAGGAATTTTTCCTAGTTTCTCTAGTTAGAGATGATATTTTTATTTACTAATCATGTTGTCAAGCATAATAATTTAGTATTGGACACAATTCTGTAGGTTTTAAAAAACAAACAAACTATGTTTCATATCTGTCTCCATAACATATAATTCAAAAGAACAGGTGGTTAAATATAAGTGACGTGGAAGCACCAAAGATATATACTTGTTTGTCCTATTTTGTTTAGCTCTTTTTTAAGCACAAAACATCATGATTAAACGCCCCATTGCACAGTTTAATTAACATGCAACGTATACATTTTTGACATATATAATTTGCAAAGGATAACGTTTTTTTGTACAATCGCTTGCTTGACCTAAATTTGATTGTTCTTCAATGCCAAAGACTAAAAAGACGCTATCACTTACTACTACTCCATAAATGTAGATCATCTAAGCACAATTGACGCCCAAGTAGTTTATACATTTTCTTCATTATTTAACTTAAATGATGCTTAAATATCATGTTGATGACTTCAGTTGCAAATAGTAGAATGAATGCAACTTATGAGATGTGAAAAATGTAATGTGATAATAATTTTATTAGACAAATTATTTCATGGTGATATTTGTCAAAAAATGTCGTTTATTGAAGAAAATAGAGCAAAAAAAAAAAAGTGAAAGGAGATTAATATAAAAAACCTTGGACTATTTTACAGGCAATTAAATGATCTATGTTATGTAGGTAAATGTTGAGAAATGGTGCCAGCCAGAGAATATATAGTTGTTTTTATAGAAATTTATGCATGTTGCATGTAGATAAACAAATATAGGAAGTAGTTAGTTATGAGGACTGCTGTTATGTAAATAAAATAATCTACAAATGAGCATTGCAATCCTGAAAATTTGAAAAATGGGAGAGCAGGTTAAATTTTATTGTGTTTCATTAGATAAGTTACAGGCAGATACGAGCGGAAGGAAATTAACACAAATCCCACTCCCTATTCAGCAAGGGCATATGTAGGAATTACTCAATGTACGATTCCCAATTAGTTATGTTCTGAGTCCAACAAGGGTTTACATTAATAACAAATTATCAGATGTGGGATTAATTCAATATAATACAATTCAAAGTTGGGTTGAAATTTGGCGGGACGGGGATTATGATTTCTGAGACTATTGCAGATCCATTTACTCTACCTCAAATAATACCCATTCAAGGCCATTTGATAAGGTTTAAATTCCAAGGATCAAGACTACAATGTCATAATTGTTTTAATTATGGGCATACTAAAAATGTATGTAAAGCTGAGAGTATGAAATCAAATGAATATGATAATTTTTTGCAACAATTTATTATGGAACATGGTAACAAAAGAAATGAGTCTTCAAACAAGCTTAAAGAAGGGCCCTCTGACTCTATAGAAAGCCTGGAAAAAACCCCGAAAAATAAGCTGCTTTCACGACTGAAACAGATATAGTGGATATTGAAGATTTGCAAAGTTCTGTCGAGGAGATTTTCTCCAAATTTAATACCAGTGAAGAGATACTGAATCTAATAAAAGGAGCTGATAGTGACATTCTTTCCGCAATTATTCTCAATACTGATGATTTTGAGGCTACTTCAAATTGAATTTTCACGAATTCTTGCTCCTTCATTAAAAAAAGTAAACCAAGAAGCACAAGGAAAATATGACTTTGATGAGCAAATTAGCTTGGGAACTTTAATAGTAATCCCCCAGAATGGAAAAGATCCTAGATTTATATAAAAAAAATTAAGACCCCTTACTGTGCTGAATAAATCTTATAAAATTCCCAATGGTATCCTCCCCAATCGACTCCGTAAAATCTTGCCACCTATCTTCCTCAAGGCACAAAAAGGATTCATAAAAGGGAGGCGTATGGGACAATTCGGGAATAATGGACTCTTTGGACGGAAAATAAACAAAAGAAAACATCACAGTTATAGCAATTGACTTTTTGAAAGCCTTTGATAGTATTTCCAAACATCACATCTTGGAGTGTTTGAATAAGCAAAGGTTAGAAAGTAACTTCATTTGAATGATCTGTTCACGAAATCTCTGCACCGAATACGGACGAAGAGGAAACTTTTTTTACATTCAGTGAGGTTGCAGACACGATGACTCACTAGCCCCTAGTCTCTTCATTATGCTAGTAGATCAGCTAAGGGAAAATAGTATTTTGACATAAAATTAAAGGTATTACCATAGACAATCTCAGACACAAGATAGAAACATACGTGGGCCGTATAACAACATTATATATATTTTATTATATGCAGCAATTGTTTGTTTTTCACTTTATTTCAATGCTTTATACAATGTGTTACAATCTAAACGTTATAAAATATCGGGAAAAAACACAAAACTACTTCAGAATCTGAAAGTAATGAGTACATAAGAGGTTGGGAGAAAAAGTAATTTTGTATTTGTCAATGCTTTATACAATGTGTTACAATCTTCCGATTGAAACCAAATATTCCCCGTTCTGTTTGATAACTTATTGCCAACAAGAATCCAACTTCATACAGTCCTTTTAATAGAAAACCTTGTCCCCATTGGCTAAAAACTCGGACAACCAATTTTCACAGGCCTCTATTTAGAACTAATCTCTACTTCTTTACTAAGCAGCTTCAAACAGTCTAGTTGTTCACAGTAAAGTGCATAATTGAGCAGAAAAAAATCGCTCTAACCACTGTTTAGCAGCACATACCAAAATATTATCGGCCCGTATACATTCTCAATTATCTTGGTCACTTTAGACGCGTTTTTCCCTTTCAGGTCTAAAAATCTAAAATAAGGCGATTTTTTTCCTTTGAGACCTCCTTATAATTCAATACTGTTCAAAAGAGTTTGTAATATACAATCACACCTTTACAATGCCTTATAGTATGATTTGATGTGACCAATATGATAAAAAAGAACAAAGAAGATATTCTTAGTAAAAAAAAGGGTGAGAAATGCAATATTACTTTTTCCTTATCCCCATATAATAATTTTAGTGTTTTTGTCATTGTTTAAGCTTATCGCCAAATATTTATTAAAACTGTTCATTTTGGTTTTTATTGAGTTTGGAGAGTTATAAAAATGTTATGCTCTGTTTTAAATTTGTGAATTTTTGAAACAATTAAAATACAACAATAATTTAAATTTCGTGTAGATAAAGTATCCATCCTTAGGACCAGTTCTAGAAATTTTTCCTAAAAATGTCTATGGCTTGAATAGGACAGTACACATATCTCATTTAATTCTATTGGAATACCATACCCACTTATTATTTCTATTAAATTCAATAATTTATTATATTACATAACAGAATAATTATAAAAAAATACCTTCCATGACGTCACAAGGGATAGAGTTTACCTTCTTAGTCTAGATTTTTGAATATCATGGTCCGGTTGTCTTGACGAAGACCAAATCTACTATATTAAAATGTTTATTTTTGTAAAGAGAAAAAGAATAATTATTATCTATGTCCCTCGGGTCAGCTGGTCTGAATCCCATAGTCACAACACTACAAAACTTGTCATTTCTATAAATAAATGTCACTATGACTTGTTCCACACTTATTGAACTTGGAAATTGAATTATGCGGAAATTAAAGATATTTTTTCAAATCCTAAATAAGCATGACGAATTTCTTTGTGTTTATACGGATCTTTATGCTTACATAGGTCAATATGAGACAAGGAATGCTTTATACGTGGAACTTACACTCTTTTCTTGACCAACTAAAGGATGTTTCTTTGAGGAGAATAAATATGAAATTAAAGGGATCATATTATTAAAACAATAAATATTTTAAGTAATTAAAAAAAACTTTGTCGGTATATTTATCCAAATAATGATTAAAATACATGTGTGTTTTTTTTTTTTTTAAATTCCTTACAACATTTAGTACACGATTGTTTAAACTCAATTTCATAACTATTGTACAAATAGAAAAGTAGCCTTATGTTGTTCATAAAAAAGAAAGGGAGAAAGAGTGCACGTTCAATGAATAGAATATTCTTTTAACTAATTACATCTCATCTAAAAATATAAGAACCCATTTACTCATGGAGTGACATCTGTCCAAAAAAAATTATATATATATATACAAAATATACCTTAAATTTGTACGAGAAAACTTAATTTTTTATTGAGAGTACTTTTTAAAATTTGTCATTCAAGGTTCCAATTTTATATTTATTTTTTTCATATAAAGGCTTTTGAAATTATATAAGTATATGTACACATATAGTAAGTAGGTAGTCGAATTTCTGAAGTCCTATTGTTTGCTAAGAGTATATATACGTACACAAAAAGTACTACAAAACCCTTAGACTTCATTATTGATTTTTTTCCCCAACTTGGGATAGAATAAAAAAAAGAATGTCAATTTAGTTCAAGGATAATGGATCTTTGTTTGATTTTGTCAATAAATTAAATTGGATCATTATATGTAGTATTTTTGTATATCACCACCATATCATTTATTATTTTATATCAAATATTGACTGGGTTGATAATTTTATACACATAATTATCACTAAAGCCATCATAAAAGTCCTTGAAATATTTTTATTGATTTGCCCCAATTTTTATCGATATATCTTTATATATGACTAAATATGGAATAAATGCAATTATCTTGTCCTTTTCTTTATTTCAAAAGATCTGAAAATATCTTGAGACGTAGTTATAGACAGTCAAACCTCGTATGATACAAATATTCCCGCACATTCCCCCTGAAATATACATTATTAGAAATGCAATTTGTGTAAGAGCGTGAGCAAGATATATCGTATTACTGAATTAGGACCCTGTTTATATTATCTGCCTGTAATATATTTTTGTGGAGGGAAAAGGAATGACTGTTAAAAAGAGGATCCCTTCTCCATTAAAATTGAATTAGTACAGGGAAAATAATATAATTGTATTTAAATTAATATATATTTATTTTATAATGCATTTTTCAATCAATTTACACCAATGATCGACGATAATTCTTCTTCTAGAGAGAGAGATGTCAGCACATAATGAACATAAAAGAAAAAAAAGCTCAATTAACCATCTTTCCTTTCTTGATCGGTATTCTTAGTTGTTTCATTATACTGATCCCTTCTTGATATATTACATATAGAGTGGTTTCACTTACGTCATATATTGTATCATAAATCGGAGCCATATAGTTGATATATTTGCAAAATGCAATGGACATATTTCTAAGAAATTTTAATAAAAACTTGTCCAAAACAACTTTTTAAATTAGAAAAAAAAACTTAACATCTGTTATGGATACATCTTGGTGCTAAAAAAAAGCAAGGATATTGGAATTTCATCAAACTAAAAGGTACTGAAAATCCATGAAATGATTAGATTTTTAAAATAAAACTTTATTTAGGATCCATTAGGGACAAAAAATGTAGGAAATAGTGCATGAACAACCTAAAAAAAAAATATATTATCCGCAAGAGTGTGAGAGTCTGTAACTTGTTTTTAAAGTAATGGCGTATATTGAGAAGAAAATGTAAGTACCATATATCTACAGGGTTTATTAGCAAAAAAGTCCTGTCTTCACTAATTAATTTCTGAACGTAATTACAAGACAACTGGAAACGATATCACAATTTTTTATTGAAGTTATCCAAAACCACAATATTAAAGATTCAAAATTCAAGTTATCTATCATCTGTGGCCTCACATACCTCAACACATTCTGAAAATTTTGGCAGAATCAATGAAAACCTATTCCTTGACAATGTAATCTTTTAAATCAATGACATTGTAATGGGAGGTTCTACAGGCCTTTTTCTGTTGCATCAAAAATCATAATTAAGTGGATTCAAATCGGGGGAAAATGGGGGACATTTTTCCTTTGACCATAATCTCCCGAAGTTGTCCGTACACCATTTTTGGGATTGTTGCTGCTAAGGCATAGAGCTCTGTCTAGCTGCCAAATATAGTTCTCATTAGAGTAATTCTCGTCTACCTATTCAGGGCTTTACAACGTCCTTGCTATTTCAGAAGGACGAATTTGGACACAAAGGAAATCTACTACTTTTTGCCTTTGGCATTCTCTCTCCGTGATTTTCTAGATGAAATGACCTCAAACCAACGCTAGTGGATACATTGTTTAATTATACATTCAATGAGGTCATTTTAATTTATATTGTGCCTTACTTTAGATTCAATGTTTGCGGAAAGACACCGTATTATTTTGCTTATTAGCCCTATATATTTTATATTTAATAAAATGGTCATTCAGGGAGTTGTATTATTTTGCAGCAAGACGGTGCCATACTACAAATGTCGCTTTGCTTATAAACTAATATAAGTATGTTATAATGCCCTACTGGAGAAAAAAAACTTATTTTATCACATCGTAATACATTTTTTTACATAGTGTAAACTATTTGCATATTCACTTTTATAATTGATATCATATACTTTTAATTCATATTAGGGTTATTTATAATATGGTAAAATAAAACGTTAAGGACATAGATTTTTGATGGACAGTAAAGGTCCAATTTTTTTTTTTTTGTTAATCCCGTTTTGACACCCAAATACATATGTACATACACGACAATAGTTGACTATTTTTATAATTTAAATCAAAAAATAGTGTTTGTTGGGATTAAGTTCTGGAGTGCAGGGAGAGAAAGATTATTTATTTGCCAATGAAGTCATAGTACTGCTAACTCAGCTACTTCAGCAACCACCTGGGACATAAAAAGGCGCTAAATATTGTTGCCAAACTCAGGGTACACCTTTTGACACATTTGATACCTCCTAATTTGAAATCTCCATATTGTTGTGGATGTAAATTATCGTCACGGTACAACCCCGTTCTTACTCTGTTTTTTTATTTCTGGAGCAGCTGTCGTCGTGATGCCGAAACAAATCACTTAATTTGTTCATACAACAACAGTTTTGGCGGCAAAAAAAGATATTACCATCAGACAACTACATTATAAGAAAATCCCCGGCTCATGCAAACACCGATTATATCTTAATGCCCTGTAGTTATTTAGGTTCTCAAGATAGTCAATGCTGACGTCACAAGAAATACTCTATTTGGCACAGAGACAGCACGCAATACGTTCATCCAAAACTAATGCAAGTTGAGTTGAAACTCACCTACTTCTTCTTCCAACTATCCACCCTGAAATTATGTGTATGGTATGTAGCCAATTAATTACATCCTTCTCTCCCATTGTTGTCCACTATTTCTCATTTAAAGCTCATAAAGATTTGCATAGCTTCAAGATTATATTTAAATTCTGCAAATTGAGGATCGGAACGCTAATAAGAAGGAGAATGATGAGATACATCAATAGTTGAGAAAAAAAAATAGAAAGGATAAACTTTGTTGTTTCCTATTTGAAAATGATATGCTTAAAATTCACTTGAACGTTTCGTAGCTCTGGATTGGGATATGACCTAATTCTGATTCCGTTTAGTGGTATTGTTGCCACGGGGGAGGGGGGTATAGTGATCCTTCTCTATGAATTATTGTGATGTCAGTCGAAAAATTAGATGATTTATCCTGTGACTGTTTAAAATAACCTATATTGGCGATGTTTTGAGTATGAACATGTTCCATCATAAATCATTAATCTTTTCGATGATTTAAGGAAACAAATGTCATGTAACAAGATCAACTGATTGGAATATGCTTTAACGAAGAATTTAATGTGCAGACCAGAATAGGATATCAGTAGTTTTTGCTTTGAAGAAAAATCCTTGTCCCTTATCCTACTTTATGTGCTATTGTTAGTAAGTTATTGATAGCTCTTTGCATCTTCATATCTTATGGAAAGGGATTTACGAACAAATAAAACCTATTTAATGATTGAACCTGGACACTTGTGACTAAACTTGAATAGTTTGAAGCCAAAAGTTGACAAATTGTAATCAAAGTTTTCAACTCACATTATTTTTTTGTAGTTTTATGAAGGTATTAACATTACTATTTTTTGATTTGTTTCAATGCCAATCATAATACTATGTACATGAATTGATTGTTTTTTCTATAAAGTTTTGGGTTGTATTACAATTATCCCCCTTAAAAAAATCTATGGAGGTCTGAATGACTGCTGCATCTGTCAAAAAAAGATTTAAAGTTAATAAGTTTAAGAAAATTTAATATGAATTCACAGGTATAAAATATAATGATCGTAAAAAAGCATTCAATTTGTTTACGGATGCTTCTTGCTTATACTTAGTATCATATATAATAGTTTATATGGTTAAAATGTTCATTTTTTTAATAAGAGGGCAAACATGATAGGAACGTACCTGTTTTAGGAATTTAAAGGGAAGCAAAATATATTTAAACAAAAGTTTACTAAAAAAATGATTTTATTATTTTCCAAAGGACTATTTTATTTTATTTCTATTTAAATATTTATTTATTTATTTTAATTGTATGAGTACTTTTCTGTTTGAAAATAAGCTATCCACGATTGCCTGGATTGTATACATCCAAATTTTAACATGTTCTAATGATAAAGTTTCATAGCAAAGTTAAGTTCACCACATTATGTCAAGATGAGGTAAAAAGTAAGGAAAACAAACTTTAAGTTTAGTCCTTATTTTAAACTGACGTGTGCTATTTCAATACACGTCATAATTGCATGAATTAATTCCCCTTCAAATATATAAGTAAAAATCATATCCATTCATTTTTGCCAAATAAGGTAATACGAGCCAAAATTTCTACATAACATATTTTTTTAAGGAGTTGATAATAAGAGAAACAATATATTTTTTTCTTTACTCAATGACGTCTATGAAATAACACACAGTGTTTTTGCAATGAACATACTAGACAATGGAAAACAAACAAAGATCAGGCTAAATGACGTTACAAATTTTAGTTGTTCCTTGAGTTTTTATTCATTTTTTGAATAATACTTTATTCATGTACTCTTCAACAATATAGAATAATAAATTTATACTAATAAACTATTCTGTGTAATCCTTCGACTGTCGATACAAATAGTACTTTTTGGTTGCAAAAGTTTCTGGATAATAAAGAAAAGGAGAAAGTATGATAAATTACCATCTCAAAATAATAATCATGTGTAGATATTACTTGAAGTCAATGTTGGAACTTGAGGAAACACCTCCAGGGGTTTTAACTTTAACAGGCTTGCTCTGCGTTCCATCCCTTCTACACTTCAATACAGTTACTTGAATAATATAGTTTGAATGATAATGGCTGAAGTTTAGTTACATTAAACTATGTTTTCTTTCTGAATCCACTATTACACTAGGGACACATCAACTCCCTTGTGTGGCACATAGATGAATGTCATAAACAATTTTAAAGTCCAAGTGAACTAAAGTCATAATACCGTCACCAAGAATATTATAATTAATTTCCATGCATAAAATAAATTTGTGAAAGTGAAATACGATGGAGTTCGTGTGATCAGGGATTCTTATTATGAAGACGACAAATCTGTTTAGACTAAATGTAAGAACATTCTTGAAGGTTTTGATGTTAGTTGACTGTATTTTGATAGTTTTTGATTGTGGTACTTGATATTTTCTAGAATATTATATACTCTTAAAAGTTTTAGAACCTCTATTATAGACGAGTGGTTCTCAAATAGGGTTTCACGTACCCCTTGAGGTACTTGGAAGCACTCCAGGGGGTACTCAAGATTTTGAAATATACATATATCTAGAAAATAGCATTTATTTAAATACAGGAAGCGGGGATCAAATTGTCGACAAAATATTTTTCTACAAAAAACAACACAAAATATACATTTTTTAACTTTTTTATTAAAAATTAAAACTATGACGAGCATATAGGTCTAGAATAGCCATTCATTCGATATAATCACCGTTGGCATCAATAACGGCCTCAACACGGCCTCTGAACCGGCCGCAGGCTCTTCTGACCATCTCATTGTCCATGTTGCCGAATATCTCCTTGATGGAGTCCATCAGGCTGGCCTTGGTGCTATGGGGATGTCTGTTGGTATGTCTCTCGACATAGCCCCAGACAAAATAGTCCAAAGGATTAAGGTCGGGAGAGTTAGGAGGCCACAAATCCTTGGTTACGAGTTACATAACAGTTCTCGGTTAACCACTGCATGGAGATTTTGGACACATGGCAGGGTGCTGAGTCCTGTTGCCACACCCAGGGCCTGTCTCCGACCCCCTTGGATCCAGGGCAAAACCACCTTCTCCATAACATCCAGGTAGACCTCTGTATTGACCTTTAGACCCGTTTCAAACATGTGGGGAGGCATAACATGACCTTCACTGCTGACCACCCCGAACACCATGACCGTTGCAGGGAACTTGGTCTTCATTACCTTCCACACGTGGCTGGTGCAGGTGTTCTGCTTGTTGACCTTCTGATCTTGACAGAAATTCTTTTCATCAGAGAAAACCACAGCATCCCGGGCTGCTTTGGGTGCTTGAGCTTGTTGAGCAATTTTGTTGACTTCATCAGCCTGTTGTCCTTTGCCTTCTTGGTCAAGATCTGGCCCACCTGCATCTTGTAGCTCCTGCACCTTAAATCCTCAGATACACAGTCCCTTATTGTTTTCTCATGGCAGCCCAGATCCCTCTCCATGGCCTTCATGGACCTGGTAGGGTCATCCTCAACCATCTTCTTCACCTTGTCGACAAAGTCAGTGTCCCTGACCTTCCTGTCGGCGCCCTCCTCCTTGGGTGCTCTCTTTATGGTGGCATCAACATCCCAGGTGTCCTCTAGCTTCTTACGGATACGCTGAACAGTCCGTAAATTCACTCCTAAGGTTGAAGCAATCGTTGAATTGGAGATTTCATTATTAACCAATGCCATGACTACGGCGGACCTCAAAAGCTCCTCGTTCCTCTTATAGCTCTTTATCTCCTCATATGATGACGGCATGATGCTAACTGAACTACGTATCGTCAGCTGAGGAGAATAGCTTTCCTATTTGGTAACCGGTTTTTTATTTGATAATGTCGTCTTCAAGTTATCAAGGTTTAAAGTAGGCGACAAGTTTGATCCCCGCTCCCTGTATATTATGCCCACAAATGTAGGTTTTGACTCTTCTGCCACCTATTAGGAAAAAATATATTTAATAGAAAGAATGAGTAAAGTTGTATGAAACTAACAATGTTGAGGCAGTATAAGTCTCTTTTTTTTTAACTGAAAATGCTGTCCCTTCAGGTTAAGGTATGTATCATTAAAAAAGGTTGAAAACCATTGATTCAGACTATTGTTCTTAGATAAATATTCCTTTCCCATAAATTCAGATATAGAGCTCATAACTTGCTGAAATATTAAATTTTTTTTTTTTTTGAATTTCTCCTTTTCTTAATTTTTATTCGAGATTGCTTTTGTGTTGACACAGCACATTTATTGTAGTGTGGATAGATAGACATAACAACTCACTCCTAGCTGCATTTTTTTATGAAAAGAACATTCATCTAAGTAATTGTCCTCGATTTTTAATGTCAGGAGAACATATTATAAGTATAAATACAATACATTCAAGACACATTGCTTTCACATTGAATATCTATCTCAATCGACATTCATTAAAAAACCCCAAGTATAATTGCAGTTTTAAATTCTTATAAATATAGAATCCCCCCATACTCTTATTTTGATCTTAGTGCATCATCTATCCTTTTATAACGATATTTTATTTTCGTATTCTTATAATAATTAGTACAACATCCGAATCGACCTAGATTTTTACAAACAAATCTATTTCGTTATCTGTATAAATTTTAAGGACATTTCATTTTTGAAACATACTACAAATAGATAGAACTACATATTAGACTAGTTCTTAAATTTGTTTTTTCGAAATGTTGGAAAAACAAATTACGGAATTGTTGATTTGGATAAAAAAAGAAAACATTTATAGATTAAAGGTTCTGCAGGACCTTTGAAATAAGATAAAATTCTTCCTTAAAATAGGCTACATAAAAACAAAAAAAATAAAAATAATGATTTTAGGGGAAAGTGTTTGAACACTTTCCCAAAAATCATTATTTTTAATATAAAAGTATAAACAATAGGGGTGGGGATTTTATATCCAGAAAATTTAGGGATCGTGTATATTTTATAATTTATTTCTCCAAATTAATTAAGCAATTCACTAATTTTTTGCTCTGACAACTAAGAATTTATAGTGTAGTCAACAACTAAAACCAAGCACTTCCAACTCCCACCACAGTCTCCAAGGAACTCCTTGTCCTTATTGGACTCTGCCTCGAGAATAGAAGCCCTCAAGAACTCCCCATACAAAGTAGTCAAAGGTGCTTAGATCCGGCGAGCTAGGAGGCAACATTTCCTTTACCCTAACCAAAGAGATATTAAACCCAATTTAAAATTATAGCATGACGATGTAAATATTAACATAGGTTTAAGCTCTCTAACACAATTATCTATGAAGTATTTACATCCTTGAGAGTCTGTGCGACACGGAGGGGCCCAATAATGGCTATTTCAAGTATTTTGATTTTAATCGTTATTTAGTCTTGTGAGCTGAATCTGATGAGCACACTTTCATGACCATAGATTTCAGTGTTGCCAAGATATTGAGGTCTAAACTTGTTCTGGATTTAAAATCCACACCTTGTATATTGATGTACCGCGTATAGAGCGCATTTTGTTGTTCTTTTATGAAAAACCTAAGATCCCACAGATATTTTTTCTATAAAATTGTGAAATTTATAACTTTAAGGGCCCTTTGCAAGCTTTATATATGGAACATTATGGCTCAATATTTTTAGACTACACTACATATATCCTGTCACCATTTAGAAAAAATAAAAACTAATTTATGAATCAGTCTATTATTAGAAATAATAATTACTTTGTATTTAAAGCCAGGGTTAATATTTATACCAATGTATTAAACTTATGTAAGTGTAATTGATAACAAATTGAAAGAAATTGAAAAATGATTCGCATTATATATCCAACTTGTCCTTACTTTTGAGTCATTTACACCATCAACTGATAATACTTTCTATAAATAAAAAGTGTGTAGACTCTTATTTCTTTCAGACTTTACATGTCTTACTGTATCATTAAACAATATCCCTGCGAATAGTGACAAAGAACTGCATACCACAAATAGTCTTTAAGCTTTTTGATGAAATAAATTTGTTCATTAAATTTCGAGTGTCATACATAGGAATTACTTTCAGCTGGGTCATTCCTTGATTGTATAAATACAATCATGATTGGCTTTGTTTCAGATGGAATTCCTTGCTGACAGATTTAGATTTATTTAAATCCTTTGTAGCTACGTGTATCCGTGCGGGTAGGTCCCTCATTCCATCAGTTTATTCTTCTACAAATTTGACGAGTGAGTTCATTCACTATGGTCATTGCCTACATACAATTATTTACTGTCATGATGCTGCCAAAATATTTGATAAACAAGGAATCCCCCAAAATAATATAACATTTGCAAAAAAAAAATTAAAATGCTAATCAATAACTTTGTGAACCATTTCTCATCCAAAACTGTTTGATTTTAAGAATTATATCAGACAAATTTTGTATTAAAACAAAAAATAACACATTTAAATTTACAATTAAAAATAAAAATGTTACCTCTATCATTCAAAAAATCGGTCCTGGTCAACTGACAACAACACTTTTCCCTTTTGAATAAGAAGGAATTTTGTGATTTAAAAACGTTTGTAGGATTGAAATTTTCTCGCAAAATTAAATTTTGGTAGCATGTTACTTATAGACTTGTAAAAATAGGCCATGCATGTATATTAAATAAAAAGAAGTGGAAATCAGAATGGTAATCTGTAAAATTTTAAGAATATATTAAAGGAGAGCAACATAAGTACAGATGAAAATCGTGTGTATAGTGTGCATGTTAAAAAAAAAGAAACTAAAAACCCATATGGTAACCCTTACAATTAGAAAAATGTTTTGTAGAAGATCAGCTCTAATCAGCTGAGGGTCGAAGGAAATAAACAAGGACCTTGGTAAGAATGACTTCAATGTCGATCTCCAATTATAATCAGAGTCTTACAAGGACTCGCAATTATAACTCCCCAACAAATACTCAAGGATACTCCCTGTCTTTTATTTGCACACACGAATGTGCAATCAGGTTCTGTATATATTTGAATCTATTTAGGGAAGAAAGTTTTCTGCTCGTGAATTAAATAATAAAATAAATTATTCAGATCGCCAAATCTAAAAAAATCATACAATTTACATGACTAAACATAGTTGTCATTAAATCTTGTTGGATTGGCTACAAACAAATATGAGAAAAACTAAATAAATACAAGTCCAACTCCGTATCTTGTAAGAACCTACTCAAGAGTCATCCCGATTTTGATCCTTAATTATACTCTGAATCCAACTGATAACTCAACAAATAATCCCCGATGTTACTCTCCGTCATTCACAAACACACACCCTTTATACTGAGATGCAATAACCTAAAGAATTAAAGAACAATGATTATAGCTTTGGGAAAAAAATATAACATTATTCAAGTTGCAAATACAGAAAGTTTTGCTCATGTTTAATGTTATATTTTTTACAACTCTAACGTCTTTACAAATGTATCTTTTGTGAAAATTATAATTATATATTATTAATTAATTCGGAAGTTTATACAAAAATAACTCACTCAACTATTTGAATCAATTTCCATCCTCTCAGATATTATTTATTGTAAGAGTTCATTAAAATGGATCAGTCAGTAAATTAAAAAATATGCATCCTGTTGAAATGTATACAATGTTCTATATACGTCATTACATGTACATTAGGGTGTACCATTTTAGGCTACATATTGATGAAAAATTAGGCTTGAAAATTTTCATCCTTCGAAGGCAGTAATATCTCAGCCCTTTACAATGGTAAAGATGAGGTTTTTTCTTCTAAAATTGGCTAATTTCAAAGGACTTGAGAGGTCTGAATTTTAAAAGTATTAAAGTCATGTAACATCTGAAATCTCAACTTTTAGATTTTTTTTCTTGTTTACTACCACAAACAACAATTTGCGAACAAATTTCCTTGGACTTGGAAGAAAAACCTATTTTTCTATACTACAGTTGGCGTGAGTGAAATAAAAATTCATTCCTTATATTTGTTGAAAGATGAATTCAATTCAAAATTGAGTAAAAGATTCAATTGAAATGGAATAAGGCATAATATTTCTAAAACTAAAAGTCCTGTTAAATTTAGATGTCAGTTAGCTTCTTTTGTTATTATGAGGATTTTGATTGGTCCATAAATAAAGAAAGTATAAACACATTTAAATGAAAGCTTTTCCACGATTTTCATGCTAACTGGAAGCATTTATTTGCATTCTCTTTTTTCATAAGCTGTTACCATTATCAGTTAACTCCATATCATACAAGTAGATCTGATAACATATAACATAATTGATTAATGCAAGACCGGATCGAACATTTGAGTGTACTCATAAAAGACGGAAAGTAACTTGATTAAATTGTTGGAGTGTTATAATTGTAAATTCTTGTTGGACTTAGAAAATAATTGAAGATCGACATGAGAGTAATTTTTGCCTATGTCATTGTGAATTTGCTCTCTTCTTCCTTGTCTGGAGGGTTTTGTAGCTGATCTAATCAAATGTCATGATAGCTAACCCGCTCTCCTTCAAACCAATCTTCAAATTTTCCGGGTTACCATGCTGGTTTTCGGGTTCTTCTTTTAATGCCCTTTAAATGCGAACTATTTTCCTTATTGGTAATAATCTGTCGGCAAATATAGGAAATATAAATAGATTGTCATTTAACTTCAAATAACCCAAGTAATAACGTAATTTGTAGAAATAATTGTCATATTCTGTTTTGTAAATGAAATAACAAATGTTTATTTAAATTAAACCTCGTACTCAATTTTGATTTATATAAATCAATCAACAAATATTAGATACATGAATAAATTTATATTTCACTCCAAACAAACCTTGTACCTATATAGAACGTTTTCATAGACGTCATAATATGAACAGACAGTGCTCTGGAGGTGAAGGATATGTACTAAGTTTTAAAAACTATAATAAAAATCTTCCTTTTAGGTGCGTTGTTTATTTCACATACCGTGGAAACACTTTTTAGGTATTCTTATCGAATGAAGTTCTTGCAATTGAGATTTCAAAAATGGGTTTCATTTCACTTAAAGTTCAAACATCTCAAATCCTTTTTAAGTAGGCAATTTCAGCCGGAAAACATTTTTCAATTATCTAAATGTCTGGAGTTCTCTAAAATGACTATTAAAGGCTGAAACTTTGCAAAGAACCCTTTTTTATTCATACAAAGTATACAATCCCTTGATGCAGAGATAATAAGAGATTATCCTAACAAGAAGAAACTCTAATTTACAAGAAAAAATAAAACTAAAACTTTAAAAAAAAAAGATTTTATTTTCATAGTGCTGTTTATTTTATTTTTTGTACAGTAGTGAAAAATATTTTCATAAGTATAAAATAAATAAATATAGGAAAAGTGTGTAATGATTAATATTCATATATTAAATAGACGTTGCAAAATTCACTCAAAAAGTGCTTAAAAATATTTTTATTTGCATGATTTCAACATCAAAATGGTCCTACATTGAATAAATACTAAAATGACAAGAGGCGTTTTTGAAGATTTTGATCATTTTTTAATGAATTTATTATTATTGAAGTTGCTGATATATTTTATATATGGATTTCAATGTACTATTTAATATCATTAATATTTACATTAGGATAAAAAATAATTGTCAACTCAATCTCAATTTGATATCTACTTACACGGTTTAGTAGTAACACTTAAAAATAACACTTTGACCATTTTATGTTTTAGGGTTTCATTAATTTCTAGCCAGTTATTTACAAATGTGCTAAAACCATCTATAACCATCTATTTGTCTTGTTTTAGCTACTGCTCTTTGAGTGATTAGTAAACCAAATCTTTTGCTGTATACATCAGTCAAATCGTCTGAGTTAACGAATAAATAGAGAAGGTTACAATTTATTTAACTGCATTATCAAAATATATAAATAATTGCCAATATTCATTTTTAATGTTTAAATAGCATTCTCTAGAGTATTTGTGATAAAATGTAGATTCAAAGGAATATGAAGAATGTTTATACAGGGTGCACAACTTATATATGGCGCCACTTTAGCATCCTCTCTTAGCCAAACGCAGGCACTTAGACAGCACTTTTTTGTCGTATAGCTTGTTCAAACATTTATAAGTTTGAGACTTTGGGACTCTGTGAGACACCTGCTCATAAGATAAGAATGGTATTTGAGGCCTCTAAAGGTGATTTTGAGGCAACCGCAATGCGAAATGAGATCAAAAGTCGAAGTAACAATTTTGACAACTTCATTTTGTTGGACTGTTGTACTCCAAGCTCGCCGAATCGAAATCTGATTGACTTTTTTTGTAGGGTGCAACTGAACCCCCCTACAACAATAGGATCAAGAAGAAATTCCAGGATTTGCCAAGGGACATTGTAGTGAAGGCCTGCTTGCACATTCGGCCTCGTAAAGAGGCTGGGATGATTTTATTAAATAAAATAAATTAGAAGCCATCAAGTTTTCAGAATCTGTTTTTATTTTTTAAACTGATTATTAGTTTGAAAGAAAATTGTGTTTGAAAAAAAAAAAAATCATTTTCGCGGCACAGATAGCTTGCACACCCTGTATATTATGTAGTATGTACTCAACGAAGTGTACATACAGTTGTTCAGGCAAGTCCATGTACATTGATATAATATTAAGTATAATATTTGATGACTCATTCTATAACTCTTCCTCTCTTTATATGTAGGTATGGAAAAGCACATCTATCGTGCGGGTACACGTCTAAAGCGTGTTATCACATATAACGTGCGTCTACGCGTATAATTACAAATATAAATATATGCATATTTACTCTTGTTAGTTGATTATAGGAAGTATTTTTTAGAGAAACTCTTCTCCCGATATCATATATATCAATAACGTTTACACGCACGATAGATATAGTAACACGGCTTAAGACTATAAAATAAATGTATATATATATATAAATGGGTACTAGGACAATTGCCCGTGGAAGACTGTCCCGGAGAAAATTGCCACGGAGGAAAATAGACCGTATTTTTTTTCAAACTTCATGATGAATAATAACATACTATAAAGTTACTTCATACTATTTATGAAAAATGTCATTTCTTTAAATTCAATCCAATCTTCTATGAAATGAATCGAGAGGATTGGCAAGGGAATGAGGGGGGGGGGATAAAAAGCTTTGTGCCTCTTAAAATATGGTTGATACGGCCCTTAGATTGCTAAAAAACCCTTCAAATTAATCCAATAGATCCAAGGAACCCTCTCTAATACCAAAAAATATATTAAGCCCTCGAGTTGTGCGGAGTACCTGGGGGGGTACCCCTGGATCCTTAAAATCACTGTCAAAGCATCACATACATCCAATGAACTCCTATAATACCATAAAATAGTTTCAATCCCTCGTGTACTTGGTGGTTTTTAGCAATCCCACACTACCTCTCGGCAAATTCGACGGTGGAGGGAATTCAACCATATTTTAAGAGGGCCTAAGCTATTTATCACCCCCCTCCACTTACCAATCCTCTCGATTAATTTCCTAGACGATTGGATTGTATTTAAGAAATTATATTTGTCATAAATAATATTAAGAGTAAATTTATAATTTATTTGATGATTTTTTTATATTAGATTATCCACCGTATCGATGTATTCTTGTCCAACAACGATTTTGGACGACCCTCACGGAATTCGTCGTGGGGCGAACTCTGACACACTATCTTATTGTACAATAAAAAAGATTATTTATGGTACAGTGAGATGGTGTGTGATCCTCATATAAGGAATTAAGTTCATCGATGCACTATTGTATGGATAACCTTCGTCAAAAGTTATGAAAAATTACTGCTCGAAAGTATTCCCGAGTCAATTTCATTTATTTACCCCAAATAATACATTAAACTTCTATAAAATACTCAAATCGCGTATTATTAACAAAACGTTAGTATAAAGTTGATAATTGTAAATACCCAGCTTTCTGCTGAATACAATATATTAAACATAGTTCCTTTGAAGCCTTTAATATAAGTGGCAACATTACTCGAACATTAAAAGTAATAAATATATATGTTAACATTTCATCATTCAAAATAAAATTATTTATAATTTATCTTGAATAAAATTCCTACAAAATATGTTTAATCATACAAAAATAAAATAAAATGAAGGATCATATTAGGAAGCTAATATTTCTTTCATATTTTTTTCAATTCCTCTAACAATATTATATATAAAACTAAAAAATAAACAGTACCTATGCTAGTATTTCAAAATATTTGCTGTCAAAAAATATTTTGATTGATTTTTTCATTTCAAATTTTAATTTTTAAATAGAAAATTTAGTGAATAAATTTATAATTAAGTTGATTATTTGACTAATAATCAAGAGTAATGATGTGATATCAAGGATGAATCTCAAAATTTAAATATGAAATATACAATGATATGTAAATATGTTTTAATACATTGAATAAAGATATTAGTCTACTCAAAGTGCTTGGTGCAGTCGGTAGGCGCTCACCACCACCTCAGATCGAAGATTCTGAGAGCACTATTAGAAAATTATGTAATGATGATGACTCAACAAACAGAAAAGAACTAATTTTAAATCATAATATAGTCTGGAGATGTAGAATAAAATGGATCACGCCATATAAATCAACATTGAAATGAAAATTATGTAAAAAAAATTATGGTTCCTATAGAAAACTACCTAAGAAAGCAAATAAATATGGCATTGTCAAACTAAAAACGCTGGGATACGTAAGATAACGTTTCATGCTTGGATGTTAAATTTAATTCTCAGAAACGAAGATACGAAGAAATTTTTATGATCTAAATCACGTGATTTATCACTTGCGGAAGTAATTTTGATTTTCCGCAGTGATGAGAAGAGAAAAGTCTAGGAGGATGCATTGAATAGAAAATCATTAGCATTAATATCTAATGTAAAGCAACAAAGTATTAAAGAGATAAGAAATAACAGTAATCAATATTTTAGAGGTAAGAAGATTAACTTCAATTATAATCTGTTTCATATCCAATGTATGTTGAAAGTATTTATTTCCGATTAGTAATCTATCGACGAATTTATATTTTATTTTGGAAAATTTTGCGTAAACTTTTGACTGCTCATTAATATTACTTTAGACGGCAGGCAAAGATGCTTTTACAAAGACCTTAGGTTCAATATGCATGTCAGAGAAGAGATTTCATTTTCTGAACTTAGTAAAGATTAATCCTAAGTTTTAATAGCAAAAGAACCTTGACTCACCGCTAGTATAAGACTGGAACTAGGGATGGATATCAACTTCAAAATATCTCTAATATATCGATATTACATAAAAGATATAAGCAGAGAGTTAAAAAATTCATAATAATGCAAGTCTTTACTAAATTTCAAGTATTTGCTACAATGAGAGCAAGCTTGAGACTACTATTATCGATGTGGATCCACTTTACAATAGATAGAAAAAGCCTGAAATTTCAAGGAAAATATTGACAAGAAAATGAGATTTATATTTTTTTTAAAAAAAGGTCACTCAAGGAAAACAAAAAGGATCTATAAAAAAGGTAATTAGAAATGTCTTTTCTAATAAAAGTGCCTGTATTTTATTTAATACAATAATAAGATTTTTGGCCATCTCTACACATTTTGGTGAAAATCCCATTTCCCAAATTTGTATACGATCATCCAGTCCTTGACTTAATTTTGAGCTCATTTCAAGTCCATTTTAATAATAAAGGGTCCATAGTATTAATACTTTGTTGAGTTCAGTATAAACTAGTTTTCGAGTTCAATTCCAATTAGCTGTCGAATCAGGCCAAGTTGCAACCCTTCCAAATATGGAATCAAGTCCCGATAGAGTTGCAATTATCTTTTAGATACAATAAAGCCCGTAAATTTTGAATCTATTGGGGATTTGTGACCACCAAAATTGAGATTCAATCTATTTGAAAATTATCCGAGCGGTTCGTATTTTCAGGAGTCTATAGGTCAATTTTTGGTGGAATAATGGGCAAAATAGAACTATGCCTCATTACCCAATAGATACTTCTCAATTGTCCATATCGTTTTTCGTGGAGTCTATAAGGTAAAGGTCGTGTTCCTCAGGATAATAGGCCAGAGATTCAATGGGGAAAGGAAGAATTCTTTGCACTAACAACATCAACTGATTGGTTAATTATTATTCTGCTTTATCAATTTGATAGGCATACAAAAAATCAAAGACTGAATAGAAAATTAAATATGAAGATCTGTTTGAGAAAAAAATCAAAAGAGTTGATAGAAAATTAAAGGAAGACCTGTATGAGGCAATAGTGGGGAAAGTCTTCAAACTACAAGTTCGAGTCGAGTCTTAAGTCTTTGCTCACGAATCCAAGTCAATTAATATTTTTATGGAGTCCAGTTCAAGTCCTCACAAAGTAAAATATATTTTGACAGACTACCTTAACTTATATCTAGTGAAATAATTGAAATAATTGAAATGATTTTTGAGTTCAATTGAAGTTTCGAGTTTTTTATTTTGTGATCATTCAAGTATCAAATCTTGACAATAAGGAATTGAGTCCAAGTTCCCATTTCTGGTATGAAGTGTATGGCATCAAAAATATCCTCAAGACTTTCAAAAATTAGCAAAAAAATGTTAAATAATCAAATTCAATTTGATGTCGGAACATCTGAAGTTTAATTTTCTGGTCTCTCCATCAGTAGAAGGGGATATATAAATGTCTTGTAATTTGGCATTTCGTTCTGTTGCTTCAGAAGTTATTATTTTCCTGCATATATTTCAAACTCCAGTATTGTAAGAGATCAATACTTATTTCAGGCTTACAATACATATTACCATGCATAAAGAATATTAATTAGATGAATAATGAGCAAAAATATTTAATATTTTCGATGTTAATTAAAAGTAAGATATTTTCTTTAAATGAGATAAGATTCACTGAGTGAGTTACAAAGAGACGAGATCTCTTAAACATGAAGTTGGAGAGAGGAATGACAGGTGGATACAGATCAATATATCCAAATTCTTCTTACAAAAGATCCATCCAAATCACTGTAAATGAAATCTCTTTCCAAACAGTTTCAACTCTTTTCTCATCTTATCTCACCTCCCTTCCTCTGCTGAGAAACTTGTTTCACATACACAAGGATGAAGAGATTTCGTCAATCAATAGGATAGAGATCAACAACATCCTCAGTCTATGTAGGCGAGTGACACACAAAAGTGACGCAATTGGGCAAAACGGCTGAATTTATCCAACAAAAATTAAAAAGGCAAAAGAAGAATAGAAAAGAATTGCCCCTTTGCTCGATGCTCCAACAAAAATTGACATATTATGTTTTTTTATCCGTCATTGTTATTAAAGTCTTTATTTTGACTTAAAAGAAAGGTTATTTATTTAAAATATCAATTAATATTAATTTTTTATATATTTCAACATTCTTTCAAGTCCAACAATAATAAAAGTAAATAAAATGAGTCATTTCAAATGATTCAAGTTTATGACTGTGTGTTATGATAATTATTTTTTAAATATTCTGAAAAATATATTTATATTTTTTGATGTATCAAATATATTGTGGAAAGAGTAGAATTTAAATTTTCACAATTTTTGATACGCTTATTTGAATGTCTTAACTTTTTTTTAAAGTCAGTATTAAGAATAATCATAAATATTGGATAGTGTTGAATTCGAGTCAATTTTTTTTAGTTCGGTCGAGTTTTTATGTTTTGTGTCGAGTTTAGTTCGTTTTATAGCAGTATATCATTTTTCGAGTTCGTCGAAATTCAAGTTTTTCAGAATTTTCACATCTGTATTATTCTGCCTTTTAATACAAATTGCTGAAATTGGTCTGACCTTGCCTTGTAATATTGTGTTACAGATCAACAAAATTTGATTGATTTTTTTTTGTTAAATATTTTGGGTAATTGTTAATGACTTTTTGGGGATTTTAAATTAATACTTCATTTGTAAAAATAAGTAGTTCTGGAAATGGAATTATGGCAAACCCTGCGTATTAACTTGTCTTTCCTGCTCATTTTTGTACTAAAAGTAGACATTTGACTAATCATTACTCAAACTTTTTGATTTTATACGATTATTTGAATTCAAATTTAGTCAGATTTTTAAAATTAAAATTCGTACTTTTTTATTTTTAGTTCGAGTAATACTAGAATTCATCACTAATATTTGTTAAGACGGGGAAATGATTATTTTACACAAATGTGCCCTTGAGAATTTTTGTTTTTTTCTTTCTCGTATAAAATTATTATTTAACTTTCCCGAATTATTATTGTTTGCTTTTTGAATTTTTTATGAACTATTCACACGAGAAAGTATAAATAAATGAATTTATACATATACTTTAAAAAGACGGTAAACGTCTGCATTCTCTTATTTCTACTTCCGTATGTCTCACTTTAAAAAATGTACATTTTTGTATCCTTAATTACACTTGAAATAAAAAAGATATTTCAATGTAAACACATAGTAGATAAACGGATATTAAAATCGTTCAAAAAAGATATCTTGTCTCTACCTTTATTCGTGTATTTCCTAGCCGCTTTTCCTAAAAGATAGAGAAAAAAGGCTCAAATCAATAAGTAACTCTCAGCCAATTCTGCCCAACGATGAAACTATTTTTCAATATTTGTTGAAAATGTCTAACAGCTTAAGAAGAGTTCATTCTCATTTAATTATTCAACGTTCAGAACACTGATTAGAGGGGGCGGGGGGTAAAATGCAATGTAAAGTCTTTGGTAAGATGACACCTTGGTGGGAACCCAAAACTTGCTGTAGCATGACTTAATTGAATCAAGAAAAAAATCACTCAAAAATAATTTATGATATGTTTAAATAATATTTTTACCTGTATTTTTTATTCAATTTGTTTTCCTTTGCAAGCAATAACAACTTCGACACACCGAGGAACAGATTGGGAGTTCTGTACGATAAAGTACGTATGGATGGCCTACCAATCTGTCATGATGGCAACTTGGAGCAAATAAAATTCGGGTGAGAGGTGTGGTAGACATTCTTCTCTAAGACATCCCAAACTGCAAAGTTAATGGGTTGTACGTCAGGGCTGGAGGATGGCCATAGTTGCTGCATAAGTTTTCAGTCTTCTTGACTGTATTGGGATGTAATGGATTTATTGATGTAGTATGCAGTCCGGGTAGAGATGTTAACCGTCTCCCCAGCCTTCCCTGCTCTGACAACAGCGTGGAGAAAATTGTTCCCGCGTTGTCTCTTTTGTTCTTCCTCCGACATTTTTAAACTTAGAAACATGTGATAAAAACAAATATTTTTATTATTTATTTTAGCTGTCATTTCGTTGCGTAATGAAATGAAATTAATTTGCATTAATTAAAATAATTGGAGATACAATAGTAATTATGTAAATGCTACTGCAAGTTTTGGGTCCTCATTTTATATTTATTATTGATAAGTATTTTGTTTTTTTTAGAGCTCAGAGATGCACATACTTTGAACTATGTAACCCAAGACGACTCACAACATTTGATCTAATTTGAACACTATAGAAAAGTTTATAAATATACATAATACTTCTTTTATGATTAAGGAATACATTTATTTCAATAGACATTTAGGTGTTTATTTAGCACATACACCTTTTTTGACTTACATGTTTATATGTTTCACGATGAAATACTCTTTTAAATTGAAATGGAGTCTTTTAGTCACAGTTTATGTAACAGCTTCTTACAGAAATAGCAAAACTGTCTTATTTCAGTTTTACACTTTGAGAAAGCTCTCTAGAATACAACATAGAAGGCGATTACCTTATCCTCAATTTATCTCCACTAATCTGGAGGTATAAATATCAAGTGTAAATATGGATGTTATACTATTATGGTAGACTTGTTGGTACATATAGGTATAACCTTTAAATGTACTAAAACTTGTACTGAATCAGTTTAATTAGTGAACTAAAGTGCTTTACTATGATATATATAGAGTTGACATATTTGTTATGAAATAACTACATTTAAAAATTTAGAAAAAATATCAGTTGTTATGTTGCCTCTTTTTCCTTATCCATTTATTATCTATTCGGTCCTCGTAGTGTTGAAATTTAGATGGGCCATATGTCTGGCTAACATCTTCTCATTTTTACTTATAAAAATGTAAACTCTAGTTATATGTAGCGTAGGTGTAAATAATAATACTTAGACTAACTAACAGGGGTCTTTAAAATTAGTAAATTGTATCTCTACCTGCTATAAAAACGTTAAACCTACATTATAATATCGCATATCAATATTAATTGGATAATACATCAGCCTTTTCTCTAAAAATCGAAAGAAAAGGGTTCAATATGAACTACAAATAATTTTACCAATTAAGCAATTGTCTTCAACTTTAATCAATATTTTCTGTGTTCATTTAAGAGTGATTAATAATTCATACCCATTTAAAAGACAGTGATTATCAGACTGTGGTACACACACTACCTTTAGTAGTGAGGGAGGAACATCATAAATAGGATAAGTCTTTACTATCGTATATTCAGTTTGACCATAACACTAGGAGATTTTAATTCTTTACAGAAGACTGTAAAAATTTTGAGAATCGCTGAACAATAACATTTATTTTATTGGTAGGATAACGCCCTGACATCTCTATTACATCAAAAATTACCCTGCAGCTACTTTTGTAAGCAGTTTTTCTTCTACTCTTGTTAGAAACTTTGATATTTAATATCATTCATTATAATTGAATTTTCCTAATCTGTGAAATCATTCTTATTCAAATATATTTTTACACTTGTGTAGAATTATGTATGGGCTAAAAAAGAACCAGCCGTTTTTGTCTCTTTTATCTTTCATTTTTTTACTTCCCTGAAACTTTAAACAGGAATATGAAGCCAGGTGCGTCAGTAGGGGCTTGTTTTAGGTGTTTTTTTTAAAGAAAAAAATACTAAAAATAAGATATTTTAGAAAACAAATTTCAAAAATTAAGTTTTTTGTAAAAAAAATTGGAAAAACCACAGCTTCTTACAAAAAATTTAATTTAAAAAAAAAATTCAAATATTAAATTTTCTGATAAAAAGAAAATATTCCTTAATTTATGGCAGGGATACAGCCCCTCCAGCCTACTCCCTTCGGACGTCCTTGGAAGCTTTACTTACCTTTAGTAGTTGTTGCATATGAAACAAATGGCATACTTTTTTACCATTATATTGCATATAATATGTATTCATAACCTGAAACATTAGTTGGATAAAATAATATAAGATTTTATAGAGTTTAAAAGAGATAAATAATCATAGAGATCATAATAAACTATTATGACCTTAGACATGCTCTATACATACACAATTAAGATTAAGCATCTCCTACTCACGTTACCTTTCCCTTTTTTCTATTCATCGTTCAGGTAGTTAAATAATGAGAATGCCTGGAAAGCATTTTGTGAAACCTCAAAAAAGCAACTGGAAATGAAATATTCTACGAATCAAATATTCAGAACCATGGTTCTTGTATCTAAGATATCAGTATCAAAATATAATTGTATCAAAGTTAATTCAATCTTAGTTGTTGGAATAATTAACTCTTGATCTTCAAAGTGATTGATATAGATCCCTGAGGGTTTATAAGTATTCAAAGTTAAGAAAGTGGGTTGATAGATGGAAAAGGGTCAATAAAGCCATTAATTTTCGATTTTGAGTCCATGTGTATATTCAAAATCATAAAACTTTTTTTTATAAATCCATTAAGAACAATGGGGAGTTAGATGGGCGGGTCAAGTAGAAACCCTAAAATTCAGACTGTCAAGGAAACTTTGGGCACTGTCTTAGAGGCATTCAAGATGAAGGAGGCGTGTCTTAAAGTCACGGAGAGGATGGAAAAGGTACGGGCTACAAATGGAGAACACTTCATATAGTGTTACTTTTCGGTCAACTTTTAAAAACATTTCATTAAATCACTTTTTCCTTAAACTTCCGTTCGTAAACATCCTATTTTTAGTTAATGAACTAGAATAAAACGTTACCCCAAATATTAAACTATTTATTTACATTATCAATGGCGAACATAGACTCAAAATTTAAATTACGTTATATAAGTTCATGATATTTTCCTAACTATTTCATCCATTTTGCAATTGCATTTATCAATTAAAATGTGTATAAAACATTATTTTCTTAAAGTTTCATCTTAACAACAAAATAATTATAATTGTATGAAAATATTATTTTGAACAAATTTTAGCTTCTAATAATGTACACATTAGTTTTGATTAAGTTGAATGTGATTTATAAAGTAACAGCTGATATTACACTAACAGCAACGCGTATATCTTCAATAAAATAAAAAAGGAAATAGAAAAGCCAAAGAACAACTTAAAAGTTAACAAACTAATCAAATTCACCAAAACTTTATTCAAATGACCAAATTTACAAATAATCTCCAGAAAATGCTGTTTTACAACAGCAAATATTTGTATTTTTCAGAAGAATGTTTCCAGTGATCAAATGTATTTGAAACTGATTTTAAGCAATTGTATAGAATTAGGGGTACAGAAAATCCCAGTTTACTAATAAAAGGTTAAAAATCACAAACTTACAGAGGATTTTGTCAAAAGGTATATACAGTAAAATTTATGCTATAAAATATGGAGGCCTAGCTTTTGTACACGCGAGGTTGAGCCTTTTTTTTAAATGATATTTGCTTTTCCTTTATATAAATTCAATTTGAAGTACTCAAAAATATAAGATCAATGATGGATTTTTAAATTCATCAAGAGTTTTGAGATCCTTGAACTAAATAATGAAAGACTCTATCATATATTTTAACAGCATAAATATATAAGCCCTTAAATCGAGTAACATTTCAGTAAATATGCAATATATACAATAATTTTCCATCTTTTTTGTAGGAGAAGTTTGAAAAAATGGATTTATAAATCATGAACTAAAATAAATTAACCAATGCTCAATGGAAAGGAAATTTTTCATAAAAGAACAATTGAACAATTTTTTTTTGAATATGTACTATAACCTAATTATGTCGGAGCTGATAATGGAAATGTCCTTAGATTTTTCTTTGTTCTATGCAAGTTCTTACTATATCTAAATGTTTATATCTTAAAAAAAGGAAAAAAAAACCCTGATTCCCATAATCTTATATGAACACGTAATTCATGCATAGGGGATACAAAGTAGATCATATGAAATAATCATAATTGATCTAATTATATAAACAATCTATCACGATTCATTTTTGATATATCGAATTTTGAGCTAAATTTTGATACATCAATCAAAGTATAGATTTTAATACAATCAAGTTTGTTTTTATTGATCATAAATTATATTGTTTTTTTATTCTTTTTGCTACTTTCGAATGAGATGTTATTTAGAAATTAATCATAATATATCTAGAGGGGACCGCGGACACTAGTTGCAACACTTTTCTTTTTTTACACAAATAATGAGACAAAAGATGACTTAGAAACCACCAAAATTTAAAACCACATCCTTACTACATCTGTCTATTATGAATTGAATCTATGAATATATTATATTAACGCGTAGTTTCTTAATAAAATTGCATTTTGTCAAATGTCTCAACTCTCGTCGGTGTCGTGATGAATAATTAACTTTCAACGTATTTTAAGCAAATCAAGACGTATTCAAATGTATTTAACTTATTTTACTTTGATTAAATAAATTTACTACCACAACTCTTGGTTGGAGAGAAAATTGAATTTAAAAAATCATTGTTCACAAATTATATATATAATTTGTGAACAATGTTTGTTTTTTTTGTTGGAGAAAAAGGGCTTGTTTCTACTACAACGTACATTGTGCATATTTATATATAAAGAATGTGCTTATATGCTTATAAATAAATGCTACATATTTTCTGTCTGATCTTAGCATATTTTTAAAAGAAATGATCTTTTTAAATTGAATTATAATGATCACAGACTTTAAAAAAACATAAAGGAAATGTTAAAATTGGGTTTTAAGTTTCATATAATAAAATGTAATTTATGTTGTATGCATATACTAGTCGTAAGTACTTATAAGCATCTACTTGATAGAGTATTAAAGGGAGAGTGAGGACGGGTGCTTAGACCTATTTTGATATCTTTCCCTATAGAATCCTATGCTTTAAGATGTTGGAACTTCAAGAATAATTTTTTTATGGATACAAATATATATACATCTTACAGCTTAATAGCTTAAATATTTTTAAAAATGTCATTTTTAATCATTTTAAGTAGTTTTTGTACAAAAAATATAGATGAAAAACTCGATTGAATGTCAAGAAAGACACTAAACTAAAATATGATTTGTTATGAGTAATACTCGTTATATATCTTATAATTTAAGTATCAAAATTACTTAAAACAATGAAGGTGAAGAGGAATAGCTAGAAAAATGTCACTTATCAATAATCTTCTCCCTTATATCTACCTTATTTTTAAGGAAAAAATATAAATATTTATATTTTCCACCAAAAATAATATTTTTTTCAAAACTAAATTTACTTTTGTTAAATAAAGATTATAAATTAAAAGCATCCAACAATTTTTCAACTAATGACAATGATTGTTTATAGTATTACTATTTAAAAATTAAAAGCATAATAAAAAAAAAAATTTAAACATAAATTTTAACACTATACTTTATTTTGTTTGTTTTTTTAGTGCCGATAACACCTATTTATTTTCAGAAGATACAGCAATATATGTCAATTGTAAAAATAGAAAAGATATAAAGTTGAAAAATGGCCAAATTTTTCATCAATACCCATACATAGAGTGAAATTTAAATAAATCTTACAAGTTATATTAAAAAAAAAAAAAAAAAAAAAAAAATAGGGGCTTGTAAGATATAATTTCCTTCTTCGTTTTCCTTTTCTTCTGGCCAATCACCCATTGTAATTTTCCAGTTACATTGTTTTTGGACTATTTCATCCACTTTGCAAATTAATTACAGCACTAACGGACGTGTGAAGAAAAGGTGTTATGAATTTTCAATCACCAAGGCACAGAAAGTGGTTTTTTAATAGTGAAATTTAAACCCCACTCCTAGTTTGAAACAATAACAATTTTGGAATTGTTATGACTAGTTTAGGATCTATTTAGATCCCAAAAAAATAGTTTTCCAACTTTTCACATCTGAGAACATGAGAAAAAATGTGGGATATATAACAAAATCCAAAATAAGTATATTTTTGAACAGATTTAGGAGTGAATAGTCATGTTTTTTTTCGTACAAAGATCACGTTTTATTTAATTTGAATTTATATCTAGAATAAAATAATGTCAAAATAAAACAGTGCTATCATTACAGAAAAAAATCAAGAGACTGAATGAGAAGGCCAAAAAATAAATTAAAAAGTGAAATTAAACCAGTAATTAAAGTAAAACGGAGAATAAATATAAACAAACTAATTAAAAAGTCGTAGACCCCCTTTGTCAGTATGTGATCAGTTTGTCAACCAATTTCATAATATCTTCTGGGAGTGAAGTTTTTAAAGATTTGAATTTTTTTTTTACAATTAATATAATTTTTCTTGTTTTATATGATTTTTAAATTTATATAATCGGCAGGATAAGAGTCCCGAAAAATAATTAGGAAAGATTTCATTACTAGAGAGCTTGTAGCTGCATTATATAGGTGTAAATGAGAGATTCAGTCTTTATTCTTAAAACAACTTTTGATTCATTGGGGTTGAATATTCATAAATTTCCTATTTGTAAGTCTTCTATCCAAATGATTCAGAGTGATCGAAGAAAAGATCAAGCAAACGCCATATAAATTGTTTTTAAAGACAAAATACTTTGGGAGTGAAAATTACTGCCTGTTTTGAATAACTGGAAGATGCAAAAAGAAAGTTTACCGATTGTCTTTACAAATGAAAAGCAATCCTAGACTTGGAACTAAAAAAAAACGCGCAATTTCTTTGCTATGATACCACAGCTTAAAATACGTTTCGTATTAATGGTACCGTTATGCTGTTGGAGAAATTTTTTGAAAGATAAATGTTTTTATTTGCTACTCATTGATTTAAAAAAGTATTTTTGAAGTTAAAATCAATTATGTCAAAAAAAATCCAAATAGTCATCTCTTTCAAAAATTACAAAAATATTCGAAAAATATAGTTTCCTTCAAAATAGACTCCTTAGAGTCATTAGTACAAAGTAACCTCTGAGTTTTAGAAATTAAAGAATTATTAGAATATTATCCCAGTGAGCTATAAAAAGAAATTGTTGGAGATGACTACATGGAGCTCAAAGAACTATCCATTATATTTTTAATTGGAGATAATGATAAAAAAATTAAAATTTGTTAGTTAGATGACCAGACTAATATATTCTCTGAAAATATCCTTAATAAGTTCCCCGCTTAAAATAAATAAAGACAATAATATAGTGTTATTAGATCTATGTTTATTTATTGTAACAATATACGTTAAGCCTTGGCTTCAATATGTTTTAACAGTCAATGCACCACATAATGATTTATGCTTGTTAAAATCATTGAAAGGCTACAAAAAAATAGACAAAACAATATCAAAATCTGCCTAAAATAAATGTACTTATTATTTGTGGTATTTGAATGATGAAGCTTCTACCCTTTTATTCTTGGATGATGATGTCGATCAAGACACTAAAGAAAAAATGGTTGTAAATTTAACTAATGAAAATATCTCGGACATGACAAAAGATATGCTGCATCGAATGGAGCATTTGAGGGTCCTTGTTTTGGTATGTGAATGTTTTAAAATCTAGTGAAAACTTTATTTAGTGTTTCATTAACAACTCTTCTATCATTATATGAAATTTGATTTCTGATTAAAACAATATGTTACTTCTTATTGGTCAAAAGCAAGACACTGCTTTCCCGTTTCAAAATTGATGATTATATATTTCTTGAATCTCCATTTTTATAATATAGTAATTCTGCTTAGATTGAATACAGCTGAGATATACAAAAAATTACTTCAAAAGTATACGAAAGATTTCCATGGTTTAATTAAAGTACAAGAGGAACAAAAGCAATGTCTACTATAATTTCATAAAAACAAAAATATATGTATCTCCTGAATGTAAATAAAAAATTTAAAAAAAATATATCCAATAACATTAATTTGTTGCGTTATTAAGTAAAAATGATCCTAATATATGAAATAACGTCCTAGTATTTATAAATTCTGAAAGATACACTCAACATTATCACTTTATATAGAATAGGGCGAACTGGGCAAAGTTGAAACATGTTTTACTGAATTATTTGGAGATACTTCAAATTAGACAAACCAAAGTTTTACACAACAGACATACATCTATTTACTAATAGTGAAACCAGCTAAAATACAAAAGTACTTTTTGTGTAATCTATATTTGAATGGAAATTTCCCGATCCACCCTACAATCAAGTCATCGAATTGACTTTATCTGTCGTCGGCACCTTTTATCGTTGTCTCAGAGTTTTTTTATATTTTTTTGAGTAGCTGAGATCAAATAGAGGGTATGCATTTTTGAAAAATAACTTATGATTTTATGGGACGGCTTAATGTATATGTTAAATGTTCATTGACCACAAGTTTGCAATCAGTTAATAAGTCATGTTTTATACTCTTTTTGTACAATTTATCTTTCAAGCAATTTTTAAGAAGGGTGAAAAATATACCAAATCGATAATAAATATATTTTCTTTAAACAGTTAGTTAAAAATACAATTTACAGGGTTGGTGCGATAATGGCAAACTATTCTCTATTTCAATAGGATAAAAAAAAAAGGGGTTGTAGTTCATTATACGATTTTTATTATTAACTAACTAATAAATCAGAGACAAGAACAAGTTATTTTTATCCAATGTGTCCACCCTCTATCTTGATGCATTTTTCAATCTTCTTCTTAAACTTCTTATAAGGTGAGGGCACCAATCCCTATCCAAATTGTCCAAAATATATTATGTCTTTGGTTGTTAGATGCTCCCTAGTGCCTTGTTGGAATCAGAGTCGATATGAGGATCGACATTGGAGTCATCCTTAGCAATCTCCTTCCAAGATACAAAGTGGGATTTTTATTTATTTTCTTCATCTCATAGCTGCTTCCAGCAAATTTAATGGAAAGTTAGGACAGCTAAGCTGTTCTCCTCCAAAACATTCTCAAATAATCAGGACTACAATTTTGATTTTCAGTTTCTTCTTTTTCAGCATACTCTCAGGTCATATTTTCTACAACTCTAAATATTAGAGTAAATTACACTGCAAATAACCTAGATTTCAGGGTTGTTATGACATGCAAAAAAACTAAATATAGACAGATCTATTAAATTAGCACCTTAGTTTAAGTGTCATTCCATTCCGTCAGTCTTTATGTCTCATTAACTAAAAGACAAAATGCAGTTACATATTATACAATTATTTGATGGAAAAATATTATTATGCTCATTCTACAAAAAAAAAAAAATGCATTTGCAAAGGTTGAATATAATTTTTCAGGATTAAATAATAATAATAATAACAATGAAGACACAGTATTTGGGTCAAATAAAATAGTTATTAATAACGATAAATTTAAAGAACTTTGTTTTGAAAGTACTATGAAAGAAAGTATGTCATCATAGGGAAGACCATGTTTAGTGTCAGGTCTTATTTATTAGGCTCTATTAGTATTTGGGACCAGTGCTGAAGACCTCGGTCCTTCCGACTTTCAGTGCTAGAACTTATAAAAAAAAAGAGTGACGTCATCAAGGACGTTATGAGTTTTTAGGACTGATATGGAGGAATGAGCAGGGGTATTCGCAGGGGTGAGCTGCAGGGCCTGTAGTCCCCTTCCCAAATTAAGGAATTTGGGCTTTTTACTAGAAAATTTTATATTTTAAATTTTTTCCCAAAAAATTTTATATTAGACATTCATTTTTGAATTTTTTTGAGAATAGCTATGGATTTTTAGAATTTTTTTCAAAAAATATTTAACTTTTTTTACAACAACTATTGGTTATTCAAAATATATTCACATATATCAGTAATTATTTAAATATATTCAAAGATTATACTAGTGAGTACTTTTTATTCAAACTGCATTTAAATGTAACATGCCAAATGTTACACCTGTCTTTGTATATATAATTATATGGATATAATATATCACTAATCAGTATAATAGATCAAATAAATTCATTCTCACAAACCACATTAATTCTGGTTAATTAACATGCTTACTGTGAAGCGTAAATATCTATATAAAATAATAAAGAATGTTAAAAAATACGAGGGAAATTTGTACCCCCATTTCAACTGGCACCTTTGTACTGATCATAAATAAATCTTAAATATTTCCAATATGACTGGGGTTTGAATTATGATAAAATTATAAAAAGGGATATCGAAATCTCTTTAATAAAACATATTTCCCTGTTTGTTTGTGGTTGCCTTATTTTTTAAGTTATTTATTAAGAAGTATCCAGGCATATTTTTAATTGCCTTTTTTTAAATCTAGTGCGTTTATCTTGCTAAGCTCTAACTTCACCTGAAAATGCTTTCCATATACAACAGTATGTTCAGTTCCACCATGGAGCAGCAAAAGTCAATCCATAAACTCATTGTAGAATTGTTTGAGGGGGGCAACGATGCTAAACCACTCATAAAAGTCACAAAATAAGTAAGAAGCACCATCTATGACGTCTATAATTACCTGAAGTTGGGTATGGGTTTTTTCCATTCCACATTTGGTTCCCAGAAACCGAAAAGAGGACGCGCCACTTCCTGGATGGGTTCAATGACTGATCATGCTCGAAGGAGATCTATCAGGAGGACTTGAAAATTTTGTCCAGATAATTTTGATCACCCCTGTATATCTTAAAAAATAACAATGTAGCAGTTTGGGGTACTCCCACTAATCAATAATAATAAAAATGATATAACTTTTATAAAAAAAAACAAAAAACAGACAACTGACTACATAAATATTGCTCCTTCATAAGTAACTAATACCCCACAAACTCAAACAAAGTCAAAGTTACAGAATTGACAGGCAAACTTTGTGTTGTCCCGTGTTGGAAGTCCCTCCCACATTTTTTTTTGTTAATACGGGGTTTCCACTTATTGCAGTTTTTTTTTTAGGAAAAAGACTAATCTATGCAATTCGCAGTCTACTATAACTTTTTTTTTTAAAAAACCCAATAAAATGGATGAAATTATTTTTCAAATCCCTTTTTACTATTTTCTTTGTTTTTTTGGTGAGGACAATAAAAATCTTTTATTCATCTATAAATTATTTAAAATAATGTATACAAAATACTTGTAAAATCATCATAAAATTTAATCCTTATTGGGTATTTAATTGATTTATAAGCCGGTCATTTAAATACTGTAAAATTTAAATAGTCGGAACTTAACAAATATTTATTTAACAACCTTTTTAATAGCGAGGTTTTGTAATAAATGTTATAAAAATTGATTTAAAAAAAGTAAATTAACTTTTAATGTCAGAAAAAAAAACTATAATATTCTAGTGGTCTTTTTTATTAAAACTTAGAAAAATATTTATCAAATAACGTTGTTGTTGTTTTTAGAAACTAATAATTTATTCTTATTTTATAACGAAATTTTTTTAAATATCACTATTTTATCTATTTTTATGGTCTTTTTGAAAAATGTTTTCATACAGTATAAATTTAATTTTAATAAATTAAGATAATGGTCTGAAAAGTTTCCTACCTCATTGTAAAGATGGCAGTTCTCGTAAATAGAAGCTAGTCACATCTACATAGCATCGGTTGACAGTTACTCCCCAAAGTTTCCCCCATTTTGGACAAGTATTTAATGGCAGCTCGATACTCAATTTTGTCCATTTTTACAAGGACACTAACAAAAACTGTGCCTCCAAAATCGCTGAAACCTCAAATTTAGTACTTAATTTTTTTTTTTTTTCCAAATAATTTAATATTTGAAATTTCATATATGATTTTTTTTTTCCAAATTTTTTTAATCTTTTTGTAAACAGCTGTGGATTTTTGAAATTTTAGTAAAAAAGATAATATTTTATTTCGTTTTTCAAAAAGTTTAATATTGAAAATTAAATTTTGAAATGTTTTCATTCCACGTCAAGTGTACACACTCTTTTGCAATTTACAGCATGATCATCACCGATTTTTGGTGAGCTTGCTTTTCTTTATGAAACAAGAGTGTAATATATTAGGATTCTGTGGCCATTGTAGGCCTGTCAAAGTTGGGCTGAATGATTTATTCGAATATACACATGACAATAAGAAGATATATTTTTGCAGTGAAGAAGTTTATCGAAAGAAAAGACTAGTTTAAAAAAGGTTAAGTTTTGTAAAAACCATTCATGTTATACAAAAACTTAATTCATTTATTCTCGAATTAAACTGATCACTAAGAGTCCATATATATATTGAATCAGAGGGCCAAAAAGTTGAATCTGCTATATTTATTTAAGTTTAAATGAAAATAATTGATTCCATCATACTGTTATTTTTTTTGTTATTTTATAAAATATCCAAATTTTTAGTTATATTTACTTACCTAATCCTAGTTAATTTTATTAATCAACAGAAAATATGTATATTATGTAAAGTATATATATATACCTGGAACAATAATACTAATACGCTATAAATGCGGTTACATACTCCAGTTAAGACACTCATTGGAAGTGATCCATTAAGATCCTACTCTAAATTTTGTATATGTTTGAAAACTTATACTGATACATGTTCTACTAAATTTAAAACAAAATCGGGGTTTACTACTTAGCATGGGTACCATTTTAAAATCCGCACCAGACCCTTAAACCTTTATTTATGATTAAAATAAGTTAATGATTGAATACAAGTTAAACTTGTTTTTTTTTTTGTATCTTTTGACGTAATTTGTGTTAAAATCGAGGCACTACGAGCGGAATTATGGCCTTTTGAACATCACTCGTCCAATGCATAAGGCCCAACTTTGAGTGGGTCTAGAAGGGCCTAGATCAGTCAAAGGAACCTAATATTTCAGCTCCCCAAAAATTATCAAAATCAGTGATGAACATACCGTGATAGTGTGTACACTTGACTTTGAATACTCCTATATTGGATTATATACATTCTATAAAAAAAAAAGAACTTCATTAGTCATGACATTATGAAAAATGAAGAAGTCTCCTTTGTTCAATGTAGGTTCATAGCTCCTTTCAGGTCCTACTACCTCCTTTCATCATCAAATTATATTATGAACCAAAACAAAATAGAGAAAAAAAAATATTCTACAAAGACAACCATATACTTTTCCCAGTGTATACAATATATACATATATATTTATACCTATGTATATACAAAAAAAATAAAAAAATAATAACTTCGCCTTACATTGATATAGTAACTTTCTCAAATAAGGCATAATTTTATCGATTGATTCAATTTCTTGACATGAATGGAATCGATTACACACACGCACATGTAAAAGTAGGGATACTTATTTTTTTACTGTTGATTTTGCTTTAATGAACTTATGATGCCCTTTTAAATACTTCAAATTTAAGAAATGGAGAAGGGCTTATCCCAGATTGAATCATTTTAGATTAGATTTTTCTCTGAAAACAACTTTCAAAGTATATAAATATTCGAAATTACATAAAATATCCGCCATTGTTGTTCCTGCAGGCCTAGATACAGCCTCTGAAACTTGTTCAGGCCTCCACAAACATGATTTTTTTTGTAGAAGAGAACTATAAGAGACACCTTTTAGTCATTAGCGTATCTTTTCTTAGGCTATTACTAAGGTTGCTCCCTTATCGGTCTAGCGGTTCCGGTTCTTCGGCTGCTAGAAGTCGATCCCAGACTGTTATATATTGTTTATCAGTCTCGGTTCATGTGCTTTTGTTCGTAATAGAATATATGTATAAAGAAAATACAATTTATATATTATAAAATAAACAGTCAATTTTCTGAGTTGAGGTTTTTTTGTGCAATTACAGCGGTTTTTTAATTATTGTTTTTACATCACCCGGGTATTACAGTTGTATGGTAGTTCTAAATTTATAAGGACTACTTATGGATCTGGAAAAGTAGTTTTAGGCACCAGACGGGGTAAATGAAAGAGGGAAGGGGGTAGAGGGGTAGATTGTGGATCCAGATCTGCTACTAAGCATGCCAGGGCCCTATAATATGATAATTATAATATTATTTTTTAAGAAAGGGGTTCCCAAACTGTACCATGCCAAGGCCCCCTACACTAATACATTTTTAGCTGCTCGGTTCCCTTTATACGAAGCATGTGTACTATGTATGTGTAGACTGAACGCAATCCTCAATTCTCCATCCTCCCTACTAATCTCCCCTCATGGCCTTTGAAAAACATTGTATTAAGCAACCTTAGTTTTTGGGGCCCCTGCTGGAACTCGGGGCTGGAATTCTTATAAGGTAACTACGACCCTTTTTCTATCTGATATATTTCATACACCGAATTTTCTAGCGACGTCACTTGTTTTAAGTACTTTTTACCAAACTGAGCCTGGATAAAAAAGAACGGAGACCAAAGACCCAAACCTAGAGCGATAAAACTGAGCCGAGAACAAAACTGTTGAAATAAAATAACCAAGAGTGGGACCGACAGAACCTGAACCGGGCACAACCTTGGCTATTACTCATCATTGGCCAGATAAATTTAGTTGCCTATGTTAGGAGAGTTAGTGGGTCACCATTTCCCGGAAATGACATTCCTTACGATCTAACCTAAGGAATAGACAGGGGAACGTCCTTTGCATTCCACTCAATCATTGCTTAAGAACTCTTAGTGCCAAAGAGATCCTTCCAGAGGTTTTAAATGACCTTCATGGTAATTCTGGACAACACAGCGATTGTAAAGGCATCAGTAATAAAATTTGTGCTCATAAAAATCATTAGTCCAGCTTAGCTTGGAGCGTCCTCATTGAATTCAAACGGCTTTACCTCTATTGTTCAGTCACATATCTATGTATATGTACAATTTTGTAACACTATCTTCATCTTGTTTATATATTAATTTGTTCTAAACACCTTGTGCAAGTATATCATATCATTACTCTTCATTATGGGACAAAAAGACATAATATGAGATGTGAAAATTATTTTAAAGTATTTGTTATTTAATTTATTTGTATTTTTAAGCTATTACCCTATCCCAACAATTGACAAGACTACCATTTCTAAGGTTTCATTTATCAAAATACTATATCTAAAAAATAAAAACGAAGCAAACTTTTAATACATAATTAAAAAGAGAGGCAACTGCATTGACGTAACAAGTACGTGCATTATTAATTAAAAGGAAGATATGTTTATGAAGAAATACAGTCCTACCTCGGATTACGAGTATAATTTGTGTCATCCATAGAAGTGCTCGTAATCTCAACTATATCCCAAATGTCGCTTCTTTCAAATATACAGAGTGACCCCGTCAAAGTTTTAAAGTTCAATTTTAATATAATTAGGGTATTTATTCAAATAACGGAAATTTTTTATTAATAAGGTGTATTAATATATGAATTATCCTAAATTACTCAAAGTATTAGCCTCCAGTGACGACGCGTTTATGCAGCCTGAAGCAGAACTTGAACAAATGTCTTCCTGATTAATTAATCCCCAACCATATTTATTAGAGGCTTTGAAGGCGTCAATATTTGAGTGGGGGGAGCTTATATAGAGTGTTTACTAACGGTTATTGTTAAGTACTCGCTCAAGAACCTTACTTTTTGATTTGATTACTTACCTACCGGTTTTCTTTTCTTTTCCTCCTTCAGTGACGTTACCCTTATTTTAATTAAACATATAACATTTCAAATTCTTACATTTACTTTTTTATATTTTTTGTTTGTATAATTATTATTTAAATGTAGTCTGTTTTCTGTTTTGGATTACAAACTTGTTTGATGTTTGACTACTGACATATGTATAAAAAAATATATAAATGGGTAGATTTTTTGTATAAGATAGCCAAAATGTCTTGATATAAGTAAGGTCAAAATATATAAACGTCGAGGGATCAACAGGAGATTGTATTCCTGTCCTTTCGGAAACGGAGCCAAAGTAGAATACAACTTATCACTTCGATTATTTTTCAAAAAGAATAAATTATAAAATAACTATGACATATCAAGTGAGATGAGTGAATCGACAGCTAACAAAAAAAAACAAAGGATATTTTTGTATTAGTAAGGTAACGTCGTGTGTATCAAAATTAAAGGCTTAAAATTTCAGCTCAGAAAGAACCTCATTTTTAATAATTTGTGATAATTATAAAGGCAGGGGTTGTTTGCAGTAGTGGTCTGAAAGGCTGTAGCCCCCCACCCCACACCACACACACACAAAAAAATCAATTATGGATTTTTGAAATTTTTCTCCAAATAATATAATTTTTGAAATTATTTCATATATAAAATATAATGATTGTAATTTTTTCACAAAATATTAGGTTTCCAATATATTTTTGATATTTATTTTTTTGTGAATATCTAAGGATTTTGTAAATTTTTCTACAAATAATGTAATTTTTGAAATTATTTTGGAAATTTTTATATTTGAAATAAACTTTTTGAATTAATTTTTTGTAAAAAGCTGGGATTTTTGAAATTTCTTGTAAGTGGTATGTGGGTTGTTGAAATTTATTTTAAATAGCATAGCGATTTTTAAAATTTTTTTGAAAAAATTGAATATTTGTAATTTTTTTTTTAATGCCCCCCTCTACCTCCCCCCTCTCCCATATATATATATATTATAATCTTGTAGACGCTCTTATTAAATTAAAGGAATTAAAAATAGAGAAAGTCCATGCGGAAAATTTCAATGTGTCATACAGTATTTACATAACTTTTTATATGCCAATTAGTAAGGGCTCAAGGATTGTATATGTCCTGAAATGTCCATTGAAAATGAACCATTGCTCTCTAAAGTGTCTCACTTTCATGGGTATCCCCGTATTGATAACTCTTGCATACCCATTACAAAGTTATGTATATGTATAATATCATACATAATTTTCCCCTGTACTCCAAACAAGCATTTACTTTATTTTTTTATATTTCTCTTTTTCTCACTCATTATTCGTACTTATGTTTTAACTCAATTACAATCGTGGAAATAAAAACTGTCGTTAGTTGATTAACAGTCCATATTAGAGCATTTTTTATATTATATCTTTCCATTTTTTATGAAAAGTAAATATAACTACTATTTATAATTAATAAAATAAAGGATTTTCTTTTATTAAAAATGTGTATATTAGTATTTATTAGGCTAAATTACTCTAACTAAATTACTTGGCTAATCAGGTATGAGTGATATATTAGGATGGGGAAGAAGTAATTACGTTTTTTCTGCCTCTTTTTTAATCAAGTATACCTTGTTCATTATTCGTCTTATCGGATCATATGATTACGTCTTGAAAAGGTTTGAGTGTGTACTAAAAACGCTTTTTGAATTGTATTGCGCCTGGTCGTAATTATCGTGAGTCGAGTCTGGAAGGAAGAAATTTGTCGTATATTATGAATAATGAAATAAAATTAATTTAAAAACGAACAACAAAAATAGGAAATAGGAGTTTCCTTTTATTTTAGTCATGCTCCCAGATACTAAAGTCGTAATTATGAATTTTATATAGCGTGCAGGCACATAATTTATTTTTTGGAGAGGGAATCAAAGTTGTTTATTTTTGTATTTCTTTTAAAGTTTGTTTTATACAGTTTTGAAAATCATATTTTAAAGATAACTTTCCCAATTGTCCATAAATTGAACTTCACTATTTCAATAGCCAGTGATTTTTTTTTTTTTTTCATTTTACAATTGCTCTTCTTTTTTATAAGACATTGAAAAATATAACAAATCCGTACTTTTATATTTTTGTTTATAAACATAAGTTTATAACACTTATGAAATTGTTTGAATAATCCATTATTAAAATGCAATTGAATTATTTCAAAATTCATCACCAATATAGACAAGAAAGAAATTTATGTTTTTTATTGTTTTTGCTAATATTTGAAGGACGCACTATATATCATAGGAGAGACAGGAAACAGTTGCAACAGGTGCAGCCAATGTTATTGCATTGTTTATTTTTATTGTACGATTAAACTTCATATTAATCATGTTTATTAGTTATAGCAGCCCCCTGAATATGTTTTTGAGAGTTAATGTATTATACTTATAATACTGTAGTAATCTTAAGCCCTTGCCTTTGTTAGCGAGATAGTTTTTTACTGGTTGGTAACCTGAAGAGTGCTTCAAAATTTATATTCTTTTATACTTGAAGAAGGAAGCTTTAAGTATAAAGTATTCACAAGTGCTGATGGATGAACAGTAGCACCAAAGAATTTTTGTAGAGTTATAATTGTAAGTCCCTGTTGGATTCAGAAGAGAATTGAGAAACAACAATTCAATAATACTTGCCTATGTTTTTTCTTGATATAGAGTTGTATTTGTGTTTATTTCACTCCTTCCACAGCTGTTTGTAGCCAATCTAATGAAACACTTATTTTCTTTTCATGCTCTTATGTTCAATGATCTCAAATAAAAATCTTATTTTATCATAATCTGCATCAATACATTGTAATTGAATCATTCCACAACATGAAAAGCCTTGTTATTTATTATCAGAAAATTAATTGTTTGTCTATATTTTTAAATTTTCTATTTCGATATTGTTTAACAGTTGGAACATTCAAATGGAATTACTATCAAAACTAATAACTTGTGTAACCTTTAAAAAGATTCAAAATATAGAAAACATATTAATATATAATGTAGTTAAATTTAACGAGTACAAGTAAAACCAACTTGGAGTAATTGAACCAAAAAAACCAAAACATTATGTCGATGGAATAAAACCATTACATACATTGTATTATTTAATCATTCATATCTTGTCAGTGGCATTTATAATTTGAAAATTCCCTGTTATTAAATCCTTCTTTTCCCCGTAAATTACGTTATTATTATTGGATATTTGAGTTATACATATAATAATTCATGTGAATCGTTTGACTCGAATGATGGCTCTATTGTTATTTATACAATTGCTGTATCTAATGTAAAAAAATATATTCATTTCCGAGATTCGTTGAGCCTTATGTAATCATAAACAAATATCATACTTTGGGGCTTTGAGTAGGAGTAAGATATCAATCCTTTCCAGTTATTTGGATAATTTATATTTGAAAGGATCGTACAAGTAGATTTAAATTTTCAATATCTGGAGAAGGATATGAGTTTGTTTTTATGTAGCATCAGAAGGACTCGTTGTCGTCTGGGAACTGGGGCTGAGTTTGGAGGAATATCTAATCTCATTGACTGATTATTGATCATGTAATCTACTAAGACCGTATCTTGTATTAACTATGAATATATTTTTTTGGTATTTAAGAGGTTTTGATAATTGAACTTAAATTTTCCGTTATCTAAACTTATTGTTGTCAAAAAAAAAAAAAAAAAAAAAAAAGATATAGAAAGATAAATTATGACGTATGGACAAAAATTGTTAACTATAACTTTTCATTTTAAAAGGTTTTAAAGTATTTTCATTTAACTTAAGCATCCATTATATGTTACATTTGATACAAAACTTTTTGAAATCCTCGATTGGAGTTGTTTAACAATTTTTAGGCTAAAAAACTTCAGCAATGGAATTGCAAATCAATAAATCATAAAAGAAAGGGAGAAATGCATATTTCTTATGACTTTAGTATGTGGATAACATATCGCCTCAACGAAAACTGCCATATGACCGGTTTTTCAATTGTCAGTCTAATTTTAAAGGTAAAGAAAACGATTCATTTCTCAATAAGCATCCGTAAAAACAGTCAATCATTTGCATTGAATATAAAAAAATTAAAACAAAAACTCAAAAATCTCGATTTATAAAAAAATTAAAAATCTTTGAAAAAAAACACACCCATTAGTGTCCTTTTAAATGAACAAGGATTCTAATTTCAAACAATCAATCAATTTACACAAAGTACTAACCTATTGGGTGTTCTGGAGTTAACTATGATTAAAACCGGTGTTGTATACAATACTAGAGTTAATGATCTGTTTGTTCATAAATTCAATTGATTTGTCTCTCCGTTACCACCTCCTGTTTGTCATTATTGATTAAGTTTATGTGTATATATTTTCACTTTTCTGGTACAGCATTGACCTAGTTTGAACACTGTGCTCTATGCACTTAATTGAATATATTGAATGACTTTCTCTGTAATGATATATTAAGGTGGTTTGTTTTTTCCTTTTTTTCAAATTTACATTTCGGCTAGTTCAGAAAAGTTATCTTGTTGTAAAATGCAAAACAGGACATCTATTTCAAAGTTTGAAAGAAGACAAAAGTTATTTATTTTGTTCAAAAGGATTAAAATACAGCATTAACCATTATTTTAGATTTATTAATTATGATAGACATTACTCTAGTCTATAAACAAACACTAAAAAAGTTTTTTTTTTTAAGCTACCTTATGGATAGAGTCAAAATAGATAATCATGTAAAAAAAAAAAAGGATGCGCAGTATACGTGGATCATAAAATTTTGTTTAAAACTTTTTTCTCACTTTTTGTTCAATTGGATTACATTTTAATTAATTTTTTAAAGATTAAGAAAATGTCTATCAAAACTATTTTATGCAAATTCAAAAAAGGTGTCTTTTTAGGATCTATATTCACTAAGTAGAGTTTTTGCCTTTTTTCGTAATTTTATCGATAAGTGCGACCTAAAAATGACTTTGTAGAAAAATGTAATTTTTATATAGGTAATTTTCATATAATATGACAACTTTTCCGCGCTAGTGCAATCAAAATTCGAAAAATGTTGAAAATCAAACCCCTCTAATATATGAAAATATAAATCATTTATTATATTATACACTATGTATAAGGAATGAGGTCAACCTCATTTGTACTTGTACTTAAGTGTCCTTAAGTCCTCTAATTTAGTAATTATACTTTAATATTCATCCAACAAGAGTACTGATGTTTAAAAAGTAGTACTTATGAATAATTTAATACATCAACAGGGTACACTATTTATACTGCTACATTGGTGTAAGCACGGGCACTCAAAGCAGCTGATTTTTTGTTTGTTAGATAACTTATTTAAACATACAGCAGTTGAAAAAAACAATCAATAGGTACATTCGTTGTCCCAAATATTTGGAAAAGACACAGAACCCTCCTTGGAATCCACGACGGGACCTACAGCATTACAATTTGATCGAACTCTGGGACTGAGTAAGCTGTTCGTTTGCAAAGTTGAGTGGGGACATGAGGGGAAGTTTCTATCCCGCATCATGGCGTTTGGGGTAGTTAGCTCCGAAGGCCACGTTATGTCTCCTTATGTGTACCATCAAGACCTAATGGTCAACACTAATTCCTACTTGGACGTGCTAGGGACACAAGTGAAGGATTTGATCGATATGGTTGCTAATGGCAGGTCTTACATGTGGAAGAAGGAGTCGCCTCCTAGTAACACCTCTAAAAAAAAGTCTCAAATGCCTCTTAGGTAATTTTGTCAAATTCATCTCACCGGACTTTTTGCTTCCAAAATCGCAGGACCTGAATCTGATGGATTTTCTTTGTGTGGCCGTGATTGAACGAAGAACCAACCGAACCCCCTGCAATAACAAAGACAAACTTATTGTTCAGACCAAGAAGGAATTTGACCATTTGCCAAGGGAGCAAGTGGCAAAGGTCCGCTTGTGGTTTCGGCCTCGTATAGAAACTGTGATTGAGACTGGAGGTGACTTTATTAAATAAAATAAATCAGAATCCATCAAGCTTTTGGAATTTGGTTGTATCTCTTCAATCTGATAGTTTTTAAATACAATAAATATTTTAATCAAATATAATATCATGTAATTTTAAGTAACGTACTATCTAGTTGTGTTGCTGTGAAATCTATATCTATTAATGGCTTGTTGAACGATAAAAACGGCTTCATTATGACAGTATAACAATATGGAACTCTCAGCTTCAAATGATAATATATGTGGTCTGTCCATTTAGAAAGATGAACTGTCTTATATGTAAGGAATACCTCAACTAACTTTCTGTAATTTACTGCTCATATGTAAAAGTATACACACTCATCAAATCGAATTGAAACAAAACAATAAGTAAATATATTCTTCATAGTACTTTCATTTGTATTTAAATACATTGCAGGTACTTTTAAATTACTTATATACCTCAAAAAATTAGGCTACCACTTGTTTTTTGTACATAACTTAAGTACATTTAAAAGGAATTTGGCTCCATTCCTTGATTATATATATAGGAAGCCACTCTCTAATGAGAGATATCATATGTTTTATTAGGAAATGATATCCCCCTCATTATGCAGATTACATTATTTGTATTAATTTTTAAATTAACAACTTTCTTTGTTATATGTTAACTTAATTTATGCTGATTTGATATGTTTACAATATATTATCCTCCCTCTTTCGATAAATTACATTTTTTTTTCTTTCAAAAAAAAACACTGCTTTACCTTGATCTCTTTCTTGTTCTTCTTTTTTCGTGTGTAGTCTAAAGAAAGCTATTTTATTTATCAATTTAGAAAGGAACTTTCAATACATATATTGCCCTATACCTAACCCTTTGACAACTTGAAGAACTTATGATGTCATAAAAAATGGTACTCGAATACTACTTTATCATGTACTTGGATTCGTTTCAAAGGAAGAACCATATAGACTCAGAATTATAGATATTTAGGCCTTGACTTTAGACCTGTTCCTTTTCAATAGTTTTAATTTATCACATACATTTTGCAAGAATTTTATGCTCACCTAGATTCCAGTATTTTTTTTTCACTTGAACATAATTGTAAATAATATGATTAGCCGGTATGTAAAAATAAAAGAAAACCGAAAAGAAATCGGTTATCCTGAAACTTTCAATTTTTTTTTGTGATGGAGCAGTATTTCTATCAAGACATTTTATTAGATCATTTGTGAGCAGGCCTGAGTAGAAATAAAGAAACACAAATCCCTCTCCGAATATAGGAATACTATATAGGTTGGTATTATTCCGATGTCGAGCCTCAATTCTACTCTGAGTCCAACGAGGACTTATATGTATAACTCCCAAACACACTCTCATTGTTACTTTCCGTCTGGCATGAGCAAATCCACTAGCTAATCATTTATTCTTTGTTGTTCTGTCTTCAAAAATTGAATAATAATGATAGCGCCTTTGAAAAATTTTTAAAAAAAAACCTTGTTTGGATTACATAAGGAAAAAACTGATCCTGCTTTCTAGAACATATTTTATACACCTCTAACTACATATACATAAGTACAGTTTTTAAGAGAGTGATCACTATTTTTGAAATAAAAAGTTATGAATCTGGCAGTCTAAGGATTAAAAAATAGAGTGGCCCTTACACCAAAGCCTTATAAGACTCAGCATGCCCAGTTTAAAGATTTTGGTTGATTGTAGTCAAAGCTGTGCCTTTATCGGTCTAGCGGTTCTTGCTGTCCCTTTCTTAAACTGCTAGACCCGGTAACGTTAAATTCGAATCCAGACCGTAATATATTGCTTATCGGTCTCGGCTCTTGTGCTTTTGTTCCTATATAGAATATATAAAGAAAATACTATATGCATTATAAAAAATAAATTAGCTTAAATCTATAAGTCAATTTTTTCTTGTTCAATAGTAGCGTTTTCTAGTGATTTTTTTTTACGTTGCCAGGTTGATACATTTGTATCTGAGATCCAAATAGCTCAGGGCTTCTTATCGATCCGTAAAAGTGGGTTTAGGTACCAGACGGTGTAAATAAAAGAGTGAAGAGCTGGGATAGATTATGGAACCAGGTCCACTACAATATTTCTTAAGCCGAAACATGTGTAGACTAAAAGGAATTATCGATTCTCCATCTTCCTGCACACACCCCTCATCCTCCCTCAAGGTCCCCACTTTGAAAACCATTTGTTTTAAGCAACCTTAGTTTTAGGGATCCCTGCTGAAACGTACTCTGCGTATACGGTAGCTGCAGCCTTTTTTGTATCTAATATCATTTCCTGGGTCCCAAATTTTCTAGCAACGCCTCCTGTTTTAAGTGTCTGTTACCAAACTGAGACTGTATAAAAAAGAACCGAGACCGATAAAGCTGAACCGAGACCAAAACTGTTGAAATGAAAGACCCGAGACCAGGACCGATAGAACCGCTGTACCTGAACTGGGCATAACCTTGATTGTAGTACAAGGCTGTGATGATATATCCGAACAATATTTAACTTTGTTGATGTGTGAAGTCAAGTTAGTCCTAGTCTAATAGTCACATACCTCACTTGCATAAAAAAAAATAGACTGTACTTTTAGGCAACTGTCAATGTATGTGCTTCTTTTCTCTTATTTAGTGTACTGCACGTTGATTGGAATAATTAGCTCATTTTAAAGAACAATTCCAGTTATTGAATAATAGTTCCATAGTTGGGAACAATAGGCTAACTAACAAAAGATTTTGGGCCTTTTTTTTTTTTGAGGAAAAGTTACGTTATTGAATAAAGGGATACAACGTGATAAATCACCAAATAACATATTATTGGTATACAGATGTTATTGCACCTTTATTTATAGATGATTTGGACAGTTAATAATGGGATTATATTTTTTCATATCTGTATTGTTTCTGTTCTATTTCTCAATACAATGATTAATATATACATTATACATAAAATTAGAATATTTTGTGATATTTCACGCGTAAAAAAAATAAATATCACTAGAGGCCTAAGATGTGCTTAATGATTAGTGGTTTCCCTGGGTCATCAAACATAACATATTAAAATGTAATCCTAGTTAAAGTGATGGTTGTTTAATAAAAGGTAGGAACATTATCTTATGCTATGTTTGGAAAGACCCTGGAATCTGCAAATCATCGAGCAACACATCTTAGACCCCTTAAATTATTAAAAACACAGTGCACAATATATATTTAAACTTTTAAAACTAATACTAAAAAATATATACAGAACTATTTTTTACCCATAGCATCATATTATGAAGAGTGGTACGAGAGGCCTAAAAATGTACAATTTTCTGCCAAAAATACCATTTTTCTATAGTAAAATGATCTGAAAGGTCAAAATTTTTATTAAAGTCATTTTTTTATTGTCCCCAACAGAAAAAGTCCTTCTGCTGGAAGAGAAACATATGAACACGAAAACAGGATGGACGACTGTGTTTGTAGACTTTACAAAACATTACAGTTACCGCTAAGTACATTGTGTGTACATATTATTCAATTGCAATTATATTATGAACATGGAAAACGGCTATTGCATGCGTATATATTAACGTATAAAAACATGCGTCCCATATGGTATCTTGTAGTAGATCATTTGCCTGCATAAATAATTAGAAATATGATCTGGAGTTCATAAACTGAAAAAAATAACAGTCCTTAATTAATCAAATTATCAATGTACGAAGAGTGTTAAATTGATATGCACCACGGTCTAGTTTTACTAGCTTATACCTCTGGATAACTGGGGAAGAAATTGATTGTGTGACAATAGATTTTTACTTATCTTGCAAAAAAAATTGTATGTCATTGTCCATTTAAATACAAAAAAAGACCTGTTTTTCCCGGCCAAACCTAATTGCTATGATCCATATAGTATGTTTTGTTATTTGTAGAGTAAATATGGATGCAAAACCTTTGCACATAATTTAGTGTTTGGGGGATCTGAGGTGCCATCAGTTACAAGTTGTGTCACAAGGTAACTTTTGTCTCTTAAATGTTTAATTTTATAGTTTCTTGCACCTACAAATGTTCAACTTTTATTCTCAGTGACTATCTTTTAAAGACTTCCAAGCAAAAAGTGGTATAACTCACCCTTATTCTAACATGGAGTTAAATTATTCCAATCATAAACGGGTACTCCAAAGTAGAATTGTAAAAATTGCTGGAATCTTGGTAGGCCTGTAAGAGGCTGTAAGATATTGTCATTTATTCCTAATACAGAAACATTTTCTGTATGTTTATCGGTCCCTCATTTTTGAGTTTTACTACTTCCTCTAAGAAATAACAATGAAGTAAAGAGTGTGTTTAACTATTGCTCAGTGTTACGTATTAAAATAGAACAGAAAAGGGTTAAAATATTTAGGGTTGTAAATTCTAAGCATTTTTAAAGGTGCAAGTTTGGTTGTAGTTGGCAACTTGAACAATATTATTTATTTTACCAAACTTAATTATTGTTCTTTCATTCTTGAGGAAAGAACATCTAAGTATTGAGAAACTATGTGTGAGTGTACTTATGAAAAATGGAGAGTAAGACTGACTATTTGTTGTGGAGTTAGCTTCTATATTATTGAAGCAAAGTCTATATGTTCGTCGACACTTAATAACTCCAGACAATGCCGAGTACTACCAGTGCACCAGTTAACTTAAATAAATTATATTTATCTACAAGACAACATCCCCTCTCCCACAAAATGTGGCTTTTGTGATTACACAGATGAAGCTCCGTGATCTTTTTATCTAATCATGTACAATTTTTTTATATTGTACATTCTCATTTTTCCTCATTCCAATTTTTTCTTCCCTTTTCTGGAGTTCACCCTGTTCATTCAGTTAAAATTATAAAATTCATGGAGGTTCTGTAGCTATTTATAGATTAATATTGATGACAAGTTCAGCATCTCTAGTCGAAATAAAAATATTCACTTACCCAGACAAAAATGGATTACATTTTCCTCATTTCAATACTTGGTTCATAGCTTTGATCTAATTCAAAGTATGCAGGGATAATTCAACAAGGGCAATGTACTGACTTGTAACGCTATTATTCATGAATAAATTGCTATCCATAGGTCTAATATATATTTATAGATATCAAAATATACAGTTAAGTGTAATACTCCCTCAATCCAGTCATGGTGTCTAAATTTGATACTTGTTGAGCATCCATGCCCCTCCCTTACCTGAAAATGATGTGTGCATTTTTTATAATGCGTGCACAGCTATGGTTTTTATAGCTATTAATAGTTAAATGAAATCATTTTAATGTAATTCTACACTTGAGTTGGATGTCAAAAAGTCCACCTACTTTTAAAGAATGAAGGTTGAGTCTGCGTACCGTTTATTTATACTTATTTTTTAAGGCATATTAAGTTGTTTTTTTGGTAAATGTACATATGTACCAATGTCATTACTCCCTACATTTTTTACGAAATATCATAGTACTAATTTAAAAATATATTCCTGTTATTTTGTAAGTTACATATTATAAACTTAAGATTTTTGCGAACAGTGTGGGCTTAATACATTGGTACAAGGAAGTTTTTCTTAATATTTTGCTACAAAGGATAATCAATAATTAGTCATGAAAATCGTGTGTAAAAAAAACAACAACCGAAAATCAACATGGTAATCCCAACAATTTGAAAAATGCTTTGGAGGAGAGAAGCTAAGCTGTCATGATGTTTCATAAGATCAGCTACAATCAGCTATGACAGGGGAGAAGGAAATACACAAGGACTTAGAATTATAAATCTGCAAAAAATCCTCGAGATAACACTCCATCTTTTATAAGCATACATGAACGTTCAATTAGATTTTGAATATAATTGAATGTAGTATAAAGTGCACTACTCAGGCGTTAAATAATATTGACAAACGTGGTTCTAGTAAGTTTCGCCCTGGGAAGTTCTGCCCTGGGAAGTTTCGCCCTCATACATATATTATAGGTTAAAGGTATCTTCTACATATAATTTAAGATTTAAAAATTTTTCCCCCCAATTGAAGTCATTTGTAATGCATTTTTGCATTCAGTAGTGTAAAATGAGTGCATTTAATTCTAGTTTTAATATATTATTTTAAAATAGAACATATGAAATGGTTCGAGTTCATAATGATAAGAAACAACAATTATTTTGTATTAATTACTCATAATTAATTATAAAGGACTTCAAGTTGAAGTAAAGGAAGGCCTTAAATTATATGCGGAAGATAGATTTACACTTTAATATATTTATCAAGGCGAAACTTCCCAGGGCGGAACTGCACAGGGCGTAACTTCCAGTCACAGACAACAACTAAGGAAAAGAAAATACCTTCTATAGATTATCAATTCCAAAATATAACAGCTAGAAAATCCAAACGATTTATATCACTATCAAATATTATATACTATAACTATTCAACTGATCCACTGCAGTCCTGATCCTACCATTATAAGAGTTGTATGTAGTTGGACCCTAGGGCTCTGTAAGAGAAAATATTTAAATAAAATAAATGTTTTGGTGGCAGATTTCAAGCCCCTTTGCTCATAATAGTTGAGAAGCGCTTATTTATACAATAAAAATGAAATGCAATTCAAATGTGTATCTTAATTTTACAGTATACATATATTATAATAGTATTATGTCATATGTTGTAATTAAAGTTATATAGGGTAAGTGGGGTCTATGGTTTTATTTTTGCGTTTGGAGGCTTATCCTAAGGAATTTGGTGGACTTTTCAAATGTTAAATTTTTCCATGGCTTACTTATTAATTTTACTTAAACAGCATTAGTTTGTAATTGATAAATACATTTCAATTAAAGAAAAATAGAAATTGTATTAGACTTCTTCCTATCTAATTAAAAGTAAATTATACTTTTTTTAACAATTTTATGAGATATTTTATCTTAAAGCTGGTCATAGATTTGATGCAATAGTGAATTATGTTTAAGCTAACTGTTTTGTGCAGAAGTATATATTTTTATTGAAGATTTAATATAAAAAACAAAAAACAAGTGAATAAAAGATATCTATGCAGTAAGCAGAGGAAGGAGATTGGAAAGAGTGAAGGACTCGAAACAATTTTTGAGGCACACTACATATATCACTAACATAATCATTTATTAATTTCAATAATCTTATTCTAGCCCCGTTGGACCTCACGTTCGAAAAATGGATTGTTTTGTAGGTAATCCAATTTAGATAGAAAAATAGTCCTTATAGCTGCTGAAAATTTATATAAAAATAAGTTTTACTAAATTTTTTTGTTTGAGTTTCTGGAATTTAAATTATGGCGATTTTTTCAAATCTAAAACTCACGCATTTGACCTCATACTATAAAAGTATCAAATGTACAGGAAATGAGGCTTTTATAGCTGAGGCATTGTCAAACAACTCAAACGCCCCCCCTAAAATATCTAATTATTCCTACTAGCTGTATGGAAGCTTAATCCCTTTCATTCAATATACATATGCTTATCTTTAATTTAATATAGGCTGTCCTGAACACAACATTTCGAGAAATCATGTATCTAGAGGTCTCAAAAGTTACCTTTAAGATAAATATGACTAGAAAAAATTTGATTTCGCCCGGATATATTTTTTATTTTGCGAGTTTGACCGTTAGGTTTTTTTATCAAATGAAACTGTCTCATTTTGTGATAAAGATGATTTTTTACTAATTTTATCTTTAGATATATTAATGCAAGTTAAGCATTTGCACTCCTCAATATTTGCAATGAATGGAAGCTTCATATTTTACTCAAATAGGGTATAGATTAATTATATGTACTTCAATTGATCTAGTTGTAATCATCCGCATTTACCAGATGCTTGGACCTAAATAAAATAGAATCCCGAATAGGGTTACATTTTTACAGATTACTGATTCCGAAGCAATCCATGACCTAATGATTGGAACATATTTATTAGTTATTATTAGAATGATTGTAATAATAACATTGGACAAGTCGTAATACTTTATGGATTTTAGGATCGGTAATAGTTTGAGTACCCTGTTCGATATTCGGCTTTTTTCGGATAATAAATTTATACGTATTCCATACCTGGATACTTTGGATTCGATTTCTGGACTTGTATACATTTTCTCCTACCTAATGTCTATGTACATATATAATTGAGTTAGAAAGTTGGTATTTAATAATAAAAAAACACCTTCATTTCGAGCAGAAAATTAATTAGACAAATGGAATAGACAATTTATATTAGGTATATTTATGGACATTGAAGCTTAAGACATTAATTAAAGAAAGGAAGTGATGAATGAGGAAGAAGGTGTAGTTAAGTAATTAACTGATCTTATATATTTGCTTTTATTAATTTGTTGAGAAAAGATACATATTATATATAGGAGTATATGGCTGTCAAAATCAACAATTACTACTATAAATAAATATATATATGTATATATATATCTACATAGCCGGATAAAAATATCCCGGCTCCATGCAGACGATTCTTAGTGCCTATTAAACGAATAAAAATATGTTTATACATAAATTTATTTACAAATATTTTTCTTCTTATTCATAATTACTTTAATCATTTCTCATTTTACCTCAAGACAACATTATTTATTATCATATACCGGGAGTCAAATAACTACACATTTTCCCACTTTTAAAATGGCTATAAATTGAGGATGCATGAGTCAATTTTCATAACTTCACCAAGGCTGAAAAGTATATAAACAACAACAATGTTCTATATAAATGCAATTTCCTTCAAATTTGATCTTGGAGAAAATGACACTCGAATAAAAATCGTCCAATAGGTTGATGTGGACACGAAGGTTCTCTTCAATATTAAGAGAATTCTAGAGGTTTACAGCAAGATGGTGCTCTGCGCATACTGGTATGTGGATTAGCGTTTCCAGTAACAATCACATGCACTTATGGGACAAAACAATGTGGCCAACCTTGATGCCTGATAGTTAACCAACTATACTAATATTATAGTGTGAATTTGAAAGTAATGCATTCGGCACTCGGCACCTAATGCCCTATGGATCGTGGTTTATGCAGTGTAGAAGAAAATTGACAAGTTTACTTTGAAAAAGGCAATCAAGACCCGTTTGGATGCCATTAATTGGGCGAAGGGCGGCTATATTACGCTTAAAGTTATCGCCATCAACTTTTTTGAAATATTTATGATATTTGACTCCGATTAAGTCAAGTTTAATCTCAAAATCTTGTTGAAGTTTTTGATGGGTGATGCGGGAAAGAGTATCTGCTGACTTCCGGTATTATTCTTCATTCCTTCTTAAAAAAGAAAGAAGGAGAGACAAGAATGCAAGCAGCGTTGTCACTTAGAGTGTATAGACGTTTTTTTTTTTTTTTTTTTTAAAGATTACAACAAAAAAAAATATTTATGACAGATTTGAGGAACACTTAAACCTAATAAAAAACTCATCATTTCAAAAGCCGACAAAAACAATGAAACTACTCGAACACTATACATATATTAGTGTTAAATTTACACACTTTTCTTGAACTGGAATAATGAAGGGTTGATATACTATAAAAAAGAAGAGACCACACTACATATGTATAGGGAAATTTTCTAAAATTTGAAATTGAAAATTAGTATATATTCCTAATTACTACAACTAGACCGACATCCAAAATTTAGACGCTACTACAACACAAAAATTTTATCAATAGTTTGAAGATTTCATTAGTTGGATAAGATTAACATACTAGGTATGCGCCTATGAAATGAGACTTTCGGCTATTAGTCTCTAGGTGTCGCCAGTTAGACATTATAAACCCGTCCAAAAATGTAAATGCTTATTTCGACATGTGTCAACAGTATTTAATTCATTGTTTGTATAGTTTCATTCAACAGAGCATTTTTTTCGCTCGTAAAAATGTCTAATTTTGTGCCTACAAACTACGATGTGGGGACATCATTGATTTTCTGTTGCCAATGGAAGAAAAACGCTTCTCAATCCCATCAAATGCTTGTGGAAGCTTACGGTGGATATGTTCTAAACTGAGCACAGTGCTTTAGGTGATTTTAAAAATTCCAATGTGGTGATTTTGACGTGAGAATTGAAGAGCATGGTCAGCCACCAAAAAAATTTGAAGACGCCGAATTGCAAGGATTGCTCGAAGAAGATGATGGCCAAACGAGAGAGCAGCTCGCAGAACAATTGCGTGTTGACCGATGGACCGTTGGAAAACGTTTAAAAGCAATGGGAAAAGTTTTAAAGGAAGCCAGGCAATACAAGGTAATTTCCCTTGATGGCATCGCACTCAATGACAAACGCTTCGATTCTCACGTTGAAACCAAAAAAATGGATCGATGGCTAGTTTGCAGCCAAAGACGAACAATTTTATTGGAAAGGCATTCATAAATTGCCTGTAAAATGGGGAAAATGTGTGGCTAGCGAAGGCGCATACTTTGAAAATTAAATTTGTAACCATTTTTCAAAATAAACGTAAAAAAATTTAAAAAAGTCTCATTTTATAGGCGCATACCTGTTATGTACATATACTGTTACTAGTGATGTAGCATATCCTGAAATTGAGGTTCCCAATTCTATGTGACTCCTTGCTTTAAGAGTTACTTTTCTTAACAGATCATCATCTTAATTTTAGTAGCTCTCATCTGGTTCCATCCGATTCATCGATTAAGCAGGAGATCATGTTCTTTCTTACCTTATTTCCAGCATAGATAGTACCTACAGTGGAGATAATTGGTATCTGATCCCGTGCCGATTTTTTAAGTTGCCCACTGATAGAGAAAAAAAACAATCTATAAATTTAATGATATGTTTATTTCAACTTTGATAGACATAATATGGAAATAAAAATGAAATATATATCCCCAAGAGCACCATCCCCACCGTCAAGTATGGGATGGAAACATTATGTTTTGCGGATGTTTCTGTACTAATGAGAAAATTTATATTTAATTTTAACTTTAATGAATCGAAGATATTATTACACCCTCTGGGTATTTATGGTTGACAACCTCTTTTCTTTAGGACAGGGAACTGAAAATTGATCTTATGTCTTCCAGCTCGACAATGGCACACTCATACAGCTATGACAACAAATGAGAGGCTCAAGAGAATCACATAAAATTGGCTTGGGATCAAATACTTATTTCCTCCAGTATATCTCCTATGCATACTGGGTGTAGAAAAATTAATGAGACCTTCTAAAAATATAGTTTTGAATAGGTGTTTTTGATTAAATATTAAAGTTTAGATTATTTTTGAATAGCTTCGATTCTAAGCCTTTGATTGATGTACATTTTGTAAACAAAAACTATGTATATGTCGTGATGGAGGCAAGAAGAGCCATCATAGACAATTGAATCCGCGCCAGAAGGACCACCTCGGAAATTATGAAGGCCTTATACGTCAGCAAGGCCAAATACTGTCGGGTAAAAATCGTTTGGCTGATGGGGACCACCTTAAGGGCAAACCAAGAGTTGAAGACCCACGAAAGTGAAGCCTGAAGTCTTCACGGAAGCCTTTAAGGTGAACCCAACGATGAAGATGTCAGAGTACGTCAAGAAGAAAAAGGTGCATCGGTGTACTGCGGGCAAAGGCATCTGAAAGGCTGGAGAAAGGTCGCTTAGAAGAATTGAGAGGCTATTCCTGTCCTAACGTGAAAAAGAACTGCGTTTTCAGGGATGTCAACATCTCTGGAATAAATCTGAAGCACAACCGTAACCGGTTAATTTTTCTCTCTGTTGAAAAGACCTTTACCGCTGTTTGGCGTTGAAGGAAAATGTGGTCCCATAGATCATCAAGACCATGAATAAGTCCAACAAGGCTACGTATGTATTTCACAGAACAGGGTTATAGCCTATATTACTAATATTGTAACAGAAGATGGGTAGCAACATGAACTTCTGGCCCAAGAACCTTTGGCCCTTTTTGAGCCCAGTACTGAATCCACTGTATTACTCCATTTGAAGTGAAATTGAGAAGAAGTCCTGCAAAGTCTGCCACCGGCATGAATATTGATGCCCTGGAGACCTCTGCTAACCATCAGTGGAGGATCGGAAAAAGGACTACGTTGCCCATGTGCAAGGGGTTTCGCAGGCTGTTGGAGGCTGTCATTGAGACTGATGGTGGTCAGATTCATAATTAATGTGTATTGTTATATTAAAAAAAATATTATAAAATCAAATCTTCTGTGTACAACATCATCCTGATCAATTATGAGTATTTTAATGACTACTTAGAGGTAGGTATCAGTACTTATTCTACATCTAGTAGAAGTTGGGGAGCGGGTATTCGAATCTTTCCCGAATATCTGTGGTTAGCATATTTTCATAAATATTTCCTTTCTTTAGAATAGGATGATGACCTTTTTTAAAGAGATTTTTTAACAAATTATATGTTTGGATGACATTTTTTAATAACATTTTTTCCTAATATCTTAGCCTCATCAGCAGTTGTCCCTTGCTTTCCCTCCCTTACCATTGATTTTTACAAATCCACAATTTTTGTATTTTGAAAAGGGCCAGCTGGAAACTCATTTTTCTCAGTTAATCGATTGACAAACTGATTCCTACAGAGATTGGCCTGTAACTTACATATATCACCATATCCTTTTTAACCAAACATAGTAAACATATAACTTGTCAAATTCGATCCTCATTCAAAAGAAATGACGTACGATGTGTACATTATATGTACACAAAATACTAATTCAAATAAATAAGTATTATACGATATAATGACTAAGATCCAAGCAGGCAAGTATGCAAATGTACTAAGTCTCTCACACGTATCACTAAGCACCACCGCGAATTCCTGTAGTATTTATTTATGTTTTATTATAGTAGGCTATTAACCTAATTAAGAATCATTGTTTATATAAATTTTTATGTAATCAATTATTTTTGTTACTCACTTAGTTATGTTGGATAGATTTCCTTTAGTTATTTGACATTTGATCTTATTCTTTGAGGGGAAAACTATTAATCAATATATGATTTTCGTTTCATCATGTTCATATTGTGAAAAAGAGTTAATGCAAAAATAAAATTAATATTTCAGAAAAGTCAAGAAAGGGAAAAAGGATGATTTTCCATGTAGCCAATATTTCATTGACGTATTTCAATCAATTATAGGCTTGAATTGTCTTTTCTAGGATGTTTATATATACTCTAGAACGTTCGTAAGAGTGTTAACCTTTATTTGATATACAATACTTCATTTTGCCCAGAGATCGTTTTTTCAAAAGAAATCCTAAATTTTTAATTCGTTCATTGTGGATAACATTTTTGGTACGTTAAGTGCAATTATTGCAGGCCCTTAAGGATTTATCATGATGATAAGTTCATAAAAATATAAGGATTATTTGGTATCGAAGAATATAAAATATGTAATCAGGGCTCATTTTTTGGAAAAAGCATTCATACATGTTTTTGAGTTGACGGGCCTAGTAAATAGTAACATATAGTAAACATAAGTCACATGATATTTATCTTAGATAATACTTTTAAAATGTGTTTCTAATGAGTTATGCCAATGTTCAATATATTGACACATTTGGCTTTAAATCGAATTTATTCATTCATTCTGAAAGCAATAAAGAGTGCGAAAAGAAAGCTACATTAGTACACCGAATAAAATTTAGGATTTTACTATGCGAGAGAATGCTAGTTTAAAAAGTATTTTTATCCTCTTATGACATTTGAAGTCATTTTTTATTCAATTTGCCCCTACTAAATTTTGTTAGATTTCTAAAATTTAGAGTCAAATCTGTATTAAGTGGTAGGGAAAGGTTAACTAAAAAAGTGACCACTTAGTGCAAAATCCAAATTTGAAAATCAGATAATGCCACTTATTGCAGTCGCATTTTTACAATAGGTGACCTATTATATAGGTATTTTTCCTCTAATATAAGAAAATTGTTACTTAGGTCAAAGTATTGCTATATTTAAGTAAAAAATATATATCAGTCATATTGTTTGACTATGATGATCTAACCGACAAACAGATAGATTGAAAGCTACGACTCACTTAACTAAAACTATTGTTTCTATGGATAGGCAAATAATAAATACTCAAAAAATTGGAAAAATTATTATTAATAGAAATTTTAGTAATCTAAATTTGATAATTTTATCAAAAAGTTGTAATGTGTGGAATATAAAAGATATTTAAAGAAAAATACTATTTTTAAGAAAAAGTTGAATCCTGGGGTATTAATGAAGAGCAATTGTTTTATGTGTTTATTTTTTTATTCACACATATCTTCCCACTCTTACTTCAACAGAAACCCCCTTATCAATCTTAATTATATCTTATCAAGTTTCTCAAATAGGCGAGAAGGAGAATATAAGCAAAGAAGGTAATGACCACAGATAATCTTCATATGTAGATTAGGAACTTATATAAAAATTAAAGCTAAATAATCTTGTTAGTAGAATATCTATTTATTTCTTCATAAAGACACACAAGAAGTATTAAATTCAAGGCCATTGTGAATATGGTGTTCATACTTGCTTGGTGAAACAATATATTTATAAAAACATTTAAATTGCATTATGGAAGTAATTGCAAAAACCTTCAATAATTCTTCAATACACATATAGCAGTTTAAAATAACTTGTAAGAAGAAATACTTGTGAACTTGGAAATATTGTTTCTTTGGGGTGTTAAACACACCCAGTAAAGTATTACCGTTAGGATTTGTAGGCAACATTAGAAGCCTTTTAATTGCGTTCTAATAAAAATTAACACGCATTTCCTAAGAATATACAAATTGTATTTGCATAAAGAAATATATAGTAAAATATATGTTCATTTATAACTTGAAAGACAAAGGAAATTAAATTAAATTATTCCAGGTAATTAAAAAACACATAAATCATTATCACTCCATGAACTTGACTAAGGATTGCGTGACCCAATTTCTTTACAGTCTTGCCCCTACGACATAGTTTTTATTTTTTTATATTGTAAACAGAGAAGAGTATTAATATGTTGACCTGTATTTATTTGAACTAGTCGAGTCCAGTGTTAGGAGTGGTCCTATCGGTTATTAGGATGGATCCTTAACTATCGGTCCTTGAAATACTTTATAAAAATGTCTATTGTATATTAAGCCAAATAAGATATTCTCTAAGAACATTGCACATATCATCCAAAATATATTTTTTTTCATTATAAATCAATATAATAGGACTGACCTGTGGGACATGACTGGGCTCCTCGTTCTTAAATAAGAACTGACAGAGCACTGGCGATGATGTAGAATTAAAAATCAATGATCTCAACTTTTCGAATAATAGATAACAAAGTAGAGGGGATTAAGTAAACCCAATTGCTGTTTTACACACATATGATTTCAAGCCTTTGAGATGGAGGTTGATATCAAATTTTTCGAGTTATTGGGACATTTAGCCCTTATAAGGATATTGATAGTAGGTAGTCTGAAGGTCTGATTATATGAAAGAAGCTGCGAAGGAGTAAACAAAAGGTACTTTAACACAATATCGAGATAATAATAAAACCTATGACCTAGCCAATACTCCTTATTACACGCTATCATTCCTGAACACCAAAATAAATACGCTAAAAAAGTTGTGATTAGTTTCATATACACTTACAAACAAGACAAAAATCCACCCGTCAAATGACGCGTATTAATTGAATGCTGTTTTTATTAACAATTTTTAAATTTATTATATTTTTCGTATTTGTTTACAAATTAGTCGTAATCTTTTGTAGAGTTTTCGTGTATAATGCTGTAAGTTATATCAACAGATTGCAATATATATCTTTTATATTGTTTTTTTATGAAAATAACTTAATTGCTTCAATTTATAATATACAATCATTTACAATTCATTTTCATAATTTGAAATTTTTAAAATTCTTTGAACACAAATACCTCCACGAATCATTATGCTAGAGAACTGAAATATATGCCATCAGATTAGGTACCATCCAAGAATACTACTAAATGAGTGCTGTTTGTTCAAATCAAGTAATTAGAATCGGATTTATTAGGGAAAAACCAAGAGTTTAAAGACTTTTGCGGAATCTCCAATTGCTAATCATGTAATGACTAATCATCCACAATTTAAAAAAATATATATTTTGTCATTACAATTTAACATATTTTAATTTTCTTAATAGAAAGTCATTTAAATGGAAATAAATAAAATGAAAAATCGTCGAGTATTAAAAACTGAAGTTTTATTTATTCAATGAATGGGCAAGGGGGACATGTTGCTGCACCCTGTACATTTAAACAGAAATGCAAATATGATCCTATCATGAGTACTATAAATTGTCTTTGAACCATTCCTGCATTTCATTTGCAGCTTACTTTGGCATGGACCCATCCTGTTGGATGCAAATGGGCATCCCTGGAAACGTCTCCAGTACTCATAATGTCACTTTAATTCTGGAGCAATGCACCTCGGAATACTTAAAATCAATAAAAAGTCAAAGATATAACGTTAATATGCCGACCATCAAAGGAGTAATCAATTATTGAATCGTCTCATCATAAATAGTCTAAATTCTTTAAATAAAAATATTCATCTGATACATTTATGAAACTGATACAATTTGCTTATACAAGTTTCAGCTTCTACATGACATGTATTATAAACAGAGGTACACACAAAGGATATTAAAAATACTAAGTATATTGTCTAGATTAGAATTTCAAAGGCATAACTAATATTTGCCCTAATTTCTTTGATAACGTATCACAAATTAAATATTCTTAGGATTTGCAAGCATGAAAATTGGAAGCAGACTGTGTCAAGGATTTGCAATTTTATATTTAGAAACTACGTATAATGCCCTAGTCAGTAGTTTTGTCTTCAAGATGATCAAGCATTTGTAAACAGTAGATAAGAGTTGTTGTTTTTTCAATCTTTGAAAAAAATTAATAATAAACGCTTGTCTTATCTACATATGTGGCCCGTCAACACAAAAGTATACAAGAATGATTTTTTTTTCAAAGTTGAGTGTAGATTACATTTGTATTCTTCGACGAATTATTGTCGAGTTCTATTAGCAAATTGTACTTAAAGTATTCAAAATTGATCGTCAGAATAAAGAAATGACAAATTGACATACATATATTATTCTAAAGAGCATATCGGGATCTTAAATAAATAAAAGTTATAACATATAGTTAAAATTCTTAGGTATGTTAACTCATACAAACAATTTGAATAATTAAGGCCTACAGGGTATAAAAGATAAATCTGGACAAAGTTTCGATTAATCAAGAGGGTATTGCAGTCGAGTTAATGGGGATTTTTGAGAGGCTAAGAGTCTCAGGAACTATTCGATTCCAATTTTTTCACGAAATTAATATCAATTACCATGGAAGCGACTCCAAGAATGACTATTACTAAATGAGCTGGAGCAGGAAACGGCTCTAGGGCTATCATCAACACTACAGATTATCCAAGGATGACCGTCTACGATGATCTAAAGCCCCTGAACGAGTCAACCGAAGTAAATAGGATTCTCCAAATGCGACAAGAAATGGACCCCGACATTTCTTGATGCCCTAAAGAGGTCAATTGAGGCTAATCGAACAAAGTTGAAGCTGTCCAAGGACCGTCCTTCGAGCACAATGACGAGAAATAGGGAAGTTAAGGACTGGAGCCCACCTTGTACACTGGCAATGCCAATCAGCTATTGTGAGCTGCATCAATATCTAGAGGCAATTGAATATTGTCAAATCTTACTCTGAGATTTTTCTTAGACGAAAAAGGTTTCAGCAACAGAAAGAACCTTAGGTGGATCGCCGAGAGCAAGGCCTAGGTCTTCCCGAAGTAAATGATCTCCATCATGTTCATTAGCGTCATTTCAAGTGAGGGTAGGTTCTTCCGGCCTAAGTAAAGGCTCAAGAATACTATTATTCCATTAATAAAAAAAAGTTGCTCTAATAGTACTCTATACCGGCACACAGCAACAAAAAGGTCCAAGAATGGGTCCAAGCTCTTGTCCCAGCTTTCTTAGACGTCGACACCTGGCCTGCCAACTCCTCTGATATAGATTCTTTGCGCTTAAACGTCTAGGAGGAGTTGGAGAGCAAGGCCTGTCCCAAGTCCAGCCATTAATGAAGGCCTTAAAGGCCAGCAGAGTGCATAAGTCCAAGAGTATCACAAACAGCCATACTAGGTTCAAGTAGAGAATCAAACGCATGGCAGAAGCTGAAGGCCGCTGAATCTAATAATATGATATTTATTTTCTTATGTTGTTAAATATAAGCCGTACACATTGACCATATTAATATAGTTATTCATCTTAATGAAGTCAAATTCTGTCCAGATTTATCTGTTAGACCCTATATAGTTAGTATGCTGTCAGTCCTTATTTATTCGGTCTAGTCCATTCTTAGGACCGTTCCAATCAATCTTCAGGAAAGACTGTCAATCCTTTGTAAAACTGAAGAAAAACCCTCATCTAGTAAATCAATAAATTGGGACTTTCTCCTTTTCTTGATTCTTGTTCAAATTTGTTTTTATGGTGACGCATCACATATATACTCGTGTATTCAATGATTTGCCTGAAAGTTGCAAAACAATTCCCTGAAATAAACACATTAAATAACACTTAGACGTATAATATATATTTATGAAGCCCCATAATGGCGAAATGCAAATATCGTGAGCAAAATATGAAGTAATTAACACCTAACGGTAAAGAGTTATTCTATTAAATCATGGGGAGGGCGGCAAGTTGTACATTAAAATGCATCGTCACATTTAAAGAAATGGGAATTGACATTTTTTTTTTTTTTAAAGAGATCACCCCGGGGCCAAATAAAGTTTTATAAAATACATAAAGGCTTTAAACTAAAGTTGATAGAAAGAGTATTTTAAATGATCCCAGAAATTTGAATAAAAAAACCTACAACAAAGCAAAGTGTCCTTATAAAATATATGTTAGAAATGAGAAAATTAGGTATTTTCTTTTTGTATGAATTAAATAGGATTTAAATTTTTCCCAAAATTAATTATGAACAAATATAACAATAACTATGGATAGCTAAATAAATGATAGCAACAGAAGCGGTCTGGTAGGATAAGTTATCTCCATCTCATATAACTAAGTAGTGGCACTAATGCAAATACGAACTAAATTAAGCACTTGGTAGAGAAAAACCTTCGCCTAGGGTAATGTTTTCAAAATATATGAAGCATCTTTATATAACCTACGTTTTGTGCTACCTTGACCTTTGATTCTTAAAGTTTAATGGCCTCTTACTTTGACTATATATTATCTTTGTACCAGGTTTGATTAAAATCGATTGTAACTTTTGTCGTAATCCTGTTGATCAACATACAAACAAACAGAGTCAAAAACATTACCTCCGTCCAAATGTATAAACATGTTTTCATCAAATAGTATTAAATTTTATTGTTGAGGCCCGTTTTGGTCTTTTAAAAAATCTTTCTAATCGGATTTGGACAAATATTTTGATAGAGAATGCTACTCAGACACAGTTATACAAATTATAAGCATAGAAATACTTTATATGATGTCATTTACCTATATTCACAATTTAGAAAAACACATAAAATGTTAACAAAAATTCATCTGTCAATACCGTTTTTTCCTCAAATTTATCTAAATGGGATTTTTCTGGTGCAAGCCGTAATAGAGTGTCCAGACAAAACACAAACATTTATATGCAATTATTCGCTTACAATTGTAAAATATATACAATTGATATGAATACCCACATCAAACAATTTTGTATAATAAATATGTAGATACAACAATAGGTTCATATTGATGATATAAGTATTTATTTGTAGGTATATTTACTTTACACTTTATAAAAGCAAACACACATGGTTAGGTAGTCAAAAAACAAGTACATACATATGTTTATTTCTTTATATTCAAACATATTTGATTACCTCTATCAATGCATACATATGAACATTGTATTGTGCAAGAAGTGGTGAACATAGTTTGTATAGTAGATATACAGTATAGCAAATAAGTATTAATTTTTGCCCACGTATAAATATTTTCTATGGGATGAAGGTCCGGAGACTGACTAGGCTACTCCATCTCCTTAATGTACTTCTTCTAGAATCGTTCCTTTGTTGCAATACCCGTATATTTAAAGTCATTATCCTGCTGGAAGACGCATTACACAACCTATTTCAGGGCCATGCCCTATAGGAAGAAGGGTGTCGCTCAAAAATTCCCAGAAGGTAATATAATCCTCCCGTCGATGCAATAAAGTCGTCCTTTACCCATAGAAGAGGTACACCCTCAAACTTTTCATTTCCACCACCTGTTTGACGCTGGGGATGGTGTTCTTAGTGCGGCTGGTAATTTCATTCCCTTTAAAATTCATCCCTGGACATTTCATTCCCACTTTTAAAAAGGATATATAGTGACGTCATACGGTCAAAACTAGTTCGTAGTTTTTGGCTAGGCCTGTATAGGGAGGCTGGGCACCTGGAGATGATTGATAAAAAGTGATGGATTGGGGACCGATATGATTGATTTATGGTGTTTATGGACTAGAAATGACGTCATCCGAAATCTTTAATAGTGATTAGGAATAGAATCCCGATCCATGGATATTGTCCATACCTTAGGAAATAGAAGTAAACCCCTTCATTAATCTTTCCATGCTACCGTCTATTGTCTATATTTATGTTCCTTCCCATCAATTTGATTATCACCTTTTCTCTTTACTTCCTCTTCTCATAGTTCAGATCTACAAGAACAATAAGAAATTTTCTCGGGCCTATTAGTCCTCACTCCCTTATCCAGGATCACTTACTCTGACATGCTTTAATTCGGCTCTGGATTGAACCACTATTGTGTCACCAAATATCTATAATTAAAGTGGGCATTAAATGTCTGCGTAGGAATTTTACAGTGAATAAATATACTGGGAATGAATTTACTGAGAATCAAATAGCTTGTCGTCGTTCTTGGGGTTCTATAAAGTATGATTCTTCTTCGCAACATTTTTTTTTTACATATAATGTTTCTCACTGTTAAAGTAAACCTATCATTAAAATTATGGAGCGTTCCTTTCTTTGTTAGTGAGCAATTAACAAGATCGGTGATGGATCAAATACTTATTTTCTCCACTGAATTTTAAAAGGGATAAATATAATTTGAAGTTCTATTACACCATACGTAACATATATTATGATACAGGAGTTACTGAACTCTCGATTAAAGTAGTTTGAAAATTGTTTGGTTCAGAAACTTAATGGATGTAATTGCAAATATATAATGAATGAACCTTGAACACTTGTATTATGTAGAAAAAAAAATTACAGTCATTGACTATATTTTGGGTCATTTTGACCCATACTGTAAAAATGTAACAAAACACTTCAATTTTGGCTATCAAATGTATCTGGAAGATCTTTTATCTTTTAAATATCTTATTTTACAACACTCTAGCGGTTTCAAACTTGTGACTAGTTTCTTTAACTGAAAACAGCTCATGTTTGGTGCATATGCCAAAGAGATAAAATGATAAGTGAAGGAAAATTGAAGTGAAGCTCCTTATGGAGACACACTTCGATCTTTGGGCTTGATGGGCAGTAAAATAATAAAATTAATAATTACCAGACAAAAAATGAACCTCAAAGAAACATTTATTAAGAATCTGGGTCAAAATGAGCTGGTACACACACAAAAACTTAATTGAGTTAAATTTACCTCGAACATAACACAGGAAAAAATGAAAAAAAGTATCAATGGTATTTTATTTTTTGTATATTTGGGATTAATTACTCATTAATTAATTTTTATTTTTAGAAAAAATATTATCAAAAGTTTTAAGTGAGCAGCCAGTCCCGTTAGGTCCATAGTGTAAACTTCCGTTCTAATATCATATCAAATGAATTAATCAAGTCTTAGTTCAGTTATACACAATGGTGTATAATTTATGTCCTGTAGGTATGTAAAAATAAAATAAACCGAAAATGATTGTTTAGGAGGAGAGCTACAAGCTGTTGTAGGAATAAGAAAATGAATACAAAGCTTACTCCTTATATACCAGGTCTAACGAAATAATTGAAACCCTTTCGTGAGCACTTGAATGGGTAGATTTTGTGATTGTTAACACTAGCTAAAGCTGCCGGCATAAATTATTTACAAGCAAAAAAAAAAAAAATTGACACTAAAATGGAAAGCGCGAAAAAGACAATCGGATAAAAGTAATCCCTTAAACCGACGTGACACCCTCCCAAAATTACCAGGCAGTATGGGATTGCAAGGTTGACAGTCCACAGGATCAAAACCCGTTTTTATTCCGGCGACAGCATGGACAGAAAAGCTTGAGGCGGTCGCAATACCAATATTGACTCTAAGAATATCAAAAGGGCGATTGAGACCTATCTAAATAATCTCATACAACACCATACTAAAGATTTTGGTATCACAGATTCTAGTAAGGTTTCCAAGGTACAGCAAGTTCCATGCTCAATTCCACTCCGAGTCCAATCAGCACTTACACTTAAAACTCCTTATTGTTAATATCTTCCTTTCATGAGCACACACTTATTGTTGCTTTATACTTTGATGTTCCCTTCTCATCAATTAAATATTATAATAGTAGCTTCCATAAATAAAAAAGCCTGTTCCGAATACCAGCTAGAAAAAACAACTCTTGTTATCTAGAACCTGTTTTATATTCCTTTGGTTATGCACCAGAAAAAAATTATAATTTCGAATTAATCCATTCAAAAATTTAAAATAGATACAAATAAAAATGAAATGGACCATGAATATTTTTCTTATTTCAATCAAGTTTGGTCAATTTTTTTATTGAGCATGAACGAATTAATGATAATTCTTAAGTTATACATTGTAACATTAATGAATACTATGAGGTCAAACTTGATTGGACTCTTAGGTCCGGTTGGTACCGAGTTGGTGCATTAAAAGAATATGAAATTCCCACCTGATTACCTTATAGTGGTGCAGACAATACGCATCATCAAAAAAATCTTAAACTACGTGCTGTTAGAAAAATTACAAAAATTATTTTAGAAGTGTTATAGGGAGAAAGTTATTTTTTTATTTATAAAAATCAGCAAAAAAAGTCAGCCAACTACTTCGAAGAGAAAAATTTTCTTTATTTCTAACTAAAAAAAAAAAAATGATTTAATAACAAAAAGAAGCTTTGAATTTTAAAAAATGTAAAAAAAAAAACATTTTTGTTCTTGGATATTGACAAAGATTCTTATTTCAATTTTTTTTGTAGTTTTAATGTTGTTGACTTATAGTTATATTGTTAGTCAATATATAAAGAGATTAATGAACTGTTTAGTAGCTCAGTAGTTGTTTCTGTCAATGACTTCAAAAACAGTAATGATTATTTTCACAATTTATTCATTAAATAAAAAAGCATGGGATGTTTTTTTCAGAAAGACTGAGTGGTAAGTTGACCTTTACATGATATTATTACCTTTTTTATGTAAAGTATGTATGAAAAATACATAGATCTATGTAATTTGTTATAATTGTAAAAATTATATGCGTTGTATATTTGTGGCCGAAACAACAACAGCAGCAAAAAAACGACCAACAGGAAAAACTTGTAGATAGTATAGAAAAATAAAATAATATTTTCTATATAAAAGCTGAATCACTGATTCTTGTTAAACATTTTATTAATTAATAAAGTTTTACATAAACGAACTTCATTATTTTTTTTCTTCAAAAATATGCTTAATATTAACAGATATTTTTAATGGATCTTCAACAGGCATATGCAAAAGTAATGCATTTAAAGAAATAAGGGTTATAAATTTTTATTATTTCTCAAACGGACGTGAGGTCTTTCAAAGGGAAAGAGAATATTTATCCATTCCTCTAGTGCTAAGCCATATGCTTGCATAAATACACTTTAATATTTGGTTTTGGTTATAATTTTAAATTATTTGCTGTCAAGAAAAATGACTTTGAAAAATTTGCCTACGGAAACTTTGCCCTGGGCTTACTCGCCTTTTGGAAAGTGGACCCTGGTTAAAACTCGCTGGGAGGAAAATTCGCCATCTTCATTTAATATAAATAATAAGGTTTCAAAAACATGTTATTGTTGTAAATGATATTACTGCAATTTGATTTGGATATCTATATTCTGATATGATAATGATGATCTGAGGTGATTGTTTAGTGTCTATTAAGGAAAAAATTCTATAAAAATGCGTGTAATGTTTTCTTACAACTATAAAAGATGATCATGTATTGAGCTAAGAGACCGTCTGAAAGTATCTTATTGAATCAGGAATTGACGTATTTCTCTATCTCTTATTCAAATATTATTTACTTATAGCATAATAATGGGGTTATTAAAGAGATTTAATACTCCTCTTGCCAATGTCAGACACAATATATTTTTTATTCAAAGCCTCTCACGCTATAAGTAATTTTAAAGTGTTATTTATTTGATTTAATTATACATCTCTACAAATATTAATGAGAAGCTTGTCCTGATATTATGTGCACAATACTTATAGGAAATAATCCCCACAGATCCCAATGATATTCAAAAATATAAATCAATAAGTAATAGTATCGAAATCTAACTTATGTAATGAGTTAGAACAATTTTTTTTTACTTATAATACACTAATTCACACTGAATAATCCTTTTAGATCAGAATGATCATATTTACATACATCATTTAAGGGTATACGATGAGTGATTATAAGTATTATTTAGACAATTTTTATTTTATACATATATATTGGTATGTTATTTGAAGTTTATAAGACAATTATTATTTTAAAATTAATAATACTACATATATTATAGTCAGTGGAGAAAATCCAGTGTACTTTTTTAGCTGGCCCGTTTTTTGGAATTGGTAATCTGAGGAATAATTTTTCTTTTATTTTTCAGTTAACCTTATTTTTTAATTCCTGAGTAGTGAACATCCTTTCCAAATAGATTCAATTCTATTCAAAACCTGAATGAACATTCGTGTGTGCTCATATAAGACAGAGCTCAACCCTGAAGATTAGCTGCGGAGTTATAATTTGTAAGTCCTTGTTGGACTCAAAGTAGAATTGGAGATCAACATTGGAATAATTCTAGCATATGCGTATGTTCTTTTCTCCTTCCCCTCTCATGACAGCTGATTGTAGCTAATCTAATAAAGTGTCATGAACATTGTTCTTTCTCTTCTCTCAAAAATTTTCAAATAGTCGGGTGTTACCACGTTCATTTTCGGGTTTTTTTATTAACATGCCCATTCTACACTTGATTTTCATCACTGATTATAGTGCTTGCCGGCGCCAAAGGGGTCTTATAATTCAAAAACAATTATATTGGCCATTGTCAATGTGATTTACAACTACCTCCTTCGCCCGAGCAACGCTGGGTAATCCTTTGCTAATATATATTATATGCATTTCTTTTGTAAACAGGTGTTTTGTTAGCCATGAAATAAATAACGTAATTTAATGAGAATTAAATTCGTAATAATTAAATTAATTTGAATAATGAATGTTAAAATATAAACATAATACTCATGAGATTTATGATGTAAGGCAACAAAGACTCTTTATAAACATTTCTACGTATGTTAAAAAAATGGATTTACTCAAATGACTACTAAAAATTCTGTACAAATCTACAATATGATTTTTGTTAATAATTATTCAACTTTTCAAGCCCTAATTTGAAGAAGAAAAAGAATTACGTCATCTTACTACACTTTAAGAGACTTATGACGGAATGTTTTATAAACTATAATATATACATATATCTATAACACATGTAAGTTTCTTATATAAATATTATTGAATTTTCTACATATATATTACATGAGAATGTTTGTGCCGTTGTCCGGGAAACACGGTCAAACTAAAGAATGGGTTTTGCTGAAATTTTTCATGTAGGCTTTTAATGCTCAATAAATGGTTGAATTAACATTTTTTTTTTTGTGCTTTCAAGGCCATGGCGGCCTTAAAATAGCATTTTTTCTAGAAACTTTATATTTTACTAACAATCAACAACTTCATTTAAAAAACAAAAACTTTAAAACTCTAAGTATTATTCTCGCTGCACGTTGGTATTGCACACTTTTTTTTAAAGGATACTAGAGTAGGTTTGCCCGGTGTTCCCCGGGATTAAGGGCACTAAAAAACATCATCACCATAACCCTAATCTAAGCTTTTAAAAAAATTGGACTTGAAGCCAAAGAAAAAGACCAAAATATAATTGCTGATTTTCTAAAAATTCATTTTTCCGATATAAAATATTTTATTGTATCTTTGCACTAAAAGGCCAAAAAAAAGATAAAATTAAGCAGAATAAAGACAAAATCATAAATTTATTTAATTATCAACTACTTGGCAAAGGTGAGTGGAAGAAGGAAATAAACGTTATTTACTCATTTGTCTCCTTCATTTTATTATTTACATGTCCAGTGTCTTGAATAGACAAAGAATTGATTGTCTATTAGTGAATTACAAAAATAAGTAATGCCTAATGAAATGCAAATTTATTCATTTACTATTATGAATGACTTGTTTTATAACTGACTGATGACTACATTGTTGAAATCAAGACAGAATTAGGTTAAACTCCAACGATCCCAAAGTCAAAGGAGTCTGTTTTTAAGATAAGTACTGTTGTAAAAGATTTCGGAAGAACTTATGGGAAAGGATTTTTTTTTAAATTTGCTTTAGACGAGACTACAGGTAGATACGGAGATAACCTATTTTAGCATGGACGACCCGGAGTATGATTACTTTGACTCAGAACCTGACAAATACGGAGCATAAGGACTCAGACTCAAATACAGCTCTGAATATCGGATATAATGAATCTGTACACTCTTCTCTGATTATATTTAGTATTTACTATTCAGAATAGTAATTATTTATGGAATATGAAAATAATGAATAATATTAACAATAATATAATGAAGATGCAAAATAATTAAGGAAAATAAAAGAATATATAGGAAAATACGAGTATATTAATAAAAAATATTTATTAATATTTGGCTTCTTATATTGATTATATGTACTATGTAGGTTTTATTGATGATCACCTCTACAAAAATGTTTATTCATTAGTACACATTTAAGTTATCCCAACAAAGGTATTCTATGTTATGAATGGATAACATTATTGATGTTGATTTATTGACTGCATGAATGTTTTCATCCTTACCAGTAAGACTGATTTGAAGTTTTAGGCGTAGTAATCAATCGTTTTCCATCACCAGAATTAATGAAGAAATTCTTAACTTTAAAGAGTGTTGGAATTTTCGAAGAAATTAGAAAAGAAACCTTGCTATTATGTTCAGATCATGAGCGAGGTAAATAACCTATTTCATTATTGTAAAATATTGCCGAAGTTTTGTGACTGTTTTTATACAATACGATAATGAAAACCTTTACTCTTTCACCAAAGATGTAGGAGCCAAAAGCATTGTTGAGACTTTTGACTTCAATATCTGTTATTGTTCTGTTGTCAGACTTCTTAACAACTTTCAAATTTATTTATAAAGAGCAATCTAACAATGGACATACAGAAGACAAGGTAACTACGTCTTTAGATCGTAGTTACGTCTAGGACAAGAAAATTATCATTTCTACAAAATCTTTCTGAATGTTTGACAAAAGTACTTTACATTGGGAATCAATTTTCTTTGTAATCGCGTAGCAAAAAGAAATGAGTTCGCCAGTAAAAAGTTCCATAAATTCAACAAGATTTGAATTTCCCACTCAATGTGAAGTAGGACATTGTAGGAGACATGTATCTTCTTCATAGCCGACATAAATTTCGAAACATTAGAGCTTTATTCAATTATATTCTTTGAATAAAACATCAAATTATGATCGTAAATATTTTTTTTCTTATGCTGTTGAAATAAGATTTTTCTATGAATCTTGTAATCCAAAATCACAAGGGCCACATGAAAAAAATCTGGAAGCTTTGTCATAAATCTAGAGTTTTTCTTCTTCATTATTGGCAAAAATGGTGTTAAAATAAACGTTTATGTTACATGCATAATATTTTATTAAAAAAACAAGCAAGAATTATTCATCAGAATAATAAGAAATATTGCAATTGTAGCTACAATGTGTCTTAAAATACCTGTAGCAGGTAGTCCATTAAAATCTGAACATTTATTAATTCAATAATTAATTATTTGACGTGGAGGAGGTCTAAAATTTAAGTTGTACGCAAGTGAAAAAGGAGTAATCAGCTTTTTCGAATCACAAATCTGGTGTTTGATATTTTTCGATTTGAATTGTTAAGGTACCTCATTATTGACAATATTATGTATGAAATTGAGAAGTTGATCTGACGTTATATTAAATCAAAATAGCAAAGATTAATATGGCAACCCAGACAAGTTGAACAATATTTGGGATGAGAGAAGTTTAAACGTTTTAGTAGATTATTTAGTGACAGCTGTGAGAGAAAAGAAATCAACAAAAATTCCACACTGTATCGAGCAACTACATAGGTAGGAATTACTACGATGTCGATCATCAAATCTACCTTGATTCAAACAACTTCTCAACTAATCTTCATTGCTAGTCTCCATTATCTATGAGATCTTTGTTTTTATACTTAGATGTCCCCTCCTCAAGAAGAATAATTATATTCGCTTTGAAAAATTAAAAAAAAACCCTGTTTAGGTTGCAACTAAAACCCCTTGGCGCTTGTCTAAGATAATAATTTTTACAAGTCTAATTATATAAAGCATTATTCAATCTATATTAATGTCACTTTTTCGTCAGGACTAGTGTTGCGACAAAAACCAAAATTTTCATACTGGTTCCAGTACCAAAATTAGTATCTGTATTTTGATATTTTATGGCGTTAAAGTACTACAAGTATCATTACTAATTTTACAGTCTTATATGCATTGGTACTCTGGTATCACTTAAGAAACAGTATACGGAACAACATATGTTAGAATGTCCCCCTTTTACATATTGTACTGGATGCACAAGGAATTTTTATAAATTACTGGTTTTATTGGAGAACCGGTCGAAAATCGATATAAAAACAGACTAAATAAAAATTTTAAAAGAACAAAAATTGTTTTAATTAAAAAACAAGAATCTTTATGATTTACTTCAAAATATCTACCAATAAGCCTTCTGTTTTTGTAAATCAAAAATGGTCACCCAAAAATTTTTTATATGTGTTAATCTTTTCTATTTACATTGTTATTTTAATATATACTCTTACATTTTCAGCTAGCGCAGTCTCGATGCTTCTCAGATACAGTCGTTCTGGGATGTGGTAAATCCAATCGAGGGAATTACATACTCACGACCAATGTTGAAATTAATGTTCAAGACATTGAAATTATTCCAACAATTCGACTCCTTGTCATTGGAGGGGCGCAAGTGGGGAAAACAGCTCTGACAGTTCGATATCTCACGAAAAGACTTGCAACAACAGAGAGTATTCAATCAGGTGAGAGCAATAATTAATTATAATTTTTGAGAACCGCATGGTTTGCTTCAAAATGAATATGAGGGTAACGAAAGGGCAATGGATATACATACCTAAATATATCTAGGCATTGTGGTACTGAAACGTGTTTCTATATGCCATTAGAAATTCTTTTGATGAGCTTAATTGGATTGAATATTATCACCAAAAATATGTAAAAGTGTTTTTTTTTAAATACAGTCCCTGTATAAAATATTAAATATGATAACATTAATAAAGACTGTAATTACTAATTATTATTAGATATGTTATTAAGCAAAATTTCAATACTTTTAAGTTTTGTAAAGAGAATATCACTTTATGGCATTCATTACTTAGCTTATTAAAGCGAAATTAGGATGAAATTTGTTTTGTTGAAAAGCTGAAAAGCATCCTTTGGCATTAATTTTGTACCATAGATACTCTACTTTATATATATATTATAGCAAATATTAAAGTATTTATAATTCTTACTAGAGTAGATTTTCCAGGCGTTGTCAAAAAATAATTCAGAGCTCTTCTGCTTAATATACAACAAGAATAAATTCGGTAAACTTTTAAGAATGGTTCTCTTGTTGGTTTTATGTGTATGAGTATAATAATATAAGCAATAATCTTCTTTCACGCGATGAGAAAGTATAGTTACTTTACTCTGGTCAGACGCTGAACTAGCTGTCTCGCAGTTGCTTCCCTCATCACCAAGGAACCTCCAAATATCCCAAAATACAAACTGCACCGCTGCCTCATTACTAAGCACCAAAAACCCGTTATTAAAATAAATCCCAGCTCACAGATTATTCATGTGAGCTATTGGAGCCTATCTTGATCAATTTTCAATCTGTTGAGAATGAGACACTGATAAGTCCCATCAAATATTGTGAACACGTACAAAAGCCACTTCTTTTGTCTATGGAATATCCATAATCATCTTCGTTTACGAAAATACATGGACACTAGAGGATAAATTCTTGAGAGCATCATTAATAAACTCAATCTTAAAGTAATAAATGAGGATAATGAACCTACACTTGTTAATCAGAAAACTAGTTCAATCATTGATACAACAATTATGAACCAACATGCCTTCAAAAAGTTGTAGATGACAGGATGGGATGTGGATTATCGACCATCAATGTTGGATCATCGATACATAGTTTTAACTTTGGAAAATACAAACTAAAAACTGAAGAATCAAGAAAATTGAGGAAGCCTCACTGAGACACTTTCAGATACCACACAGACAACGAATCACTTCCTTAAATACTTTCTAATGCAAGTGTGATAGATATATGTGCAGAATCACTAAATGGAGTTATTAAAAGGGACATCGATGTTACCGGCCTACTTAGAAAAAACGACAAAAACAAAACCAGTACCATGGTGGACGAAAGATCTCGCCCCCTTGAGATACAAAGTAATTCTCAGGACAGCCTACACATTAAATAGCTTGCAAGAAGGGAAAGTGGTTTTTTTATCCTAAAAAAGCAAAGATGATTATATCTCGCCAATCTTTTTTAGGGCAATCAACCTCTCAATCTTCATCCTCAAGGGATTCGAAAGAATTGTTCAATGGGAAGTCCAATAAGTTCTCAACACTCAGACAGTCACAGCTGAACTAAAAGGTGATAAAATCAATTTGTGTAGTCCTCAAGGGGGAGTGCTATCTCCCGTGGTCTGAAAAATTATTATGGACACACTTTTGATCAAGTTTAGGTAAAGCTGTAGGCAATGCAAAAGATATCATCCTATTAATAGGTGGAAAACATATTTAAACTCTTGTAAATGCAATAAAGGAAACAATAAATGTGGTTCTGGAATGGGGAAGAGCAAATGGCCTTCCTTTCAACCAAACTAAGGTAAGCACTACAGTGTTCTCAACGGTATACCAATTAAGATCTAAATACTTTCCACGGTTAGATATGGCTGGAAAAGTAATTCAATGAAGTACATGGGTAGAGCTTTCGATCAAGGACTCACTTGGAAAGAACACTTGAAAGAAAAAACTGCCAAGTATACCAAGTTATGGAACATGGCTAATACAATCATAGGAAAAAAGTGGGGGATGACCTCCGATAAAGTGCCCTGGCTTTACCAAGCATGACCTATAATCACCTATGAGTGTCTTTTTGGGGACTCACCATTACTGCAAATTAAGGTAGAGTGAAGACATTAAAAACCATTCAAAGAAAGGCACGCTTGAGCATGACTCACAACCTTCGATCAACGGTGGCTTCAGGAATAGAGGCTGTTTTGGGTGTTGCTCCTATTGACCTCTACATACAAGCAAAAGCAACAGAATTAAGATGGATAACAAGGCATTTCCTATGGGACACTTGGGATGGTGTTTGTAATCCTTCGAGGCGTCGTGGGCATTGTTTCTCCTGTAATAAAATACTTGATCAAGTTAAATTGAATTCACAGTAAACAACAATAAATTTTAACTTAGATCAACGTTCGAGGCCGATTCATTCTTATGAATAGGTATGATTTAGATTATGAATGTCGATACAATTTATATCTTCATTTATGTACGAATAAAAAGTATTAATTTTTGCAAGCTAGAAATTGACCTAAATATTAAAATAACCTAGATCCAAAATAATACGTAAATATGTACAAATATTTATAAGATCTAAAAGGCCAAACTACATAGGTATATAAAATGTCAATTTTTGAAGCTTATTTACCTGTATTCATTTTTTTAATGCATATCTACTTAGGAGTATCAAAATATTTCCTTGACGCCAGACATATTCCCAAATTTCCAGAAATATGTATGTATTTATTCAAATATTCAAGGATCTGCTGTCTGAAACTCAAGATCTTATATCACCATTTAACATTAATGTAATTGGGTCAAACAACAATACTTATTAGATATGGATAAAAAATATATTTCTACCTACATAACTATTTATATAGCAATGTGGTGAGTTAATACAAAAACAATCTTGAGCAAAAATCCAAACAGGATAAATATGTTATACTAGCAGTAGTACACTAGGCGTCGGCTAAAAGACAAATTTTGCAATAAATCTCCAAGAAATTATCAGTGTTACTTTCAGTTTTTCATGTGCACACTATCAAGTAACTACTCAATACTTATATCAATTCTGTTGACGTGTTCTCTCCTCCATAATGGAAGGATAATAATAACAGTTTGAGAAAAAAAAATATTTTGGGATGAATATATATTTTGAACAAACTATATTCATTTTAATATACTAGCGTTCATATTTAATTCAAATTTTAACACATAATGAAAAGGCAGATGAGTTATGAAAGATGCATGATATACATGAGAGACCAATAAAAAGGGGGTTTCATTAAGAGCGCGTCAACTTTTTGTATAAATAAAATACAAACGGTTACAGATTTCAGATCAAATTATAAACATATACATTTATCTATGGGGATCAATTTCTCTAGCGTGACAACCACGAGCTCCTTTAAAAAGTCCAATGACTGTACCCAATTTTCCACTACTTTTTCCAATAAACAATAACAACTAAAATTTTGTGTTCGTTTTTTTCTCTGAGCTCTATTCACGTCGCCGGCTTATTGGTGCAGACCAATGACTTTACGTGACCCAAAAGAAAATACTGTAAAGGCGTGAAATTGCACAATGGAGGCTGATCCATTTCCCAAAATAACGCCCTCACCAAATTTGCTTGGCAATAAATCTATTGTAACGTTTGCTGTGTGACAAGTGGGAATGTCTTGCTGAAATCATATATTTGCCCAGTCTAAACCGTGTAATTGGGTCAAAATATAATCAGTTATCATCAAGCGATATTAATTTCCATTTACAGTAACGTAGCCATTACCATCATCAACAAAAAACTATGCCAATGATGTCTTGTGAAGCACTTCTAAATTGTTGCCTGACCAATAATGTATATATTGCTATTAACAAAGCCATTGAGCCAAAAATGAGCTTCATCACTGAAGATGATTTTACGATGAAAAAACGGTTATTTTGATAATAAATTTGGATAACTTGCAATCGCGTATTAACTGTATATCGCTCCATGATGAAATGTATACTAATGAAGTTTCTAAATGTCAAGGAAGAATAGAAATATGGCATCGTGTTTTCCCTATCGGAAAAAAAAATGAAACTTTCCTAATGATAAACCATTCATAATGTATACAAACGCCTGCAATATGTCATTAATAAGACTAGATTATTATTTCTTAGATTAAAATATGCTAATAATATACATCAGGGACCACTTTATACAGTACATCCGTTGACTCGTTTTCATTCAATCAATCATACAAAAAGACAAAGTTTATATTAATATATATATATGTATATATACATACATGATTTAGCCTAATATTGTATAAACATACTTGGTTCGATTATTGATATTCTATTCAAAATTTCCCTGATCAATTTACAACCCTAAGAGAGTCAAATATAATTTAAAAATTTCGCTTGATTTAAGGAACAGGCGGGTTGGAGCGTGAGCTGACCCGCTAATTAAATAAATGTGCAGAGTCTTTTATCATTATTTCATTTTTAAATTGGATTTTGTTAAAAATAATGTTTTAATAATCCATAACTTTTTTTATATCTTTTTGGCCTTTTTTTAAATTAATTTTGTATATATTTTGAGAGAATTTTCGATATTGACTTTTCTCCTTGTATAAATTTATTTTCTGTGAAATATTTACATTTGCCCTTGAGACTTGATTTGACCCCTATATAATGGTCACTTTTAAATAAAATCCGACCATTTTTAATTATTTGAATGTGAAGATTAATTGTTGATGGGTTTTAAGAGCAACTTGCAGTACCTATAAAGGATTAATCAGAATTTTTTTTCATAGAAATTAACCAGAATTAATTATTCGTCCAATAATAGAAATGTAACACTTATATGTGGCTGTAAGCTTATGAAAAATCATTCTATTTTGCTTGTATGTTGGCGGGATATATATTTTCGTTCTTTGTCTTACTGAAAATACGTCCCTATAGTGAATATATATTTAAAGGAGGTAGACTATAATTTTTGAGCGTCTCTGAATATTCTGTTTTACAAAAAAAAAAAAAATGTTACATAATTTTGTTTGTCTGCAGTCCATTAAAAAAATCATATAAACTTTTTACAACATTTTTTTTTCCTTCATAGATATATGTTATTTATTATATTTATTGTATATAAATATAATAACAATCTACAGAGTAAAATTAAAGGCAATATCGAATTTCGGTTTGGCGAATGCTCAAGTTTATCAACAAAAAGAATTGTAAAGTATAAAATATTATAGAATGAGACAATAGATTTATGTTTCATGCTTATGTTAAAGCAATTGGTGGCAACGTATGAATCGTCATAATTGGATCTGCTTTGTCTCTACATATATATGAAACATAATTTTAGTTCGTTTGTCCAAGGAATACTCTATACAAAGAATGACGTCATCATTCCTTGTCACAAATATGTTGGCTTAGCGATAACTTTTTAGTCCACTAGAGGCATTGGGTATACTTGAATATAACTATCTATGTAACCTTGATTAGTTCCGACTTTTAATTGAGCGGCAAAAAAGTTCCATACATCTAGTTGGAAAATGACATAACAGTGTTAAGTGTGTCATCAGTTCTGGAACAGTAAAAAGGTACATCTTGCGGAGGAAAATGATACTAATGAGACAAGTAATCTACTCTAGCTAACAGGTTGGTTTTCTTATCTTTTTTTCACGGGCATAGATGAAATAAATATGACAATGGCATGGCTTTTTATTTTCTAAGTCTGATATCATGATTCTTTTATTATCGAGGAGAGAACATATAAGTATAAAGTAATCACTAGTGCGTAAAATACGAATTGTAACTCAATGGATTTGTTGAGGAGTTATAAGGAGTAGAGTTGAGGATCGACATTCGTGTAATTCTTTCCTATATCATTGCTAGATACGGAGTAGGGCTCATGATTATTTTTTTCACCTCATAGCTGCTTCCCTTCTAATTCAATGAAACGTCATAACAGCTATACTGTTATTCTTCTAATCATCTTTTGAATTGCAATGGTGACGTCATTCATTTTGGTTTCTGTAAAAAGAAGAGGAGGGTGGTATAGCTTTCATTGATTTCTCGAAGGCCTTTGACTCTGTCTCACATGAGTCCCTGTTGAATGCCTGTGAGAGATCAGGTGTTCCCCCACTCCTCATAAAAAACTTTAGGTTTGTCTATGGTAACGCCTCGGCCACTCTACAGGGCAAGGAACCTTATCAGGGTATTTGTTGAATTTTGTTTTGGACTGGTGCCTGGCCAACACAAATAAAGTTGCCTTCAAAGGCTTCAAACCTTACAAGTTAGGTACAGAGCAGGTAAGAACCCTCTTATTTGCAGACGACGCATTCCTCGTGGCCGAGGACCCTAAGAGTCTGCAGAAGCTCTGTAATAACTTCTTGGGTCAATGTAGGGAGGTTGGCCTTGGCACTAACCACAAAAAATGTGCCTTTACCTACATTGACAACAATTCAAAATCCAATCAATATTTCGTGGATGCAGGAGCGAAACTTGTCATAGATGGCAAAAGTATCACCCCGATGGCAGTTGGGGAAACCTATAAATACTTAGGTATTCAATATTCTGCCTTAGGGGTAGAATATGCCAACATCTATGATAAGCTAAAGGATGGGATTAGAAACCTAGAGGCCAGTAAGTTAAACACCTTTCAAAGGTTCATTGGCCTCAGGGATCATCACATCCCTCGCCTCCTGTACCCCCTCACCTACGGCAAATGTCGCTTTAGGGACGTAAAAGGGTGTGTTTTGCTCATTCGAAAGTATGTAAGGGAATGGACCAAGCTGTCCCATGACACCCCCAAAGAGTTCTACCATGCACGGGTAGCTGACGGAGGGTTAGGACTCAGAGAGCTCCTGATCGCCAGTCGGACTCTTGCAAATGGAAGGGCTCGGGCATTAAGGGACAGCTAGGAGAAAATTATTAAAGAAGCCTGCAAATTCTTTCCCCAAGTTACAGAAGTTAAAACAATCCAAATTGGTGGGTTATCGTGTTCCTCGAGTGATCAGACACCGGATTTATACAAAAAAGCTCTTTATAAAAAAATAGACACACAGAGGCTTGAGCCTTCACAACAAGGCCATAAAAACTTCTCGTTCCTGACATCCAGGACGATGAATATATCTGACCTGGAGTTCGCCTCGGCTGTCCAAATTATGGCTGGGTCTGTCACCACCAAGTCGAAAATCGCAAGATTCAAAACTTTGGAGGGTGGCAATAAGTGCGATTCTTGTGCGGACAAGGTCAAAAACTTGGCCACATGCACTTTTTTTTTAACTAAGTTTGTAGCTTTGCTTTTTTCTTTCCTTGTTTTTTTAATTTTTGACGAAGAAAGTGCAATTATATGTAAGGTGTGCAAGCTATATATACCAACACATTGGCACGCTCTTTTGGGCAAACACGGGAACTAAGGCAACTGATTTTGTTTTGTTAGATAGCTTGTTCAAATTTGTACCAGTTAAAAAAAAAAGAATCAATAGACAGATTTGTTGTTTTAAATATTTGGAAAATGAATATAGTCTTTCTTGGGATCCCCTCGCTGGGAGAAACAAAATAATAATTATTCGAAATTTGGGACTCAGTGACACGTTCGTTTGCAAGATTAGGTGGAAATTTGAGGCCTCTTAAGGATTTTACTCTCTGACACAGATCGAAAAATGTCTTAAAGACCATTATGATGACTTCATCTTGCCGGACTTTTGGCCTCAAAATTGATATATTGTGTGTAGGGCGTGATCGAACGACAAAACAACCAAATCCCTAGCAACACCAAAGATGAAATTATCAGTCCGATCAGGAAGGAATTCCAGGATTTGTCAAGGGATCAAGAAGGCGAGAGCCTGCTTGCGCTTTTGGCCTGTTATAGAAACTGTAATTAAGACTGGATATGATTTTATTCAATAAAATAAATCAGAATCTCTTTCTATTTTTTTTTTAACCTCGTAACTGGTTGGAGAGAAAGTTGCGTTTGAAAAAAAAAAATATTTCTCAGAAATAACATGTGCACCCTGTAAAGTAAAATACTTATAAAATGAAAGAGGGAGTTAATTTTAGAAATAATTCAATATTTGTTGATATTTCTTGAATGTCATCAGAGTAATAATTAATAAAATTTAATTTCATTAAATTAATATTCTAATGACTGATTGTAATAACTATCAAATATGACCATCATACTAACAATGTTCTTAAATGTTGTATTTTTGTTGTGCCTTTTTAATAAAATAAATCAATATTTTTTATGCTGTATTTACCTATAAATTGTGGATTAATAAATAAATTTCAAATTTGTTGAAGGGGCTTCGTGTATTATCTTCTCCGTGTCTCTTCGCTTTTTTAATTTTTGATTAGAAAGAGACAAACAAATGAATAATTGATAACAATTTCTAGAATATTCTATAAATAGCATTAATGAAGAAAAAAAGGGAATTCTTGTTAAATAAGGAGGACAGAAAAGTTAATTTTTTGTCTATTCATTCATTGCTATAAAAAAAGAGATTATATAAAAATGTAATAACATATTTTCGACACATATTAGCGTCTGATATATAATGAAACTAGGCATTGGATGGATGGTAAGGCTTAAGACCTTTCATTTGTTGGTTCCATTCTGACATCCAATAGCTCACTTTTTTCCAAAATATAGTGAAAAAAAAGGATTTTATTATTTTAAAATGATGTTGTTTAGGTCCTCGCAAATGGCCAATATAAACAATGCTGATGTCACTCCATTATTATGTCAATGACGTTCTTAACCTGTTAGTATAATAAAAAGAAACACATTTGATGTCATATTTACGTACTCTTTGTGTTGACAAATATCCTTGCTATATCATTCGTACATCTTGTTGCCTAAATGTATTTATTTATCTGTCATACCCTTTGAATGAATAATGATCTGTTCTTCATATTTGTTCAAAATAGCATTTTTTTATTGATGACATTTTACAATGTTCCAAGGCCAGAATTGCTTCAATAGTAGGGATTGGGTGAAGAGTCAGAATTTTTTTTTCTAATAAGATGTGTAATTATTTATAGTTTCTTTTCTCAGACTCCAGAGAGAGAGCGAGAAAGAAAAAAAACGAGTAAATATGGCTTATCAGCAGGTATTACAATCATTTTATCTAGCAACCTTTCTTGAAATACATTTTTTTAGGCAATACATTACTTGATATTTTTTTTAAATATTACTCAAATAAATCTACCATACTACACCTGATTACACTAATTAAATTTTTTTAACTGTATTTACTTCCTGATAGGTTTTACAACGAGATACATGAAATTACCTTTATAATCCAACATTTCGGATCTTGTGGTCAACAGGGGTTTTAAAAAAAAAATGTTTTTTTAAGACATGTAAATAATTTGGTGTTATTTTTTCCCTTGAAAGATCTAAATGAAAGAAAAACAATCCTGAAATAAAATATTTGTAAATTTATGCTTATAAATTCAATAAATATTTGAATCATGTTTGCATCTTTGTCCTAATCGTAGAAAATGTATTTGAATGACCAAAAAAAAATGAAAATAAGTTAAAAGTCTACTAAATTCCTCATTTTTTATCACAATAAGAAAAGTTAAAGTTTCTTCTGAAGTGAAGAAATAAATCTTCATAAATAAAACTTATATTCTCAAAGTTATATAAGATTTGTTACTTGAAAATACTTTAATGTATATTTACTATTTGGTATCACGACGTATAAATAGTATGTAAAATATTAGTCCCTGTAGACAACAAAAAAATAAATTTTGGACTATATAGGTTATTTTACTGTTTCTCAAAGTAAAAGCAATCAGGAACAAAACATCTCAATCCTGGGGAAAAAAATTGTGGGCTAGTTTTAGGTAAAGTTCCTCCTTGTACATTATTTATAAGGTTTATTTATAAGTTACCCCATACTAAATAGTCTACTGCAGAATGATAATCAAGAGATTACAACTAGACTGATAAAATGATTCGTTCCTGTGAGAAAGCAAAATTTTACAGAGTTTGTATTTTTAATTTGAATGCTTTATATATTTCTAGTAATATAAGTTAAAAAAGATTATGTTATACACAACTATTTCCAATACTGTCAGCTATTTCTTTATTTAAGGATGTCACCATTGGAAGATTCTCCCAATGATTTTCCGGGCATTGCCATCCTCCCTTTTAATGTCCACTTCAATTTCCAAATTATTTTTTATTTTATCAACAGTCTTCCTGGTAGTGATCTTGAGTCTCGTGTCCCACCACTTCGATGCCGTTCTGAACTAAAAATAATAAATGTTTTGCTCACAGCTGATATTTCATAGATACTATGTCGCTATCAACCACCGAATTTTGAATTCTATGATTATGTAAATTATCATTTTTGACGGGGTACATGTCTAATTGTAAATATTCAAATAATTCTTGAATAACAGCGGGATATCTACATACATATATCTGACAAAATGTAAACATGGGTATAAGCTTATTCAGATACACTTAAATCTAAATATTCATATTAAATAAAAAATATTTGTTTATGTGAATTAGTTATGTATAAAGATGAGGAGAATAAGAATAAAAGAATGCTCTTGAAGAGTCTTGAAGCTTAAGGATCTAAAAGTAGTTTTTGTAGAAAGAAAGTCTTAAGAAATCCTTTATTGTATGTACGTATAATAATTTTAAAGTACATTTTTTAGTATAGGTAGGTTTTTATTATTTGTTTCATAATTTACTCCATACATTAACACACACACACTTCTCCCCCCTTACTTTTTACGACCAACTTAAGGCTATTTTTCTATCACTAGAATAGTAATTAAAAAAAAACAGATACTAGGATTTTAAACAGTTCTGTAATGAATATTGTTGTGTCAGTTCTCATTTTTTCTGAAACTAGAACTGATTAAATAAAGAAGAAATAAAGTTGAATGACGTCATCAAGGACCAAACTGTATATGTTTTAGGACGGATATTTAGGATTGTGCTGGATCGAGGCAGGACTTAAATGGAAGGGTCAGCATTATTCAGTTATAAATAAGTAAGCCATACCTTAAAACTCCGTTGTGAACTAAGATATTATAGACCCCACATTTATAAAAATGAGTCTTGCTGCTTTGGATGTACATTTCATCACCAATTCATCTCAGCATGATTCTAAAATGTTGTATTTTTTAATGGAGGTTTTGTGAATTTTAATAACCACTTTTCTTTAAAGACGTTCCTTTCTTTATCGTTAGGTCTTTTTGACCAAGTATACAAACTGCGTTACAAAAAGGATCTATCCCCACAATGGGAGGGTTATACTTTTTTTAATTGTTATTATTCTGATGGTATAAATTTTATAGATGAACCCAAACAATATTATAATTATATAATTAGTTTATTACATGATTATTTTTATTCAATTCCCTCTTTCATTTCATAACTATTCTACTGTTTAAAAATTGATGTTAGTTTGAAAAACTACATGTTAAAAAAAGAGAAATTTTTGACTTGGTTATCATTAATTTTGATAATTTTTAGTATCGGTGTTTATCCCAACAAAAAAACACTATGTATAAAATCTTAGACTTAGGTGATCACGAGGCCTGTTTCGGAGTCCCTCAAAGTTTTTCCCTTTTCGAAGGATCCTCGAACATCAGTAGGACATAGGTAACTCCGCTCAGACTCAACTCAAGCTATAAAATATTTATTTTGATATGGATATAAAATTAATATTCATCTGTTGACAATTGAAAATATGGAAAATAACTATAAAAAACTAGTAATGCAAAGACTGAAGTTTTTACGATCAACTGTGATTAATGATAAAAATACATTTATGAGGTGATTAGAAGTTAAAAGGGTTAAGTAGGAAGGATTCTTCAAGAAAAATAAATAATTTATTATTGGGGTAAATATGACCTTTTTCAATCATAGGCCAGATGAAAATAATTTCAATGAGATCCCAGTTTAATTTTTGCATATTCATAGTGTCTAAGTAGATTAAATTTCTAACAAAAAATTAGCAAAATCAAACATAAACTTTCACTGAAAAGACATTTTTAATATTTCTCAATTATATTTACATCGTATTACTGCATAAATATTGTATTTTAATAAAAATTAAATCAATGCATATACCCTTGTGAGTATTTTAAATCAAACACGTTTGAAATCGATTCAGTCTAAGCGGAGTTATATCCTGCTAAAATTTGATGATCCTCCGAAACAGGCCTTCGTGCTTGCATAATTCTACTTCACATGGAAGGCCCCACATTGAGAGTATTTCTTGGATGAACTGCTCTATTTGTAAAGGTTTAAATTATTGAGATTACATCTTCTTTTTTTATGATTAGAGTAGTGATGAAATGAACAAGATAATTGAATTAAAGCAATTGCGTAATGGTATATTTTTATATTAATTACCAAGGGAGGATCCCTGCGTTGCAGAGCTGAATAGAAGGGAATAGAAACAAAGAATGATGGTGGAATAAAAGAAACAGAGAGGGATATAGAAAGAGACAGAGAGAAGGAAAAAGATTTAGAAAGAGAAATGAGTTTTTATTTCGTTCACAAATCACACTCTTAATGACTTCGGAGCCCAAAAAAATATTATAAGAATATGTTTGATTATTTTATACGTCTACTTGCTAAATTTAATACTCAAATGTTCGACCATTGTGGATTCCATGCGGGATATCACCAAAAACAAACTTATAAATATATATTAGATTATGCTAAAATAAAGGATATTTTAGCTACTTTGGACATTCATTACACGATTGCTTTAATTAAATAGAGCATGAACAAACTAAAAATATATATTAGATATACAAGAGTGTGTGACAGTCTGTAGCTTATTATTTAAATAAAATGACCCTTCTGAAAAAAGTTTTCATAGCGCACTGTATACACCTATATTTGATGTTAAATAATATTATCATTCAGGGTGCTGTATTATTTTGCCGAAAGACGGCGCCATCCCCTGTGCCTTTGTTTACGAACTAATATTTGTAAAAAAAACGCTCACATCCAATTATTAATTTTATTACATAACAATTACACTATAAAAAATAACCCTTAGTTGGTCAAAAAAAGGAAGGGAATAAAAGAATACTTACTCAAGGTACACATTCCTTGTTTACCTTTTATTAATAATACAACACATACCTATGATGTATACCATCATATATAATCTGTAATATTACAGGAAGGATCTGAGCATGTCAAGGGAAAAACAGGTTATGTAATTATTTATAACCAATTCAAGGTGTAGATATTATTTACTATTTAAAAAAATATATATATGTTGTTATTTTTTTAGAGTGTAGGTAGAGGAGGGAGTGGGGCTAGTTGAAACTAACACTTATACAACCTCCTCCGTCTAAAATGAAAAACTTTTTCTAAATGAGAAAAACTGTTATATTTCAAAAAATATCTTCAAATTTGGAAAATTTAATTCATAAAAGCTATCATTGGACAACTTATTTACATTTTCAAGCAATAAAGTCGCATTTTCCTTAATGACTAGTTTCAGCATGGTTTGGAACTTTGCACAACAGTTCATTACAAACTTCGACTCTAGGTTGGATCAAGCAGTATGATGGTGGCCTTCAGTTGGCCCTTGGTTGTGTAGCGGACTCTCAAAAACTTCCCCTTGAGATGCCAAAAAGTACAAAAGTGCAGAGGGGACAGTGGAGGCTCTAGGGAGGCCAAGAGTCTTGCTTTTCAAGATTGTTGAGGAGGATTTTGGACCGTGTTACATGTTTTACTCGATCCAAAGGCTTCAAACCCTGAGAAAGAATTCTTTTGTGGTATTAGGGCTTAAGTAATGCTTCACCAAGCCGTCCAAAGTGATCTGGCTGATGTCAAATTCACGAGCAAGGTCATTGACGGTCACCTTGTTTCTTCTGCCTTCTATGGTATCTTTAATTGCCTCAACCAACTATTTTAGCCTTTCTAACCTTGATAAAGACCTTGTGGAAGCTATTGGTATGCCTTTTGCAGTCAATTGGTACACAGTAGCGGGTTACAGGCCAGAACCTTAGAGATCTCTAATGGTGATTTTCCACGCTTAGATAATTTCAGAATTTTGGCTCTGCGTTCATCCATGTTTTTGGTACGCTCTTATTTCTTGGTTGACTTTGCTTATTTTTTGCTTACACTTTTTTTTTATTTAAATTTAAAAAAAAGTTACATTGGGTTAAACATCAAAAAATAACAAAAGGGACAAGCAAGCCATTTAAAAAAGTGTTACATTTTAGACAGAGGGGATCTCATGATTAACTGATTAACAACATTTAGCTCCTACTAATAACTTTATAATACATTGAAATTGTCGATATACTAGAGATATTACTCTGAAGAGGTTCTTGAATAGTAAAACAAAAATGTAATTCATGATAAAGGTAGGTGTCATCAAATAAAACGTATAAAGATAAGATGTTTGGATATATTACATGATCAAAGTTCTATATTAGTCATATATTGACTGATTTGAAGAATGTACAAACATATTGTGTTTAGTATATATATTAGCGATAGATCGTATTTATATCAAAAATGAGTATTTTTGAATATCAACATTCGAAATTTGCAGATTCAAATATAAAAATAAAAGCATTTCATTTACGAATATTTTGGGAATGGTCATAATTTATTGTTACAAATGTGAATTCATGTATTCAACACATCACTTATCTATAAGTTATCATTAATATACGTAATCATCAATTATATCATCATAATATATTAATCCTTATTTCTTCTGACAATAACAAATACATAAATTCTTTGAAAATGCACTTTTGTTATACATATAATTGATTCTTTCAAAGTTTCTAGAACAGTTTATATACTTATGGAATTAAAATGTTTTTTTACTTAGAGTTATATTTCCAATTATGGGTATAATCAGAGGAAAGTGTCTGTAATATTAAAAAAACTATTTAGTTTAATAGAAATACAAGGTAAGACCTTCATGTAATCGGGTTTGCTAGAATATGATATATGGTACCGACTGTTAGGTACAACAGGCATATTTTGACGTCATGGAGAATAACATTGTTGCTCTTACATTATCAGTCAAGGAGGGCGAGATATAGCCACTTTTTGTTACAATTATTCTCTATGACGTCACTATTGAAACATCCGTCGGTAAGTGTAACGCTATTGTCAAGTATTTCTATCAATCTTGAGTATAAGTAAATATTATAGTATTACAAATATTTTCTTTGACTTAAAAATTTGTTTTTGAAGTTCATATACGAGTACATTATGTATATTTCCTTCTCTATGGACGACATAGATGTGAACCTACGCACATACACTTCAAGAGAATATTTTCTTCCAAGGAAGTTGTACATTAAGCTACTTGACGTATTGAGACTGTATCTTGTATTAATAATACTTTTAGCTTATTTATAAATTCATAATTTATCATATACTAGAGGTGTGCCTGGAGTAATTAGGTATCGACAAAAAAACAAGTTTTGCATTCATAATAAATAAGATAACTCCACAATAGTTCCTTACTGTTACTCTCCATTGTTCATGTGCAAACTCACACGTAACTACTCAATACTTATATCAATTTATATGATGTGTTCTTTCCTCAAGAATGTAAGAATAATAAGAAGAGTTTCAGATTTAATAAAATAATAGGTTGGGATGACTCATGATTACTTTAGTCTTTAGAGGGCTCACTAACAAAAAACAAACAAACTTGTACTCCAGGTAATTTATATACAAAGCGCTTGTGAGAGTTAATTGCATACCAGTGTGAGTTATAATGTTCATCAGAGCAATAAAACACAAATAAATTTATACATACACATCAAGGAGCACTATATATTGTTTACACATTCAATGCTATATGTACACGCCTACTATATTTAATTAATACGACTACATTGTTTTATTCCTTAGATCAAAATATGTCCAATATATACATTAGGGAGCACCATATATAGTGCACTGCACGTCGTGACTGTTTTTCATACATACAGATAAACCTTTCTTTATCCATAAGATTTCCTGTATTCAGTTTTTTTTTTAAAGTACACAGATTATTAACAGTTGACGTGATAACATTTTCTTTTATTTAGGGGGGGGCTGGTTGTAGTGACCATAGATGACTCACCAATAAACAACCATTAAATATGTACTCAAACACTAAATAAGAAGAAGCGAAATGGAAGGGAAGTTAGGGATGTTTTATTCTGCATGGGCCATGTGCCTTATTAGATAATAATAATTTGATAAATTCGAAATGACCCTCTAATTCCTACTAAAAGCTATATAATTTTCTCGAAATTTTGTGTAAATAATAGTTTACATCTATAAAATAAAAGAAGTAAAAAATATCATGGCATTACTGATGCGCATATATACAGCTTCAAATGTAGCAACTACTAGTGACAAATAAAATTTTGTATTGGCAAAATGTCAATTTTAATGTAAGAGTTGTCAGAACACCAAAGGCAAATGCTCGTGTTAGGATTTGTAAGTAAGTAACGGAGATTTAAGATTCTGCAGGAATCCTAGTCCAAAGTCACGATTATTTGATGAAGTTTACAATATGCAGGGTAGAAATATTATATCCAGAACAAATGTATACTTAAATATCTTAACAACCCTGAGATCTATATTTATGAAAGTGTGCTCATCAGATTTAACAGACCAAATTGCATAAAAGAAAAGAAAAATCCTACCGAATTTGAACGCTGTGTGGCCATTATTATGGACCTTTGTGACAGGTGCACGTCCAAGGAATCAAATAACTCCATAGATAACGATGTTAAAGAACATTGATTGATGTTAACAGATCCGGTGTCAAACTAGAATTAAAATTGGTGTGACTTGTCTAAATCAGATTTACCAAATTTATTCTGTAAAAAACAAACATTTTTAAAATCTCTAAGTTTTGAGCTAAAGAAATATGGACTTCTAAGTGGCTGGATCTCAACCTCTTGGACTACTATTTGTCTTGGGGGAAAGATAGTTCCATAAACATGCGCATAACACTTTTGACACTTTGGAAGCTTCCATTCTCGAACCAGAAGCCAATATGGACAAGGAGTTTCTAATAAAGGCCAGTGGTTTACTTAGGGCTAGGCTGGAGCCTGTGGTTGAAGATTGAGGGGTTTGGTTTGAAGAGCAAAATATTTATGAATTGCTTAGTGTATTTTGGGAAATAAATCGTAATATACCATATTCTAAAATTTTCTGGATTTAAAATCCACACCCCGTACATATAGGGTTGATCTTATCTAGTGGCACATATTTAACAAAACCATATAATAGTAGTGCTAGGCACAACTATTATTCACTAAGTGATTCCTCAGCTCTAATAATTGCCTCATTACGAAGCCTAACTCCCTTTCAGACGTTAACTATGTAGTCAGACTCAAGCTTGGTACACTCCTTTTTGATGGAAGCCTGTAGAGATTGAGGAGTAGAACACCCTCTCCTCCAAATGCGCCTAGGTAGAGTAGTCCAAGGGGTTCGCATTTGAAGAGGAGAACGGTCACATGTTGAGTTCCCAAGAGTCCGGAAAGTTGTTTCTCAGGAAGGCCTGGGCCTTAACAGTGTAATGACAAAGAGCTCCATCTTGAGTGAAAACAAAGTTGTCCTGGAACGTTTCTCTAGCCAAAGTAGCCCTTTTTTATTCGACATTTCGAATTTAGCATGTCTCACTAAAGCTGAGACATTTTTTGGATGTTCGGTGGAGATGTTGTGTCTGTTCTGCTTATTCACAGGTACATCAACGGTGAAAATAAAAATTCATCAGAAAAAAACAAAAAATTTAGAATTATTTTTATGGGGTTAAGAAATTTTTTAAATTTTCTCTGCTCTTTCTGACTGTATCAGCTAGCTCTATGCGGAGATAAGTTGTCCTTCTGTTCTTCTTCCGGATTTTGCACCAATGTCATTCCGGATTTTACAAATCAATGACTACATTTCATGCAAATTTTAACTTTATAAAAATAGATCGATTTATGTTATTTCTTAAAGTCCACAAAATTTCGGAGAAGTACAAAAACAATTAAATTGTCATATAACAAGTTAAAAATATACTTGAAGGAATAAATTAATATTTAAGGGAGACCGAATAGAGTTGCAACCTTTTTGTTTTATCTAAATTACTCGGTGCTGGCTTGAGTTAGATTATCCAAATTTCAACATAATATATGTACGTTATTGTTTGAATTTATATCAAGATTAAAACCGTCAGTAGCTTTTCCATAAATTGTATTTAAATGCATTTTACAAATTTATAACTGCCTTCATAGCTTGGGGTAGAGAAAACAGTTGAAAGTAAGGCAAATTTGAGTTAGATATTGCCAAAATTAGATTAAATAATATTTTTGATCAATAAATGAATAGACTTTATTATACTGAAGTTGAATTAATTAATTTTATTGTAATATAGTAGATTAAGGACCTGCCCATATGGCCAAAAATTTTAATTTTATGGTTTTATACAGATTCCAAAAAGTTTGGAGTCCAGACAAGAAAGAAATCTTCTTAATCCCAGCCGGTTAATAATGTTGATTAATGATTTATGCAAGGCTGAATATTATCATTGGAAAAGGGAAAATTTTCCTATTACAAACTACAATTTGTAAATGCAAATGATACTAGTTGTGATGTAAGTAAACGGCATTGTTATATTTTTCACTCTACGTTAGATCTTGTTTAAAGAATATACCTTTTAGTTAAACAGAAAAGTCGGTTTCCTGTTAATGAAAGTCAAAACGGTTAAATATTTTGTGTTTTCGTCAGAAAACGTTTCAATGTGGACATAATAAGATTTATAATATAAATCATTGAACTGTTTTATTAATCGAAAAACGTCCCCAGTCTCTCTTGCATAGTTTATGTATATATTTTTAGAAATGAGTTGTCTGATCCCTAGAGTTGTATAGTCTGCAATGAAAAAAAAACCTTTCAAAAATGGAAAAGACTTTTGTAACTGACTTTCATTTAATTGGCACATAAGTCATCATCATACAAAATGGATCAAATAGTACAATTTGCTGAACCCCTGAAGCAATTCTCCAAGGACTCTGTCCGACTAGTAAATTAGTGCACCAAGCCGGATCGTAAAGAGTCCCAAAAGATCACCATTGCAACATCCATTGGATTTGCCATTATGGGATTCATTGGATTCATGTCAAACCCTTTCATATTCCCATCAATAACATAATTGTTCGTTCATGAAACTTTTTGATCAAGGATACGCATTTTTTTATTTTTTTTTTAACATTTCCATTTTTTGGGAAATATGCGCAAATGGTAGTAGTGTGTTCTTTTAATTTTTTTATCCATAGTTAATTGGTCATTTTTGTTTTAACTTCTCCCTCTGATTAAAGCATTTTCGTTATCCTTGTACATTGTTTTAAGATATACATGAATTTATATATAATTGCAATATTTTCCCTGCAATAAATGCTATTTTAAATGTAAAAACAGCAATAACTCAGATTCTTCCTCCAAAATCATATAACAGGCAGCTCATATTAACAAGGGCTTTAACTCAGATGTGCCATATATCTCGCTCTCGCCTTCTCCTTGCGCTCTATTTTGATTACAAACTACTCAACTCTACTGATACCTTCTTGAGTAAAATTAGTATAAATAATTTGCTTAATCTTATATTATTATTTATTTTTAGGAAAAATATGTAAATTTAAATCCGAGGTTATACTTTTATAATTCCAGACTTTTATTATCGTCAGTGCATTCATCTGGAAGGACGACGTCCGGTTGAAATTGAAATTATAGACATATCAAGTAAACCAGGGGTAAGTAGCTTACATTACGACGCACATGAATCCTTGAAAAATGTAGTACATCAATAATTACAATGATAAAATTATAATTAACTACAATAGGGTATTACGTTTTTTTTTTTTTTTTTTCACAATAAAGAAAAATAAGCTTTTTCTCTTCTTTTATTAATAAGACATTGTCATTATTGATAATAATTAATCAATACATTTAATCTGCTTTGGTTTCCTTCATGCATATTCATAATATATATAGTGATAAAAGTTGTTTTTCCTCTTCATATATATATATTAGTAATTTTCTTATATTCTATCTGTCAACACAAAAGCACGCAAGAATGATTTTTTATAAGCATTTGTATTCTTTAACTTATTATGATCCATTTCAATTAGCAAATTATTTTGATAAATCTTTTTTAAGTGCAGCAAATGTCACTTTAAGTAGCAAAAAATCATTCGACGAGTTAAAAATTGTTATTTTAAAGGTCATATCTGTTTCTTATTCAGTCTCATAAAACTAAGGAGGAAGACCCTTAGAAATAGTCGCTATTTCTGGGTATCTAAACTCATTCTATAAATCTAGATACAGACTCTATACTTGACTAAACTATGTCATTGAAATGTTGGGTTGTACAATATACAGAGTATAATAACGATATTTGGCGATTTATGTATATCTACTTTAAATCAACATAAAATGTCATTTTCTAAGAACAATTCAAAAACTGAAGAACGGATACAATCATTGAAAATGCATTTAACACAATGTAGCCTCGGTGGCGACCTCAATTCGTGTAAGAAAGTTGGGAAACAAGAGCCCAATATAATATCTGGCATTCCGGGCACTTCTTGACGGTGTGAGGAACTCTTTTTACCTTTGGCTCAAGAGTGCTCCAGTCAAAATAATCAATCAGTTTCAGGTTGCGGGAGCCTTGGGACCAAATATCCTAGAACAACTAGTCGTAATAGTGCTCAAGAGCACTTCCAGAGCCCTTTTGAAGATTCCCTATGCCTCAAAATGCAGATGACAACTTCTCCAGCTGATTCAATGATAATATTAGGGGATGGTGTTAATGAATGAAAATGAGCTAATTAAATTTGAGTTCCCTTTTCGGATACGAAAGGATATTTTTAGCACTCTAGAAAAAAATCTGTCCAACCCCCCCATCCCGACCCCTAAAAATTACTTTTTTATCCATGATATGTACTTTTATCTATTTTCAATCTTATAAAAAGAAACTTGCAAATATCGTGATCATTAAAATATTCTTATGCTTCAAACAATAGCTATATAATATTTTAACTTGATAAAGTACAGTTTTAAGGTCATATAAAATGTAAAAGGTGACAAAAAAGGTAAATTTCTTCTAAATTTGTATTTTTGAGTATGTATTGGGGTGTCTAATTTTTAGGGTGAGTTGTTAATTCAATCTCCTATTGTATTTTAATAAAAAAGTTATGTTTGTAAAAATTCAGTCTTCAAAGGGCGTTTTTTGACCTCTAAAGCCATTTTAAAATTACTTTTTTAACAAAATTATCTATTTTTGTAAAGGGATTCAGAAGTAAGCTTTCGCAGAAAATTAAAAATTATTTTTTAGAGTACTCAGGCATTCGAAAAATTGGTCTATAATTGAATTTGATTTTAACACCCCCCCTTCCCTACTACTATCCATATATTTCCCATCATAACAGTGCGCTCTGCCTCTTAAAGTGTAATAGGCTTCTCGTGTTGACTTTATGGTGTTGTTTTGGCTCCTAAGTAAAATGTTTATATTTACCACATAAAAAGCATGGCGTAATTTCATCAGCAAATTTGTCGAAAAATACGGACATCTGAGGTGCAGATGTCGTTGTTACACACTATTATTCAAAAAAAATCAATCAAATAATCTTTATCCTCTTCCTGACGTTTGTTCAAGATTGTTTTTGTGTAAACTCACCACATATTCATCATGTACTTTATCATTACATTTTCACCCAAATAAAATAAAATAAAAATATGTAGGGTACTTAATGAATTTATAGGACAAATAAATTTATTTCATGAGAAAATAAATTATTTTATTGATATTTATTTGTTTATATTGAAAAAGGAATGGTTGCCAAATCCTATAAATTTCCAAAGAAACTTTTTTTAGCCATAAATAAAAACAATACCTCATTACACAGGAAATATACCGGGTGTCCCGAAAGTCTTGACCGGTACCTTCGATGGCTTTCTTCGAGGTTTCAGAGACTTTTTACGTAAATGTTGCATAAATAAAAGTTAAAGACCGTTTTCAGATTCCCAAGTTTTGTTTCTATAACATTTCGAAATTCATAATTGTGTTTGACATGGAGGCTAAAAGACATGAAGTAGCTGCTCTGCTTCGTGTAGGAATCAGCCACAAGGAGATCTCTGAGGCCACCAGCATGTCTGCCAGCACCATTGGCCTCGAAGTAGGAGACCTGTCTTAAAGGCCACCAAGGTCACTAAGAAGAAGATCAGGGCCCAGATCAAGACAAACCCTCTTCTGAGCATCAGAACAATTGCCAAGAAGAACAATATGGGCAAGACTAATGCTGCCAACATTGTCAAGGACATTGGGGGCAAGTCCTTGGTCTGCACCACCCCTCCCATGTTGTCCATGGCCAATATGGAGGCCAGATACATCCGATGCAAGAAGATTTTGAACAACATGAAAAGCAATGGGGACAGAATTCTCATTTTTTCCGATGAGAAAACTTTTACAATGGATCCAGTCTTCAACCACAAAAATGATCGCTACATTAGCCTTAATGGTTATGTGGGATCTGAGAAATAAGTGCCCATGACCAAGCACACAGCCAGTATCATGATGCTTGGAGTTGCTGGCTCAGATGGTAAATCCATGCCTCTATTCTTCTTCCGAGAGGGCTACAGGCTCACCTCGGAGGACTACATCAAGGTGCTCAAGACCAAGGTGGTCCCATGGATCAGGAAGGAGTATCCTGGCAAGAGGGGGTGTCTCCAGCAGGATCGGGCACCCGCACACACAGCCGAGAACACCCAGAAGTGGTTGAAGGAGAATGTGGAATTCTGGCCTAAGGACATCTAGCCCCCCTCCTCCCCCGACCTGAACCCCTTGGATTTCAGTATCTGGGCGCACATTGAGAGACAGGCTTGCAAAAAACGCCACAGCAGTACCACAGCTCTCAAGGCCAGTATTACCAAGGCCTGGGCCAAGATGGACCCCACCTACATCAAGAACACCTGCTTCTCCTTCCGCTCCCGTGTTGTGGCTGTTATGGAAGCTAAAGGCCAAACTGTTGAAAATATATTATAGATTTTAACCAAGCGAAGTTTTTTTAATAAAAAACATTTTTCTGTATCCCTACTTTTAGTCTTTGTAGATCTTAATGAAGTTGGAAGTTAGAAATCAGTCAGGACTTTCCTGACACACGGTATAGGTAAATAATAGAGATGGGTTGGGTAACACTCGTATTCATGGACTCATAAACGATACACAAATGTACTTAAAACAACATCCATTATCCAGGTTGATTTCGCTTTATTATTTAGGCAGTACCCATTTTTACTAGGATATTTGTAATTTATTGAAGGGTAATAGTGAGTCTTTCCCTTTTTTATAAGTTTTAAAGAGCAACTTACTCACAGCTGCCAAACCTCGATGAAATTTTCCATTGGTTTGATTTTGCTAAGATACTGACTTTTATTAAATCAGAAAATATTCAAAACAAAAATATTAGTTCTTTAAAAAAGGCTTTAAGTTCAAATTAATCCCAAAACTTATATTTTTTGTATTTCATATCGTATTGCCCGTATATGTTTCGACATTCGGCATTTTAGTGTTTTTTCAACAATTACTTCAGCTAGTGCTGGTTTTAAGTAGCCTTAGGCCTGGCTTTTTTTAAGTAAAATATAGTGGCCCTGCGTTTTATTTTTATTATCCGTAACTCTGAGACGATAGAAAGAATCTCATTAGTGTAAGTAACGCTTTTTTTAAAGTTCCTTATATAAATAAGATAAACATATATACGATTTATATATAATACATATAACAATATCGTTATGAAATTCGTTCTAAAAATATATACAACATTATTTTTCACAATACGATAAACATCATTTTTTGAAAGGCATAGTTTTTTCTGGACTCAAACAATCATACTCATATATATTCTTGCTACGTCCTTGTAAATATTTTTTGAGTTTTTTGTAACCTTTTTCAAAGCTCTTTCGACAGTTTGAGTAAACAATATTGTCTGGAATGAACAGCTCTTCATTTTCGATATTGTTAATAATTTACTAATCCCATGCTATTTTTAGAATCTCAGGTCTTTCCTTAGAAATCAGACTGAAATAACATTTTCAGGACGACAAAATATGGCATTTTCTTCTATAGCTGGTAAAAAAAATGATGGCTTTAAATATATATCCCTTGTCCCATCTTCTACACTTGAATTCTTCTTCATGGTGAAGCGTATAAAAGTGTAGACAAACATTACAAAATTTATTGGACAAGTAAGAAAAATTAGAAGGATTTCCTTCAGAAAAATACTGAGGTATAATCCTATTAGCAAAAGTAAGCCATCTCGCATGATTTCGATTTCCTAGAGTTAAAAATTAATATTATCTAAAACATAGCCTCCCGATATAGCATGATGAATTTGATATAAATATTTTAGATCTGTACTCAATTCGATATTATTTATTTAAATATACATTCCTCTTTCACTTGTAATGTATATCTTTACACTACTTTGTCCTAACTTGGTTATCCTTACAGAGATCAATAAATTCGTGCACGGAAAACTGCTTTGGGGAAAATTGCCCGTGGAAAATTGCCATGTAAGAAAATTGTCATGGAGAAAATTACCCGTATTTTGATCGAACATCATGATGAATAATAACACATTATAAATTTGCTTAATATTATTTTTAAAAACTATGTATACATATTTGAAGGTTCCCCAAAGGGAGTACCTTCAAATTTGCCACTTCAAGTACACTACAAGCTTGTTCAAAGCCCTCGGGTGGGCTGGTGATATTTTTTTGTATTAGAGGTGTTTTTTGGATGCTTTGGGGGTAGTTTTTAACTATCCCCAATACTTGGAGGTATTGGTACATTGGTCTATCAGAGGGCGGAGAGTCTTCAACCATATTTTAAGAGGCCCTAAGCTATTTATCCCCCCTTCCCCCTTACCAATCCTCTCGATCCATTTATTAGAAGATTTGATTGAATTTCAAAAAATTGCAATGAAATTGTATTACAATAATATTACTCACACTTGAAGGTACTCACTCCCTCGGGGAATGGAACAAAAAAATATGTTTAGATATTTGTCATAAATAATATTAAACGAATCTTCCACTGGGAATTTTCCCTATGGCAGTTTTCCTAGTACCCAATAAACAGACTATGACACTATATCAAATGTATTTAAATATAAAATAACAAGGAATGAAGAAGTTAAGTCAGAATTGTTTTATTTTCTTAATTATTTTTTCCCCATTTATTTCATGTTGGGGGCATAAAAAAGTATAAAACCAAGTTTAGTTGTCTGTAATAGTAATTCTCAAATGGGGGTACGTGGAGAAACTCCAGGTGGTAGGTGAGATTGACAAAAATATACATTTCCTTATTACGAAAAATATTTTGCGCATGAAAGAAAATACGTGGCTCAAAACAAATTTAGCAGGGGGTACGCCAATAAAAAAAGATTGAAAATCACCGATTTTTACAATTAAAATTCTTTAAAGCAAGATACCACTTAAAAAAGTTTAATAATTTATTCAATATTAATTATTAATTTTTCAAATTAGCATCCAATATATAGTAAAAAATTAGATATAATAAAAGAATATGAAATTATTGATTTTTCAATCCCGTGTTGGTAGGTAAAAACGTTTTCGCATCCATCTAAAATTTGGCATGTATGCTTATTTTTATGCACAACATTGAAATATAACGAGTCATACTGGATTTCCTAACTTTTTGGTTTTCAGCCGCCATACTATGTAGCATCAAATCGCTCATGAGTGTGAAATATCCATTTCTGCTCAAGTCTGAAGTTTAATTACTCAATTCGAAAAAATACATATTTGTCATAATCCATTTCTAGTAAGCAAAAATTAAATTGTTACTCTTTTAAAGGGTTTTTTTTTAATAAGTAAAATTACTGTGATCGATAACATCGAATATAGTCAATAGGGCTATACTAACCCAAAATATATATTATCTACAATGACGTTTTATAGTTTGTAACTTGTTAATAAAAAGTTATTTAAATATAAACAAAACAAAAAAAGATAAATCACATGGTATTAAAATTTATATAACAATATCTTATAAGTGTTAAAGGTAACTACAAATAAATAAATAATATAGAATTGAGTGCAGATGAAAAATATAATTAAATAATAATTATTAACTATTCTATAATTATGAACAATGGGCAACACAAAAATATAGAAGGATAGCTACCATATTTTTTTTTTTTTTTAATTTTTAACTGACCTTATGAGAATCGAGGCTGAGAGTGAATAAATACCTAGTCTTGTATGTTGTTCATTTATATTATATTGTTCTTCATATTTACATACGTGCTGACATATCTAATATAAGATGATTCAATCTCTTTTCAAATACCAAACCAATAAAACACTCTTTTTTTGAAAAAGTAAAGTTCTGTTGACTTCAGACATGTTTGATTTTATCAACAAATTTAAATATCTTACTGTAATATTTATTAATATTTGAAAATACAGGGTGTGACAACATGCTTATAAAATATATTTTATTTTAAATAACACAATCTTTGAGGGAGTTGTATTATTTTTCCACAAGCATTGTTTACAAATGAAAATAAGTAAACAACTCTTATACCCCATTTCATGGTCAAGTCATTTATTTATCCAGTAAATAAAATAATGTATCCTTGTATACTTCTCTACTCTCATAATCTAGTTTAATCCAGATTCTATGATTCGGGATATTATTGCACTATGATTTATTATTAAATGACCTTTATAGTGAGGATTTTACTAATAGAGTACAGAAATCCCCCCTTCAAACGATGACAACAACGATTTGCTAACCGTGCATTATGAGTAGGTTATCTGTTGATGACGTTAATTCTAAAATATATGTTTAAAGAATCTAAATTTATTCTATTCGATCCACTGACATGGTATCCAGTTTGAAAAATAAAAACTATCAAAATATTTTGTTTTGATATTAAAAAGGTAATTTGAAAAAAAACTTAATATTTTTATTTACAAACTGATTTTGGTTTGGTTTGCTTTCATCCTTTTTTTTATTTTTGTATGAGAACTTTTGAAAACATATCCAAACCATACCATGTCAATTCGCAAAACAGATACATCCTTCACAGATTCAGAGTATTACTGTATTTTATGTGTAGTATTTTATGTGGTAATAATATGTTAGTCATTGATTTTAATTCTATTTTTTTAAATTTAATTTAGAGATAGATTCTGTATTTTATGTTGAATAACTTTATTATCAGGGTTGCGGTTAGTTAATTTTGACGACGCCATTTGCAAGGATAAATATTTTTGTATTTACTTTTTTTGCAGTCATATTCCTTCATAACTAGTGCAAATATATAAATTTTTATGAAGTGACAAAATATAGAATAAATATATTATTTTATAGATAATAACTTTTTTAATTAAAATTTAACATCATGTTCAATTGAAATTGATAAGTATAAAATAAAGAACAATGTACCTAGTTACAAAATACTTTACAAAATATTATTAAGGAAATCAAAGTTAAGATCATATTTCTTGTTTTTTTGAACAAGAAAAACTGGATAGGGATGGATAAAACGTAGAGAAAAACATAATAATTTTATTATTGGAAAAAGAATGACGGGTGGTACTTCTATTCTTTTTTGAAATTAAGTCTAACCTTTCAAAAACTGTCGTGGTATTGACATATATCTGTATATAGATGTGACCCGTCAATATAAAAGAAAGCAAGCATTTTATTTATGATCCATGAGTCCGGACTATATTTGTAAATTTTCTCTAATAAACTTTTATTTTTTTTATAAATTATCCGAGTTAGTCATTTGAAGGTGTCAGAAATGGTGCTTACAAGTTTCAAAATGTCCTTTAACAGCTAAATGACAAGAATATTACATATTTTTTGAAAAGACTTTTTTTTAAAAAAGACATTAAATCTGTTAAAAAAACTTTTAATGATAGAAACAACATTAAAATGGCCCTAAAACATCTTTCAGAATAAATACAACTTGTTGTTTTTGCAAAAATGTATTTTCTTGGAAATATTTTCAATTTTTGCAATTTTTGAATCAATGTTTGATAAATTTGATTAATATGTTCACTTTTAAGTCGTTTCATTTGCTTTCTTTATTTTGCATTTTCAATTTTAAATATAAGCGAAGATTCAAGTGTAATATCAGATTTTATCCCATATATTATAGTCAATCTCATCAAAGTTAATGAGGCTATTTTTAGTACCAGAATTTGTTAAAAGTAATTATTACTTCTTCATAGAATTATTTAATTGAAAATGAAATTATAATATTTCAACCATAGTAAATACAAATTATATCTTCTTGATGCCCAAATCTAATGTTGATATTATTAATTAGTATAATTTTGAGTATATGTTAACTGTGTATCAAGAAATACAATTCGCTTAATATTTGGGTTAGCGTTTATCTCAAGTGCATTAACTATGTCGGAAAAAAGGCTGTTCACTAACAGTCGAATTAAACAAATTTCTACTCTAAACTTATACTTTTCTTACAAAAAAATTACCTTAGATCAGTTTGCTTGCAATAGCTGGATAAGTCAGTCCACCTCACTAGTGCTCCACGTTTTGAAAAATGAATTTTTTGTCCCTCCATTCTGAGGATTATTGGCTTGTTTGCATGTCATACTCTTAAACCAACGTCTCATCACCAGTTCTATTGCATTTTTATGTACATTGGGTCAGAATTTGCACAATCAAGCATGTCTGAAGAAACTTGGTCACGGTATTATTTTAGCAGAAAATTCACCACTTTTGGAAAAGCCGCGCAACAACGCGTCTCATGCCCAAATTTTCAGTGAGAATGGTAGAAACTGACTCGTGAGAGATGTTAAGAGAACGTGATAACTCACTTAAACGGTTATGAGGATTTTTTGTTTAATAATTTCGTTTATTGTAAAAATCGTGGAGCACTAGTCAAGTAGACAGACTTATCCAGCTGTTGCAAGCAAACTTGTCTACAGATCGTACTTAAATTGGCATCATAATTTAAGTGAGTGCGCCGACCTAGAAAAAAAAAGGTTTTTAAATGGTTTCAGCGTGGGCTATTTAAATTAAGGAATTCCGTGTTCTTTTTTGACAGAATGTATATATTTTTTTGTATACAAGTGCGCATTAATCATATAACTAAACCTTGGTGCACATCATTGTACATTTTTTTTTCTTGTTGGGTTAAAAAATGCATGAATTCATCTCCATAAAAGGAATAAAAAATCAATAATTGACTGTTATTTTTATTGTACCTCACAAACTTCTTTTTCTTTTTTTAAAGTTCCAAAAATAGTTGGTAGTTAACTCATTTTTCAAATAATAACAGCTGAAAAAATTTCAAATATTGAGTTGGAGTTTGTCCTTTTTGTGGATAATAATTTTTTTTAAAATATCCAAAAATTAAAAAAATTTTTAAAAAAATAAAAAAATTTTCTAGTTAAATATTTTTGGATATTATTATGGAATATTCATTTTAATAATTTTCTGGAAATTGTTCACACCTTAAACAGAGCTAATTATATTTCGACTAATCAACGCTCAGAATACTGATTAGGAGAAAGAAAGCAAAAACATCATATTTATATGTTAGCAATTTAACGTCCTCATAAATGAATAAAATAAATAGTTTGGAATCTCTCATTTTTGTGAATTTTACTCAACATTTATTTCGTTAATATTTACACATCACATTTATTCTTTTACACTTCAGGAAATCTACAACTTACCCATTCACCGACTCCGAGAAAGTGATGCAATAATTGTCATGTATAGTATAACGGATCGACGTTCCTATGAATCTGCCAAGGATATTATGGATATAATTTCCGATCTCGAACCCTCAATACCAACACCTATGCTTCTTTTTGGTAATAAAACGGATCTTAATCATCTACGAAAGGTAGCTAATATTTCATTCTCAACAAACTCACTTATTAAATTACTTTTTTTGCATTTGTTCATAATATGTTGCGTAATTTGATATGGATTAAAATGCACTTTTTCCTTTTGTAATTGCAATTTCTAGTCACTTTTGAAATTACATCTTTAAATTGAGTCATTAAATATTAATATGAAACTAATATTCATTTCCTATAATTGCTCTACAAACATATTTCAGATTAGTTCCTATGAAGGGGAACGCCTCGCTCAACGTTACAATGCATCATTCCATGAGATTTCCGTTGCTGATAGCCCAACGGACACAGTTTCTATTCTAACTTCCGTCGTAAAGGAACTTTGGCATACTAAGGTTTGTACATATATTAAAACAAAATATATACATTAGAGGTTGGATAACTCGAATTTTCAAATATTTAGTCGAAGCTATGAAAATGGTTTATCATGAATTGAGCAAATGATCAAGTAACATTTTCTTTCTTGTAAGGAAGTTAATACTACTGGAGGGGACTGTGTGCATGTGCTCCAAGTCCGCCACCCCAGTTTTTTTGGAGCATCGTCTGATGTAAAATAAAATTATGAGCACAGCAAATATAATTAATAGTGCATGCGTAAACTAAAAAAAAAATATATTGTATTCAAGGTACAGCTTGTTACTTAACTAGTTGTTTTAAAAAAATGGTGCATGCTGAAAATAGTTTTTATCGCGCCCTCTATGTGAGTAACGTACATCTATATTTTATATTAAATAATATTATCATTCAGGGAGTTGTATTATTTTTCCACAAGACGTCTATAGTCTCTGTTTCTTTGTTTACAAACTAATGTAAGTAAACATTACTCATGCCCCATTGTGATTCGGATCTATTTTTTCTAAAATAAGGTATGTGCACCCTTTTACACATACATTGCCATATAATTACTGGGACACAATGGTATCATTATTCAAATAATTGAAGAGTTTCAAATATAGGACCTTTTTTTTCTACAACAAATATACAGCTATATTCTCACTTAGTCAGATTTTTATTTATCTGATTTGATTTTTTTTTAAATAAGATTTTCATTTAATTTCTCTTTTAAGCAAATCTACCATTGATAAAACGTAAATTTGTAATGGGCAATGGACTAAAGATAAATTATTCTCTTGAACGGAATACTCGTTTTATATAATTTACTTTATTTATATGGACTTCAAAGAAGATTTTTCAGGAAAATGGAGTAATTGTAAAACTATAATGTTACTTATACTTAATTAGGGTAACTTCATCTGCCAATTAAAAGAATGTTTTTTTGTCTTTTTTTAATGTTAATTTGATGCCGCATTGAATGCCTCGAGCAAACTGGTATATCTGAGATACAAATATTCAGACTATTAAAAAAGACAATGGTTCGTAAACTGTGATATAAAAATATCAAAAAAACTCCAGGGATTATTTTATAGTATGATAACCAAAAAAAAAGAGGACACTATTTCTTATCAGTATTAATCAAGTTAACACCTTAATCACCAACTGTTACAAATGGCATCATGAAATGCTTGAGGACTTCCCGGATATACAATCTACTCTCTGATAGAGTACTGTATTAATAAAGCAAAATGTAATCAAATTTATAAAAATTAAAATTATTGATCATTTAAACATTATCTCTTAAATGAAAATTATAGTTTTCCAGTCACAAGTTCATAGTTTGACAAGAATGGTTAATTCCTCTTCTTTTATAGAATTTTTTTTTTAGATTTATATAAATATAATCTATAAAACCGGACATTATATAAGTTTATAAGAAAGCTCACGGTCAGAGTTAAAAGAAACGAATTTTGTGGTAAAATAGAACCGTTGGTTATCCCACTTTAATACATTTTGCCTCCTCCCAAATATGAAATGGCTTCCTACAACCCTGATAAAGTGATCTAAAGTTATTGTAAAAATTGAAAGAAGTATTGAAATTAAAATATATTGCAATGAAGTACGTATTGCTAATCATTTGCAATAATGTATCCAAAAGTTAGAATTAACTATTGTACGTACTATGATATAAAGTAAACAATAATCCAATGAAAAATGTTTTTTTTTTATTTTTCCCTCAACCTCGAGTTACTCAGCTTCTACTGAATCTCTTACCCTTTTTACTCTAAGCACGTATATATCTTTTTTTATAGACGGACTATTCAAATGATGAATTCAAGCACAAAAGATGGGGTTCAGTCTCCGGCATTTCCTCTTCTAGGTCTCGACATCGAAGAGCAGACGAAGAAGACGACTATGAAGACTATGAAAACATACTCCCACCTCATGTATCCGATCACAAACATCTGGATGAATCCTCTCTCCTTGCTCCTTCGTCTGTCTCCGACGATCCTCGTATTCGAAAACCCTCTGTTTTTGATGTTAGTCGTAGAGTTTTTAATAATTTAATGGGACGAAACTCTTTACCTCCGGAATTACCGTCCTCAAACACCTCAAAACAGTCTTCCATGTCATTGAAAAACGTTTTCAAGAAGAGATCCGTCTAATGGATAAAGTACCTAAAGGCCTAGAGTGTTTGTCTTTCAACTCTTATTTTAGATTTTTATTGTAATATAGATAATCAATTACTTAATTTTGAATCCCACAAAGAATTTGGAGGTCTTTTGTTGTATGTTGTATTTTTATAAAAATGAGTTAAATGAACTTCACTTGTATTTCATTATTTTTGGCTTCCTGTTACATTAGGTGAGTTGCAGGGGGACACCGCGATAATTCATATATTTAGAAAAGTTTTACAGAAATGCCATAACTTATGTGTAGGAGATGAAAATTATTTATGGGAGCAACATCAATCTGGCTTCATTATATCCATTAATGCAGCTCAAGAGTGAAAAACCTTGGCTGTGACTTGGATTTGTCACCTAAATTTTTTTATCGAGGTGAAATTTTCGTTTTTTTCTTTTTCAAGAAAAAATGAAAAAGACTTTTTGACGAAACTTTTAACATCTGACATATAAAATAAAAGTCGACTGATTTATAGAGAAGAGTCATTTTTTTATTCAAATAATTGGAATCGAACCCCCCCCAAATAATAAAAAAATTAAAACTTACCCCTTTTTAACGTAATGTTTCTCATTATTTTTTTTAAATCATGAAAAGTATTTTTTATTTGGCTATTTTGGTTTTTTTAAACATTCAGCTCGCAATGGTATATTTTTTGAATCTGTTAATATCTGTTGTTAACTGTTAAATAACTTGACAACAAATGTTTCCATTAATATAGACCCCTCCGCCCCTGTAGTCACGAGCGCGTAGCAGCAACATAATTGCCCGAATCTGGTTATATTTGCAAAATTGATAGAATAATTACACCCTTACGCTTATTGACACCATAATCAAGCAAGTTTTCATTGTAATTGTCTGTCAAAATTGGGAGGGAAGAATAGTTCCTCAGTCCCCCCTCCTTTTCCTGCGTCTATGGTGTATTGTATTGGATAGTATGTTCATAGAGATCCAGGATTGAAAAAAAAAACTGGAAGAATAAATTTGTTTTTAATATTGTTATGAATGTTAACTTTGAATAGCCTTAAACTGTGCTTATATTTTTCATCTGTTAGGAATCTCATCAAAAAAAATAAAAAATAGTTTGTTCAAAGTGATGTAGGAAACAAAATTGAGAACATATATTTGCATGAATATATTATGTAAAAGTATTGTTTTCTCAAAACAGTCAAATATCAAAGCTATCTGTACGAAATTTAATAGTTTATATGACCATTATGTGCTTATAATGTTAGTTGTTTTTTTTTTTTTTACAATATTAACATTACGTCAAAAAAAAAAAAAATCATCCATTTCAATTTTGAAATAACATGAAGTACTCAACTGTCATTTGCTATTCTTAAACCCTTTTTAGAAACACGATGATTATATCTTAACAATTAACATGACTTTTAAAATACTATATTTTTCCGTAGTCTTTAGATTCTATTTTCTCATATTTGGATTTGTATCCAAAATGTACATATAATTTGTATGTTTTCTACTATGTCTGTATGTTCAAAAAATTTCCATAATGTGAGTCTGAATGCTTATAAAATAAGTTGTAGTCCATTCTTTTACTTCGTATATCAGATTAATCGAATTTTTTTTTATAAATAAATTAGGCCATTGATTCTTAAGGACCTCGAATAATCACAAAAAAAAGTTTAATTCCCATATGAGTGGAAAAAAGGGAGGAATATGTTGAAAAAAGGAAAGGAAGAGAAACTCTCTTATTTTTTTCACTCCATGGGGTCATACATTTATTACGTCCAGTTGACGAAGGGGGAAGGGTTACCGATTAAAATATTGGATATTTCATACTCCCCCTCATTGAGAACTGATTACTGATAAATAAAACCTCATCAATATTAAGTGGTCTTCAAGATAACCAATATATTTTTTATTTAGAAATGCAAACTGTAGTTTAAAATTCGAATCGTTTTTAAACTTTATTCAAGTTTTTAAACAAAATACTTTTCCACAAAGGATTCATGATAGAATGGCCAAGGAAAATGTGGACTAAATTAAATATTCAGTGCTAAATATAATTAAAAAATATTAAGTTCCTTATCTTGCGTGACAAAAAGGAAGGATTTATGAAAAAATATTTTCATAGGATATAGAGGAAATTATTTTTATGTTATCGCTTATTAATGAAATATATGAAAGAAATTATGTTGATTAATTCAACTATTATCGAAAAAAAATATGCATATTTTAACACAAGGAACATTACATTCACTTAATCGTAATTTTTGTTATTTCCAAATTAATGGATCAAAAACAATTTCATGTATTAAATTTTACATTGCTTCTTGAAAGGGAAAAAACACCTTTTCAAGCTAAGTAATAGCTTGAAAAGTGTCATGAAGACTCAGATTTATCAGAAACAACAATTAAATGTTGGTTTGCTGGCTTCAAGCGGGGACATAGAGATACCAATGATGCGGATCGCATTGGACATCCAAATAAGGCTCTAACAACGGAAATCATAAAAAAAAATAACCACAAATTCGCTTTGAATGATTGGAAAGTGAAGTTGCGTGAGTTAGCTGACATTGCGAAGATATCAAAAGAACGTTTTAATTTTTTATTGCATCCGCATTTGTCCATGTTAATGCTCTGTTCACTGCGTTTGCTCACTGTGGACAAAAAATCAAAAAGGGGCTCATGTTTCTGAGAGATGTTTGGCCATGTTTAAATATAAAAAACCGAATTCTCCTGTTGGTATTTGACAATGAATGAAACATGGATCTATCACTTTGGTCCAAAATCAAAGCGATCATCATCTGAGTGAACAACAACCGATGAACCTTGTCCAATGTGGCCGAAAGTACAATTATCCGCTGGAAGGGGTTTCACCACAGTTGTTAGGGATTTGCGTGGCATAATATTCAAAGATTACCTTGAAAAGGTAAATACCATCAACAATTAATATTAAACAGCGTTATTATGGCGTTTAAAGCATGAAATTACAAAAAAATTACCCCATTTGAAGAAAAAGAAAGTACCCTTTACCAAGGTAACTGACCATGTCACAAGTGATTCAAAACTATGGCAGAACTATATGAATTGAAATACGAATTGCTTCTTCATCCTACTTATTTTGCTCCCAGGGACTATCGGCTGTTCGTGGTACTAAAAAAAAAAAAACTTCTCAGTAAGGAAATTTTGCTCCAATGATGAGATTATTGCTGAAGCTGATGACCATTTCGAGGCAAAGGATATAGTGTTTTTTAAGAGGGACATTGAAATGTTAGAGCTGCCCTGAAATGATTGTGTTGCTTTTGATGAAGGTTGTTATATTGATGAAAAGCCAATTTTTTTTTTTTTTTTTTTGTTAACTATGGCACTTTTAATTCCATATTTTAAGTACTTTTTCTTTCCTTCACCGAATTCATTATTTTAATTCAATTAAAAAATGGGGAATTCATGGAGACGGAAAAATTATAGACTAATATATATATCGCTTCTAGTGAGCAAAAATTATCTTCATAGGCAGGGGGAATTAGTAGAATTTACAAATGGGAGGTCATGTATAATTTTTTGCATCTATACGCTACAGATATACAAAAAAGTAAAAACAACTCTTCTTAGGGCTATGTTTGATCTAGTATTTGTTTCATTATTATTCTGTTTTCTTTTTTTGGAAATACAATTTTTTCTCGATTCTCAATCGGTCTTTTTTTAATACGTTGCATGCACGGGTAAACTGTATAAGTCGCCCTTGGGTCATACTTACTATCTCCAAATTGGAGAGTGAAGTTGAAATTCAATTATCGCAATCTTATATTAATAAGAAAATAACTTGGCCAAGTGAAGCGAAGAATATATGATTAGAGTAGGGGAGGGATCTTGACTTTTTCGAAATATTTGGAATATTAGCATTTATAAGGATCATGGCCGTAGATGGAATGTCTCATAAATTGGAGGAGGTATTGATTTCGTCTATTTTGGAGTATGTCAAGGAGGGGGATCCTAGTCGATCTGCAAACTGAGGGATTAGGGCGGAAAAGATCATTATGTAAGGTACTACGACTTTTTCTTGTATCCACCATAACTCATTAGAAAAAAATTATAATCAAGAATACCTTGTACCAGATTTCCATGAATTTCAAGAGTAAAAATGGTGGAAGAGACTAAAGGGGAAGAATTGAACTCATTACTTCCGTTCCAAATATTCCTGAAAATAATGATACTCTAATGATTCATGGTAGATGCAACAAAAATTCGTAGTGTCCCTGTAGGCTCATCCATAAGTTCACGGATTGACTCCGAGCCCCTTCCTTTCCTTACTCTTTTAGAGACAAACTTACAATCTGATCTACATAATGAGACCTTCCATCTACTTTTCTGATCGATTTTCTTTACCTGCCTAGGTTTTTTTATTTTTAAAAAGGTTGCAATAATTAAATTTGAAGTTTCCACTAATTGTTGTCTCCAATTTCGAGATAGGAAGAAAAAGTACAATTCAGAATCCAGATCTTTGTAAATTTTAGCTACCTGTTTTATGATTATAGTAGGAGAAAATGAATTACTGGTATGAAGATGAGAACCTTCCACATTCAAAAATCTTTAGTGCAGGGAAAATATTATATTTTTATTTAAAATCAAATATATTTATGCTATTATGCATTTTTAAATCAATTGACACCAAGGAAAGGCGAGAATTTTTCTTTTAGAGAGAAATGTTAAGACGCACATGATTAATTAAAAAGTTTACAAAAAAGAACAGTTGGACTAACTATATTTTGCCTTTTCTAACCGTTATACTTAGTTTTTTCTTTACACACATTCCTTATTTAGTAATTAGTTATCTTCAGTGTCAACTGACCAGGCATCCCTGTACAAGCATCACAAAAACTACTTACTAGTTTTGCCCCTATGACGTCAATGAATATCCCTCTTTAAAGTGGGAATGAAATGTGAAGGGATCAATTTGACTGGGAATGAATTTACCGGTCACAAATCTTGATGCACGTATGATAGATAAAATTCTTTTTATTTACACACTTTGGTGTATCTAGAATATTAAAAGAACACAAATAATAGCAAGTTATATACAGAGTATAGATTAATAAATAAATATATTTTAGACAGCATACATACACAAGATATGACGAGGAATAAAATGATAATTTATGAATGCCTTGCTTTTTTATGAGTATTTCAAGATGATAAATAAGGAGGAAAATGAATATAGAAATATAATTCAACCAATATATTTACGATAAATCTTACATTTTGCTTGTATATACAGTACATATATCTGATACTGCCAATATTATTATATAGTAATAATAATCTACATGTACAGATTATTTACTTTTATTAAATCACTCTTATTGAATAGTTAGGACAATTACATATGTACAGTTATAACAGGACAAACAGCACATCTCAATATCATATAGGTGGCAATTAAATGAAACTTTTATTATTAAATGTAGAATTTCCAGCCAGAGTTTCATTATATTTTACAAGTTATTTACATTCTATTACTTACAAAGTAAATACTACGTACTTATACTAGGGGTCGGATCGGATTACGGAATTCAAAAGAAACAAAACTTTATTCACGGATTCATATAAGCTATCCATTATCACTATCTATACTTACAAAGTAAAGTGTGTATTCCTTTCTGTCTGAATGTATGAATATATGACAACTAATCACCAGATGCACTATATAGAGTGCTCCATGATGTAAGTCATATTTTTTTTATAAAAATGTATTTGTACTAATTAATTAAATAGCGGGTGTTTGCATGTATACCTGCACGTAGATTGTTTCTGTTTCTTTTTGCTATTGATTTCTTATATATATATCATAATTCACCTGCATTTTCAGTATATGTTAAGTTTTGAATAAAATATAGGCACTAGTATATTCAAACCTATATTTTTATTAGTAAGATTTAAGTTACTTTTGTCTTATTTATTTAGTTTATGGACATAACAATTTTTTAGCATGTGCCCCGTAACTGTTGACCAAAATTTATGAAACTTTCACAAAAATTATTTTTTATGCGATAAAACACTTTTTCTATACCGCCATAACGAAATAAAAACATTTTTAAAATCATGGGGGGTTTGATGCGTCATAGTACCCATAAGTTTTGAATCCCACTGAAGTGATGCAATTCCTTTCATTTGGCTCTCGTAAGCACTGAAAACCATATAATCATATTAAACACACACACACAAAAAAAAGAATGTTTAGTATTGCCTGCCATAGTAATATAACCATATTTTATAATATTCTCATTTCAAAATACTTCATGTGTCTGAGGTAAAAATTTATTCGAATTTATAAATATTTTATACAGTGTGTGTTTATTATAAATAAAACATTTTTATCATACCGCCAATGCAGTATTATTTACTTGTGGGAGTCCCATTTACCCTATCCAACAACATCGCACAAGTCAAGCACCTAGTGAAGAAAAATCCCGATTGAGCGTTTGGGAAGTCTTAACAGAGCTTTGTCCTAGCTACTTATATCGAACAATACTAAACTCTTTTTACGTAAAAGGTTCCTCTATGCAATGAATACCATCACTCAATGTGATGCAGCAATCATATTCTCAACCCAAGAACGAGACATAGGGTAGATCTTCTGGATATATTCTTGGGAATATGCTTCTATTACTCCAAGATGCTGGCCTTCAACTAGATCATATTTCGTTGAAAGGTCAAACATGACATGTCCTCCAAAACACTTAACACACTGTAATCTAGATGAGAATGGGGCTAGACAAAAGGATTTGCCTCAGAATGAGGCAATGTTTTCCAGGTAAAACTTTTTGACCTAGGCAGATGTATGAGTTCCATCTTGAATTCATGCATAATTTCCATTCGGGGTAATTGTTGTACGGCGTCAATTTTTGTATGCCGCTGATGTTATTGTAAAATATGTATTAGAGCATATATGTATAGATACAGTCAGGGGCATTGCTAGCTTTCATTGTTTGGGTGGACTTAGCTCCAGATATTATTAACACCCTTATATACTTTTACAGGGGCACCTTCTATTAATAATCTTATTGCACCAAATTATTACTATGAAAATGTAATATTTATATCATATGTTCAATTTTTTTGTTTGTTTTTTGAGATATTATTTGTGCTTTTCAAGGGATTTTCATTAAATGTATCCCTATTATTTGAAAAGTAATGCGAAATTAATTTAAAAGAAGGATATAGAAGAAAAAAAATGTTGGTGCCAGGTTACGATTTGATCTGTAAAAAAGGGAAAATTAATATGGAAATTCTTCATTCTAACTTTTTTCATCAGACATATGGATTCGTATTAGATAAATAACCAAAAAGGGGGGAAAAGTTGACTTTATGTTGATTTTTATTTTATGTTTCTTATATGTGAATTATTTTATGTAGTTAAATGGAATCTGATAGAACGTTGACGGGTATTTTTATCACATCCGAATTTGACTGTATATAATAGTTAATATATTTAATGTGCGTAACAAGTTAAGAAAGATTACTAAGTAATAGAAATAATTTGAAATACAAGACGGCATTATAGGCAAAAGTAACATATATATTTTAAAAAACAAAAAAACACTCGTTAAAAAAAAGTTTATGAGTGCATTAAAAATTTCAATATTTACTTCATAAATAATGGCATGGACATTTTTTTTTAAATTTCTAATTTGAAAAGAAAAATGCCTCGATAAAAAAAAACAATGTGGCGTATTTGAAGCTTAAATATAATTAATACTACTAACAAAAGAGTTTTGCATGTATGAAGTCAAGTACTGCACCAATATCCATTATATTATACTGGTTTTTTAAACTCAAAATTTATTGAGGTATTTTTTCCAACTTTTTTCCTCTTTTTTTCAATCATATATATTTAATATTTTTAAATAAGTGGCATTGAATAAAAAATAGGTTTCATAGAGTTATAAAGAACTAATTGTGAAACTTGAGAGAACTTACATTCTTTAGTTGATCTGATGAACGGCTTTGGGGCATTTCTATCAAATAATTATTTTAAAAATGTCAATAGAAATAGTTTACAAATTACGAGTTATAGTTAAATGTGACAAGCTCTGTTATTGTTTAGACAAGTTGTTATATAAATGTATGGATTTTATTATATATAAGTTCAATAATTTGACAGAAAATATATTTGATAAATGGTAGAGTAATCAAATTAGATAAAATATTACAGGATGTGTTCAACGTTTCTAGTACAGCTAAATGAATTTTTTTTTGTTGTTGAAGGACAATTTGACGAACAGACATTTCGTATAAGGAACATTTAAAACATTTGGCCGAAAAATAATATTTAATCTATTGATGCAGTCGATTGTATATTTTCATTCAATTTCAAATAGAAGTATGATAATTAGGTATTGTTCAAATATAATATATGTCGTGTGAGGTAAATTCATTAGTGTTTATTTGCAGATTTTTTTTAGTGATAAATGGCCAATATATTAACCCAACACAAGTGTATCGAATTTAGTTTCAATCTTTACTGTTGTAGTACTTTAAATAAATTAAATTATTTTAAACACGTAAACAACTTGAATGGAAGAAGTGCTAATCACTATTCCACAAAACCCTATATGTCATAAGCTTGTGGCAAGCAGTCCAATGATGAGGAGGCCACAAGTTTGGGGCTCATAAATCAGTGAGGTTTTCCTTGCACAAAGCTTGATTGGTTATGGCCTTATAGCCAGGGGTTGAGTCCTGTTGCTAAAAGTAATTTCCTTTCGATTATTTGACATCCAAGCAAGGATTAACAATCTCTTCCATATCTCCTTTACAGAGTGGTGAGCTCGGAGAAGATCTGCTATCCGTTGCTTTTTGACTCCATTGTATTTGTTTGTTGACGTATTGCAACCAATAAAACGGCGTATGAAAGGTGATAAATTTCGAAACAATATATTTTCGATAACGCAACATAGATTGCAAGTAATAATGGCTTTATGGAGAACTAACTGACGGGATACGATTTGCTTACGCCCATTGTACAATCAATAACGCGTGCATTATGACCTGCCGGTATGTAACTATAAATGAAACTGAAATTGAACGTGGTCACCCTGATGATTAAAGCAATATTTGAGAGGAGAGGAGTTTAGCTGTCGTCACGATTAATTCGATCAACCGGATGTAGCTGTCAAAGGAAAGAAATAAGCACAAATCTTACTTCATATACAACAAGGGTGTATAGCCTGGAATTACTCCGATTTCGATCCAGCAGTCAAACAAGGACTTACTTCAAAGTCCCATTCCAACCCTCATTTTTACTTTCTGTTTTTTATGAGCACTAGTTATTATTTTATACTTAAATGTTCCCTTCTTAAAAATTACATAATAATGATAATAGTAAAAAAAAATTAAAACACACTTGTTCAGATTGTCAACTAGAAAAACCCAATACAAATTTTTTGATTTAAATTAACACCTCTGTGTATAATATAAAAAGACTGGAACTTAACAAACACCCGCGTATCAGTAATACAAATATATGAACAATAAAAATAAATATAGGGTTTTCCAATAAGAGGTATTATTTTGATATTAAAAGAAGAATTGCATTTTTTTTTTTTTAGATAAATGATCGGATGCTTATTTTAAAAGAAGGATACGCCATTAATAATGGAAAACAATATCAGTCTACAGGACCATATCCTTTTTTATGAAATTTTCCATCATCAAACCGCAAAGTGGCTATTGTATGCCCTCAATAGCTTCATCAATTCCATCTTTGAGGTCTTGAATCGACGCTGGACTGTTGGTGTAGACCTCATCTTTCACGTAGTCCCAAAGGAAGAAGTCGCAAGGTGTTAAATCACAAGATCTTGGTGGGTAATTGTAATCCCCTCCTTGACAGATAACACTTTCCCGTAAAATAACTATTGTTTCGTTGCTTGTGTGGCACGTAGCGCCATCTTGTTGAAAGTAAACGTTGTCCAGATCAATACAATACAATTCCGACCATAAACAATCCAAAGAACGACGAGGAATGGACAAACCTGGGTTTTCTTCAACACTTTAGGCTACAGCTGCAATATTCTAAGTTGTTCTTGAGCCACTTGCTCGGGTTTTATTCTTCACATCACTAACCTGTCCAAACAGCTCGAATTTTTCCACCAATTTCTATATTGCGTTCCGACAAGGTGCTTCACGATGACCCAAAAATGTTTTAGTTTTACGAACCGTCTCTGCCAAGTTTTTCCTATTTTTATAGTGAATTTTAATAATTTGAATGCGTTGTTGAAGCGTGTATCGTTCCATTTTTATTAATGGCGTAGTTTGTACCTGTCAAATGTAAACAAATTAGAACTTCAAAAGTGGCATCTACCGTAATAGCGGGCTATTCCAAATAACACCTCTTCTTGGAAACCCCTATATATAGTTATATTTCGTCCTTGATGATTTTATTTTAGCTTTTACACAATTAAAATGTAACAAATATAAAGGATTACTTGGTATATTTAATATTCTAATATGCAGAAATGCATTTTTACATATAAAAATAATATTTGATATTTAATTTGGGAAAATGTTTAAACATATTTTATAAATTGTTATATCTGCAGATATACTGCTTAGATATAGAAATAATGCATACATACATATATCGTATATGTATAATAATTATAACAGAAAAAAGTCATTCTGTCAAAGATCCTGGACTACGAAAACTCATTCAAATTATCTACTAGGTTTTATAGAAAAATTGTCGTATTCTTAAACGTTAAGGATTTTTTTATTTTTCCTAAAAATAAAAGGTCCTTTAATAAAGATAGATATTATGTTCTTTAAAAAACTAAAACGACACAATAAGTGACGATTTCTCCATTAGTATCCTACAGATCTATTTTTATAATATCGTTTGAAAACTGTAATTGAATATTTTTGATTCCAAGTAAAATATCTAGTTATTTAGTCAAATGCATACAAATAAACAATTAAAGTCTAGACTCAAACAAAAAAATTGAATCAATCTTTAGCAAATTCAACTTATCACATAATCTATGAGTCAAAAACTGGTCTACAAAACTGTTTAACAAGGAGATTTAAAGTTTAAAAATATTTATTACTTCTATATTGATAGCTACGTAAAAAATTTACAGAATACATTATTAAAAAATATTTTGAGTCCGATACGTAATAGAGAAAAAATTCTGCAGATTCAAGTCTTATTCATAAATTTATTGCCGTGTGTGTTTTTTTTTTTTTTTTTGGTTCCATATTTATTTGTTTTGGAGGTTTATGAGTAAACGCCCATGAATCCTTTTAAACCAATTGGATTTAATATCAAATATAAGTAATATCTATAAATAGCTACAGTCACGAAAACAAAAATGAAGGTATATTTAATTCACCTTTTAAGGATAATTAACTATGATTCTTTCATAGTTAAAAAGGTTAAACTATTATAAAGAGTGTTTTTTTTATCATTTGTGTAAAAGTTGCAACGTTTATACAAGTTACGATTTTTTTGTGTTAAAATGCATTATTTAATTACCAAATTGGTAATTTTGATCAGGATTGTACTTATTAGGATTATCATTTATTTTGATTAATGTATTAAAATAAGATGGAACTTATGTATTTATGTGTAATATAGCTGTGAGCATTTGAACTTTATAATGTGCCACGGAATACTTATATTTTAATAATTTCCTTTAACAAACTTATTCAGAACATTTTTTAATAACGTCATTATAATACACTTGAGAACCCTGTATTATAAATGTAATTTTTGACCATTTGGATGAAAATTAATTAATAATTGATGTGTATACTTTAGCTCAATATAAAGTTCAATTGTATACAGTTCCATTTCTCATCAATACATAATAAATAAGTAATTTTCATCGATCAATAGGCAATATAGCGTTGGTAATTAAATAAGGCGTTACGTAGGTTTCTACTTATATTTCTGGCTTCAAAGAAACCATGCATTATAGGCTCCATATGTTATATCCAGTTGACAGCTTGATGTTTACATGTATCACGTTTTTAATAACAATTTGTTATTTGAACGTAATAGGAGTATTCAAAGTGTATTGAAATATGATTGCCAGTATAAAAAAAATGGAATTGACTCGTAAACACTTTTGTGCAATCATTTTTTATTACATTCAACGTAGTTTCTCAAAGGAACAGGACATTGACGAACTTAATTCCTTGTATAGAGATACAGCACAATTTAATAGTACACTTAAAACTGGTATAACGAACTCAAGCTGGGCCAAAGTTGGCCCCATGTCAAATTTTGTAAAGGTCGTCCAAAATAAGTTGTTGCCCAGAATCCATCGACGCTCTGCATGAGCTAATAAATCAAGATGTTGAAAGATGATCAAAAAATTGTTATATGTCCATTAAAAGCTGTCTATAATAGGTATTTACACAGTTGACGAAAAGAAGGATCGATGCATATGACCCTAGGACAAAACAGCAATCGACTGTATGGTTCTTTCAAAATTAGACAAATCCGACAAAAGTTGTTCATTGGAAATGTACATCATAGCAAATGGTTACCTATTTTTACGGTTTGACAGGTCACATAGCTTCAGTGACATTAAAGTAACATAAAACAGTTAATTCTGAATGGTACCCTCTTCATATGTCTGCAAAAGAAGAGGGGAATAATTCTTCATCATGACAATCTAAATGCTCATACTTCGACAAAAACAAATAGCTTTTTGGCTAGTCAAAACATCAAAATGATGAGGCATCTGCCGAACAACTCTGAATTAGCCCTCAATGACATTTTTGTATTCTCATACATCAAAAATGAATAAAGTGGTCAGAGGCTTTCATCACCAAAAGAAGCCATTGATACATTCAAAATCTATGTCTCAGAGTTACCTCAATCAGAATGGAAAAATGATTCAAAAACACAGATTTAAACTTATGCAAAAGTGTATTATTGATCCTCAAAAGAAAATTTTGAAAAGCAATAGAGACAAAAAAAAATTCATAGGTATTCTCAAAAAATTACTTATTTTGAAAAAAAAATCAATTTAAAAAATTAATAATTTTTGGGCTAAAAATTTTCAAAATTAAATAAAAAAATTTTAAATTTTAAAATCTATAACTATTCACAGAAAATTAAATTTTTCTAAAAAGTTTGACAAATAAATTATTTGGGAAAAAAATTTGAAAAATTTAATTTAATTTCAAAATTTAAATTTTTTGGAAAAAAAAAAAATCAAGAATTAAATCTTATTTGAAACTTTGAATTTTTTGAAAAATTCAATTGAATTTCAAACATTGAATTTTTTGAAAAAAAATCTCAAATTTTATATTAAAAAGGAAAAATCCTTAATTTGGGGGGGGGCACTCCTGCGGATGCCTCTGCTTTATGGATCTTATTGTTTTTTTCTGCCTGATAGATCTATGGGATGGTACCATACAAGATCTGTAGTTATTGATGTATAAACTATACTATATTTATAAGTATAACAACTATATTTTTCGTTGTTTTGGTCAACTAAATTTCGGTTTCTAAACATTTCCCTTACTTTTGCTGAGCGTGAGCTTTCTATGTATTTTATCTCTTAGTATAAATGGGGTTAGTACTGTCCAAATAATTTCACTCTCCAGATAATTCCAGAGTGGGTCCGCTGAAAGAACTGTAGCCCCCCAACCAAAATTTAGGAATTTTTGGTTTTTACTAAAAAAATTTGGTCTGGATGAAAAATCTTATGTGAAAATAGAGGTAAAAATTTTTTTTTCAGGTTTCTTTTCTTAAAAAATAGATTATTCATGCAAATTATGTTGCAGAGCCAAAAATTTAGAATTTGAAATTTTTTCTAAAATTCTAGTATTTGATTTTTTATTTATTATTTTATTTTTTTTTTATTTTTATTTTTTTAATTTATTTTTTATTTTTTTCCTAAAAATTTTATTTTTTGTAAATAGCTGTGAAATTTTAATTTTTTTTTGCGAAAAAGTTGAATATTTGAAATTTTTTCGAAAAAATTATTATTTAAAATTTCATTTTGGAATTTTTTTTTTATAAAAATGTTATTTTTCTGCAAATAGACTTTGAAGTTTTTTTCAAAAAAATTAAAATTAGAAAATTAATTTTTGAAAAAAAAAAAATTTTTTTGTAAGCAGCTGTGGATTTTTAATTTTCTTTTTCCAAATAATTTAATTTATTGTGAATAGCTTTAAATTTTTGTATTCAAAATGTTTTTTTTGGATATTTTTGGAAAAAACTATCCAAAAACCAAGCCCCTTCCTCCAAGAAAAAAAAATATATAATCCTGCGGATTATGTCTATTTTGAGATCTAAAGTTCATGATGATATATAAATTAAGGATTGCTACAGCCTTAATAATACTCTTTTAAGCTATCAAAGGGAAATGAGAAATTGAAACATTTTAAACTCCCTTGTTTAAACAGGATGTATTCATAAATTATTTCATAATATTAGCCTCATAAATGATGCAAAATAGGATGATAATTAAAAGTCCTTCCGATCAGAAATCTTGTAAGAGGAAGTTCATTCCTTTCTTTTAAATATTTAAATTAGAAAGGACTACAATACCATAAGTTCAGAAATCGATATTGCAGGCTATTTCTTTCATTTATATTTATTAATTTAAACAAGAAAATAACTTTGAATCCTCTAAAAAAAAACACGTCCTTCATGGACGTGTTTTGATTTCAAAATCTGTTAAATGGATATGCAAAAAATGATTATTTTAAATTTTTTTCCTTGATAATTATCAAGTTAAATCGAATATATCTTGAAATATATTTACAATATGTGGAAAATAGTGCTAATTTTTGCCTTATAGTATGAGTATTTTATTTCTAAATATGTTGCAAGTAAAAAATAACTCTTTTGGCACCGTGTATTAGACGCGTATTAGTTGTTTCTAGATTTTTACTACTCCAATCCATATTTAGTTTTATCAACTGCATTATAAATTATTGTCAAATTTATTTATACCATGTAAGAAACACAATCACTTCCAAGATAAAAGTGATATTTTTGGGTAGTTAAATAATATGTTGCCTTTAATTAGTTTTCATATTTTTTACCTTCTCTTTGTTTGTATGTATAAAAAAAGAGTTACCTATAATGCATACAACTGGCACACTAATTAAAGAAGTGTACCAGAACACATTCAAGCATGCCAATTTCAGGATAGGGATGCCTGATTGAACCGGTAAAAGCCCCTGACCTACCGGATGCTGGGTTGAAATTTAAATTAGGTGACGAAATTCCTTGGTCATTAGATATGACATTTATTACAAGTTGTTATTGCTATAAACGTTTTAATTGATTATAAAGTTATTATACCAGACAAAAAATGCAAAATACAATAGATAAATTTTGAGATACAATCAAATCAATAGTTGACATTGGATTCAAATCAGCGAATTCAATGTATCTTTTTAGATGGCTGAATGAACTTAACATTTTGTGTGATAATAACCGCAAAATGGATCGTGTAAGAAAAAAAATGAACATCTCACATTAACATTGCATCTAGAGGCTCTCATATTGGCCATCTTTCTCCAGAAAGAAAAGATTCTAAATCAACAACTAAGTATATATTTTCATATAGCTGAAAAGTCAATAGATGAAACATTACACAATATTGACGAGAATCGTTTTCTGTTCACGACTTAGAATTTGTTGATAAATCTCGAAGTATAGATACAACTACAAATAATGGGTACTCTTGCGTGAAAAGTCTGAAAGTTTCGTTGTTGAATGACCAAATTTATGCTTATCACATTCCAAGAAGGGTAAATTCACGAATTGTAGATAAAATTCGAGTAATAACTATTTTGCATTCAAAATGGCTCACAACGGCCATTCGTTCATCAAGTTTACTTAATTCAGAACTGGGAAAAAGAGATGTATTCTCAAAAAAGTAAAGCAACGAAACTGGGGGAGAAAGACACAATACATGATGAATAGATGAGTATATCTATCTATCTTTATCTTCAAGCTCTGAACAAGGAGATATGAATTTTACAACAGTATTATTTATCATTATTAAAAATTATAAAAATGAGGAATGGACATGCACTGGGGGATATTAGTATACGTCCATACTAATCACCTAACTTTAAGATTCATTCTTCTTTTATCTATTGGCCCTTCAACTTCGTAACATATCATGTCATACACAAAGTTGTTAGTTGTGAAGGAAGTAGCTAAAGCCTTATCTTATCAGAAAAAATTGAAATCCCGATAAATGAAACAAGAAAGCAGGGAGAAACAATTAATCATCCATAACTCTTTTTTGAAATATTATAAAATAAAAGTATATGTCATGTTTAACAAATCAAACCTATAAATGAAGGGAAGATAAATACAATGACATATTTTTATAATTTAAAATACTGTTTTTTATAGTCCAAAATGAAAAAGGTGTTTCTTATTTGGTATAAATAAACTCATAAAGTGGGTTTGACAATCATTTAATACACATTTTATATTTAAAAAAACGAGATTTTAGTTGTAAAAATGAAGAAACAAAATGCAATAAATGTGCATAATAGCCAATACCAATTGAGTATGACATCTTTAGGATTAAAACACTCATATTGTGAGGCAAAATAGAGTAATATTATTGAAAGATATAAAATATGTCCAAAAATTGATGGTGGTATTGAAAATATCCGTTTTATAGTTTAAAAAAAAATAATTTTTGGTCGGAATGAAATTAACATTGGCTGATACAATCGTTAGGCAATATTGAATTTTTCTGATGCAATAATTTTCGATGACTGAATCATACATCAGTATAAAAGGGCTCAGAAAACAAAACACCACAGGATGTAAGTTGAAATTCAATATCCGAAATGGTAAGAGAGCACTCGTGGAAGCCAGGCCCAATGCTGTTGGTATGATAGAGGATGGATTAAGCCAGAGAGACGTTGTTCAAAGGTTACAGATTCCTCTCAGGATCATTGAGAATTGTTGTAAAAAAAGAAGGATGAACAACCTCTTGCAAATCAGAAGGGTCGAGGAAGGAAAAAAGAAATTAGCAAAGTTCCCAAACTGGGGATTTCAAAATCTTTGACCAAAAACAGGCAATCCACAAGGAAACATGCAGCAAGATTGACTTCAAAAGGCTATCCAATATCCAAATCATCTGTCCACAACTACCTGAGGTACTCTTTGAATGCATTGCCATACAAACCTAGTCTGCACGCCAAACTTTCAGGTTTGGCTTCAATTCTGTCGTGAGCGGGAACACTGGACTGCAGATGACAGGAAATGTATCCTCTTCAGTGATGGAAGTCCATTTGAGCTATTTTTTTACCCCAAATCCACAAACAGATCGGGTTTGGAAAGAGATAAGGGAGATGTGGAACCCACTCCAACTGTGAAATTTCCTTTGAAAATTCAGGTGTTGGCCGTTATCAGCCACCAGACAGTGTCAGATCTCCACCTGATTCCACGAAATCAAACTGTGACGACCGAGTACTACGTAACAGAGATCCTCAGTAAGTCTCCAATGTCAGCTTTATCTCAAACTGAAGAAACTGGACCTCCTTTGAAGAGGAAAATGTTGTCTGACACATCAAGAGCCATTTTCCACCAGGATGGTGCCCTGCTCACCACTCCAAAAAGGTACAAAAGTGGTGTTCAGACAAATTGGATTATTTCTGGGGCAAAGGCACGTGGCCTGCCAACAGTCCTGATTTGTCCCCCCATTGAAAATTTGTGAGCCTTGGTCCAGAGGGAACTAAATGAAAATCCGCCAGCAACTTCAGAGGATAAATAAAAAATAAAAAAACTGACAAAAGTTTGGGAAAAAATTTATCCAAATACTTTGAATAATCTGTATGAAGGGATGCCAAAACGCATAAAAAAATGTATTAAGTTGAAAGGTCGTCATATGGGGAAGTAAATAAAAGTTTTTCTCTTAAAAAAATCACTTGCTTTGATTATTTCATGATACTTTTTAAAAACCACCATCAAGTTTTGGACATAATGTACATCTAATGTAGGTTTCAATTTGATAAAAATCCTGTATCTCGATTATTTTGATCATAATAAAGGAACCAAATTAAAAAATAATTTTGTCCCATGTTTAACAGATTTTTAAATCAAAATGATTTCATAAAGACCTTTTTTTCATTGGAGATAATACAACATTCAGCACTTTCCTCATTTTGGTACACTCTAATGTAAATGTAAAAATATGCTTATCATTCAGAATAACGGAACTGTGAAATATTTATATTACTATCATAAGCTCATACATACATTCGAAATTGTAAAATTATAGATAAAAAGTTTGTCAAATCCTTGTTAAAATGTCACGGCTATATATATATAAATAATTATGTATTTTATTTGTTGAAAGAGTTGATAAGGTTTCTACAAACTAAAGGAAGTAGTAGCGAAAACGATAAATACTTACATATACATGATACCATGCTTTCTGTGAGTGTTCAACAAATGCAAATGCCACTTAGTTAGAGTTGTAAAAACTATGACAATCGCAATACTTTTTGTTGTTGCAACATGAATTGTTTTTTTCAAATCTACTGTTACTATTATATTATTCAAGAAGAGAGAACATCTAAGTATACTGTATTCACTTTTAGATGAAAGACGAAGAGGATCAATAAGTAACGGCCTCGATTCAGCCTGAGAAATGGAAGAAGGTCTTGATAATAGTCTCCTTTGACAGATTCTGGAATTCACCCCGGATTCTGGACATCAGTTTGTATTTTGTGTTGATGGAGGATCTGTTAGTGTGTCCTCAACTACGCCGCGCACAAAAAACTTCATGGGGTTGAGGTCTGGTGAGCAAGGAGGGAAAACACTGGAAAAAAATAGTCAAATAAATATATCTTACTCAACGTTTTCAAGTCAACGTTTTTGAGAGTCTAATTGAAGATGAATTGTCTTCAGCTGCAACTTCCTCAATTTAGGGCTTGGCATGATCTTCCAGGACCTTGATTTACTCCTCAGCATTAAGACAGCTGTCGAAAACATATCGTCAGGCATCATTTTGTGATCCCCACGCTTTGCTGTTGATTCATAATCAACTCCAGGTTCTTGCAGTTCCTCCCTGACTCTCATGGCTTAAGAAGTTTGCAAACGCAATATTATCTCGTACGGCGCGTATTTTAGTAAGGACACTCTGCCTTTCCCACCATTGTTGAATAAATACTTTGATCGATCCATTTTTTTTAAACTGGCACTAAACAACAACTGCAGGTTGTATTTTTTCCCCGCCTAAATGTAACCTACAGGGACGTATTGACAAATCAGGCTAACGCTAAAAATTTTGATTCTTTTTTTAATATTAGTTTTGTAGAATCCATATAACCCTATCACCCCCCAGATTAATGTTTAACAATAATTTTCTGATTTTTTAAAATTATAATCCTTGTCTAGAAAAGTGCAAATTAAATCATTTTTATGAAAAAGTAAAAAATTGAGGGTTGAAATGCGTTCCTTTTGATAATAAAATATGATTAAGAAAGTTTGAATAATTTCTATGAATATTTAGAGGTAGCTCAAGGGCCTTAAAGCTTTTAAATTTTAAATATTTTTGGAAAAAAACGTGATTTTGTTGTCATAAAATCCGTATACTACATATTACAGCTTGTTAGTAAAATAACAAATTTAATTAAGTTAAACTTTTATCAAAAGTATTTAAGAAGTCGAAATAAAGTAAAATATCTTCGATAGGATATTTATGAGTTTTTGGTTTGAATTACAAAAAAAAATATTAAAAGTAAATGGTTGGCTGGTGTTTTTAAAAAATGATTTACCTCTATACAAAATGCATAAATCTAGATTTGTAATTTTTTTTTAAAAGAGGTCGTTTTCTGCATTTTGAACGGGACAATATGTTTGCAACACTGGAAGGTCATAGATTAGAAATTCACATTTTTTTTGTTTAATGACCCATTGATTTTATATTTGCAATTTCATCAATAAAGTCTATAGGAAAAAAATTGTCAAACTGATCAAATTGAAGATTCTAAAAACTCTGTTAAAGGATTATATGTCAATATAGACCCTTTTTAGCCCACATTGTTTTAAAAAAGGTGAGAAACTAAAGATCAGTACGTTCCCATATAGCAAAATGTTCCTCGTTTAACTTCCCTAGAACTCCTTCTAATGTTCGCATGCATCAAAATAATACTTCCTTCGTAAATAAGGAAGATTTTGTTATTTTAATAATCATAAAATGTAACCTGAGGTTCAATATTCCATTTAAAATATTGTAAGGTTATAACCACTTTTTGGTTATACTGGGTGTCACATAACTATAGCCCGTTTTTATCATTCAATTTTGTAACATAATAATTTACGCCAAAATAAAACTAACTTTTTAATTAATATCAGGCATATGCCTTACAAAATAACATAAAGTGAGACAACTGAGTAAAAGTTACATAATTTATTAGCGCAGGCAATCCCAAAAATTGCTAAGCAAATTAAATCAATCCCAGCTTGTAGAAGCTGTAGAAAAATTTCAATTTTCAGAATGCTGCGCCCCCACCCCCCACCTTACCTCCAAGATGACCTAATGTTTACTTCTCGACAACATTCTTTCAGATTGGATGTGGACTCTAGACTTCCTGGATGAAAACCCTCTATAAACGTCTCAAGAAACGTCATCGTATCGAAGCTTTGAAGGCCTCTGTCGTTGCTGAATGTCAGATAATGAATGATAAATTCATTAAGGGGACATTTGTTATATTTAGACGCAGGTTGGAGGCTATCATTGAGGCCATGAGAGGCTCAAGTTTTATATATATCATGTACATATACTGAAATAGGCAAAGTGTGTCTTTTTTTTGTATAACCAATGAGAGATCATAATAAAATTTAGTTGTGTGAGTGGGCAATAGTTATGTCGCACCCAGTTTATAGATTATTAGATATTATACAAAATGAAATATGTGCTTAAATTTCTTCTTATCTATGTCTTTCTAGATGCTTAAATCAATAGATTTTATACAATTTTATATTTTGTAGACTAATAAGTTATATCTCTCTTAAATAAAGATAATATGTACTTAGTTATTAAGCCTGTGTAAAATAATATATATGTATATTAGGAAGGTTTCATTTTCTTTTTAAAAAAATGTAATATGGTATAAGAATTACTGATATAAATTGAATTATTCTATGAAGTCATCTTTAGGTCGTACATCTACATCAAATTATAAAAATAACCAATACTCTTTAAAGGGTCAATATAGGTACTAAAAATACATTTTTAGTTATTTTGCATAAAAAACTTGATCAATAAAAAAATGTTCAAAAAGTTTTATTCTTAAATTATTATAGAGAACAAAATAAGAGAAAAAGTTAAGAAAATTTGATCATCCGTGTATAGCGCGCATCGTATTTTATTTTTGAGAATGGAAAGACCATAATTTCCTTATGTAATTTTTTTTTTTTTGCTCCATAGGGTAGCTATAGAAAAAAACTGCATTAATATTTTATATAGACTAGAATAATGTCTATCATAATTAATAAATGCAAAATAATGATTTATGCTGTATATTAATCTTTATTGAGTAAATAACTTTTATCTTCTTCAAACTTTCAGGAGATGTGCAACCTAAAGATAACATGCTCAGGCAGTGACATTTTCCTTAGGTGATTTTCTTAACATGTCCCAACTTTTCCAATATAGCCGTAATCGAAATTTGAAAAAAGTATATAAATAAACCGTCCTAATATATATTATATGTTGTATACCTTAAGAAAGGTCATATTTTGTTATGTGCATTACATATTTCTCATGCTGAATTAGAGGGGCCCTCTAGATAAAGAAGTTGCAAAAATATTTCACTTAATAAGTTATATTGTAAGCAAAATTCGCAGATTGAAATCAAATTATCTCATTTTTCTTAATCAAATAATCAAACTGTCTTTTTAGAAAGACATGTGACACTGATTAATGAGCTACTTATTAAAATTGCATGGTTTTGATGGTTTCTACCAGGAAATGAAGAATAATTATCATTGTAGCTCGTCGATTTGACATATATAAAGAACATTCTATTAATATATTCAACAGTCAGTAGAACTTACTTTATTAAATATTTATAGGACAAACTAAAGTAGGGATGGGCACTTTCATGATAAGGAGGGCCAAAAAAATGTCAGCAGTAACATTGGAGGGTCAAATATACATTTTTTATTATTAATAATCTATTTGCGGGCCGGATTGAGTGAGAACGAGGGCTTTGTGCGGCCACCGGTCCGCCAGTTGCCCACCCCTAAACTAGAGTAACCAAGAGTACAGTGGAATCATATAATCCATTTAACCTTTTACTTTCTTAATACGTTTTTTGTTCACAGTAAATGTAGAAAAAAATTATTTTGTGTTTATTTTAGACATATATTTATTTATTTTTCAAATGTATTAAATATTTTAACTTCCAGAACGTTTAGAAATATGACCTTTTGACTTCACTCATTACATTAAATTTTTTGTTCACTTCTGATATATTAATAAAGAAATTGTGTGCGGATAGTTGAAAAGCTCTTAGTTCTTGTAACACAAGAGAGATGAATGGTCTTAAACAATTATTCTCAAAACGTAGGTCGCGTACCATTTGTGGTCAAACGATACTTCAGTTTATCTTATTTTATAAAAAAGGTTAGCAAATAGAATGTATAGGAAGTTTGCTCATTTCAATCATTAAAATTAACTAGCAAAAAATGTAACTATTTAGTCAATCTAATTTATAATAAAAAATATGATTGAAAATGTCCATATTTGTTTTTTGGAGGTAGATGGCATTGTGATTAGATAGCCTTGTTGTAATATCCAGAGTCGGATAAAGGGATTTATCTTTTTGTTTAGAATTCAGTGGAGCGTAGTCAAATCGCTGATGACATACTTATGATACAGAGTGATGAGACCAAGTTTCACCATTATGGAAGGGTTACGTGTTTTGAAATTTCTTGTAATGATTCCTCAGTTTTATATTTGTCTTCCTTATAATGTAGTGTATGAGCTTCTTAAATCTCAGATAACAAAAAATGTAAATTCGCAAGTCTAAGTAATCATCTACCACCTTAAGACTTGAATGGATCAACTCTTCTTTGAATAAAGGAAGTAAGACACATTTATAAACATCACCGACAGAGTTTAAATCAGAGCAGATGATTTTCGTCTCATCCGTGTATAAAAATATATCTTCAGAAAAATTATCCACTAAATCGTTATTGTAAATCTCAAAGAGCGTCTGTCCAAGTACAGATGAAAAGACGTTGCAAGGCTCAGAGACAGTAAATTGATCACTACACACTGTATCCTAATGACGATTAAAATGTTATAAGAAATTTATTTGTGTCTTATGTTGTTTTAATGTATTTTTGAAAGACTTAAGATCAACAAATTTTTGACTGAAGAAAAAAAAGATCAAATTTGGACAAAAAAAGAGAATGTTGTTAATTTTTAATCGACCATTACTTCCGAGAGGGTAATTATTCATCCCAGAAAATGTAATATTTTTTTTAATATCCTGTAAGTGAAATCCTATTGTATCATATACTCGTAATCCTTGTATCCGTTTTTTTTGGTGATGGTAAGGGAGAGTGGGGCTAGTTGGCTCACTGTTCAATTTTTAGGTTATTACTCTGGTTCTAAAAATTTGAGAGCTTTTTTTTTATATTGAAACTTATCATAACATAGTTAATGTTATTTTATCTGTAACACCAATTCTAATGTTGCCTTAGTAGTAATCATTGTATAACAAAATAATTGTATAAGTAAGTATAACTGTCGTAAAGTTTAAATTTAATTGAAAATATATATTTTAAATAATATTATAATTGATAAGTTATATATTATATATTTCTGAGTACATATAAAAAGTGTGTTTCTCTGGGAAGATCTCATTTTTGAGTTTGGTGTTAATATCTTACAATTGCACGACTACTTGATCTAATAAATAACGCAGCAACGACTGTGTGAAGCTAAGCTCAGTGAGGCATATCAAAAGGAAAAGAAGTGTATATATATATTGATAAAGCAAAGATTATCTGTTGTCGACACAATTCCAGGTACTCTAACTAGTAAATAATTAACATAATTTAGTAACAGGACAAATTGGTATTTAAGATTACGGGATGTTTGAATTTTCTATTGGAGGCTTTTTGTCTAAGTATTTTTTTCTTTTTTATTCTTTTTTCTCAACTGGTGTTGAAAAACTTGATCCTTAGCTATTTTTTGAGTTCAAATACTAATATTTCCCTGAATATTTAAGCGATTAAATCAATTTAACTCTTTAATTAATCATAAATAATAATGAATGAAAATGAAAAAAAATATCATGCCAATGGATGTTGCTAAGGCAACACCATTAGATGGTTATTACACAAAATTGATTGAACAAAGCCCGTAAAAAAATCAACTTGCACCAGTCTCTCCTACTTAATTATTAAATTGTGGGATTAATTATAGAGGTTTCAAAAAATAATATTATGCATTTTTTATTATTAAGCTACCCATATTTTGTATAAATCATGACGTTTTATTTGATAATAATTTATTCATTTAGAAATAACATATCCTCTATGATTAGTCAACCAAACAGGTATAATTGCAATTTGTTCCCTGATCCATATGAATATTAATTAATCAAAGTTTGATATTATGTTTTTCTGTTTGTTATTTCCTCATTTTTGAGAATGTTTTTAATATCTTAAAACTGCGGGATTACTTCTTTAATGTAGTAACGAGCATGTATAAATAAAGCTGGACACGTTATATGAAAAAATGAAAGAATATAGAGTGCAAAGTTATATTATTAAAGCAAAGTTTTTATGTCTGTTTTTGGCACCTAATGTTGCATACTCGCAGTAGTAGTAGATATTGTAATAAACAAGGGGTTTTAATTGATGAAAATGAGCAAATTCAATTTTAGACAAACTTTTCTAATAGTAGTATTTTCGTGGAAAAAAAGATGTCAAAAATCGCCCACTAAACCCTTCTACCCCAAAAATTATTTTAGTAGTATTTTGGTTTGTTTATTTAAAAAGAATAACTCAGGAATGTCGTAATAATTTAAGCCCTTTTATACTTGAAACATAACTTTCAATCCTCCAAAATTTTATTTTAGAGTGTCAAGTAGGATTTCCATGTTTATGGTGATGTATTAGTTCGATTTTCTGTGGGTATATTGATGAAAAAGTTATGTTCGAAAAGTTTCCGTCTTCAAAAACCGTTTAAGTGACCTTTAAAAGTTATATTTGAAAAGTTTTCGTCTTTAAAAACGGTTTAAGTGACCTTTAAAAGTTATGTGTGAAAATTTTTCGTCTTCAAAAACCGTTTATGTGACCTTTATAGCCATTTGAAATTGACTTTCATTTAGGATAGTCCCTATTTGTAATGGAATTCAGAGATTTCAATTTTAAATCTATGTTGCTGAGTTTCAAAAGATTATTTTCTAAAGTGATACAAACGAATATAACCCAGATTTGAGACCAACGAATTACTTCAGATACTCACACGATCAAAAAATTGTACTGGCCTCCAAATCCAATCAAACAGCTAAGTATCAGAGCTCAATGCTCAAATTTATTGGCTGAAATAATATAAATTACTGTTATGTGTGGAGTGTCAAAATCAAATGTAGACATAGTTGGACATTTGAGCAAAGGGAAACTGTTTATGAAGTAAAAGACGAAATCCAAAAATGTCTTAAAAAAATGATTCAATATTGTTGAAGAGTATCAAACTTCCATGTAAATAACGTAAAGAATATTTGAAATATTTGTAATCTATAGTATGGATATTTTTGGATTGATGAAGCTATGTATATTATGCTTCAAAATGTACATAGATAGACGGTCAGAAACCACCTTCTATAGAATAATACAATGAATTCTGACTTATTTAGTATATACTGTTCTTTTAAAAGAAGCCATATGTATCATTAAAAGTTAATATTAACAATAACATTAATGATAAAACTAGAAACATTGTTTAGAATGATTTATTGATTCTAATTGATTTGTTTTCAACTTTCAACGTCTTGGAAAAATATAGTATCAAACAAAAATTACCGTTCTATAATAGTTTCAACTTTATATAACATCATCATCAAGATCCCTTGAAATTTTATTTAATAAACGCTCCCATTATTTAATACATTTCTGAAGTTCTTTTGGTTGGATATGATCAAACTTCTGGCCACATCAAAATCTCAAAATCCCAAGACAAATGTCCTACGTAGATGAAAACTTTCGGATAGTTTGGAAAAGCAATAACTTTTACAACTTTATATGAATTAATGGAAAGCCTGACTATTTGGAAAATATCTCAAGGATTTATTGTCTTCAAAACAAAATAAAGTTTCCTCTTTTTAAGTATTCATTTATTGTTTTCAGACATTTGTGGATGTTGCTAATCGTAGAAAATATTCTAAAAAAAAGAATAAATCGACCCTATCAATGACAAAGCAAGCAAGAAACTTTTTGTGCTACGTCCATATTTTAAGTAAAATGATCAATTATAAAAATATAGGTACATATTCACGGAAGAAAAATTAAATTATGTTTAATTTCGTGAGATTTTTTCTTCTTCAGTAAAGCCTTTACTCCATTTAATATTAGAAAATACAAATCAATTAAATAAAGGAAATTTATGGCATAAAAAAACATAGTTTAAAAAGGATTTCCCTTTTATGACCTCTTTCTCCATGTTATAAACACTTATACAAGTTTATACAAAAACAAATCTTTGTACTTATTATTATATATCCTTTTTAACTTAATGTACTTAACAAAGCAACAACACCAAAGCAAGTCAAATAAAAGAAAAATAGAACTCAGATTTTAATTTCTATTAATGAATAATTACAAAAAATAAGATCACATTTGGAATCAAGGGATCAAATCGAGCATATACTGTTTTTGTTCCATTTTTGCTATTGGACAGTGATTGGAAATGATATGGATGAAAAATATTTACTTAATGCAATATTTTTTTAAAGCTTGCGTTTAAGCCAAAATTGAATTTATGCATTACTATGACCTATATACAAAAATATTTTAAGTGACCCACCGATAGTTTGGATCCTGTAGAACAAATTACTTCTTGATTCATCAAATATATAAAATTTATCATTCACAGTATAAATACTTGTTAAATATTTTGAAAAATTAAAAGAATGTGTACTCTGTAGAGCGCAAAATCTCTTCTTAAAAAAATTGAGTGATGTATCTCAAAGTTCCTAAGTTATAGCCGATTATGCATTTGTTACGTTTTCTGTTACATTGACCTTTGATCTTGATGTAACCTTCCTATCAAGTTTGATAAAACTTGATCTGTAACTTTTAATGTAATCCTTCTGACTAACAAATGAACAAATTATCTAGCCAACAGAGGTAAAAAATATAAATTCTGTTGAAATCGTTGGCGGAGGAAGTTACAGTTAAATTTGATTAAGTTTGTTTTTATAAGAAAAATTCATTTTTAGGAGTAAAGGCAGGGAGGCAAAATTCAAAATTATTTTTTCTGGAGTTCTTATAATATGCTGTTGCATCCAAAATTGTATTTTGTCAAATATCGTCTGTGATACATTTAAAAATATAATAATAGACAAATGTGTTGAATTATGAAAAAAATACTTTATTTTAAAGTATGAACAAACTATTATATTATGCCGATGGTAGAAATAAATTAATGGAAAGAGGATAATTAGGCTCCAAGAATCATTTTCTCATTATAGGAAATCATTTCATTTGATCCTCTTTTCTTCTTTAATTTATTATATAAATGCTAATTGCACAATTAAAGACTCTTATGAGAGTGGATAGCAGAAAAAATAATAATTAAGTCACGATATAGTAGTAACAAATTGACATTAGACTACTAAGATGTAATATAACATATTGGCTGAAAAGTCCAGACCTTAAGAAAGAAAGCACATTTGTTGAGTTCAAAATTGTTTTTATTCATTAATCTAATCTCTATCAAGAGAAACAGAATCAATCTAGAGCCGCTTTTTCATTTCAATACCCCTTTTATAAAACACATTTTCCCTCAAAATAGTCCTCAGTTTCAGTGATATCCTCGTCATTGTAGCAAAATTTCTTAGCGGCATGCATTTTTTTATAGGTTTGCGAACAGCCAGTAGTCCTTGGGAGCCAAATATAGAGAGTAAAGTGGATGCATACGCCATTCGAAGTTCCATTCATGTAGTTTTGATTGACTTGTGACATAGTGCGTTATCTTAGTGAAACACAACTTTCTTTTTCTTCAAATGAGGCCGTTTTTCCTTGATTTCGCCCTTCAAAGGCTCTAATAATCCTTGATAATATTTACTCTTGACGGTAATTCCCTTCTCAAGGTAATCTATGAATATTTTGTCATGCACATCCCAAAATACTGAGATCATAACCTTTCCAGCCGATTGTTTTGCTGTTGGAAGATTTGTTCAAGGTTCACCAGTTGCTGTCCCTTCAGGTTATGATCAGTTTGATTCCAGAGGGAGTTGATGGATCCATATTTCCTCCATTGTCTCCTACCGATGCAAGAATTCCGGTTTGATACGTTTAAACACCCCTCAGAATCATCAGCATGTTTTTGTATGTGGTCAACAGTGAGGCACCTTCTTTGAACAGAGCTTTCTCATGAACAAATCATCTTATAATATCAAAGCAACACGTTCTTTTGATATCTTTAAGAGGTCAGCTAACTCACACAACATCACTTTTTGATCATTCAAAACAATTTTGTGGATATTTTTGATGTTTTCGGTTGTTACCCCCTCCCTTGGACGTCCGCGCTGCGTTCTACATCATTGGGGTCGTATAAACATGCTGGAAGTCAGCAAACCAACGTTTAATTGTTGTTTCTGAAGGAAATGAGTCCCTATGACACTTTTCAAGCATTGTTTACCTTAAACGGTATTTTATCAAATCAAAAAACAGTGTAAAATTAAAAAACGAAATTGTTTTTGATCCATTGTTTTGGAAATAACAAAAGCAGGGTTACAATTAGGACAATACCTCACACACTAAAGAACAGATTGTAATGTATTTTTGACAGCTGTCTTTTGAAGGTTGGTACACATTGAAAATGAGGTGAATTAACAATATGTATGTATGAACCCTAGTATTTTCATCTCATGTCCTACAGTTTAGCATGTCTTAAAGTAGGTACTTTTGAGAGGTTATATAGGTGATTAGTAATTACACTAACCGATGAAAAGTCATTAAATGTGTTCCCTATTCTAGCTATACATATTTTTCATATGGCAAGAACAAACTAAAAGCAATATGGCGTAGATGTACGAAGCTGTCTCAATAGACAAATAAGTAAATAAACTACTAATGAACAATAATAAATTGGAGATAGTGCCACGATCCTTGGAGTTGTAAGGTAACAACTCGTAAATAAACAACGATCATGCCCCATTGAATATAAATTTAGGTACATCTCTGCATAATTCAAGAAATATTATATTCGTGGAACTTGGACTTCTTTTTTCCATTTTTCTATCAGAACAATGCTAATGAACAGAAAGATAAAGATGAGCCAGAATAATCGTCTTAAGGAATGCCTTAGGTAACTGAAATATCTTTACGTTGTAATTATTACTCTGATGACATAAAATAAAAAGATCAACCCAAAAATTACCCTGATTGACCAAATGGGGGATCAAAAGGGAGTGAAAAACCATTACTCAAGTATTGCTGTAGAGAAAAGGACTTGAGGCAGAGTTAAGTCAACCGTTGACATGGACCCTTTTACTTTATTGATCATAATACTTGTAACATTATAAAGTGAAACAATAACAAACAAATCAATGAAAAGGAAAAATAATAACTGAATTGAATTTGAGGACTGCAATAAACAGCTGTGTCAATTAGTCCATGTGTAAAGTATTCCCTGCATAATTTTATATTATAGCAGAATGCTAGTGAAAAGAAGAAGAAATTAAAGGGTGTCTTGTGAATTGTGTCACATTAGAAATACAAATATAACAAAATTGTTATAGTGACCGTATCGTTGCTGACTGGATAGTGGATACTCTTTGGCTGTGGGTCGTTTTGAATGTTTATCTACAGATTGACGAGATTTTCCAATAAACTTCTTAATGACAAGTTTTGCCCCTCTGCTTAGCTTTTCAGGCTGCCATGGTAAAAGCTTGCCTTTAGGGCTCTATCCTTATTTATGGGGATTCCACCATCGAGAAAATGAACGACTCCATACTTACAACTACTTTGCTGATGTAATCAAACTAATGTGGATCTAAAAAAGTCTAATAGTACGTTCACGAGTCACTTGCCTAAGATTTATGATATTAAAATAGGCAAAAAACAAAACGAAGTGTATTGAGAACGAATAAACTGTCCAATGCATTGTAATATTTACATGTAGAGCAATAAATTAATTCTTCACATGTCAAGTTTAGGGTATGCAACACTAAGCCACGGTTAATGAGAAACCCTTTCATAAAATTTATTTAAACTATAGATATGAAATAATAACTTCTATAATTACACTAGTCAACAAATTTTTGCCTTTGCATTGAGATGTTCTTCATCTGATGTATTTTATCTTGAGAAATATGGAATGTTCTTTATAATCCGGAATTTTGACTATTTTTTTTTATAGAGTGCAATATAGTGTTGTCACAATATTAACATTTTCATTATTTTGATACTTTTTGGGATAAAATATAAAACAAAAATATATTTAAAACCAATAGACCTAAACTCGAATAGCTCAATAAATTGAGGACTTTTTAAAAAAATAACCTTTCTATCTTTGCCTTTTTTATAAGGTACGATTTTGTTATGGGTGATGAGGGGTAATATATATGAGTGGTTTCACCATGGGCGCCCAATTATTTTGACAATATATTAATAAAGTACCAAGTACAGGTTTTAATATCAGTTTGTTATAGTGGCGTTATAAATCTGTCAGTTACCCGGTGGAAAGCTGGTCTCTATGGTGGATCAAAATTTATAGCCCACATTATCCTGAGTATGAAGGACCCTTCTAATATCTTATCCCCAGCCCACAGGTTCAACAAGTGAACTACTCGTCTAAAAGGTGGGGCATTAACCACCACCATCACTTCCTTGAGGATCAAGGACCCATTTTAATATCCTGTAATATAACCCACCCACGGGTATCGCAAATGAGACGTTTTTCCAACAGCTGGGTCAAAATCTATTGCTGTCGCTTTCATGAGTATCAAGTACAACTTTTAATATCACATTATACACCCCGGCCCACAGATTGTACAGGTGAACCTCAGGTCCAAAACGGTTGATCATTACCCTCCGCTACAGCCTTCCTGAGTATCAAGGACCCCTTTCAATATCCTATAATATATCCCAGCCCATGGGTTGTGCAAGTGAATCGCTGGTTGAAAAAGTGGGTAATTAGCCACAGCCACCGATTCATTGAGCATCAAGAACCTTTGTTATTTTCAAAAATCAAGGGATATAACTTTTTTGGTATTATACTTAGTGGGCTTTGTAAAGGTTTGTGTAAATTTGGTGGTAGTTTATGACCGTCATGTGGATCCTCTGCAACAAGAGGGTTCAGTTGTTTTTTTAATACTAAAATGTAAGCCAAAAAGGTGAGCAATTTGAATGAACGTGATAAAATGTGGGTATATTGGGGTGACTACAGCAACAAGTAAAGAACTAATAAAGATTTACATTAGAATTGTTGATCCTATTTCATAATATTCCAACTACCCAGTTATATATTTCGTATAAATATTATTAGTTTGTTCAAAATAGACATAAACAAAAACTTATTTAGATTTACTTTTCAACATCAAATATAATAATTTCAAAAATCCTCTTTTTGAACATTACTACTATTACCTAATTTTGTACCTAAATATTTTTACTAAACACATTTACCAAATAAACTATTATTGCAGCATGCTGTGCTATTATGGCATTCGCTATTACAGTAGTATCCTTTCTTTTTTTTTTTTTTGCAGATGTATTTATTTGTTTGTAGCAATTACACAATTTAAAGTCTTTTTCCTATTCATCCAACTGAATTATTCAGTCACAATACAAATTCTTTCTCTCTAGGAACTTCATCAACACTGATAAATGACTCCTTGCAGGGGTCAAACTGCATTCTTACATTAAGCTGTTTTAAGACGTCATTTTTTATTCCTAATCTGTAATATCCATCCTCTGATACATGGATCACAACACGCAAGGCGTAGTAAGAATCTGTTTTTCCACCGTGGATCATTGTAACTTGGATTTTGACGCACCGTACTCTTTTTTTTCTGTATACATTTGACACACTGGGCTAAGATATTAAGCACAAACTCAATATCACAACCTCGAAATACAGACAAATCTTGTTTTAGTAGTATGTAAGATATTTAATCATGGATAATAGTTAATAAAAAAGCCCCTTAGTTTGATACGTCACAGTGGCTATTGTTTTATTTTTATATAATTATTAAATCCCAAAAAAAGGACGCTCTCTATTAGATCTCCTTAATGTTGAAAATATACAAAATGCGTTCATTTGTGGTCTCCAATCTTCTCAAATCAGACAAAGAATCTTGGAAAGTGCTAAAATCACTTTAAACGAGACGTTTGATTTAGCTAAATCTCTAGAAATGGCACTACAACAATTAGTTACCTATGATTATTTACGCTTGAATACCGTCGCAAGAGATGAAAGGAAGGCAGCGATAAACAGTGATACAATTATAGCTGCAAAGAATCCTTGTTCCTTCTGTGGGAATGGAAGGCATGCCAGGTTCAGCTGCTCTGCTAGAAATGCCACTTGTAGGAAGTGCACGAAAATAAGACATTTTGCCCGTATTTACTGATCTGTAATTCAAATTCGCAACCTTGGGACAGGAGAGGCTGAACTGAACGTACACGTTGTTACGTCCACATCCTCAAGAAAATTGGGAAAATCAACGGTCACGAAATTTTTATTAATGGATTCAGGGTAATTTTTTTATAGATTCTGGAAGTTCTGACGGTTTTATTAGTCTCAGTAAAGTCAAAGAGATGAATCTAAAAATTAAAAAGTCAGACAAATTATTTGGAATGGCTTCCAATGTTTTTCAAACTAATACCTCGGTTCTGGTTGCACATAATGCAGAGTTCTATGAGCATATCAGGTTCTTTGTTCTTTCAGAATTATGTACCGATATGATCTTGAGATGGATTTTTAGGGCTTCATTCAGGATTGCACATGACTCTGGGAGGAAAGAGGGAGCCTTTTTCAGTTAGCAATTTGAAGTGTATCAATGGTATTCCTTCACCTAGATTATTTCAAAACCTTCTTTCAGATATTAAACCTATCATAACAACGTCACGGAAACGTTCAGAAGAGAATAGAGAGTTTATTCATTAAGAAGAGAAGAGATTAATGGGGGAGGAAATTATAGACCCCAGTACGTCACAATGGAGGGTTCAATTACTGATAATGATAGGACAAAAAAACGAATGGTAATCGATAATTCACAAACTATAAATAACTTTACCTTGTTAGATGTCTATCCTCTTCCCCAAATTGAAGAGCTGTAAATAAGTATGGGTTCGACAAATAAATTAAAATAAATGCGAACATTCAACAACAAAAAAAAAACTTTGGGGGTGTCAGATAGAAAATGGTATGATGAAACCGGATCCAGATAGACTGGAGTCACTCATGAGAATTCCTGAACCTAGGGTTAAGAAAGAGTTACGACGTATCTTGGGGATTTTTATTCATTATTTTCGATGGATACCCTCTTTCTCAAGTATGTTACAGTCTATGGGACACTCTCAAGGTTAATTTTGGAATACAGAAGCAAAAGAGGCTTTTTCAAAAAATAAAGAAGGACATTGGAAATACAGTCATCATGGTTATTGATCCTATTGAAAGATTAACAGTAGAGACGGATGCTTCTGAGAGTGAAATTGAGGCCTTCTTAAGTCAATGTGGAAAACCAATTACGAACTTGGAGGCATTTTCTGATAAGAAAAAACAATTCTCACTTCTTACAGATCAGAAAGCTTTGAGTTTCTTGTTACACCAAAATCATTCAATTAAGATCAAAAATGAGAAAATTTATAGATAAAGGTTAGAATTGTTGCGTTTTTCTTTTGACATCCAATATAGACTTGGAGAGAAAAATATGGTAGCAGATCAATTGTCAAGAATGTGTGGAATAATGTTTGATACCTCGTCTGATAAACAATGGAGTATTCATAAGAAATTGTGCCATCCTGGGATTACCCTAGTGTTCCACTATGTTAGATCTTGTAATCTCCCATTTTCCATCGAAAATGTCAAGAAGGTGAACCAAAGCACTGCAGCCTAAATTCAAAAGGAATGACGGTAACAAATTAATTCAAGCTATTAAGTCTCTTGAAAGAGTAAACCTTGATTTTGAGGGACCCTTACCTTCATATAGCTAAAATAAAGATATTCTTGCCTTACTAGATGAATATTCCAAATTTCCATTCGCTTATCTATTTGTAGACCTCTCCTCTAAATCAGTGATTAGATTTCTTCAGGATTTTGGTGCTACATTCGGTTTTGCCGGAATATATTCACTCAAACCGAGGATCTGCTTTTATTTCCAAAGAATTGAAAACTTATCTAAGTCCAAGAGGAACTGCTACAAGTCGTTCCATGCCTTACAATCCTCAAAGGAACGGACAAGAAGAACGATATAACAGCATTGTTTGGAAGGCTGTGACATTAGCTCTCAAGTCTGGGGAGCTGCCTATAGATGAAGGGGAATTAATACTCAATGAAGCTCTAAGATCTATCAGAGGCTTACTTTGTACTTCTACTACTCAGACTCCGCACGAAAGGATGTTTAATTATGAACGGAAGTTGGGTCTTCATCAGACAATACCAACATGGTTATTAGAAACAGAGATAGTACTCCTTAAAATTTACATGAGAAACAATAAGAACGATATTTGAGTTGAAGCGGTTGACTTAATGGAAGCGAATCCTACGTACGGCTATGTCCACTTCGAAAATGGAGGAGAAACAACAATAACGCAAAAAAAATTAGCTCCTGGATCGAAGGTAGGGGGTGAAAGAGATGAGAATACAGTCAAAGAAGTAGATTAGAATATTGCTGTAACCTAGAATCTGGCTTTATTATTCTACAAGTAAGATTCAACTAACAAAGCAAAAAGCATACATAAATACTTTTATACCCACACACAATTTCAACCACATAAATAACAAATCACTGCAAACAATAATATCACCACAGTTCCTCGAATAAAAGATCTAATATATTTTGTAATAAACCCCAATATTTCCAATCAGAGAGTCAACCTTATTAGTATAATTATTACTTTATGATTTTTTTTTTGTTATTTTCTTTGAGGATTAAACTGTTCAACGGCAAAAATTGTACAAGAACAGCATATGCTTAACTTAGTAGGGTTTGATCCCCCGATTCCAAATATGACCTTATTTTTTCTCTGTTAGCCTCAAGGCCAAGGTTTCCAAGCTTTTGTAAGTGCTTGGTATTGAAGATAGGAATAAGTTATTTAAACTTATTTCAATACTTAATGTTAAAAAGATCCAAAACCACTTTGAAAATGTATCTATCATGATTATAACTCGAGTTATCTTTGTTGGAAATGGAAAATAAGTACTTTTTTATTCAGAGGCTCATAGTATCAAGATAAATACATTCAGAAAGTTTAAAAGTATCTTATTTGATAGCTGAAAATCTAAACTTTTTTTAAAAGCTTCCCCAAAAACTCTCGATATTGTTGTCAATTTGAGAGAAAACAACGACAATATTTGAAGAATAAAACTCATTTTTTGAATTGAGCTAATAAGAAAAGTCCATATATTTGTATGTCACAAGTAGAAAAGTAGATGAAAGAAAGAAAGGGAGAGAAAAAAATGGAGGTGGTATAACTTTAAAACTGTGAAATGAAGTCCCTCTTGAGAGTTGGATCGGTGTTCATCCATGGAGAAGAATGCATATGTGGGAAGAAATCCGTGGTAAAGAAATCCCCGCTAAACTGTTCCTCGCCACTCGGATTTATTTTTGTGGGGACTTTCTCTAAGAATTCCCTTAAATGTCTGTCTTTTGTAATCCCTCACTCACTTCAGGTCTGCAAAGAGTCACCTAGACAAATAGATTTTTGATAGACAGTAAGTTTAAAGTCATGGTTCTTAAAAGTCTTTGTATCTTAGACAAAATGAGATTAAGAGATCATTTCGAAGGCCATACATGTAATCTGGGTAAAGGGTGGCTATTTCGATTTTTCTTTTTCATTTTTAAGAGGACATTAAATTTTGAGAGGTCAAGATCAAAGTAACACAAAATGTAAAAATGCATAATCGACCACAATCTTGGAACAAGTTGATATACATAACTCAATTGTACTTCAGGTGGAGGTTTTGCATTCTATCGAGTGCCCATTCTAGTTAAAGATTCTTATTTGATAACAGAAAAAAATATTTTTTAAATATTTTTATTATTTCCTGATCAACTTTAAATTTATATAAATACTTATTATGTACATTTGGGAGGGAGCCATAAGAAAATGTACTCATAATATGGGTATATACTATTTCTACGAATTTGATGTTTTATAAAAAGGCAGCTCAGGCTTTTGCAGGGTTGCCTGAGCTGAAAGGAGCAAAAACCTCTTTGCACCCCTTAATCTGGGGACATCTCTAAAGAACCAGTGTTTATTGGAAGCAGTGACGTCGCTAGCCCCTTAAAGGGGGGTTTGAAGTCCCTAAAAAATTTATCATATCTTTTATATATTTAGTTTTTTGGTGTTAACACATATGGAATCCACATTGACACTAATTAAGAAATATATTGCATATTCGTAGTAAACATGCATAAAAAGCTATAATTATTTATTTCTACAGGGTGAGGAATAAGTTCGTTAAGATATGTTTTAGTTTATGACTTCAATATAATTTTTATAATCAGCATAAACTTTTGTAAAATGATCAAATTGTAATATAAATTAATTGAAAAAAACTTTTGTTCAAACAGTCATCCTTTGCCCGGATTAGAGGCAGCACAGATTATGTTTTCCACCGTTGAGGCAACCCCAAACTCCCAAAATGACTGTTTTTTCGGCAAGACCATTAACATCGTCCCTTAGGAGTACTGCATCATCACTAGGTGCCAGAATCCGCCCAGTGTCATGGTATGGACCGGTATTATGTAATACTGGAAGACACATTCAAGAAGGTGTAAAGATCTACCAATACGCCTACAAGACAATGTTGATAGACAAGATCCTTCACTGGCTTCAGGACAAATATGGTGACATTCCTTACTGTCTTAAGATAAGACAGGACACCCTCTCACATTACAAAAAGTGTGCAGGACTAGTGAAACGTAAATTTCAGGGGCTTTTGGGAAAAGAATAGATGGTATCCTAGAAGTACTGACTTAAATCACATAGACTTTTGTATGAGATCCATCCTTCAGATCAAGGTTTGTACCCAGCACCTCACCACTAAAGACACTCTGAAGTGTGCCCTCATCCAAGAATGGACCAATATATCTGAAGAAACTGTCCATGCTGCTTTGTCCAAGTGTGTCTTTGTCCTTTAATCCGGGCAAGGAGTGAATATTTTGAGACAAAAGTATATTAAAATTAATTTATATTACAATTTCATCATCTTGACAGAAGGTTATAAACTAAAAAATTACTTGAAGAATTTATTCCTCACCCTGTATTAGAGAAAATCGCTTGGTCTGTATTTTGACACATTGAAGGTGAAAAATATATGCCTAGCAGCGCCGTTACTATCCTCTTTTTTGGGAGGCTCAAGTAAATAAATACACGCTATATATTTATATATGTCACTCAAAATGAACATACAGATAAGAATTACCCTACATCTGGTAGGCTTCACTTATAGGCCTACACTGAGCATGCCTGGCAAAATAATGTATTAATTTTTTTTTTCAAATTTTACAGGAGAGTCAAAAACGGAGGTATAAGAATTACGAATTTATCCTTCATTTTTAGTGGGTTGAAGGTTGTATTTTATTTTGGGTCAGGTAATCGCGTATGAAGTAGTCTTTACAATTTTGTTTTTTACACTCATAATATTTTTGGAGATTAAGACCAATATGAAGAAAATTATTTTGATGCATTGTTGCACCCGTCGAAAAATCATATATTCAATAATTTATTTTTTTTGGAAAATATTTTTCAAAATGACAGAGCTCCCTAAAAATATATATGTTATGTTATGCCAAAAACTGACATACATTAATTTTCCAAACACGGGCATTACAGCTGTTGTATGAAAGTAAATAATATGTCCATCATAAAGAGTTGTAGATAAGGAAATATAAAATGCGCATTAGTTATAATATTATGCCCTATACAAAATATGTATATTTAGTAAAATACATACTCCTTTAAGTTGAAAATTGAAACCTTAGAAGTAAGTATGGAATATGAACATCACACAAGCAAAAAAATATAAAACACAACATGTGCACCAATCAACTGTTTTTATCTATTCTTAAATTTCTTATTTTGCTGTAGCGGTTTTTCTTCAAAATTAAACTATGATTACCTACCTTGTATATTACTAAAACAAGATTTGTTTGTCTTTCGAGGCCTTACTTTTGAGTTTGTTCTTAATATCTTGTATTCCCTTCGAAGTAGTTGGGATCCAACCTCCTTCTTCTCCAATAAGTAGCTCAGGTAAAAAAATTAAATGTTATTACATATTATTATAATTTTTTCTTGTCTATAGCTTATCTAGAAGGGGAGTAAATACACAAATTAGTTGAGTAAGATGCTCCTGAGCTTTAACACCATTATGTGCAATGTAAACAATAATCCAAGACCCTATGTAGAAATTATTTTTTAAATAAATGAATGAGCGATAACATATTGAATAGTACTTGACAATTCCAGTTGTAAAACTTTCGGTGTACAATTTATTTCTGTTTGTGTCCACATTTGTTTGCAATTGAACAGATATGTTCCAATGGTCCTTTTAGGGTTAAAACAAGATGGTGAATGTAGTATCAAATCCAACTCATTCTTAAGGGTGCTTGTAAATCTGTAAGATTCTAAATCACCAGAGCAGTGATGTTAGGAGCAAGTAGGGCGTAATATATTATGTTCACAAAAATTTTAAGTAATGTCATAGATTATTTTTGATTCCTTTACTTCCGGTCTCATTTAAGTGTTTTTCTGAAGTTTGGCCTAAAGATTATACTTTGTTACCGTTATAAGGGCTTTAGCCGTCAAAATAACCAACCAGTTGTAAAAAAAAAGACCCCTACAATAATAATTATTTGCAACAGTTTCCTATTTTCATTACTAATATTTTTTTTTTTTTTAAATATAAACAAATTGGTCTCTTGAGAGTATCAAGAGAATAAGGCAAATCAACAAAAAACCCTATTTCCAAAAAAAAACTTTTATTTTTAAAGAACCTTTAAACTTATGTTGGCTGATTTAATTCAAGTTTTCTCTAATTGTATAAATAGATAAATAACAGAATTTATATAATGCATTTTATCATAATTTTTCATTGCCATTATTTTGGCATCAGTGAAATCTTATAAAGACTGATTTTTATTTAAAACAGGGGAGCGCGAATCAGTTAAAAGAAAGAAAAGAAAAATCTTATCAACGGAAATGCTTAGCCTGGAAAAATCCATTTAAAATTTTCAATCATCGTTCTAGAATATTTGAATTGAGGGCAGCTCATGTCCCCCAAAAAATGATAGATACCTTGTAATAGTACCTTATATTCAGTGGAAAAAAAATACTTTCGAATCCAAGTTGAGTTACGAGTCTCAGCTATTAATTCCAATTATATCTCGATTATATAAATAATGTCTCGAGTCTTTGGTAGTCAGATTAAGCCCGGTCGCAAGTCTTCAAAATATGGACTCGAGTCCAAGTCGAATCGTAAGTCTCAAGTACAAGTCCCCACCTCTGGGGTTTATATATAAATATCGTGAGGTCGTCCAAGCTGTTGTGGCGCTTTTTTTGCTCTCCAAGTTTACTTAGGTAGAAAGTAAAGTGTTTTGATATCTGGGCATTGCGGAAGACAAAACTTCGTACTACAGAAGATAGGCCTGCTGATGTTCGGAACTCGGAACTATATGAACTCAGAATTGGAGTCGTTTGGCCTTTTAGCTAAGAGTTTTTATAACTCTCATTTTAATCACAGATATTTTATTAGAAACTTACACTCGCCTGGATTCCTTTATTTTCTCATTGTGATATATATTGATTAGGTACAAGGCACAACATGGCTATTCAGATACGATCAGGAACTAATTAATAAAATATATCTGGAGTTATTAAACTCTATTGCAATCAAAGCTTTATTTCTGAAAATATATTAACTACCAGGTGTAAATTTAATTATGAGACACTTTAAATGATCAAAAAACAATTTTGTACTTATCTCTTAAACATTAATAACTAGACAATTGATATTGAGCTGGACTCGGACTTGACTAAGACTCAAATACGGCTCTGCCACAAACACATGTTGATTGAAGCATACACATTACATAGACGTACTTGAATTAGCGTAGTATTAAAATCTTGAAGGATCGTCTTACCATTAATCCTCCTAACTGTATATTGTACGTACATATTTACTTTGAGTAATGACCCCTGAGTAACCAAAAGAAGAGAATAAAAAGTATTTTAATTGAATGAATTTAATAAGTCCATCATTATTATAAGAGTATTAAATATAAAAATAAACCGTTAGTCAATACTTTGCTTATCTACAACATACCAATTTATTTTTAGTTAAAAGTATGCTTTTTATAGACCCTGAAAATAAAACATACATAATAGGTCTACTGAAAAGTTCGTTGGACGAAAAATAAATTGTGATAAATCATATGATTTTTAGTTAGTATCAACATTCCAACCATACTAACTTTTGTTATGGTTAAAAACATGGATAACATAGAATTGCGTGTGTTAATGAAGCATTACTTTTTGGTAAAAAAAAAAATAAGTACTATAGATTCCAACAGTTGGCTTGATAAACATTATTTGAACTCAACACGAGCAAAACCAACGGTTCAAAAATGGTTTAAATGGTGTGAAATGAGGGTCAAAGTCCGAGAGAGGCAGCTACCACTGAAAACATCAAAAAAATCCACTAAATAATTTTGAATGATCGTAAAAGGACATTGATCAATAATATATAATATTACATTCTGATGTTTTAGTCAGATTGAATGAACACCAAAGTATTGTCGTGAATGATATTGGAAAGTATTTTGATATTATAAATGATTTATTTTATTCAATGGATATAACAATCATTAGAAAAAATGGTCCAGATTTTATGGATCTGAATCTACAGCAGTCTTTCTAAATAACCTCAAGATTTTGGAGTATATGTTGTAAAACTCTAGATTTAGTTCATACTGTTGTTGCGTTCTTTTTGAAAGCCGTTGACTTCAATAAAAAGTAAAAAGTATTGAGATCTTGGCTCTGCGGAAGCAATTATTCCTTAGTCCAGAAACTAGGTATTTTTACCTTATGTAATGGTACGCCAAAGCATTATGTTTCAAGTATTTTCAGACATCTCAGAGCTTGGATACAGCTGGAAGTTGTTTTCTAAAAAAGTGCTTCTCAAACTCTCCAGTTTTTCATATTTAAAGAAGCATAACTTTTCTTTCGGTAATTTTCCGATAAAAAAGTTGGTAAATAAAGACTTTAATGTTCATATGAGCTTGTATTTATGTTTCTACTCACTCCATCCTTAACATTTTTTTTAAGGATTTATAGATGTTTTAAATCTTTTCTTCTTCCTCTTTCTCACTCAAGCCCTCTACTATTTAGTTTGTATCTTAAACTTTAAAAAAAGTTGCCTAAAAATATTTTGAAATTCGATGACGAAAAATGAGAAGGATGCAAACTTAAGTGCAAATCAAAGTATGTACGGATGTATTTTTTTTTTCAACTTTTGATCCAACTCTAAACTTATTATACAAAGTATTTATGTGTATACAAATAATAAAATGATTCCAATTAAAAATACACGTTAAGATGATGATTTATATACTTATGTAGAAATATTTATAGTTCACGCCATTTGCAGAGTTCGAATCAAATTAAGGAATGTTCTGATTATCTTCAATAACATATGTATATAATACATTTGTGTTTAATATGTGTTTTTGCACAAGTTGCAATTTTTACGTTTCAACATATTAGTAAACTATGTTAAGCTATCTATTTGATTTTTTTTAATGAATACTAATATCTAATATTCGTTGAAGATTCACACGTTTGTAATTTTTTCCCCTCTCAATGTATTTGAATAATAAAAATCCAGATCTTTCTAACAAATGTATAATGTATTGCCTAAAAAGTATTTTTTTTTATATATAAATTTGAGACCCCAAGCCTATATTGATCCCGTCGAGAGTGCTACTGAAATACAAAAATACTTAATAACGCTTATCCGCCCGGTACTAGAACAAAATCCACCGATGATAAGCCTCTTTTGGACAAAACTTTCCCTAGATTAAAAGAAACAAAGCAAAAAACTCGAGGATATACAAAAAAATAACCAACTCCACATAGATATTTTGTCATCCTTTGGCAATAACTACTCAATCATTTAAGTAGTTTTGTAGAGTATAAACAAAACTTGGTGATTTTTGAGCCCTCTCTACGATAGGTTGACTAACAAAATTATTCATAGAGAATGGAAATATCTGACTGTTCACTCCGTATATAGCAATGATATAGTCTGGAATTACTACAATGTTGATCCTACACCCGATTCCAAAAACTTATAACCCTGCAACAGATCCTCAGTACTACTGTGCGTCTTTTACGCCCAAGTGATTGCTATATTTATGAATAACATGGTAGCTTCATGTCAGAGCCTTAAGAGGTCCCCCGGCAGCAGTAGACGCCGCGAAAATCTGTATCATGGAGGATGTGGATACTGCTATCACAAGAAGTACGTCCGATTCAATGAGGCAGCATTATATGGCTCTCAATCGGGAAATTGGACTTTGAGTAGGTATTTGAAAGATTTGAGGAGGGCCTCTTATTTATTCTTGACATCAACAGCTGCTTTCAAAGCAATCAAGGGCAACTGGGTGAAGAGAGACCATAAATTGTTGACATAGCTAAAGCATAAACGTCGGTTTTGCCATCTTCCTCACCTGACTGTTCTCTCTTCGACTAAGGCATTTTAATTGTATTCGAAAAGGGAGCCTATGCATCACCTCAAGGAAATTTGGATAATCTCAAAGACTCAGTCAATCAGAAGTGGGATTAAATATGCTAGTCCTTCATCAAGAAGTACTGCTGCACCCTTAGGTACAGGTTGGAGGCCATGGTTGCATCCAAAGGAAATCATTCTGAAAAATGAGAAGATATACGAATAAAGAAGTTTGTGATGAAGCCTCAATGTTGTACTCCCATTTCATTCTTGCTAAATTTTACCGAAGAGTTCACAATTTGATCTCACAAACTGTATAACTAACTTTTACCAGCTTCTCTAAATTCCCTCTTTTAACTGAATTAATAAGGTGTGTCCTGCAAAGGGAGAACAAAGTCACAAGAGATATGATAGAATATGACAAAGTTCTATCATAAAAAGTGACATCTTGCTAAGGAAAAGAGATATAAAGTAGATGGAAGTACACTCAACCTAAAAGGTACGTTTCATCCCTTTTTAAAAGCATTATATAGTGTAGAGATCCATCCACGTGTCTATTGATGATTATGTAAAAATAATTGAATTAAAGTCCATTTTTCCTCTATTCTAATAATACAGTTGTATTTATTTTAACTAGCATGGCCATTTATAAATGTTCCTTGAAAAATAAACACAATAGTCCCTATATAATATGTATAACAAATGTGATATATGACTCTACAATCTAAGTATGTTAAATGCAATACTACTTATATAAGTACTTGATTGATGTTTTTCGTACTAATACTTAAATCGATTACTTAAATTGTTTTTTTTTTATTTTAGCTACTACTTAATAAAATAAAAATTATTGAAAGATGTATTGATGGAAGAACAAAACGTTCTCTTATTAGGGTGTGTTTGTTTTGATAGAGTTTTTGAATATAAAATCAAATAAGGAACAATAAGTCAAAGGTTCCAAGATAACTAATTAATTGATGTAGCATCAATGTATTTAAAATATACAACTTTAAATCTTTTTTCAACTGTATTTGAACAGTTTCAAAAAAATTGAAAAAGTGTTGACGACAAAGAATAAAAATAAATATACTTATCATTATTTCTTTATAATACTACCAAAGAGGAGTCATGAACAGTTGAAATTATTAACGTTTTGTTCAATTACTCGCATATTATTTGTATTAGAGCATACAGAGTAGGGACTGGGGACCCCGAAATTGCAGTAGCATAAAGTTACAAATTTAAGCCTGTTATTTCTAATTATAAGGTTTCATTACGCAACCAAACGACAACTGAAATCAAAATAAGGAAGTTTTTTTTTTATCTCATGTATGTAAGTCTACAAAAATAGGAGAAACAACAAAAAAATGCACGCCGTGTAAATGCAGAGAAGGCTGGAGAGACTCTTGGGATCTCCACCCGGACTGCTTACTACATCAAAAAGTCAATTACAGTCCCATATATTCAATAAGAATCAAAACTTTTGGAGCAACAATATGGCTGACTTCTGACTTTCCACCCTGTGTCCTTCCTCCATCCCTGACCTCACCCTCTGGATTTGCAATTTGGTACGTCTTAGAGAAAAATGTCTGCCGTAGTTCGCATCCATATATGGAAACTCTCCGGCCTACCTTTATGCCAGGGTGATACGCCATGGACACGGGTTTCATCATCAAGACCTGCAAATCTATTGAAAGCTGTTATTGCTGTTGTTAAGGAGAACATACTGAATAAAAAATATAGGTAAATATAGTACTTAAACAGATCCTCAATTGGTTTTGTAGTTGTCTTTTCTTAATTCCATAAAAATCATATTGGTGGTAATTTAATCATGCTACTGCAAGTTTTTGGGTCCCCACACTATACCACAATTTTGTTCAACAAATTTACATTTTTTTACTAAAAGTCATACTAATTTAGAGACTCTTATGTTGAGGTTTTTAAGTCGTAATATGACAATTTGAAGAATGTCTTGTAAAAGAGTAGCTTCGCTGTCTTAATGTTTCATTAAATTACAAGCAAGTAGAGATGAGAGGAAGGAAATAAACAATCAGCTGTGACAAGGGAGGAAGGAGAAAAGGATATAAACAAGGATTACTTCGATTTTGATCCCCAATTCTACTCTGAGTCCAACAAGGACTTACAAATTATAACTCTGCAACATAGCCTAAAGGTCACTCTGCATCTTTTATGAGCACACACAAATGTTCAGTCAACTTTTGAATATAATTGAATCTATTTAGAAAAGGATGTTTACTACTCAAAAATTAAATAATAAGTACAACTGCTAAGGAAAAGAAAACTCATTCCTCAGATTAACAATTCCAAAAAAACGGGCTAGCTAAAAAATACATCAGATTTGCATCATGTCTTATAACCCAACAAATCTTCAGTCTTAGTCTCCATTATCTGTGAGCTCACGTACTTAATACTTAGATGTTCCCTTTTTAAAGAATTAAATAATAATTATAACAGCTTTGGGAAATAGAGAGCCCTGTTCAGGCAGCAACTACAAAAAAAAACTCAGATCCTAAAAAATGCATAGGATGTACAGCCATACCTATATTTATTACTTTTTCTACAATTTACACATAAGTATGAAAGGTCACTCAAGTCATAGATCAAGTTCAAGTGTATGGAGAAATATTTTTTTAGTATTTATATTATATCTGAGATCAAATTGAAAAAGAAATAAGAGTTAAGTATTTTTTTTAAACCCTTTTATTTTTGTGGGACATGTTATTATTTTTAAATGTGTATATTCTGAGTGTAGACTGTACAGTCATTTGAATATAATGTACTTATTTACAAATACAAGGCCTTTAATAATGTGTCCTTCAAACACAGTCTTGTAAACATATATATTTAACAACATTATACAAATAGTTTTTAAAAATGTTGTTATAATACTTATATGGACTATATATTATAATGGAAAAATAAAAAATACGAAAAAGACAGTTTATATTCGTTTAATATGTATATATGTATTTGTAATAGATTAATGTGTATACGAATATAAAGTACGTTACGTAAGGAGTTGAAATGTTATGTCTGGTGTTTTTTTTTATTTATTCTAGAAATAATTTTGTAGAAAAATAATTGATATTTTACATACAACTTCAATCAAATTGATATTATGTAAATAGAGATTCCTATAAATTCCTTTGTTACTTCCCTTCAACCACAACATTAAGATGGATATTTTTGTAAATTAACTTTTCCTTTGACTTGATAGTTGTTACAAATAGTACTGGGGGGGGATTTTCAATCCGGAAAATGTATAATAGAATTACCTCTAGCTTCAACCAGAGAATCCAGCCTTACGCTGAACCTGGCAAATGCATTGATGAGGAACTCCTTGCCCATGTTGGTCACTGCCTCAATAATGGAAGCCTACAGGGAGTCGACAGTATTATGTGGACGTTTATTGGACTTTTTCTCGATAACGGTCACCAAAATAATAGTACAAGAGGTTTGTATCCAGCTAGCTATGAGGCCATATTTCCTTTGGCCAAAACATAAAATTCTTAAAAATATTGATTTTCCTGAATAAATCTTGTTAAATTCCCCGATTTGGACAAACGGCAACGGTTCACAAATATACCATGACAATAGATCAATTAGCATCAATTTAGCATTATTATCTATGTATTGGCTTGCTTCCTTGTGCGTGTGCCCGGCACGGAGACACACAAAAATAGCTACACAGCGTTGGTATTCTGAAGACATCTCAAGGGTTTTGTATTTTTTCATATATAATTTTGTCAGCTAAATATAATGAACACAATTTGATATACATAGATTTCAGGGTTGCTAAGGTATTGAGGTATAAACTTGTTCCAGATGTGAAAATCCCACCCCAAATAAGTATCAAAAACATATTGAACACTTTTTTTTACATATACAGGGTGTGCAACACAACTTCCTTTTTCAAAAGGCAAGGTAACAAGTTTTGTAAATCAGATAGTTTTTTGTTGTTGTTTTTCATCAGTGGTACACTTTTAAAGTTTGGTTTTACAAATTTTTGAAAATCATATCGGATGGTTCGCGTCCCCCATTGTCCATAAAGTGAATATCCCAAGTTTTTGTATTTTAATATATATCACAATATATTCCGTTTTACATATTTGTACAAATTATAACATATTAAAATTCTTGCATAACATATAATCTGATAACACCAATTGTTGCTCTTTTTCATAATTATCCCTGGAGTTATTTACACTTAAATAATTTTAGAAACATCAAATTATGAAATAAATAAATAAACATTTTTTTTATAATAGAAAATCAAGTATGATATTCATAAATCAAACAATTAGAAACGGTGAAGCTAAATTCGAATTAGTTTAATCTTATAATATATACCGTCAAAACATTTTTGGCAATATTTATTTTTGATGGCAAATGCACGTTCCTCACTACTCCAACGCACGAGAGTAACTGACTGTATTTCGAAGAAAATATCGCCTCTAGAAAGAAACCACATCCACTCTTTACTTTTTCTACAGTCTGAGTATCACGCATGATAAAAAGGAAATTATGTTGTCCATCCTTTATATTTTGAACATAATTTAAAAAGTAGTGTAATTTTGTATACTTTAGAAGATAGATTATATATATAAATAAATACATATTTTTAATCGAACAAGACATATTTTATACAGTATAAAACATCTCGTTTTTTATATATCCATTCAGGGAATATTTATGCAATAGGAACACTTTTTAAAGCATACATCAGTAATGATGAATTCCAGAATTTGTTAATGGCCCAGACACTAATCAGATGGCATTTAAAAAAAACATGAATACAGGGAGAACATGTCATTATCACAATTAATTCATATATTTTACTATATTTTATGACAAATCAAGATTTTAGAACGATTTTTTTGCATTAATTTTTGCCCTCAAACGGTATTGATAGTTTTAAACATTCTACAAGACGTCCACATTATTAATTGAAGGAAATGTGAAGTTGGCGAGCTCTTCAGGAGTCCTGTTAGACAGAGGCACCTCATCATCACCACCACGGATATTAAGTGCAACTTTTTGTATAAATGGAAGATCAGGATTTGGCAGTTTTGCTCAAAAGTATTTCTCATTTGTTGCGAGATTCAATGGGGATTATTCAACAGTCAATTTTGCGCCAAATGTATCTTTCCTCTAATTCGTTTTTATCAGAATCTGGCTCCTGCACATATCTGATCATGTAATCATAACCCTGATTTTATGATATACATATTTTACCTCCAAAATAGAGCTTAAAAAAGAAGGGTTATGATTTTCCATCCAAAATTTCATCAAAAGCTATTGTGTAATATAACTAAAACCCAAATTTTCTATATTTATTTCATAACAATTTAGAAAAATGAGCCAATTTCATTCAAAAAAAGGGCAAAATGAACCAATCCTGAGTCTAGTAATGAGTTTTTACTTAAATTTCCAATGATTAGTTATAAATAATGAATCATTGGTAACTATACTTGCCTAATAATTTACGACATCTAATATAGATATTCAGTAAGTTAGAATGTTTGTCTTTTCTATGTATTTTTCATGAGGTAGTCAACTGCCTTCATTCAATAAATATTTATTCTTATTATTTACAAACAGACGAACATTAGAGTATATGTTTTTATTTATTAATAAGTGTTTAAATAATAAGTGACATGATTTACATAATATATGGATATATACATTAGCATAAGACAATAACCCTATTATTTAAATTAAAATGTCGTCAAATTATATCAACTCTACTATTTCAAGAATTTAGTTGAATAATATATGTGTATATATATAGAAGTAAATTGTTTGAATAGTTAAAAAAACACTCCAATTATTCAATTAAAAATGTATATTATTTGAAATGAATTATTTTGTTTTGTGCCATTAATACAAACAAGAGACATAAATATGTATAATGTAAAAATGATTTAAATAAAAAAATTTACAGTAAAGTGGTAAAAAAATCATATCTTTCTTTCTTACAAAATGTTTTCTACTTATATAAGAAACTTTAAATAAAAATGCAAATAAAACTATCAAAATAATTTTAGTTCATTTATCTATAGTTAATCCACATGACGTCAAAGTTTTGATTAATTATTATTAGAAAGATTAACAAGGTTTTAAAGATATGATTAAGAATTTTTTTCTTTTTTTTCAAATATTAATTTTCGTACGAAATTAATCAAATATTTACAAAATAAAGAGATAATTTGTTTGTAAAACAAATAAACTTACTTCATTTCTGATCAAATGTTTTTTACACCAATTTTCCCCAATTTTTCTGTCTTGGTGTTCCTACAATAGCTCTATTGACTTCAAATCAGGAGAATGAGCTGGACATTGCATAATAGATAAGAAGTGAGAGTCTTTTTCTTTTCCAATAAATAATTACAGAGCTTTGATGTGTGGTTTGGGTTGTTGTCGTGTTTAAAAACAAACTTCCTTCCAATTAATCCTGTCCTGAGGGTTAGCATTTTCAAGATATAATGATAACCATTCTGAGGTAATTAACTACCAATCTCTCATACATGCCAGAGAGATACATTACATATGAAATTAAGCCGGGTCAAAACAGCTGGAATTTTTCAGACAAATAATAAAAAATATTTTATGGATCTATTTTTGTGTAATAATTTTCATCAGGTTAAAGTAAAAAATATTGATAAATGACAAAAAAGTATTTTTCCCCAAACTTTTTCTCGTTAGTGTAAGTATTTTTGATAAGGCAAGGAACTCCTTTTTCCTCGTAGTTGGTCAAAATAAGGGCGTTTTTTTTATAGAGCAGAGTAGTTATCAAATGAAAGAAGGAACGGAATTAAAACAATCGTGTTATGAGTAGAGATGTGAAAATTCACTAAATCCTCGTGAAGGAAACTCAAAAAAGAAATGTTTTTGTAGGCAACTTTGACAAACGAAATATCTACTGAAAAAGATCAGCACTAAATAAACATATACTTTTTTTTAAATGTAATCTCACGAGAATTTTGTCCATAAGGGTCTTAAAGAATGATTATATTTGTTTGTGTTGATTCATTTATTGTATGGCATCAAAATAATCATTAATAAATAAAGTTATTCAATTACTTCAGACATTCACAGTGATGCATAATACATGTCCCGCCGCCGCTATGTAAAAACTCTCATGTTCCGTGTTCAAGAATGAAATAATAAGGCCGACAGTTTGGAAAATAAAAAAACTATGTTCAGATATCCAACTACAAAAAGACACTTCCACTGTGTAGAACATATTTTAGCCACCTCTCATTTTTATCCAATATACTTCCATTGCTCAAATTGATCTAGATTCTTACAAATGAGGCCTTGTTTGATGTATTTATTATGTAAGTTAGTTTTCAATCATTACTATTCCTATGCCACCTAGGATCTCCTTTGCTACCAATGCCCAACTTACAAGCATTCCTCAATAAAAGGAACATAAAGCAATATTTAGGATCCACAAGAAAAATCAATAAGGAGGAGGATAAATAAATGAAAAAAGGAAAAATGATTTTTTGTATATAAGAATTTCTACAATTCAAGTCTTATTAGATGATGAAAAAGTCTAGGAACATGAGTATTGTTATCCTTTTTATCCTTTTTACTTGCCAAAATTATAATAAAAAACTATATATGTACAGATCTCACTCTGTTTACAGTAATGATCCGGACTTGAATGACTCCGATTTCGAGTCTTAATTCTACTCCGAGTCCAACAAGGACTTACACTTATCACTCCTTCATTGTTATTCTCCGTATTACATGAGCACATTTAGTAGTTACTACTTTGGATTTTCTTTTGTCAAAGATTAAATAATAATGACAAAAGCTTTGGAAAATAAGAAATTCTGTTCCGATTACCAAATAAAAAAAGACACACCCGCTTTTTAGCACATTTTTGATGCACCTTTGAACATTCATTACATTTTTATTTCGATTTAATTGTCTCGATTATTTCATTACTATTTCACTAACAGGAAATTAAAAAAGATATCCACGAATTGGTCTGAAAAATGAGAGGATGTTATGTATAGAGTATTCCTTGATCAGGGTTATGAATGAATTTTCTGAGTCAGTCCCTTTCCCCTTCCAAGAATAAAATCCAGCAGATACAATTGTAATACATTGATCCATGGTCGAGAACATTCTTCCATTCAATTTTTAATACTACCATCATACACATTACATCAGCAGATATTAGAGACGAATATCGATATCAGAATGTCGATTCAATAGGGATATTGAACGCCGGATATCAGTATCAATGACAAAGAGGCAATAGGCTCCAGATATACGCCTGTAAATATAATGAATAAATTAACTTTGCTCTAATTTGTAAAATTCGGTAAAACAAGGACTAATTAAAAAGTTAAGGAATAAAAATCACACTCTGGAGTGTCTTAGATACAATGAATCCAAAACTATTGAATTTGTAGGTCTTCCAAACTTGAGATCCAATGTATCTGAAAACTTTCTAAACAATCTGGATTTACTAAAATTAGTACTCAGAAACGTTATTATTTATTTGTTTCCAATTTGTTTCCATAAAAATGGCGATATTTCTGAATTCTTTGGAAGTCTACTGCATCTTATTTCTGTAAAAATCTTTTTTTTTTTTTTTACAATGCAGTCAATTTTTAGTGAAATAAAGTTCACTAACCAAAGGTGTATTTGAACTTGGAGTGAAAAAACAATAATGTACTTTTAAACTTATTAAGTTAGTATGGATTTGATGTATATAACTAATGGATTGCAATACTCTTTTGTAAATGAATGAGAAATCTACTTATTACCTACACTCTGAGTAAACACCCATGTCATAAAATGAAATACAAAACTGAGTTGTTATTCCTTTTTTATAGAAAAGGCCTACCTTTAAATTGCATTTCTTCAAAATTGGATGGACGCACATGCATTATAAGCACATTGTAAAATCAACATTAAATTTTGCAAAAAATCACTCAATTTTTATGCAGATAGCTAATATTTTATTTCTTAGGGGGGTCCAATCTATTACAAGTATAAAAATAGACCTAAGAATTCAAATTGATAATTTTTGATACCAGATTTGATGAGAAACAAAACGAAGATTACAAATTCATATTAAGGGAATTAAGTAATGCTATAATTAAATATGGTATTTAAAAGATTTTTTGCTGGTATTTTATGTAATCAATATCGATGTTTTGTACAAGTTTCGACTAATAAAACAAATTGTACAAGCTACAATTTGTACGTCCAACAACGTTTTATTCCATTACAAAATCGGTCATTTAAAATAACAACTATTCATTGCTCCCATCCTTTTATTAGGATCTGTAAAAAATCATGAGTTTATTATGTACAAAAGCAAACATACAAAAAGACAGACCAATTTTGATATATGACTATAGAAATGTACTCTCATTTTCTTTTAAGTTTTTAATTTCACGAACTTAGCTTTAGTTACACAAATTCGTTTCTACATTATTATTACATAGATTAGTTCTAACATATTTCAAAAATGAAGCATTACAAACAAGTAATATGACTAACTATAGATATTTGAAGTTTATACGATCAATTTGTAATTTTTCATCAAAATAATCAAAAAATTAAACTCTTAATATATTGAATATCCAAGGAATGTTATTGCATTATCCTCATCACAACTCATAGAATTTGCTTTCTATAAGTAACCCCCTGTACAAAACTGCATCATTTTTAGCTAAACTTTCTTATTTTGTACTTTGTACATAAATACGTAGATTTAAATCGTGAAATGTGTTTTTTAAGCACCATAGAGATACATAATTCATAAACACATACGCATGAAGGGATCCCAGAACTTAAAAAGCAAAATATTTACAACGTTCAAAGTAAATAAAGCAACTGTTACGACTTATACTCGTATCATGAATTTTTCCAATTAAATTAATAGATTTTTCTCCGCCTAAAATGTTTTATTTATTAATAAAAAATATGTACATTAGAGTGGTTCTGAAATTTGCTTTTTAGACATCTTGGAGGGAGTTGTTACAAACCGAGGACCCTTTGTCCTCATTGGAGCCTCGTCAAGTGATCCGCAAGATATTACATAAATATTAAATAACATTTTTAGTTGAGTATATTCATAAAAATTAACATACATTTTGGTCAACCATCACAGGTACAAAATATCGATATTGGTGATGTTTTATTATGTTGCTTATGCATTTCAAAAGAAATAAGTAGAAATCGAATATGACAATTTAAAACTGGTTTTTACATCTTATTTCTCAAAATGTTTACCATTGGGCTCCACAAACAGCTCCAAACTACTCCTGACGCCAGAGCATCCCCTCTGTATAAAGTTATCGGACATTGTATCCCACTCCAGGTCCACAACAGTTTTCTGGACATTAACAGATGGGTATGGAATCCGTCCAACCTTCCTTTTAATGGCAGTCCAGATTCCATAGTCAAGAGTGTTGAGATGGGAATAGGATGGGGGCACAAATTGTACTCTCACGGAAGTCAACCAGGTTTTCAGAGAGACACTTTTTTCTTCGCTGTGTCGCTTAGTACTCCATCCTGCTGCCAGACATAGTAACACCGTGAGTAGTTGGCCTCCTGCCAGTAATCTCCGCCTCAGTGAAGATCTTCATCCTCTCCATGAAGTCAAGGGTACTCTTCTTTTTCGTGGGAGGACTCCTAAGAAGTCGTACAACACATCATCTGACATCATACTGGACCAAAATCTGGGGTACTGTTCTTGTGTGGACTCCCAATTCTTTTGCAAAGGTTGAGTGGGTACGGGGGAGACCATTTATCCTCTTTTGATTGGCTTCTTCCATCCTACCTGTTGACAAAAGAGTAAAAGTCAAAAAATAAATGTTTTGTCTCCCCTCTTTCACTACTTGATTATTAAATGTCAACTGATAATATTATAGGATTGTCATTCTACAGCTATTTTTTTCTGATATATAAAAGATAAATTATATAATATACTATAAATCTGTACAAATTAAAACCACTAAGTGGGGCACCATAAGATATTAAAGAATACACTACTGCCCTTGTCCGGCAAAAAAAAAGAAAGGGACTGACTGAACTTTAATCAAATTTTACAGGAGAGTCAAAAACGTGGGCATAAGAATTATAAGATCAAATTGTAATGCATTGTGGGTCAGGTAATCTCCTATCTAGTAGTCTTTACAATTTTATTTTTACACTTAGTAATAATAAATTGGAGATTCAGACTAATGGGCATAATACTATTTTAATGCATCGTTTCACTAATTAAAAAATCATATATTCAATGGTTTATTTATTTTTTTCAATATTTTTCTAAATGGTCGAACTCCCCAAGAATATCTAATTTATTCCAAAAACTGATAACTTTGCAGTTACATTATTTTGCCAGAGATGGGCTGTATAGTTCCCTGGACTCTGCATTTATAAAATTGTTGGGAGCCATTGCTCTAAAAATTGATGAATATTTGGAACAAAACAATATTTAAGAACCCCTCCAAGTTACATATAAATAAAACAAATACTGAAAGTAGGTTCCTCTCTTAATACATTGGAATCCATTTCCGTGATTAATAATATTTAATGGAGCAACTATATATATATATGTTTGGGAATCAAAAAGGTGTGGTGTTGACTATAAATAGATATGCGAGTATTCACATTGCATTTCATAAATATTTATGTATTAACAGTTTCACTCAAGAAGGATCGGAGAAAGGAGTACTTACATAACATTTTCCATCATTGAACAATCGACATTCGACAATCGACATCACTACGAGATCATTGATTTGATTTAGTAAGGTAAGAGCTGCATTCTGCCTTAGTATTAATTGACTTTATTTACATTTAGCAGTGCTTCTGAAAATTTACTATCCATACAATAGCCAGATGCGCGGCAAATTTTCTTTCAAAAAATACTACAATTTTTTTGTTCATAGCATATGGTAGGAAGATATTGAAATATAATATGGGGCTTAAAATCATTAAGGTCCCTTTTAACAATCCTTAAAAAAAACGTTCCACATTTTAAATTGCCCTCTAGAAGCCATCATTTTCAAATTGTATAGATCTCATTAGTATCCCAGTTTACTAAGTTAATTAGCTCAGTTAAAATATAAGTATCTTTCATGTACAAGAATTGTTTACTATTTTTTTTTTTTTCAGGCATAATTAATATATTTATCATTCTTATAAATAATGCTGAAGATTGATTGATGACGACGTCACTGGCTGATATCTATAATGAAGTCATACAGAAAAAAAAATATCTACAGGAATCTGTCATTGAGTTCAATTGAGAACGCGTCCAATAGATATAGTTTGGGACGTCAATATTTTGGGACTACTCCATTAAAAAGCATCCACGATGTTTTTGTCAGGCTTGTGAACAGAACGCAAAAAATACTAAATACGGGATTTTAGGGTTTCGTTTCACTAATTATCTTGGCATTTACTTTTAAAATTTAAATCACTTGCACGATTAGTGTTTCCACTATTATAAAAAAGTGTATTCTAAGGATATCTCTAGAACTTCTTCCGAAAGTTTCTCTAAATTAAATGTTACCAAGTATTGAACACCTATAATCCAGACTTTCTTCTTCTTCATTTCAAGTCTAATTCTACATGTTTTCTGCTCAATCAGGAAAATACTGGATTTGCGTTGACAAAAGGTCAAAATCATATTCTTCTAATCCAAAAAAATTGTAAAAATCTAACAAAAAACTATATTGGAATGCAGGTTGGGTTGTATTTTAAATTTTGTTATAGCGGGTGGGCGGGTTGTCAAAAAAATTAACCTCTGTACACATCACTAATATATATGTTTCGGCGAATTACTCCACAGATACCTAATAATCTACAGGCTGAAGACTCATTAATTAGAAAATTTTAAAAGCCGTTTTCACTTCTACATATTTTTATTTTGTGCCGTTTGTATGGTAAATTTTTGAAACAAAAGTTGGTAATTCAACAATTTTCTACAATTTTTTATTCAATATGTCCCCCTCCATTCTGAATGATGGCTTCAATACGGGAACGAACAGAAGCATAGGTGGCCATAATGTTGTTATTCCACTCCTCCATGATCACGGCCTTTCAGGGCGTCGACATTTGGTTGTGAAGTCTTGTTCTACTTCCCCTCCAAGACACACCAAACAGTGAAGTCAAGAGGTTTAACGTTCGTTGAGGACGAAGACAAGAATTCTGTCGTCCAGACGGCAGCCATATTCTCCCTGCAGAAATGCTACACTTACTTGGACGTGTGTGCTGGGCCCCGTCTTGGGTGAGCACATAGTTGTCCCTGAGGAATATGCTCTTCAAGCATGGCAAGACATAGTACCTAAGGACCTTGTAATAGATGTCTGTGTTGATTTTCTCGTTGGCCTTGAAGAAGTAGGGATTCATCTTAATGCTGTCGGACACCACAACGCCGAGAACCATAACCTGAGCAGGATGTTTGGTCTTGAAGATTCCCTCTACGTGAGCTCTTAATTCAGCCAAGACGCGATCATTTCTCCTTTTCAGAACAGCGTCCACTGTGAAGATCTTCTTGTCGGAGATTAACTTGTACGCGGAGAAGATTGCACACCATCTACTGTTTCGCTTGGACATACTTGATCACACAAAAACAAAACAAACATCAAATTGTATTTTTTTGTCAGGTCTTTCAAATGGCACCAAGTAAAAAATTGTCAGACTTTTAGAACTGAGCGTAGACGGCCTCGAATAGTATTCTAATTTTTGAGTCCTCAGCCTGTAGTACAATTGAATAAAATATTTATGAAATTTTGAGCAGTAGTTAAATAGTTTTAATTGATTTGAATAGAGTTATTAAAATTTTAAAAATAAGATTATATGTCGTTAAAATATTCTCCGACTTCATATCTTTGGAAGTAAGATTATATTTGGTGAGTTTATATTGTTATTTCAGGGAAGTAGTTGAACTCTACACTGGAACAAATGTGTGTAAATGGTGTAAAAAATTCTTTGCTGGAGTTTGGCTAGTACCAAATGTGTATAAATCGTAACATGAAATTGGACCAAAAGAATCGTAGCTAATTTAATAGTTCACATGATAAAATTCTAGCAACGTAGATTTCTTTAGATAGTTCCAAATTTGCTCTAAAGTATGCCTTAATAAAAACATATTGCGTAATTTTATTTCACATAGCTTTTATAAGAGAGTATACGTACCCCAACCTATCAATTTAGACTTACATATAGCTGGTAACCCCAATTTATTTTTCTACTTTATTAATCGAACACTGAATGGAACGCTAAAAACGGCTACAAAAAATATATTCAACGGAACGCTCACAAGCCTGGGTTTGGTCATCTTATTAAAGCACCTTGGATTTTTTTTTTTTTTTTAAACGGTGGCCTATTTTATTACTAATTATTCATATTTTGGTAAGTATTGTTCCATAGTAAAGTCAAATATGGATAAGAGCAATTTAAATAATGGTTACTTTTTCTTGGCAACGCCATTTTTTACTAGATAAAGGACTTTGTTTAAGGGTGACATGCATTAACACAAAAGATATGCTGTGCGTCAACACCAAAGCAATCTTGAACAAATATAAAGGAATATTATATATCTAATTTGTAAGCCTATATATTTTGGTAAAGGTTTGAGCTTCATATTCCAATTTTTAGATTGATTTAAGAAGCACAATTTTGTTTAGATATAGCTCTCACTTCATTTATGAAACTTTATTTGGGAGAAATATGGTCTCCTAAATATAATTTATCATATTCATTTTCTTTATTTGTGACCTCGAATTCATGCAACCTGAAGTACAATTTACAACAACTACAAGGGTTCGTTTCTAAAGACAAGAGGAAATGAAAAATGAACAAAATTACAAATGAAATCCAGACTCTTATATATCTTATTATATCAAGAATAATGATAATTACTTACTTTTATGTTGACTTACTAGATATTTACCAAGAAAATTCATGTGATTGATAAATATCTATTGAAATTAGAACCTTTTTTGACTACCTATAATAACAATCCATCTCAACCTAGAACTTAAATTATCGAGTTTTGGGACGTTGTAAAAAAAATAATTATCTTCCATCAAATTTCAATTTGGCAAAATAATTAAAGAATAAATGATTATATGGCATAAATAACCCAAAATATAACAAGAAAAGTATAATAATTTAGGTATATCATTAAAAGAGATTGGGCTTTTTTAAATAGAATAATATTCGAAAGAAATTCTACTTTAATGAATCCAACAGTTTTCTGAAAATGGTTTGAACTCACAGGTGATCTCTTAAACCAAGTTTCCTATTTTGTAACACTTTTAAATTAGAACACTGAATATAGCCACTTAGTGCAACCATAAGGCCATGTTTGATTCTATGTGGAAATTCTCAGAAACCAAAAATTGGTATATTGTTCCATTACAAACTTGACCTGACAAAGAACTCACAAAATTTAGCTTGACTGAACTCGAAATTTTTGAACCCAATCCAACACATACCTTGATTAATGATTATGAATGTACAAACATTATTTATGTGTATAATAAACGCATATAAAGCTATAAATTGCTTTTGGCACTAAAAGAAGTGAATGACAAACAATGTATTATTTATTATAAAATATTCTGCCTGGTTGATGGTGGTAAAGAAAAATAATCCATTCATGAATTGAGAGTAATTTTCAGGAAGTATTTAACCAAATAGGTAAAGTGCAGTATCTATGCATGTATTCCTATCATTAAAGTCTCACCTATGTAAAGAAATGAATACCTTAATTCTCTCATAAATAGTAAGAATCAATGAGGGATCCATTCCTTAGCCGCTACGTGAATCTTATTGAATTTATTATTTTAGAAGATAAAAGGATGAACGTGAAGATCATTTCAAGGGTGGTCTGATAAGTTTCCGGTTTTACAAAGATAGAAGACATTTTTTCTGAATTTATATTTTATTTTTCAACGTAGTCTGCTTGTAGCTCTACACATTTCTTCCAGCCATGTTCCTGTTTCTGTAACCCATTCAAATTGTAATAGACGTTGTTCTCTGCATAATAATTGCTCACGACCTCTTCATTTGAGAAAAATCTGCCTTCAGCTAGTCAAGTAATGATGCGTAGTATGCTCACGCAATGGTTTTTCCTTTTTGAACATAATCGTTTAAAATAACTCAATGACTATCCAAAAAAAAAACAGACGCCATAACTTTCCCACCCAAAAAAAAAAAACAATAATTGTCCATTTTCACAAAAACACTCGCATCAAATCACTCAAACGACTGTTACATAACAACTACGATTCCAAATTGGCTAAAACTTTGGTAACGAACTATCAACAGACGCTAGATAGATTTGACTATCTTTTATTCACGAGTGCTGCCATCTGCAAGTTGAGGTTAGAAACTTTTCAGACCACTCTGGTTTATTTTAATTTCATTCCTCCAATAATTTGATATTTTCTTTATCTAATGGGCTCCTTTCATTTCACGGATTGTAAAAGCCCCAAATCCCAATTTGGTTAGGGATAGGGATATAAACCGAGGCTATAAATAGTATTAGCATGACTAGAACCTGTTGCAGTGGTTAATGTAGAGTCTCTTATCATTCTTTCATTTTGAAAATTTGAATTTAATTTTGAACCTTTTTTTATTTTTGTAAATAAAATGCTGAGCCTAATTTTGTTTCCTTTGACCATTTTAAATAGGAGAAAAACTCTATTTTTATTGTTTAAATGCAGTAACAAACTCCGTTTCCATAATTATAGGAATACAATTTCTTATTGATCCCTCGTCGTCTTCCAAATTAATAAACCCCAATTTATGTGTCTATATAAATTATATTTATATCTAAGAACTTCATAAAGCCATTTCTTGATTTAAGACGTAAAAATGTAGTCAATGTAGATCTTAGTCATTTAGCATGAAGTATCGAGCGTGTATAAAGGGTACACTGAATATATTGCTCCCTGATGTATATCATATTTATATTTGATCTAAAAAATATCAATGTAGTTGTATTTATAAAATATTGCAGGCGTGTCCATGAAGCATCAAGTATGTCAGGATGATAGTTTCTGTTTGTTCTTGTTACTGTTCTCTTATGTTCATCAGAATTCATAGGAATTTACAGTATATGTTAAGGTTTGAATAAATAGAATTGCTGGTATCTTTAAATGAATTAATTATCACAGGCGTTTTGTATGGAGGATCAAGTGTGCATATTGGAAGCTCTGTTTTTCTTAGTAAAAGCTTTAAAACTAAATTACTCATCAGTCATCCCAGCATTTCATTTTTTTTCTTCTCAATCGCTTATTATTATTCTTTCATTCTTGAAGAGGGAACATGTCATATAAATTGATATTGAGTAATTACGTGTGAGTCTGTTCATGAAAAACGGACAGTAACAATGCGGATTTCTTGAGGAGATTTCTTCTATATTATTAAGGAAAAGTTTGTTTTTTAGTAGACACCTAATTACTCTGGGTAATGCCGGGTACTACCGGCATATACGTTAGTATATAATAAATAAAAAATTGTGCATTTTTAAACGTGAAACCATACAATTATATAACTGTTTGTCACACGCTTAAAAAAACGTCCATTTTTAATTCTTTATTTATTATATACTAGTGTTAGTACCCGCTAAAGACACCAAAAGAATTGGTTGAAGTCAGAAAAGGCAAGGTGACCATCAATGGCATATCTCGTAAATTTGACAGTAGCTAGACCATCATGTAACACTTGGTGAAGCCAGACTTAAGCCTTAATGCCTACCAAAGAACTCTTCGTCATAGTTTGAAGCTTTTGGATCGATCGAGTAAAGCGTGTGCCTCTGTGTAAAGTATTACTCAACAACCTTGAAAAGCAAGGACTCTTTGCCTACCCACAGACCGACTGTTTCCCCCTGGACTTTGGTACTTTTAGATATTTCCAGGGGAAGCCTTCCAAAATCCAATACACAACGAAGGACCAACTGAAGGCCACCATTGTCACTGCTTGAGCCAACCAAGACCATAGCTTATTATAGAGCTGTAACGCAAAGTTCCAGAGCAGACTGGAACTGGTCACACAGACAAAAGGCGGCTATATTGATTCAGAATATAAATAAGGTGCTCCCTAATTGTATTTATGAATGAAATTTTCCAAATTTGATGACATTTTTAGTAATTTTCAAAAAGGGTTGCATTTTCAACGGAGGAGCCTGTATACTGTATTTGTCCTGTGTTTATTCCTATATATTTTGTTTATTTTTTTTTAATAATAAATTGCGGAAATACTCTGTTAAAAAATACTAAAATACTTTAAACCGTCAAAATGACATATATATACATATATATAAATGAAAAGATTCCGTTTCTGGTTTTTTTTTTTATAACGCATACATCAAGGAACTATACAAATAGCTATATATTATACACATTGATACAGGTACAAATATTTGCCTATTGTGAAGTATACAGACCTCCTGGACTTTACAAATATGTATTAGTTCAGTCTGTTTTTATTGAATATTGTTGTGTTTATTTTGTTATAAATCACACAAGAAACATCAGGTTTTTGAACATCTTATTGAATTCCATCAATTAACCTTCTCCTTTACGATTATAATCTTATGATTGATGAAATTCAATTTTATAGGTGTGAAAATTGCTGCAATTGCAATGAGTGTAAAAATATCGCACGTAGATTATTTCATAACAAATTTGATAAGTCTGAGAGACAACATAATATCTGGAGATACATATAACCACAATGGAAGAAGTGACTACTTGAATATACCTCTGACTTTTTATTTTCCAAACTGTTGCCATTATTATTTAATTCTGAAACACAGAACATCACCATATAAAGTAATGAATAATGTGTGCTCATAAAAGACGAAGAGTAACAATAACAGTTGGAACAGGACTTATAAGTATTAGTCCCCTTGTTAGACTCGAATGAAAACTGAGTACTAACATTGGAGTAATACCAACCTAAATGGCCTTGCTATATACGTAGTGGATTTTGTGTTTATTTCCTTTACTACTTTAGCTTCTTGCGGCTATGCTAATAAAACGTCATGACAACTAAGCGGCTCTCCTCCAATACAGTCTTCAAATTGTCAGGATTACCAGTTTCATTTTGGGTTTATTTTATTTTTTACATTCCAACAGGATATTTTTTTTTGTATCGGAGGTTATGACGTTAGAGTTTATAGGGTGCATCAAACTCCATAAGTAAAAAATATTGCCTTGCCCGTATGATAAAAAGGTTTTACTAATAAGTATATGGTTATATTACTATTTGCAGATTTACTTTCATGCAACTTCTGGCTCATCTTTACACTACTGGGCTTAGAGACTAATTTCCTGACCAAAAAAGTCACCGAGTAGATAAATTTGTTGTCTTATATGTCTTTCAAATCAAAGATCAATTCCATTAATATCATTAATGACCGTGCAGAAAGAGGCGTAAAACTAAGCTTGGACAAATGCCCGGCAAATGTTAACAAATTACTTTTTAAATAATCAAAGAGTAAACTCCTGCATTGAATACTACTTTATGCCAAAGAATAACGCTAATGTTTGAATTGTATCATATTAAATATTACTGAAAGTTTATTTAAAATGAATAATTTGTAAAATTAATTTTGATTAGGGTCAATTAGGGGTGGTAAAAGTAAGATCATTGGATAAAAATATCCAGTTAATTTTTGGCTACATTACGGAAATAAGAATATATAATGCTGTAATACCGGATGGTCCATTGATATGTAAATACTTATTAATTCAATAATTAATTAAGGTTCCGTAATTGAAATTAATTCATATTTCGATGTATTAAAGTGTAAACAATTAGTTACGAAAACAAAACAAACCTGAGCTCTTTAGCTTACGTACAGGTCAAGGAAATGACGCTTGAACAAGGTCGTTCAATTTCCATTCGTGCACTACAAGCAGTTGGACTTATCCAGGACGATTGTCTACGACGTCAGCAAGTCCGAAATGTAGAAGAAGAGGCAGGGCTCTATCAAAAAAAGCCAAACCAGATCCCGTAGGAGTTGTGAAAATAGTCCAGGCCAATCTCCTACAGTTCATTAGGGCACATGTAAAAGATATCGAGGCTCACACCAGACTATCCACATAGCTATCAAAAAGTGGTCGGAAAGAACCTTGTGAGGGCGGAGAGGCACCTTTTGAAACTAGAAATGAAAGAAACCCATCTTCTACAATCTACTGGGTGTCCCGAAAGTCTGGAGCGATACCTTCGATGACTTTTTTCGAGGTTTGAGGTTTTACGTAAATGTTGCGTGAATAAAAGTGAAAGACCTTTTTCAGATTAACAAGTTTTGTTTTAATAACATTTCGAAATTCATAACTGTTTTTGACATGGAGGCTAAAAGACATGAAGGAGCTGCTCTGCTTCGTGCAGGAATCAGCCACAAGGAGATCTCTGAGGCCACCAACATGTCTGCCAGCACCATTGGCAGGATCAAGAGGAGGTTGGACAAGGGGGAAGGCCTTGAAGAGAAGCCTCGAAGTAGGAGACCTGTCTTAAAGACCACCAAGGCCACTAAGAAGAAGATTAGGGCCCAGATAAAGATAAACCCTCTTCTGAGCATCAGAACAATTGCCAAGAGGAACAACATGGGTAAGACTACTGCTTCCAACATTGTCAAGGACATTGGGGGCAAATCCTTGGTCTGCACCACCCGTCCCATGTTGTCCATGACCAATATGGAGGCCAAATACATCCGATGCAAGAAGATTTTGAACAACATGAAAAGCAATGGGGACAGAATTCTCATTTTTTCCGATGAGAAAACTTTTACAGTGGATCCAGTCTTCAACGGCAAAAATGATCGCTACATTAGCTTTAATGGTTATGTGGGATCTGAGAAATATGTGTCCATGACCAAGCACCCAGCCAGCATCATGATGCTTGGAGTTGTTGGCTCAGACGGTAAAGCCATGCTTCCAGTCTTCTTCCGAGAGGGCTACAGGCTCACATCGGAGGACTACATCAAGGTGCTCAAGACCAAGGTGGTCCCATGGATCAGGAAGGAGTATCCTGGCAAGAGGGTGTGTTTCCAGCAGGATGGGGCACCCGCACACACAGCCAAGAACACCCAGAAGTGGTTGAAGGAGAATGTGGAATTCTGGCCTAAGGACATCTGCCCCCCCTCCTCCCCCGACCTGAACCCCTTGGATTTCAGCATCTGGGCGACCATTGAGAGGCAGGCTTGCAAAAAAACGCCACAGCAGTGCCAAAGCTCTCAAGGCCAGTATCACCAAGGCCTGAGCCAAGATGGATCCCACCTACATCAAGAACACCTGCTCCTCCTTCCGTCCCCGTGTTGTGGCTGTTATGGAAGCTAAAGGCCAAATTGTTAAAAACATATTATAGGTTATAACCAAGCGAAGTTTATTTATTAAAAACATTTCTCTGTATCTCTACTTTTAGTCCTTGTAGATCTTAATGAAGTTGGAAGTTAGACATCAGTCAGGACTTTGCGGACGCCCGGTAGAATGAGTCTTTTGAGTTATTCTAAACTCTTTTTTGTGACTTTTTTGCCCCCTACAGCTCTGATGCCAACCCCTTCGAGTACACCTTTGGGGTACATATTGGGGGAAAAGCCTGCAGTGTCCTTCATCCAAGCACCAAGGCCCTAAAGCCACTGTCAGTTAGTACTGGTACGCCATGACAGAAAACTACATCTACAGCGGGTGACAGGCCTTCTGCCGCCATCATTGCTACTAAGGGCGGCTACATTAATGATCAAGTGAGCTCAGACACACATCTATTTAGTGTATTAATTTTGTTGAAACTCTATTTTTAATTAATCAATTATATTTTCTTGAATTTTAAAACTCAAAGAGTTCAAATTTTAATATATCTCGATAATATATTCTAAATATATTTTTGGATCTAATACCTGGGCGTAATGAGAGGGGGGACGGATCCCCCTCCCGATTTTACAAATTTGATGTAGTAAAATATATACCCCCCCCATGTTTAAAAATCCTAACTACGGTTCTCGTTTGATAGATAATAAGACTAGACATTAGAGAGATATATCTAATTCATAAAGCAAAGTTGTTTTTTTTATCTTCATGTAGGTATAAATAACAACAGTTCACTGAGTGCACTGGAAATAGTGCTCCATGAGATTTGTCATAAACATATTTTGATTTCAGAAATAACAATGTAGTCATGGCTTGACTTAGGTTTTTGTCTTTATTTAAGAAAAACTGTAAAATATGGCAGTTTTTCTCTTTGGTGATGTCCATCTTTGACGCCCCCTCAAACAATCAATAAACTGCCCAGGAGTTTTTTTAATTACGAAATCTTATCTTTCAAACACTATCAAGGGTAAACCAATTGCACTTATGCAACGCTAGATATACATTACTAAAACCATACATTGAAAAATAATGGATTTCTTTTTTCAACACCTATTTTTTTTGCCTTCAAAAATTTACTATTTGGTAGATGTGTTTTTACAAATTTGATAATTTTTAATAAAGGCGTACATTTAAAAAAAACTGACAATCTAATCAATAGATTATACTAAATTTGAATATCCTAGCTTTAATATTGGGGGAAGATACAGTCACCCAAATATTGCAAGTTAAATATTTGACTTCAAGTTTTTGTCGAAATAAAGTATTCGCAGAGGGTAGCTATATTATCAAGAGTAGATAAGATGGGGGGAAACCTGAAAAATTTTATTCTCTCTCTCTCTCTCTCTGTGTCTTTTCGTTCCTTTCCTTCAATATCGAAATTGATGATTATTTTTATTTCTAATAAAGAAAATGGACAATATTTATATATTTATTATCTTAATCATTTTTTCTCTATTGAGTTTATTACATTTCGTTGAATGTCGTTTAGCTCTTAGATGTGTGCGTGTATGAAGACTGTACAAAAAAAAAATGGGTGAGAAAAGAATCCGTCTTTTTTTTTTCCTTTCAAAAGATAACTAACTCACTATGATAAGACGATGACTCTTTTAAGTGAAGGCATGACGATTTCAATAAAAGGTGTAGAAGAATGTTGAATAAAGAATATGAAAAGCTCATCAATATCCGCAAGATGGCGCAAATGTAATATCGTAATCATAGATATGATGAAGGGATTTCGATTGGCATTTTGTGGCGTAGTGAATAGTGTTGGATCGGTATAAAGAAACTATAAAGACTTGCAGTCTTCTCTGTCCAGTCCTGATTAGTTTTATCAATCGGAGGACTGATTTGTACAAGCCTTTTAGTACTACGTCATTTTAGCTGTTGAAGTTTCATAAATAGCAGCGAGCACTACATAGATTACATGACAAGGAATTACATGGATTAATAATAAGGTCATGCATTAATTTTGTGTAGTGTTGAATCGGTCCTTGTACTACATTCCTAATCAGGCTTTTCTCTCTTCCCCTTCCTTTGAGTATTTCTTCTAATCAGTCACATTTTTTTGTCAATTCAACAGTCCTAGGATCGATTTGTCGTTTCTAACTATTAGAAAAACAAGATAGGTAGCTATATAATCCTAGAGAATTACATGGCTAGATAGACAAAAAATTAATTCAAGACCTTTTTATGAATCAATATTCTTGTTATGAAATGTAATAACTAGGCGTCGATGAACAGATAAAATTTGCTTTAATAAGATACATAGAAGATAACTCCCTAAGAAATCTTCAGTTTCTCCGTCTTTTTTTCATAAGCAAACTCACATGTACTTACTCAATACTTAGGTATTCCCTCGTCAAGGATGAAAATAACAGCTTAAGAAAGTTTTTAAAAAAACATTACTTAGATTTGCTATAACAAAAAAGCTACCGCACTAAGTAATCCTTTGTATTTGCAATGCTAAATATTCATTTCATCTTTTTTTTTTTTGCCTATAATTTTTTAATTTGGGGTGATGACTGTTGAGTCAGGGAGTACTTTCATCCATCTCTGGAGCGCTCCCTAGCTGAGCTTTAACTACACACAGTCGTTGCTAAATCTCAACTAAAGTCACATTCTTTTTTTCTAATTTTATATTTGTACTTCCTTTTTTTTTTCTTTTTTAACATGACACTATAAGCCAGAGAGTATTAAAGTCTGTAGAGCGCACCCTGACTGAGCTTTAACAACGCACTCTTATTGCTAGACCTTACTTGTATACATATTCATTATTATACATAAAGTACTTACTCTTTTTCTATCTGAATATGAGCATTAGCTACACACGTTCGTTGTTAAAAGTGACTCCTTAAATGTTTTATAAAATATGATTTTGAACTTACGCCTGAAAGATTTCATATATATATTTTTTTTCTTTTTTAATATGACGCACACGCTCGATAGCGTTGTTATTTCTTGGATCAAGTATCTACACAGTCCTAAGATACACTCAAAAATGACCGTACGTAGTACAGACATACAAACAGACCAACCTTACTTCATTAATATAGAAAAATACTAATGTCTAAAAAACTTATTAATGAGAATGTTTATGTTATTTTTCTGTAATTTGATTCGAATATCTATATCCAGTGATCTAGTAAGATTACTTAGTGTGCATTAGGGTAATACTGTAAACAAATTTGTGAAACATTTTCCTACAACCATGAAAGATAGTTAGGCAAGGACCTCAGAGACTATCACGAACCCTCTTATAAAATCAAAGAATTGACATTTAACTTCATTCCTGATATAAACTTTTGCAAAATGTTACATAAAAATAATTACCATACTGTTTTATCCTAGATCGTTGTATTACTAAGTGTCTAATACTCCTCTTTCAATGTCACACACAAAATATTGTTTATTCAAAGTAATTTATAAGTAATTTTTAAACTGTTATTTATTGGATTTAAATATATATCTCTTCATGTATTGCTCAGAGGCTTGATAATCATCGTTCAAAGTTATTCATCGTCCATTGTTGAAAAAATTATTAATGAACAATAAACAATGAGCTTATTTAAAAAATTAAACGATAAACGACAAAAAATACACTTTTAAATTGTCCATCGTTTATTTAGAATAAAAAATCTCGGACCCCTATTTTTCAATATCTTCTTTAATCAAATTGTTTATTAATTTTTCATAAAGTATTCCAATTTATCTAGATAAATTTATTTTCTTTCAGACATAGATGAGTTCTAGAGACTACATTTCAGATTTGTTGGCGTACTTTAATTGTTTTAATAATTTGAGCATAGTTAGCAATTCTATGCATATATCTTTCATAAAAAGCTTGCTGAGGTTAGGGGATACGCTATATTTTCCACGATATAGTTATTTCTGCAAAGTAACTCAGCTAAATTTTGTTGACATTATATCAGGACAAAACTCACATTTTTGGACCTATATAATTTATCATATACAATCAACTCCAAAAGGTCAGAATCAAAAGAAATTAATAACAAATTTAATTTTCGATCTAGTTAGATATAAACAAATATAGAAAAACAGTATTACATGTCAATGAAAAAAAAAATATTTTTCTTTTTTTTCTTTTTTTTGTTGTTTATCTTTCATAATAGTTTAGTGGTCATTAGTGTTTTATTTTTAATTCACTTACCGATTTCTTAATTTCTTTAAGTCCCAAATCGTCCAACGTTTACTTTTAAAACGAATTTTCCAGCGTTTTTATTTTTGTTTTAATATTTAATTTTTTTTTTTAATAGCTTTGGGATTTGTGGAAGTTATTTCTGCAAAGTATTGTTGACATTATATCAGGACAAAGCTCACAGTCATCCGGCTTGTTATTGTTTATCTTTCTTAATAGTTTAGTTCACTTTATTCTTTCACTTTTTTGAATTCTTTTAGCTCACTAAATCGTCCATACTGAATTCGTTTGAACGTTCACTTGTAAAACGAATTTTCGTTTTGTTTTAACCAATTTCAGAAAAGTAAAACGCTATCATAGTAAATTGAGAAATTTCAACAAGCTATTAACAGAAGGGTCGTCAGACAAAGTATTGTATATCAGGACAAAGCTCACAGTCATCCGGCTTGTTATTGTTTATCTTTCTTAATAGTTTAGTTCACTTTATTCTTTCACTTTTTTGAATTATTTTAGCTCACTAAATCGTCCATACTGAATTCGTTTGAACGTTGTAAATTATTTCAACTAGCTATTCAGGCTATATTTTGGCTGTAATGCCCCTGACCTCTCCTTTCTTACAGCATATACCTTCCCTTTGGATTGTTGAAATTATTTTGTATTGAACGAGTCAGTGTAGCTGATTTATTTTATCTCATAAATTACACCAATATTTTTAATGATAATTAGATATCGTATATTATTTCTTCAGATTAATTTCCTTGGCTGAAAAGCCGTTCCACCGGTGCTGAGGTTGGGGCGATGTTGGGATATTTAATTAATACCTTCTTGATCCTTATGTAGGCCAAGGCAGGCTCCAAGTTCTAGGCATATAAGCCAAAAATCAATTTATTTCATCGTCTGTTGTATCTCCCATATGTGATTCAATACAGAAGAATCCATTGTTAGGTTATGCATTGATTTCTACAATGTATTATCCAATGATGTTACCTCGTCTATTAAGTACCTTCATTCTTGATATTTTTGATTAAAGTTGATCATACGTATTTTGAATTCAGGCGGATCACTTGTTCCAACCAACATCTCCCTGGAGTCCAAATATGAGTCAAATCGATCATTTACTAAAAATTTGACCAAAGAAAGACATTAGCCTTTCATTTGGTCAACTTCCTTCATTCTTTTAAGTGATAAAGGAGAAATGACATAGCAGAAAGAAGATGGCCCAAGAAAACGTTGTATTTTTTACCCTAGTAATGTCTAAAGCGGGCAGGCTGGAGATAGACACCCATTCTTCCAGGAACAATGGCTCATGTTGCTGTAATGGCTTGGTTGCCACATCAGAGAATAAGTTGACCAGGGCCTCTTGGTCTTACTCGTTTACCTGAAGAATTATTTCCACGGAGTCGTACTGGCTGTTCCAGGGAGTTTGAGTCGGCGTGACCAATGCTGTTTTGTCACCAAATTGTCGAAAAATTTAGAAGAGTGGTTGTATCTTGTCCAAACCGCTTACAAACGCTCAAAAATTGTATATGATATTTGACTTTATTTTTTGGAATACCAATTGTTCCTCCGCTTGGTGACCTTCTTGGCATTACTGTCCACGACTCAATTCAAGGAATGATCTGGATACCTGTTAGAAAGGGAACAATTAGACTTTAGAAATTTATATATCATAAAATAGGGAAACATAAATAAATACGCATTCATAATCCTACCAAATCGTTTTTTCAAATGAATAAATATCTTAGCTAAAATCCATTGAAAGATTGCAGTTCATGTCATCAAAGCTATCATCTAGAACATTTTACGCACTTTCCCTTCTAATCCTGACCTTCCTCTTCTATATCCTTTCAGTTTTTCTATGTTATTGAGAGCAGAAGGGTTTGAAAGGGATCATCATCATCTTCGTGCAATGCTCGATACAAAATGTTTTTTGATAAATTATAAACGGTCTGTGTCTCCATAGGATATATCCACAGTCCTTGAGGACTTTTTGTATTCCTTGGGCAATGTTATTGAACCAATATGCCCTTTCATTCGACAGCAGGCAATCCCAAAGCTTTCCCTCAAGATTTTTCCATTCTTTAGTACCACCACGTGGCTGATCACTTTTGTGCCCTGTGGATAAATAGCGCAGGTTGTTGCTATAAAATCTGCATCTTGCAAAATTTGTTTGAGGTGAATCTTCATACTATGGTGTACTCTTTTAATTTTGCCATAATGAAATTCCTGGAAATGACTTGCTTATTAGGCTGAAGAGTCTTGATCAATTGTATGATTTTTGATTTTTTTTTTGTCAACATAATTAAACGAAAGGCCGCTCTCAATTATGTACTTTACGAAAATTTTGACCAAGGTTGACTGAGTCACTCAAAAGAGCCTCTTCTCAAAAAAAAATCGAGAAAAATTCAATGATCTCGTTATTTGAGGAGCAATATTTTGTTCTTAGAAATATGTAGATGATCGAATGCAGCAAATTCTCTCATGTGTAATGTGTTAATGCGCCCATTGAGGTTTATAATGCTGCTCGAATAGAGTTTCAATGTTTTTTTGTTAAATTGCAGCTGTTACACTTGTATTCAACATTATAGTGATTGTTTTTGGTTTGGAATGGTAATTTTACACGACATAGCAGGGATTGATAAGTCGTTGACCCAGTGTGAAAGCGTGCTATCTGCACGAAACATTGAACTAAACTATCTAACTCTCAATATTTGGGTCACTATATTTTCTCCAATATTCAAGCTAGGATATTCTAATTTTGATATCATCATCAACATCTCCTAGACACTACATTGTCTGTTTTTAACTATACATAACGGTTATAAATACCAAATTTATAAAATGCATTTACCAGATTTATTTGCTAAACTATTATGTTTTGTTTGGATTGCATAATAAAGCTTACATTTCAACGATATGCACAATGTATTTTCAAATCTTTATTTGGCGATAAAACTGGAATTCTATCCTAATCTTTTGATACATATAGTTGGTAGATTAGTTAATTTTGACCAGTCATGATTTAGATTTCAGACACGCTGTTATTAAACTTTACAATAAAGAAAAGAAGTTTGGAGAAATTGCACGGCATTTAAGGAGACTTATCACCTGACAAAGGATAAAATTTTCAAATGATATCAAACAACTGGAGGCCCAACTCTCAAATCCAAAAATATTGTATTGCAGATGAGTTTTTAAAGTCAAACTAAAACCATTTATAGGAAATTACAGTTAGCACATTTTTACTTCCGAAATAAGAAAAATTATTGACTTTTGGCAATTTATTTTCTTGGATCCTGGGACTAGGGGAGAGTGAGGATACTTAAAAGAATTGTTGCATCCCATTTTTATTATTATTTATATATATATTATATTTAATTTTGTTATGTTTTTGTCATAGTTTAATTATCAATCACTGTAAATAGTAAATTTTTTTATTATTATTAATTACTATGCTTTATTTCAGTAAATGTTTTATTTGTTTATTGTATATATCTAATTATAAGTAATTGTTTGTTACTGACAAACTCTAATAAATAGTCAAATAAATGTTTGAATATAACACATGGTTGTTTTTACATGTTTCTTTCTATTATAACATGTCTCTTCCTCGTGTATCAAGTATCCTACTTTTGATTAGTTTCAAAAATACCAATAAGTGGCTATTAATTATTGTACTACAACACAAATACTTTGGAATTATTTGACTTAGGTAACTACCTTTGGCATATTGCCCGGGCGTTTAATTATCTTTAAAATTGTGAAACTTATGACAATTTAAAAAAACGATTTTTTGTCAAATGTATCCTTACTCCCCCTTAACTTTTTTTGGTGTTGTTTTAAAAAATGAATCTTAGTGTCCATAATACACCAATAAAATTAGATTTGTAATTTTTCGAAAAAAAACACATGGTTTTAGCACTTTTTTGATGACGTTTGCAGCACTGGAAGGTCATAAGTAAGAAAAATAAAATTCGGTTAATTGATATTACATTTGCTCTTGGATCATCAAATAAGTTTTTTGAACCAAAACATGTCAAATTGCTTAAGTTCACTATTCAAAAACTCAAGTATGAAATATAATAAATATGGCGTTACATGGAAAATTGATAGTCTGCTTGATAATATAAAATTTGTGTCCAAAGGAAATGAATAGTATAACCACAGCATTGTATCTAAAATATTTTACTTACTCCATTTATGGGATCCAATAACCTATCTTGTTTGTTCAAAAGAATGCGGAAGTGGTTGAATACCCCCTTTACTTTATTGGTACCTTTGTATATATATATATCCTGACTAAATGTAAGAATATGTTTTGTGTCATAAATATATTTTGGAACATTTATTTAGATTTGAAATAAAAACCTCGTGAATTTGTTCCTTTTTGTATTTGAACATTTGAAATAAGCATTTTTCATAACAATTCAATTATTTCATTAACTCAAAGTAAAAATATAAGTTTATTTATTTTACAGATGAGTCAATCTATAACAAATACACAGCTAATGAACCAAGTATCTTTGATTTGATTATCCTTTTGATATGTTTGAGATCTAATTAAAAAAAAGGAGTCATGCTAAATTTGGACTCATTGTGATAAAGGATTTAGGTTCCTACCCCTTTTTCTGTTTTAGGAAATGATTTTATAGCGACATGAAAACTATAATTGTTAATATTTTGGCTAGGAATGATCACAACGTGTTAAAATAACCTTTAATTCGCAAGTTTCCAATGTACAATTGAGAAATAACTATAAAAAGCATCACAAAATTAAGGGAGATACTTCACAAAGGGTGGTTCATTTAAACGTTCGCAAGCCGAGAAATCAAAGCTAAACGCTGTTGCTACTTTATTTCTTAACCAATTTAATTAAAATTATCACAAAAATCAACACTATAATATAAATTTGAGATTCAACCAATAAAATTGTCGTTAGTTTTAAAATTGCTCGTTCACAATATTAACGGAAACATTCCACTCCTTTTCTTGACAGTCCCATTGGGTAAAGTTCCAAAACCACTCCTTATCCCAGCTCTTATGTGTCTTTTGGTGCTGTGAGGACCTTCATTGGAAACTCTTTCAACATTTTCCCAGATACAATAGGGTACATGGTGAATTACGGGGAGTTAGGAGGCCAATAACTTTTCAGAATGTACATCACATTCTCAGAATCAAGAAAATCGTGTGTTTTCTTTTGCTGGTGTGACAAGATCTGCAAGATCCCATGTTTGTCTTTCAAAAATGGACAGTTGAACGGAATTCTACGTTGGTGCTGTCAGCGATTGCATTCATCGATTGGCTGGGATTCCATATTTTGGTATGAGGTCCAGTTGGTTTTCCCCTCCAAAGGGGCCTATATAAAAACGCCAAGTGGGTTCAAATGTAATGAGGAAGGGGCCCATATCTCTTTAGACCAGAATCGAACCATGTTATCTGCGTATAACTTTTGACACATGGCGGACGTGTGAGAGATTCGTATGTGGTAATAAAAGAACGCGAGTAACCTTGAGGATTTGTTGCGGAGTTATAAAGGTAAGTCCTTGTTGGACTATGGGTAGAATTGAGGATCGGCATCGGAGTAATTCTCGTCAATGTCCTTGTTCCTTCTTATTTGAAGAGAGGGGGGTTCCCTTCTCACAGGCCACAGGTCATCTCCTCCAAAACATTCATCAAATTGTCAGGGTTACCATGTTGATTTTGAATTATTTTTTTAAACATGCCCAAAATACATCCGATTTTGATCAATATATATCATCCTTTAAGAGCTACTTACTTAAAAGATGCTATGTATTAGAAAGTAATTCCATTCCGAACGGCCACAACATTCAAAAGCTGTAATGACTTTTCAGTAACCTTTCTTTTTCAAAAGAAGCTATATGCAGGAAGAATACTAAAAAAGTAGTTAATTCCTTTTGTAACAACGAGAAAAAAGGAGTAAGATATTAATTGCATGCTGAACAACATAATTAGTTTCAATTAAGTCGATTTATTGAGTATCACAGCTTTCAATCATCTTTCTGTTCGATACTAAAAATATGTATATATATATATACAGGGTGTCCACAATAAATTGGAACTATCTTAAAATTCAACCTGCTTGATAAAAATGGTATTTGGAGTGTATTTGTTAATATGAAAAAGTTAGATATGATATTAAACAATAAATTTATTCAACATGTTCTCCCTCAGCAGCCACCATCTTCTCCATCCTGCCCCTAAAGGATTTGCATGCCCTGATGACTTCCGCGGAATCGACAGCATTCCACTCCCTCGTAATGGAACCCTTTAGGGTCACGATGCTCTAGTGGCTGACCTTGCACACCTCCCTCTCCAACTTCCCTTACCAGTAGTAATCACACGGATTGAGGTCGGGTGAGTTGGAGGGCCAGGTGTTGCGATCCCAGAAAGTGATGTCGTGGGAGTTGAAGAGGTTAGTGGTCCTCATGGCGATGTGTGCGGGCGCTGAGTCTTGTTGGAATATGAACTCCCTCCCAGCGGCTTTATCCTTCATCCAGGGGATGACGAACTCCTCCATGACTTCGCAGTACCTTATCACGTTAACCCTTTCCTTGGGATGGAAGAAGAAAGGAGGCATCACCTCACCGGTGCTGCAGATGACACCTAGGGTCATCACGGAGGCCGGGAACTTTGTGGGGAAGACCGTAGGGACCTCTTCTCTCTCCTTGCCAAGTCACCTGTCATTCTGGACGTTGTAGCTTCTGTCGACAGTCCAGTTCTTCTCGTCGGAGAAGAAGATGATTCTTCCTCCATGGCTCTTCAGGTCATTGAGGAGACACTTACCGTTGGTGAGTCTGGTGGCCTTCATGGATACCGTGAGGATGTGTTGTTTGGTCATTCGGTATGACTTGTACCCAAGGACCTTATTCACAGCCTTGGAGACCAGCTGCTTGCTCACTCCACGGTTCTTGGCCAACCTGGACAAGGAAGTCCCCGGCGAAGCCTTGATGGACTTCCGGAGGTCTTCAAGGAAGCGAGGAGTGCGGATTAGGTCACTTCTCATGTTGTGGGCCTTGCGGCAGACCTTCCCCTCAACCTCCCAGGCATTGAAGACCCGCTACACCGTGGTCTTGGGGTAGTTAAGAAGCTTGTAGATAGCAGAGGACTTGTGTCCCGCGCGAGCAAATTCGAGGATAGCGTCTCTCCTTGCTTGTACCATGATGACTATTGTTTGTTGTCAAAACAATTGTGGTGGAAGTTATAGTGTATTGTTCACGCAACATTTTATATTAGTATGGTTTAACCCCCAATATCCACATTATGGATCTGGATGAAGTTTAAAGTAGTTCCAATTTATCGTGGACACCCTGTATTAGTAATAAAATACATGAATAAATCATTTTTAATAAGAAATATTCATGAAAAATTTAATTAAAAAATACATTTCATATGTACAATAATACTATGGCCCCTATGACATACGTCCAATGTGAAGATACATTTTTAGTATTAAATACCTTATTCATACGTAAATTGAACTTGAAAGAAATTTAAGTCAGTAATCTATATTACCATATATTAGATTCTTCTGTACAAGTTGCGAGATGTATTTATGTATAAGTAAATTGTACAAGGGGTAATTTGTTTGTCTCAAAATATATGATTTAATTACAATATTGGTTGTTCTAATTACCGACATTACATTGTTACTATTGGTTCAAATTGATTTATTACATTTTCATGGTAATTATGTATTTATGTGTAATATAACCCTGGGCATTTGAACTTGATAATATGAAACAGAGTAATGTGTATTAAAATAACCAAAAATTACACAATAAATGTATCAATCATCATCCGATGAATATTAATTTTTACATTATCATCCTCCCAAGTAATGTCAGGCTTGGACATTGAATGCGTAGAACGCACATTATACGTACAAACATTATTATTATTTTATTTTTTTTTTTGACTTAATTTCATATTTTCTGAGACTCAAACAGTAGGGAATCATGCCCCCCCCCCCCAATAAATAAACAACACCAATATATATATATAAATAATTCTGTGGACGCCCTACAACGGGTTGCCAGATTGCCTTTTTTTGAAGCAGTTTTGCCTTGAAAAAAAAAAAAATTTGGCCTTTTTTTATATATAACCTAAGTTTGAAATAAATATACATATATTTAATAGAATTTTTATGGATCCATTTTTCATACAATTTAATTTTTTAATAGGCTCTGTGGCCCATTAAAATATTTAATGTGTCAATGAAGCCTATTATTTTAAAAGGTTGGAGATCCTTGGTCTTGACTTTGTGTCTCTTTTAATTTCTAACAAGAAATTTCTAGTTTTGTATGACCTTATAATGGTGCCCTCTGTCTATGGGGTGGGTCCCAATTTTAACCAAATATTTAGCAATTATAATTAGAGAGGAATAAATGAGAAGAAAAATACGATCTTACCAATGCTAGAATACCCTATATGAATGGGCTTAGCATGTCTTGGATGATTTATTATGGTATTTTGATCAGGAATGCAATCAAACAAGGCCAATTCGAGTCAATTTGGCGCCCTATACATGATATTAACCAATAATATGTATATTCAATATAATACCATCACACAAACCTGAATAAATTATTTGAATTAAACATTTATTATATTCTGTGAAATAATAAAAACCTCTACTAATATAATAAATAATTAAAAAATTTAAATCAATAGGCAATGCAAAATATACAGTTGAAATATTTACAAAACGAAAAACTGTAGACATGTGTTACAAAATAAATTATAAATATTACAACAGCACAAATATATGTACATATACCGTTGAAATGCAGTTTTAACTGGTCGAAGCAGTGCATTCAGATCGGGTTGTAGCCAGAAATATAGACGAGTGATTCGGTACTAATTTTGTCCTTTCACGCGGCAAGCATCCCCAGCCCCAAAATCTTGCATTAATGTCTCTAACAATAAATATAATAAAAAATAACAGATCCCATGTGTCTGAAGAGGTTAACACTATAGACAAACTAAGGCCACTGTGGGTATATGGGAAATGAGCACATGGAAGGAATTTATTGCGTTTTGAAAAAATCAGTAAGGTGTTAAAAACCAAACAGGGGCCTCTCCAAAAAAATTCACCCAGAAAATAAAAAAAATGAAACCCGACTGGCCAGAGCTTTATGGATACAACTTGACCCAAAATATCATTTTTTTAAAATTGAGTCTAACCCGATATTCGGGCTAGGTTCGAGCTCACCTTTTGGTTCTTTGCACCCATTATGGTACTCCCGGAATGAACGGCGCCCTTAGCATTTGCCTGTATTGTCTATGTCACAGGTCTGCCTTACTAGTCATTAAGGTGAGAAAATATGTCTGTTCAGCTATTTTTTAAAGGAGGGAGGCTGTTGACAATAGATTGGAGGTTGCTTCGAATAAAAGTACTGGCTTTGTGACACTTTTCGAAGCTCCCCTAAATAACTGCCTAGAGGCTATTTTGAGTCTATTAAAAAAAAATGAATAAATTGGACAACATTTTAAAAAAATTGAGAGGATCATTTTTATTAGTATATTGGAGCCTTTTACATTTCAGGACACCTGGGATTCCCAGTTTTTGATTTTAGTAAGCTACACGCTTAAGTCTCATTATTATTCATTGAGAAACAGCAAGGGCTTTATATACTAATGAGTATTTTATAGTTTGGACTTTTTATACTAGATAAATATTAATGAATAAATAAATAATTCAAAAATGAACGATACCAGCCTGAGAAATGTACAATATAAGTACTGGAATTTGTGTTTTTTTTAAGGTATATACCGATGCCTAATTTTAATCCGGTTCCGATGTAGATACCATCTTCATAGACGATTCCGACTCCTTATGATGTATAAAGGAATTTCATTAACAAATAACAAAATTGTTTACTTTATTTAATTCTTAACTTATTAGTAATTTCGGATAGGAAAAAAAAAGTCACAGTTACTTGTTAATTAATTTTAATTTAAAAAAGTTAACTACCCTCTGTGCTTAGAGTCAATTAATTAATTGTTGATAATTTCAACATACAACACGGTTTATAATAGGAATAAATTGTGTACAATTTTGCTAGTAGGCTTTCTATATTTACCATGTATCAAACTGGACAAACTAAGGTTCGGTAAATACATTAACCTCACCCTAATAAAGTGTATGTAGGCCTCCCTACAAGGTTACTATTTTTTTATTTATTGCTAATAATATCGACACAAACATACAATTGCGTTTGAAACTTATGTAATGAGGGTTCTTGAAGAAAAATAATAAGAAAATCTTTTGTAGCATGCTCCAAATATATAATATCAACGTTTAACTTATTGGAAGACTCACATACATATTATGTACACTCAGTAATTGCTGCACGTCATCCATAAAATAAAAAATGGATCCAAAAACTTATTGTTTAATTATATATAAATTATTTAATAAAAAGGCTCAAATCAAAATATATTGCATAATCTGTATATAATAGTGTTTGTGTGTCTTTTATGGGTGCCCACACACTTGGACCTAAGAGGCTGAAACTTTATATTGAAGTCTCTTTTGAATCTACTCAGGATTAGATGGGGCACCAATTTTCGGAGAGGGTCGGGTCAAGGAGGCTAGATAGGGTTTAAGTGACTGGTGTCCTAACAAAACAGTTATACGAATAAACATATTTTCTAAATGTATTTTAAAACAAAAGAAAAATATAGTTAAAATAAAGAAATCGTTCAAAATTGAATTTTCGTTTTCTTATTCAGTTGCAAAAAAAAAATGAAATTTAATGAAATATTGGATTCGTATCTTTAAAAAAATTGTAGAAATTTGTCTGGAAATTTGTTTGCACATAAATTTATACCATGAAATCGATTTTTAACTGAAATTTTCTGAATAATTTTTTTTTTTTTTTTCATCAAACGGCAATTTTCAATTTTTAAGAAGAAATGCCACAAAACGATGCATTTTGCACATTAAATTATAGATCTCAATATTAGAATTTAGTATTTTTAACTTCTGGAACATTTTATACAATATTTTTAGGAAAATTTGCAAAAATGAACCAGTTATATTTATTCAATGCATTATTCTCTATAACTTTTTTAGTTTTGGAAGTACGAAAAAAATCTTGGTAGGTTAGTGCAAAATCGTTTTTTTTTTTTTTTGTTTTGCAAATTTCGATTTGGCAATTTTTTGACAAAAATAATAGATGGATTTATCATCGAGACAAATTTTTCCAAGCAGATATGTTTGTATCTTATTCGAAGTTTATAACGCAACATTTTTTTAAAATTCATAATAATAATAAATTTTATCTAATGTAAAGACACTTTATTATAATAAATTATAGAATACCCCAACGCTCTCCCAGATCGGGGAGGTTTAAATATTAAGAAAATTGCTTTAATCATTACGAATGATATTTCTCGCTCCCTTTGTGGCTTGAGCAAAGCAGGTTAACCCTTTTCTTTCTAGATCCCTATATGTATGTTGATATTTTGTCATTTTTATAGAGAGCGCTCTGAAAGGCCATTACTACTATACACCACAATATTTTCTGTAGTAACGTTTGTATTTGTTCATTTTTCAATCAGGTACTGTATCCCTCTTTTCTAGCTCATTTCATAAATATGTTTCTGCTTAAAATATGTGTAACATAAGTTCTTGGAAAATATTATAATTATATTAAACACTTAAATCCTTCTTTTTTTTTTTGCCCTGAAAATAATTTTATCAAGTGAAAAACGTTTCATAACGTTTCATAGAAATAGTAAAATGAAAAAAAAAAGATTTTTTGAACCTTTTTTTTTATTTATAATTACCAGCTTAGTGTGTTTTATGATGCACTATTGTACTAAAATCTACTCACACTCACCAACAAAGTTGCATATGTGCAAGAAAAAACATTTAAGGGTTAAGTCATATATATTTATTGAATTAAATCAATTTCCACCAAAGATAGGAAATCATATTTCTTCTAGAGGGAGATGTCTCACGACCAAAGACATCTTTTACTTCAGGACTTGAATAATTCACGCAACTTCTTGAAAGTGCGTGCTGTTTTCTTTATTTACATTTAATACGTAGAAGTGAAGTGAATAGAATATATTGGAGTTGTCATCTGTTATGTCTTGACGAAGGTTGAAAGACACAAACTATTCAATACCGGGAATCCAGGACGACCAAGAGAAACAAGGAGAATGCGTAGAGGAATGGGAGTAGAAGGAGTTATATATAAACAAGTACCGGGGTAGTTGCATAAATACGCAGACTAATTTTTAAACGCTTATATTTCGAGGTTCCCTGACCGTAAATAAAAAATTCTAGCACAAGTAACTCGGTAAATCTTTTGGCTTTGTTTTTGTTTTTCTTACTCGGATCAAACAAAGCCGTTTACGATGTATGACGAGGCCAAACGTCATATGGTTGCCACTCTCCTCCGCACCGGTAGGTCTGTCAAGGAGATAATCAAGGACACTGGACTATCCAAGACTACTGTGTTCAAGGTCCAGAAGCTTGTCCAGGAGGGAAAAGATCTGAAAGACCTGCCCATACCTCTGGAATAACTCAGGATTGGCTCGCAGCCAACATGCAATTTTGGAACAAAAACATTTGGCCACCTCAATCACCTGATTTGAATCCCCTTGACTACAGTGTGTGGCGGTAAATTGAGAAGAAGGCCTGTGCTACCCGCCACCCGAATGTGGACTCATTGAAGGCCAGCGTCAATGAGCAATGGGCAGCCATGAAAGACCATTACATCATCAATATGTGCAAGGCCTTCCACGGGCGCTTGGAGGGTGGCATAGGAGCTGATGGCGGTTATATTCAGTAATTATATTAAATTTTATACCAGAATAAAGTGTCTATTATATAGTTCTCAGAAAAAAATACGTCATACGAATTTTATTACACATTTAATTATTTACCACAAATAGTCCACGTATTTATGCAACTACAGGCATAGTATAGACATCCTTGTTACTTGACACTACTCTGATAACCACATGAGAGTTACAGCTATTTATACTAATAAGATAGAAGCTAAAACAGTACTTTACATATACACATAATAAATAAGAATATGAAAAGGGGAAGAAGGAAGGAAAGAAGAACATTTGTAGTTTCTAAATTTTTAGAATGATGGATAACTTTTTAATTTAAATATATATTTTTTCCTTTTTTTATAAAATGTATTGAGCCATTAATTATAAATATTTAATGTTTCATCCTTACATATAAGAACTTTTTTAATAAATGACAAAAAAATCTACCAAAGAATTGTCCTCGTCACATACAATTGTTGGTAAGGAACTAAACTCACGAGACAAAAGATAGATATACTAACTATATCAGAAGGTGAAACAAATCCACTTCTATCGTCATATTTTATAATAAATCTTTTAAATGTTATTAACTCAGTCTCTTCATATGATAAATTAAAAATTGGTGACGAGTCACTGGATATGAGTAATTTATAATATTCTATTTATTTGTAAATTTTTTTATGGACCTTGGTATATATAGTGTCGTTGATGTCAATATTTGGAAGGGCTTGATTCACAGTTTGAGAAAATTGATCAGGATTTTCAGCTTTCACAGAGAAACATTTTAATTCTTTTATCGACATTTTGGAAAGTGAAAAAAGACTCAAAGTCTCTTTTTTTTAAGCTTCTAATAATTGCTCTATTGAAATATAGTAATTTGCTCCTCCAACATGTCAATTTTTTGGAGAAATGAGCTTCAATAAGACCAGAATTAATATTTCTTAGAAGTACATCCTTTGAATTCTTATAAATATATTAAAAGTTCAATCACACTGTCCAACGAATGCTTTAAAGTATTAAAGGTTTCCTTGTTTAGACCTACTTTATTTTAAATATCCCCAATCAGAAATCCAGTTGGGATTTTGTAAGGAAAATGAGGCTTTCACAATCCCTAAAATCAGCAACTGTCTGATTGATTAAATTGATTATCTTTCAAACAATGGGCATTGAATTTATTTTTTCCATTTATGCGACACCAGAACTCTTATCAAGGGCAAAAAGTTCGCCGTTTGTCGCCATTTTAAATTCACATTTTCAGACGTCCTTAGACCAGATATAGTGTATTCATGAAAGAAACAATTAAACCGTCTAACATTAGTTTGCTCAATAGTTCGTAGATTATTTAATTTGTCAGTTAATTTGTGCGAATGTTTCATCGGGAATAACTTTTATTTTTCATATTCGCTGACATTAAGCTCCATAAAATGGCGGGCAATCAATTATTAGCGGATTAATTTGGGCGTGTTTCTCTACTAAAGGAGAAAGGGCGACTTCCTTGAATATTGGATATTAAAATACTCTAGTCAATACTTTGCTCTATACGAATCTTAAGTATATGTATATTACCCGTGTCGAATAGTGTTAGATCGGTCTAAAAATACTATAAGGAATGTAGTCCTGTCGGTCCAGTCCTGATAAATTTTATCTGATCGGTGACAAATCCTCATCGGTCTTTTAGTACTACGTCATTTCATCTATTGAAGTTTCTTTATTCATAAAAAGGGCGTTGATTCATAATAAGGTCATGAATTATTTATAGGGATTTAATGCTCTATTATTATACGATCTATTTATCCTTCATTTTGTTCTGCAGTCTTAGTTAATACCGACCAATCGGTGCTAGGACGGTGGAATCGGAGAAAAAGATTGGATAGATTAGAAATAAAGACTGAAAGTGGAAATAAAAGACTGGTTAGGAATTCAGTCCTGGGACCGATCTAAAACAGGATCAGATAAGGAAAAAGTATTCGATATGTATAAAGTGTTTTTGTTTTTTTTTTCGTTTTTGTTTTAGAGAAAAAATGATTAAATCCACTACTTGGAGTTTAGTTATAAAAAGAGTCAATTTCATTGAAAAAAAATTTAATTTTTATAAGAATACATAATATAAATTGTGTTTAAAGCAAAATTAGTAGATATGCTTCACTTAAAACTTTCAGATAAATAACAAATTCAGCCAAATTAATTTCAATAAATCACTTTTATTAAATAATACATATCATATATTTATATTTAAATGTAGAAATAAAATGGTCGATAAATTACCTATTCCCTGATCGTTTTTGGCCAGAATGAATATATTTTTTATTGGATATAAAAGTTTTCATTGAGATATTGAAAACTGTTGCTAATATTTTGAAAGAAAATTGGAAAAATAATGCTTTATCTCTACAAATCCAGTCTAATAGGGAATAATAGTTTGGGTTTTCCATTGTTCTCAGGATAAAAAGTTGAGAGAAAACATTCTACGACTTATGAAAGGAAAAAATAACAATGGCGTTGAATGGTAATAAATATTTCCATGTACAATTTTATTGGAATGTATGGTACATATATATATAAAGTCTGCCGGATAGACAAGCCCATCCCAGTTGATAAAATTTGGTGGAACACTCTTTAAGTCCATTTGAATTACAAAATTCCTCTTCAACTATTTCAGTATCTAGAGTAATGTTACGATCAAACTTGATTTGTCCCAAGCCTTAATTATAAGTTTTTGTTTTAAGCAATGATTTTGCTACATAGCTAAATTTTCTAAAATCAACACTCTTTTCAACTCTCTGAGTTCATAGTTTTCTATTGAATGGCACGGTTTAGCCTCATTTTACAAATATACCTATTGATAGATGCATTTTTATTTGAATGTGTTTGATCAAGAGTCAACTGAATTTTGTTTGTTTATAATTTTGAAAACCTGATAAGAGAATGTATACGAAATTAATTTATCTCCAGCATCCATTACATGGCACTCAAATTATGAACATATCATATTTTCGATTCTACATAGTTATTTTTCATATAGCTGATATTGGGTTGCCTTCCAAATTGAGACAAATTAACTGTTTTCTTTTATGTAAATTGTTGTAAATATTCTTGAATATATGTATGCTAGTTACCTGGCGTTGCTTGGGCTAAGGAGGAAGCAGGAAATCACATTGGCCATGTTATTTATTCTTATTCTTTTGGTGCCGGGAAGCATTATAATATATGCATTATAATGATTTTTTTTTTATTTGTTTTAAACTTCAAACAGCATACCAACATATTTGCATGGAAAAAAATTTAAAGACGAGAACTCAGTCTTTTATTTTAGTCAAAAAATCTACTAATCTGGAAAAAAGTATTGAGTAGCATATCTTAGAATTATAAAGAGGAACACAAATCTATCAAGATTTTTTTCGTACTCACAACAACGAAAAAGTTATGGGTAATTATGTCGTCAAAAAATAACCCTGGATAACTGGTTCCTTTTTGCAATTATTGCAAAAATTATGAAATAAAATATTCCAGAAATTAAAAATACTCTACATTACGTTACTCAAATGCAGGTTGGTGCTGTATGGGTCCAGAAGGGAAGAGTTTCATGAAGGAAATTTTTCGTTAGATTGGCAGTACGAGAAGGTGCTCCATCCTGATGAAGCAATACATTCTTCTCAGTTGAGCTCTCATCAATCCCATGAATGAGATCGGAGTTGATCTTGCTCACATATTCTGCTACCGTGAGGTGGTACCCTACTGGGAACCAGATAAGAGACATGACAATTCCAGAGGAGGTCACAAAGCCAAGACTCATAAATGAGGCTAGTGTTTGATCGTTGTGATGATGTCAATCTCTTCCTCGTGGTTTCCAAACGAAATGAAGCAGTCATTCTGGTTATTAAAGATTGGATCAAGAATCCAAGTTTTTTTCATCGCTGAACATAATGGCGCATCCAGTAGGTGCCGAATTAAAGTAGTTCAGGAGGGCCTTGCAACAATGGATATTTTTCTGCTTTATTGGAAGGGTGAGCAATGGCTTCTACTTTATCACGGGACTCTTCCCACCCTCCATGGTGTTGAATGGACTTCTTAGTATCGGCCTCGATCGCCCTTTTAATGTCTTTGTTGTCGACTTTGGTTTGTGGCCGCCTCCATCTTTTCTGTCAAGGCTCTCACCCCAATCAGCACGCCCTTTGATCATGTAGAACAGTGATGGGCAACATCCATGATAAAGAGGCCAAAAAGAATTTAGGGGTATCCCTTAAGCATACTCTAGTTAAATACAATAGTCTTTTACACACTTTTTCACCCCTATACATATATATATATCTTCTATGGTAACGACATGCCCAATTGCAAGATGAGTCTAACATGAGTTTTTATTGGTCAATAAATGGAGAGGGATCCATGGATTATCTTTCTATCTATTTCTTAGGGGGTTAGTAGGAGGAGGAATATAAAGTGTACGCTTATATTGTTATTGTACTTAAGTAGGCTACAATCACAGAGTAAATTCCACAATAGGTGCCGCTATTTTTTGGATTAATAACAAAGATAAATCCATAGAGAATGCCATTCATTCTCTGTATTCATATTAAAACAGATATATATATTATTTAGCCAGGTAATACAAATATTTAGTTGGTAAAAAAGGGAGCAACAGCAAATGACGCTCTTGTTTTTCGAGTGAAATTCCTTGAAAAAACACAATAATCATACAAAATTACTAGGAACGTGAGCAGGAATGTCTCCTTCCTTATCATAACCTGCAGCATTACGTCATTTGATAAATATATGGCTTGCTTTAATAGAATGTATGTACCTAACTAAGTAACTAATAAGTAGTATGCGTGTTGTTTTTTTTTAATGATGCATACTTTAAATATCTTTCCTCTCTCGTCTTTTGACGTCATGAAGTCAACAGCCAAACTTGACATTATGCGTACCTACCGCTATGAACCTGTTATAAATAAATACTATTAGTGTAGGAATGACTAATCTATGCTCCATATATGCACTTTATGTTATTATTGAAATACTGTGAGTAGTAATCAAGGGCCCCCATAGTGGCGATTCCTTAGGGGAATTGCGAAGGTCCCAAATATTTTATTGCACATTTTAAAAATTAGAAATATATTACTTCATCATGCCCGTAATTACTGTTCCTTCATTATTTTAGTAATTATTTTTTTATAGAAACTCAACTGAATGAATTAATAATCGTTCACAAAAATTTAATCCTAGTATTCATAGTGTGCAATTTCATTAAGGTGTCGACAATTATAAATTATCGACAAAAAAAGGGAACTGCTATTGGAAACAATATCAATAGTTTAAAAATTGTAAGATAGCACACGAGTTGTTGAGCATATTACACACCCAGGGTTATATTCAGTGAGGCATAAACTATGTCTCAAGGGCGTTCAGAGTAGTGATGAAAATCGTGTGTATAATGAGCATGTTGAAGAAAAGAAACCGAAAATCAACAAGGTAATCCTTACAATTTGTAGAATATTTTGGAGGGGATCAGCTACAATCAGCTGTGACAAGGGAAGATAGGGAGAAGGAAATAAACAAGGATATTGACTCCGATGCCAATCCTCAATTCAACTCCGAGTCCAACAAGGAATTTCAAATAAAACTCTGCAAAAATCATCTAGGTTACTTTCCCTCTTTTTTGAATCCACACAAATGTTCAATCAGGTTTTGAATATTATTGAATGTAATAAGAAACTACTTTTGAGTTAAATAATAATCACAACTGCTAAGGAAAAGAAAATTCATTCTTTAGATTACCCATTCCAAAAAAAAAACGGACCAGTTAAAAAATAATCACGATTTACATCACTGGTCATCACTAGTGTTGAGTAGTTTGAAAATGAAAAACTACCTTTTAAAAATTAGAATAGGAAAAACAATGTTCTGCTGTTTGTTTTATTGGTCATTATTTAACTGATCATCGTGGGGTTAACTTGTTCCTCTGATGTATCGACTTTTACTTATCTTTGGTGTCCCTTATTTTAAAAACACATTATAAAATAAAAATATATGAATGTAAATACAATTAAAATACTTCTCAAGCACTAAAGCTATTCTAAATGTAGAAGGTTCTCCTTATTCATTTCTCACCCCGAAATCATACTACAGCCATGACTCATCCTGGCCTAGTGTGAGACCCCCTTCGGAGCGTTACTTTGTATAAATAAGTCACTTTACAAATCTATATATCGATATTTTAGTAATTGAAAACGAGAACTAACAAAGTGTTAGCTCTGAGACTTGGAGAGAGACCGATATCTTTCCCCGTTAGGTTGTACAGATTTGGACCTATATTTTGGTCCAGACCACGTATATACGCCCTAAGAATATTATGACGATAAGGCAGGAATTTTTACAATTGATAAACTCCATTTCACAAAATTTGTATTTAATTAAATGATAAAACATGATTGTGATAAATTTGAAAGTCAATTCTATTTTTTATCTTCTAATGATTACATTTTGTTATAATTACAAGATTACATAATGTTTGTTTGTGGATTTTGTTTTATTCTATGCGTGTGCATGCCCTACATGTAAAATATGCATTGCTTTAACATGGATCAATCAAAATTTGTTTTGATTTGTGCCAAGTGTTTTTTTTAATTGTTTCAATTTCCATTACTATTTCTTATTTATGATATCGAGTGGAAAATGAGGACTGTTCATTCTTTTCGTTCATTTTTGAGCGCCGGAGCGGTTAAGAACCTTTGAACAGCTTTCATTTAGCCTTTAATTCCTTCGTTCATTTTCTAATCTTCGTCAAAGGCATTTTTTACTCCAGAACGAAACTTAAAACGAGGTGGCGAAACGACGGCCAAATGGACAGTTTTAGACCAAAATCAGTAAAATTGGTAATATGTCAATCCGTCCATACTATGGAATTATAATTCAATAATATTTGAGAATTGCTCACTTCCTTCACTAGACCTATACTACCAATCTACGTTCCGAATATTGATTAGGAAAAGGAGTAGAAAAAACGACAGCTTACAAGAAAATAATGTATATTTTTTTGTACTAGTTAGGCCATGTCAAATTAATTAGCTATAACATTCCTTTTTTCCAGTAGAAACGCTGAGTGAGTAATGTGTATTACTCTTTATATCACCCCGCAACCTCCATAAATTCACCCTTTTAATTGAATTGAAAAGGAAACATTGCACACGTCAAATCATAAAGTGACGTCACCTGCATTACATTTTTTTCACACCCAATTAAATTTAGAAAAAAATGCTCAGATGTTGCTCGTTAGACCGGACGGAAAAAAGGAAAATAATTCATGCCTGAACGGAAATCTAACAGAAATGAACCAAGCTTCACATATCTCACGTTATTACATTGATTGAATATCGCAACCTTTCCTTCTGAAGAAACAGAAAAGTACCCGAATTAAGTTGGTAGTTAGTCATTTTTTCCCTACCATTGAATTATTATCTAAAAGTTACTGATAATTATTCACAGTTTAATAAAAGCTAATTTGCATTTAACCAATCAACATTCAGAATACTGATTAGGGGGAAAGAAGCAGAAAAATCGACATCTGTAGAGGTGTCCGGGGGGCGCCCCCCCTTAAAAAAATATAAATATATAATCCTGCAGACGCCCCTGAGCTGACAACCAAATACAATGTAAAACTTTGTGTTTCTGTGGTGACGTCATGATGTACCTGAGTATATACATGCAAAAAAAGATAAGAAAAGGTACTAAGAATAATCCTTTCTTCTTCGTGTTAATTAAGTGTGAAAATATTCAACTAAAAATATGTACATTTTTCAAATAAATTTATAAATGTACGTATTTATGACTCATTTCTGACAGACGACTGTTTGGAGATTTATGTCCTATATTTCATTAAAATAGACCTATAGAAACAAATATGACTAATTATAATTAAATATTATTTCTATAAATCTTGTATTATTTGCAAGTCTCGAGAAGCAAATTACAATATATGAATATATATACATTTTACATTCATAAATAAGAGTTAAAGGTTCAATTTTGTTTTTGAAGGCCAAACGAGTTCTTGAGAAAGTCATTTGACGAAAGCATTAAATAAAGTGGGCTTGAGAACATGATGGAGTTAATAGGAGGGACACATTTGCTGTTTTAAAACTTCAATTCGTTGTGATGTGATATGATGGCTGATGGACGAATAATTGTGTTTAATTTCATCAATTAATATGGCTCTATTGACATGATGTGAATAAATTGATTTTTCATTTTCACAAAATCACTTTTTTTTTTAAACTACTTGACCTTGATGATAATTGATTTTCTCCTCCTAAATCAGGTGGGGGGATATTAGTTAAAATATGAAACGTTTTCTTGGAAGGGATAACAGGCACGGGACGTGGGACAGGTTAAATTTTATGTCTAGTAAGGATCAAGTCAGCCCTAATATTTATTCTAATAATAAATATTAGGGTATTAATTAATAATTAACTTGTACAAGTTGAAATTTCTTTGTCTTAAAGGAATTATTATTATTTAATTACAACATTTTTCATTCTAATTACCAACTATTAATTGATACTATCCTTTCATTTTGATCCATTAAAAATACATGAGTATTATGTATTTTTGTGTAATATTACTGTGAGCATTTGAATTTTCGTTCCAAACCATATTATTCCTGAAATAAAAACTTATTATTGTCTGTATAAATTTATTTCAACAAGATTTTATAAGTAAATTAACCTATCAATTCTACTTTACATATAGCTCGTAACCTTAGTATATTTTCTACTTAATGAATTGAGTGCTGAACGGAACACTAAAAACGGCTGAACGCTAGAAAAATAGAACAGAACGCTTAAAAGCGTAGTGATTAATAAATCGAGCATCTATGGAATATTCAATTATTGCAGTATCCTCATCCCAAGTACTCTAAATCCCATACTTAAAATAATTAATCTAATGTTTTAATTGCAAATTGTACAATTCCCTTATACAAGTTACAATTTATACACAGCCAAGGACCTTGACACAACATATATATATGGATCTATGACGTAATCAATACGAAAATGACGTAAAAACCTGTTTGAGTACTACATAGGTTGTTGCCTTTTCGTTACAATTTCTAATATTATTCATGTAGCAATACAAAACATGGCAGTTCAATAGGAAAGACATTTTTTTTTTTTTTGGGGGGTGAACATTTCAACTCATATTATCAATTATCATATTATAGTGGCTGTTATGATTACTTGCAGCTTGTAATACACAATATTATAGTAGACTATAACTATTCAGCTCATATTTTACTACTCGTTCGCTCGCTTACTACTCCAAATGCAAGTCTTGATAAGCAACCTATAAAACTAGGAGTGTGCGTACTTCGTAGCCACCTTGTTCTTCTTCGTTGCTTGAGCTACACGCCTGTGCTAGCGACAGCAGCTTCTTCTTTTTTCTTCCTTTTTATTGTATACTAATAAGTAATACGTTATTCCTCTTTTTTTTTCTTGTAGAGGTTGTAATAAGTTATTATTGTGGACAGCATCAAGTAGATATTTCCGAGAATCAGGGATTATTGAATTGATTTTGGGAGCTCTGCTCGTCGTGCTGCTGCCTATGTAACCCCTCCAGTTTCTAAAGTCATGGATCCATTGTTATCTTTATAACGTTCCTCATTAGTAATTTATTAGAAGTGTTATTGGGTGTGGAGGGAGGATTCAGGATTTGAGGATTCTCATTGGCCCTTGCGTGCGTGTCTCACATTCATGTAAGTACAGAAATTACTCATTAGAGTAGCCTTCATTAGAAGCATAGATTTCAATTAATGGGAATTCATGGAATACTAATAAGTATCATTTATGGAGGATCGCAAATGTTGATGACTATTTAGGTGAGTGTGGAGTGGATCCCAGGGAGGTGTTCAGGTGTCCTTGAGTCTGATGAGGCATGGGCTAAGGAGTTAGCTCAATTATCTCCTTGCACTCCTGGATTTGGAATGGAGAGCATCCTTCTCCTTGTGAGTTTCTCGATGAATTCTTCCAGTGCTCTCCACTCCAATTCCATATATTTATCAATCAAATGGTTAATGAAGAATAGTTTTTTTGTGTGTGAGTAAAAGCATGATAGAAGAGGAGGAGGAGAAGAAGAAGAAGGAGGAAGGCGTCTTACTTACTTACTTACTCTGGATGGATGACTCCTTCCGACTCTACTATGTACTATCGTGTGTAGAAGAAAAGAAAGGCTGTTTCATGCTTTCTATTTCTCTCTCTTCTCTCTCTCCTCTCTCCCTACAACTGCCAAAAGGCTGGTCTTGTTCTCAGTGCTTTTTTTAAAACCATATAGATAAGTTATTTTACTCATCGTCTTCTATGGGTGAAAAAGAAGAGAATCCCCCTGACTAATATGGGGGATCCTTTTAAGAACCTGGCGCGATAATATCATCATCATTCACTCTGGAAACCAATATCACCATATTTTCTTCTCATAGTTAATATTTATATTAATACTTTGAACTTCAATAGCATTCACCGAGCATAAATAGTAATATCCAAGAAGGAAGTTCAACTCGCTTTGGATCGAGTTACTATTCAGGTATTTTTCCAGAATGCATTTTTTGAAGGTAGAACTTTGATAACGACGACCTGAGAGGAGCATATCTCTTATTTACATATATGGCGTCTAATATTATTGTTGTAATCAAGTGTATGACTGAACTAGGATGTGTTAATTGCTATACAATATCCTTGTTTTTGTTTAATGTTTGAGCTATGGATTTTAATTTGGAGTAACAATGAGTATTTGCATCTTGTAAATAGTTTTTTATTATGATATATTTGGTCTGTGGGGTGTACATAGTATGTATTCTCTGAAAGGATCGGGGGTTTAATTCAAGAAGGAGCTTGATAGTTTCTGCCGTTATCTCAATGAATATTATACGGTGTATATATGAGTAGTGAATACAAAAATGTTGTTAAATGCGAGGGCGCTTGTTTGATGAGGGACAAGAGGGTTCCTAACAATGTTTCGCAATTTTATCTTATTCCACACGCTCAATACAAGCATACACAAAGTTGTAAGGAATCTAATTGTAAATTATATTTTTTTATTTTCAGGGATGTTATATTTATAAACTTTGTGAGAATGGCTCTGGACTAAGAAACGTTATTATCATTGAGGATACCTTAACACTTAGGCTTTTGGATGTGTGAATCCATGACTTGAGGAATACTTGAATAATATAAAATCGTGTGGTTTAGTGTATCTGACAACGTGGAAGGAGACATGATAATTAATATAGAAATAAAAGAAGAACTTTCGTTGTTATCACTGACTTTTTAACATAAACTCAGTTATATTCAATTGTGTATGGGTGATTTTTTCTTATTATACACCTCCTTGTCAAGCTATGACAATGGGTCAAGAAGAACTTGTACTTAAAGTAGGTTCAGATAGTACCAGTCCTTCAAAACATCAACATCGTCGAGAGCCGTCCAATTCTTCAGGTGCGAGGATTTCGAATTCATCTGCTTCTTCCTCTCCGACACGTCGAAAAGACTCTTTTGTGAAGGTGAAATTTTGTAGACAACGGGATCCCATCATGTTGAAAAATGAGGATTCCACCTCCATTGTTGAAGGGGACAGCAGATCCCTCTCAGCTGAGGAACCAAGTTCTCCATCATCCCACTGTGATAGGTTGTGTCCCACGAACACGGAACAAGAAGACTCTAAAGGGTAAGAAAAGTCTACATTCAATGTATTAATTAATTTTTTTTTAAATAAGTGTATATATACCAGCTTTGTCCATTCATGCAGATTTTACCCGTTCAAGCATTATTCAAGTGGAATTAACTTAATATTCTGAATTTTTGTAATCTTTCATTTATACAATAGTTGTTATGAAGTATAAAATTATTTCAGGAACTATCCCACTAAAATAATATTTCCTTTTAAAAGTTTTGAAATATTATAGCTTATTCCTTAAGAAAAGCTGCTCTAGGCATTTCGTATTTATTTTTTATCTATTACGAACATAATGTATTATTAATACATTTTTCTCGATAAATAACTATATTTGCTTAATAAAAGTATATGCGAGTATGTGTGTATTAAGTCTCAATTAAAAATCCTTGTTTTCATTGCCGATAGGAATGTATTGTATAGTTGAAATGATTATTTTTCGTAAAAATACATTTTAATAAGTCTTCTAGTCGAAACTTATTGCTCAAGATTATATAACTCTGATTCTCTACGTCCGAAAAAGGCATAAACCAAACTACCCCCAACTATTTTGATTAATTGTTCTTATGTTTCTTACATCTTTTTGACGACCCATATATTATATTATTCCATTGATTGAATGATATGAACTGTTTTTTCTCTGTTGATAAGGTAATCTGTTGCTAATTTGACATAGCATATATTGGAACTTTTATTAGTATATTCTACTTGTTAGTTGCAATTTATTTTCCAAAAAAAACACCTTACAATTACTAAACAATAATGCTGGACATTTGAACCTAATAAAATGTGCCACAGATTGTTTATTAATTAGTAATTTTCATTAAACAAAATCTGAAAAATTACACCATCCATATATTGACAATCTAAGGAATATTGAATTTGTCCAGTTTCTTCTCCACAAATAGTCTAAACAAATAAAAAAATAATAATTTTCACCAAAATATATTCTTCCTTTAAAATATTTCATATCATCTTAAGGTTGCAACTTGTACACAATATCATATTATTTGTTAATTAGTTATTACAGGTATATACATTCATAGAGAGTAATTATTGTGTAATTAAACAATTTAGTTGACTGTTTCTCTCCTTTTGTATACATAATCCCTTTTAGTTATGTAGGCGAAAGTTGATAACACTTTTTCGATTAGTTTCATTTGTTTTTTCCAGTGTGTAGTGTGTATATGTGTGTGAGTCTATTTTAGGCAAGGAGGTAATTATAAAAAGAAAAGTCTAAATGGAATGGATATTCATTTATTTAGTATCTGGAGAAAGAGGGATTTGTATTAAGATGCTTGGCTTTCATATTTTAAGATGATAACTGCAGACGGATAACTTCATTCTTATTGATTCTATCATTTTTATTTCTAGCTCTTTTTAATTATTGCGTAACCTCTGCAAGCTATATATATATATACGTCTTTGTAAACTCCCTCTCTCTGTTGCCGTTTCTATCTGTAGTAGTAGGTGGAGTATCATGAATCAATTACAAGATAAGACGTACGTAATTATAATGAGTCATATTAATTATACATAATTATAAGTTGGTTCGTTGTGTGGAATTCTGTTTTCGTCCCTAACATTTGACTCCTACTAAAGACTTTCATGATTTGCATTGATACAATCATATTTGTATGTATTATATTATTATGAATCATAGTGAAAATATATTAGGATATTATATATATATATGAGGAAATTACTACTTCTAAAGAACAATTTTTTCCGTTTGTTTTATGTTGTTTATGTGTGTGCTTATTTTTATTTATGTCAATGGATTCTATTCGTGCTGCTCGCCCGATCAGCCTTTCTCAAAATTACTAGCCAGATTGATAAATATGAGTCGTATGACTTTTCAAAATCTTGTAGTAATAGTAGTAACTCCTACGAGGTTAAAGTCTAATAAGTAGTTTCCAATGCATCAAACACAAAAAGTTATATTGTTTAGATGATAATATTATGTATTATCATCTAAATCATTGTCTGTTCTTGCTGTTTTGTTTTTTAAGTAGTAGAGTAATCTTTCTCCTTTTCATAAGAATTGAATCAGTTGTTCTTTCCAATGTTGTAGGTAAAAGTGTTTCTTTGTGCTATTTTCTGTTATTTTTTTGGCCCAAGAGGGAAAAACTTCTTTGATTATTTATTTTTTATATATAAGAAACTTAATATCAAGTGTTTGAGAGAGAGCCTATCTAAGAAGTCGACTTACAATATGTATATTTTTGTTGATATAAATATAAAATATGTTATATTATCACCTGTTGTATATTGAAGCCATTTTTTATCCATTACTTCCTTTACATTACTGAACATTTATTTTGCGTATTGAATTCGTCGCCATTCATATTTCGTTTTATTTCCTTGCAGAATGTTGCCGAATGATGGTAAGAGTCAAAGTAGCGACTACGGGTCCTTTTGCAATACACCCTCTGGATTGTTTACAGGCGCCTCCACTGTAGTAGAGGACTCGCCTTCATCCAATTCACCTTCGAGAACCAAGGGAGATGATTTAACAGCTAACGAATCGATTAATCCTGTAAGAAGTTTAAATATTATTGTTTTATGTTTGTACTTGATTATAAGTAAAGGTTTTCCGCCCTTTTTCTACTCTTTGATTTCAGGAGCTTTACCAACACCAACCCCTCTTATCTATTGACATTCCTTCAGATAGTTCATTAAGTGAGGATGACGTTGGTAATGCTAATGGCTACACTCGTAGGAAAGCAAAATCAAAAAGTAGCACTAATAATACCGGTGGTTCTACTGGTGGACATGTTCTCATACATATGGAGAATGAGGCACCTTTAAGTGAAGAAAGTTTATCAGTGCCTGGGGAGCCCCTAAAAACTTTGATTGCTTTTATATTTCTTGCCGTCGCTTGGATAGCCACGACAACATCTCTTGCACTTACTCATGAGAGAGTTCCAGATGTCAATCCCCTACCTGATATCTTTCTCGACAACGTTGTCTATCAAAGTTGGGGCCTTGATACTTCAGAAATATTAATAATCATATCCATGTGGATGGCCTTTATTGTTGTCCTTTGTCACAATGATAGGTATGTGTACAGTATTTAATATCTGTGTATGAGTAATGAGGTTTTATTTCTACGATTTCAGATTCGTCATACTCCGTCGAATTTTCCTAATAATAGGAATACACTATTACTACAGGGCTATTACCATGTACATTACCGTCTTACCAAAGGCGGATCCTAATTACAAATGTGCACCTAAGTTAGACAAGATGACATTTTTAGAAATAGCTCAGCGGGTCCTGAAGCTGCTATCTGGAATGGGTCTTTCTATTAATGGCCAACACATTTACTGTGGGGATTATATTTATTCTGGACATACGATGAGTCTCATCATGACTTATTTAGTTATAAAAGAATGTAAGTCTCCAACCCTCCCAAATATGAAATCTATTTTCATTATAATTACTCAATATAAAATACACTTTCTCTCAGATTCTCCAAAAAGATGGTTCCTTCTTCATTGGTTTTCTCTAATAATCACTCTCACGGGCATTATAACTCTACTTTTGGCGAGGGGCCATTATAGCATCGACGTTTTGATTGCTTATTATATTACTACGCGTCTTTGGTGGATATACCATACATTAGCACACAATCAAAATTTGCGAGTTAAATCGGATGAGGAAAATTACTTGGGCTCTATGTGGTGGTTCCCAATTTTCCAATATTTCGAAAAAATGGTACCGGCAAAACCCCTAACAAGAGAATATAGTTTACCCATTCCTACTTGTATTATGGGATGGTGGGAGTCTCGTCAAAGTCGTTCATCTGCCTCATCGATACAGAACTGAACACATCTCGAGTTAATAATAATGTCTATAACGCTATTCAAAATAACTTTTTTTTAGTTGTGATATTCATCTCCCTCCCAATGTACTCTCTCCACATACACACACAAAACTTGCCCCTTCTATCCTTTTTACAATAAAAAAATTAAATTTAAAAAAAAAATAAAAAACCAATAAAAAACATGATATAAACGAGTGTCGCGTCTACTGAGAGAAAGATTTACAATTTCAAGCGAAATCCTTTTATCAACCTTTTACCAATTCATGATGCTCCGTGCACCGTCATTTGAAGGAGGCTCTTGAATGATATATTCTTTTAAATAACCCAACGACATTTTCATTTCAACTATAGGAGAATAAGAAAAAAGAATTTATTTTTCGACATAAGTTTTCCACGCCCTTTATGCTATTTTAGATTAGTTTTTTTTTAATCAAGTTTTTGTGGAACTCTTGGGTCTTTAAATTTCTTTTTTTATTGAAGTGTGCTTACTTACATCAATTAATTTTATTTAAAATATTTTTAATGTTTTTCATCCTTCTTGTAATTGTAAAAGAGGTTTTGACATGATTTTGCTGCTTGAAAAATGTATTTATCGATCAATCTGAAACATTTCCTCTATGGAAAAAAATAAAGACAGTTTATATATATATATTATATTATATTTATTGTATTAATTATAAAAAAGTCACCAATCTTTCAAGATTCTTCCAGAAATAAAAAATAATAATATATTTTAAATTTCTCAGTTTACTTACATATTATTTACTTCTCCCTTGTGAATTAGATATGATAAAACATAGGTATCAAGTTAATCAATTCATATTTGATTTCTCATTTACACAGTTCATTTTTATATCATGGGAAAGCTTATACTAACTCACTTTTTTCTCACATATATTTTCATGGAGGTTTCTTCAGAAAACTATAAAAATCAAACCCTTTTTCCTTCCGAAGTCCAAGGTAATCATCCAAGCTAGTATTGCAATATTACTAACGTCGACTTTGTATTATGCCTTAGTTAGGAAAAACGTGGTGAGAATGAATTTTGCGATCCTTGGTGAATGGTCAACATATACTTCTAGCCTTAAGTTGGTTGTAAACTTGAAAAGTGAGGCTCTTAATCAGTTTTATCGGTTACGTGTTGATAGTGCCGTATCAATGTCAAATGGGATGACCACGGAAGTTCAAAAAAAGAAAAAAATCATCTTGTCATTTCGCCATCGACGGATCAGCGTGAGAGTAAAGTATCCCAAATGGATGGTGGACGGTATTCATATCGTTTGGAAATTGAAGATTAGGAGTTTAGATGGAAGGATGGCCCTTGGAAAAATCTTGGATCTTCATAAAAATGCTCCTCGATTAAAGCTCATTTCTTCGAAATTGCGAAAGTAAACATATGTTCTTGGGTCATTACACTTCATCATCATTAATTTAGTGTCTTAAGTATACATTAAAAGCAGTTAAGAATGCTATTAACTTTTTTACACCCTTCTCCTTTTTATATTAATTAATTCATTCATTTTTCGTAGTATATAAATTAGTATTTTCTTTCTTTTTATAATTAGAAATGACAAAACTTGCCACTTAGAAGATTGGAGTATAAATCTTAAACAACTAGGTGACAGTATCAGTAAGAGATTTCTTTTTCCACCAAGTCTTAACATTAATCGCTGTGTGGGAAGTTGTCATTCGGATGCACTCTTGGGCGAGATCATATCCACTTTTCCCGTATACTATACAATAAAAAATATTTTCATGTAAACAGCTATCATCTTATATAATAACAGTGTTGTCGCTATAAATTTCATTATAAATTACAGGATGAATAAGTTTGGCGTGTCTCCCAAAGCATGTTGCGTACCTTTACAGTTTAAATCTTTGACTGTCCTGGAACTTCATAACGGTCAAATTACTAAAAGAAGATTTAAAACTGCAACTGCTATATCATGTGGTTGTAGATCATGCGAATAGTTTTAACTCCATATTCATTATGTATAATTAATTATTTATCTAATTCACGGGTTTTTTAAATCTCCTTTTTAATGTGAGCCATGGTCTATTACTTATATAATAAATTATCAGTGCCGTAATATTGGTTTTGTTATCGGGAGCTGATTTGAGTGTCTATGGATGACTCACAGTTAATATTTCTGATACATGCTACAACCTAAAATATTATTGAGGCTATAAATCTTTATAGCACAGAATCAATTTTTTCTACAAAATATTTTTCTATAATCATGAATAGCTAAACATTTAGAATAGTTAATATTCTTTTGAAAAATTAAGGAAAGTTTTGGGGATGCTTTTAAATTTTCATTTGTATTGGGGTAGACAATTAGTTTAATATATGGGTTTTATGACAATTAGTTCCAGTTTGGGGGGGGGGGAAATGATGTAGATGAAATTTTATGTAATTAATTCATATTTCATTCATAGACGTAGGAATACAACTTTTGGGATGTGGCTCTAAAACTCAGTGGTTTCACACACTATCTTAGCCAAATTGATTGCTATATAACAGGGGTCAGCAACCTATGGCACGTAGATGTATATCCACTGGCACGCGCAAATTAGAACATATTCCCGTAGTTTGTGAATGTTTTTTTACCAATATTGATGATACTGGCACACTCATTGATTAGAAATGCTGAAGTTGGCACTCCATGACTCAAAGGTTGCCTTCCCCTGCTATATAAGAACGTCAGAGGAATAATGGATGTATATGAAATTACTGGCTTTAAAATAATTTTAATAAGATCGTTTTCTAGATGTATAGATAGGAAAGAGCAAACAACTTGGATTTATTATTGAGTACTAATATAAATACCAGAGGTGGGAGACATTCATAATACTGAGAGTCCAAATCCTTGAATCATTTCACTCGATTTTTACGACCCATGGGTATTTACTGCTCGTAAAAAGCTTTATATATATACGGAACTGCTCAAGGCAGATACAAATTATCGCCGTATCCCTAAACTCAATCATGGAACACTATATAACTGGAATAAAGACGGCATTTTTAATTTTCCTATATGAGTCAAGAGTAAAATAAGGACTGAATATATTGTGCCTAACATGTCTAAAATGGGAATATACAAATTTCAGCAAAGATTAATCTTTCTCACATTGTTTATTACAAATTTTAATTTTAACAATTATTTTTAACAAAAAAACTAGTAGAATGGTTAAATAAACTTAAAAAAGAAAAAGGTCTAAAGATATCATCAATGAGTAACAACAAAAAGTTGGATATGCAAGATTTTACAGCCTTCTTCGTTAATATTTCATCGAACAAAAACTCATTACTTACCACGAATATCGTTGAATGTGTTTATTTCCAAAGAATTGCCAACAAAAAATGTATCTAAATACGAATTATGCACTAATAACTGTCAATGTCGAAGAATAATTTATGACAGACAAGCGGGGGGGTCGTTAGATGATATATATACAGAATTTAATTGCTTTATAGAATATTATTTTCACCAGAAGAAACTCCTATCTAGGATTGTTTTTCTGTGAATGGCCAGCATTTTACTATATAACTTAAACCCGTTATTTACATTCAGAATTATTATACAACAATTTCAACTACATATGTTCCTTTAAAAGACTACTAGACTTGGGATAAAGAGGTAAACTAGTTGTTTATATATTATGAAAATAACAGAGGTGGAAAAATTTCTTAGATTGCAAGTCAAAATCCTTGAATATTGTAATCGGAAAAAATATACTTTAAAGAGTACTTAATATCGATTGAAAAAATGAGTTGACTTAAGGGCAGTAATAACTAAGTGAGTTTTATTACTGAATTTGTATTTACTTATATTATCTTAGAAAAAATTGAAAATTTTGTCAGAAAATTTGTTAAAAATGGTCTGAAATCTAATCTGAAGTCTTCAAACAATAAAATATGTACTGACTTTCTTAATCGTACACGTTAATTGCAAGTCTTTGATTGTGTGATCAAGTCGAGTCGCATGTCTTCAAAATATGGAATAAAGTCTATGTCCCTTCCTCCGGAAAAGGTAGGGAATTTTTCGATTAGAAATCGGGTTCAATTATATCTACAAAATATCTGAAAAATGTTTGTTTTTAGTTATTCAAAGCAATATAAACCGAGTGAAGATGTGTAGGCAAAGGATGACTTATACATACAGTATAATACCATAAATAACTTTATAAATAAATAATATTATCTCATGTTTTGAATTCTATTAGTATCTGCAGCTCCTTTCAAGCGCTTTTTAATTTCAATTTGAATATCATAATCGGTCAATTCTTTCCCATATACCTTCCTTGCAGCACCTGAAATGTTAAATAATATATAACGTGATTATAAACTGACACTATCAAATTAACTCACAGTAAATTGATCTGACAATATTCAACTTTTCTATGCCTAATTTGCCATTCGCACCGCTCCAATTTAAATTCGCCATTAAATTATCAGTGAAAACCTTTGACATTATGTTTTTTATGATTGTTTTAATATTCGGTCCCCCTAGTGAGGACAAGTGGTTGACCTATATATAAAATAAAACCATTAAGCTCATGAAAATAGTTAATACATATGTTGAAGCCGAAAATTTACCAAGAAATTAAAATTTTCATAATCTATAATCCAGTACTCAATACTGTTGATATCCTCTTTGGATTGGAGAGGAAGATCAACTCCAGCGGGTAAAATTGGTTCAACTTCATGATTTTGCTGTAAAATTGTGCATAATCTATCTACTTTTGAGGAGATATCATTTAGTTGATGCTTAAGATTCCTGATTTCTGTCAAAATAACGTGGTTACTGACTGTAATAAAAAAAACGATAAAATTAATTTCCAATTCATATCGAAATAAATGAATAACCTACTACCATTTGTATTAGTAATTGAAATATCCTCATCACTTTCCCATGCAACATTTTCATATAACCTTTTCCTTAAGAAAGAATAGTACTTTTAATTTATTCTAAGAAATATCAAAATTGTATTAAGTTATACTACAATCTAATATTCAGTTTTTGTATATAATATTTAAAATGTATGGTATGTAACAAAATAGTTATACCTAGAAAATCTTTCTTCGAATGAAGAAGCCTCAACTTCACTTTGAAAATCGGAGGTGTACTGGGACTTCAAATGAGTAGTCCGAGTTTTTTTTAATTTGGCTAGCTCCTGAGAAGTCTCCATCTCAGGTGTCTCCTGAGGATAATCTAAACATTGAGCTGACGTCTCCGGAATAGAGGGCAAAATAAAATTTGAAGGAGCTTCAGATAGCTTCAAGGGAAGTATGGAAACTGGTCTTTCCTCCAGAGGATCCTCAGTATCACTTTGAGAGCTCATTATAATGGAATCTACATCGGCTAGGATTCTCCGCCTTTTACTCCAACAAGATGCCATTCTTACTCACAAAGAAGTCAGAATGGTTACAGTATGAGTTTATGTATGTAAATAATTAATATTAATTGAAAGTAATATTATGCAATAAGTAACAAGAATAAGTAACCCTAACTGGAATGGTCACTTTAAGAGCTACTTTTCTTGATTTAGCTATTTTAATCATCTAGCTATACGATATCTATACGCCGTTATGGAATAGTAGAGCGCGCAATTGCTAGCGTATAGCTGGTTTCATAGAGAAAGAAAAACATTTACATTGTTCATTAAAATACAGAGTAATAATAGAATGTATGTTATGATTTATCAATATAGAGGGCGCTTCAAATATTTTTTTCTGTTGAAGGAGAGAAGAGTTTTTACTATTTTATACATGTATTCAACTAATGGTCAATATTTTCTACTTGTAAAATAATTATGAAATGAAAGAGGGAATTAAATTAAAAAAATTGTGTAGTAATATTCAACAAAGTTCAGCCACTTTCATGGCCATATTTAATTAAAAGGCTTACTCAATGGCAATATGAGTATTCAAGGATTAAAGAGCGATGTAGTTACAAGTAAAATCCGATGCATGCGGATTCCTTTTCACCAAACTCTTACTAGAAGTGTTCTTGACAACGTTAATCCAGGATATACTCATTATAACCTAAGATATTATGTAACTCATAAGTACCGATCTTGTAATTTATGATTAGATGATATAGAATTAAAATTTTGGATTTAGAAATAAATAAATCCAAAAACGAAGTTCCCCTCGCAAAATATAATTCTGCAAACGCCCTTAGGTGGTATACGTTGTCTATACCAAGGACTAGTAGTCCTTGTTTATACATTGAGTTGTATATTCGAATACACGTAGAATAGATATGAAAACCCATATTTGTGGTGTTAGTGTTGTTAATCACCGATGGCAAATTGTAGGACAGTTATGTATTTTTGGACCACCCATTGAAGTTTGAGAATGATCGTTGACACTTTTTACTAGTGTACTTTTTCCTTACATTGAAATAACCTTAAATTGCTGAAAAACTCAACGAAAAGCTTTTGTATGAAGATTTCCAGAAATAAAATGAATTTAAATTATGATTTTCTATTGGAAATGGGTTTAGAGATTGATAATTTATATTATGATAGTTAAAGTTAAATTTAAAGGTTTAGTTCAATTACAACATTTATTGATTGTTTTATAAGGTTGAGTGCTTAATTTTGTAAAAGTTCCGCTGAGATGAATATTATTTTGTTATGTATATAAAAGGAACTATTAATTCGGCAAAACCATAGAGAATTTTATCTCTAATGGCAATACAGATAAAATTTTTTACTTATAAACTTTATAAAAAAAAATTTGATTTTTTAATTTTGGTTTAAAATAGATATTGACTTTGTTTTTAAAACTAAAATATATGGTCTCCTTTTTTTATATTCAAAATAACAATTGGAGAACTTTGGGTTGATTATTTTTATAATCAGCTTGCTGATATATTGGCTGTGTCATAATATATAAACCCTAAACATAAGTTTAAATAGATAAAAATAGAATGCTGATATTATTAATTATTTAGAATTTCATGCTACAATGGATATAGTAAATGAAATCCATCGAATTTGTGGTTGAATTGAGAGAGTTATCGAAATTTTAGCTCATAGAACTTCATATTATTTTGTAAATATTTCAAGTTTGTTCGTGGAAGATAATAAAAATTAATAATTGCATGATTATTTCAAGTTAATTTATAAATAAAAATTGGTTAAAAGCTGAACAAGCACCAAAAAGTATCATTGTTCTGAGCTAGGTTATTTGAGACGTGTCAGAATATGTTTATTCTTAATTAAGTGCTGTCAAAATAACTACTTGGTAGTTTGTGGAAATAAAAACTATATCTCTAACACTATTATAATCAATTAGTATGATATTGCATACCATCGTTATAAATCTCATTATATTAAAAGTCATGTTGAACTTAGAGTGGAATTGAAGATCGACATTGGAGTAATTCCTGCCTATGTCCTTGCACGATACGGAGTAGGATTTTGAATTTTTTTTTCATCTCATAGCTGGCAAATTTCAATTTGAACAAAAAAAAAATAAAAAAAATATCCTCCCCTGTTACTCATACAAGAAATAATATTGATTGACAGTAAATAATAAAATGACGTCATTTGAGTTAAAATAAAAACATCATCTTATGGAGGAAAAGGGAAATTATTATGACGAGGAATTGACTCAAGCTACCATTAGCGTTTCGCCACTTTGTTTTATAGCTTTAGTGTATCATAGTCCATTGACTGCTTCAATAAATTAAAAAAATGTCTTTTTTTTTAGTCAAATTTTTTCTAACCTTCGATATCATACATTATTTAATGGGTTCTATGGATGTCTTTAAGTAAAATTTTAATCACATACTTAATTATTTATATGTAAAATTGTTTTAACAAGTGTTCATAATAAATATTGTCTTTTATAACATATAATTATCACTTCTTATTTACTAGTCTAATATGGATGACCTTTAATTGTGATATAATTATTGATGCATTAATGATAATCATAATTAATTCATTCATGTCAATTATTGTTATTAGGACGTGAAGAAATAAACTGCTATATTTAATAGATATAATTTTAATAAAAAATGATTATACTCATAATTTTGAAATGCAGTGGTATTGTTGATTGTGTATCGTTTCAGTCAAGAGTTGCAACAACAGGCAAGCCGCTGGAGGTCTGCTAATTTTTCGGCTATTGTTAAAGCGGAGCGTTAATTTATAAAAATAAGTAGATTCAATTTTAGCCAAACTTTTCTAATGACCACATATCTTGGTAGTATTTTGGTGGGGAAAAATTTGATAAAAGTTGATATCCCCACCCACGGGCTGTTTTGCTTGCTAACGCGACTAACAAACAGGTTGTAACCCACCGTCAAGTCCAAATATATTTATTGGCACGCAACACAACTCGCGAGACAGAATATAAACTGTGTATATAGTGGATATCCTTTCTGATGATATTATATGGATTGGCGGTGGTGTCCAACTCGTTTGACAGTCGCATTAGCATCCAAAACAAAAGTGGGTTGGGATATCAACTGGGTTTATAGTGGATGGCGTCTTTGATGATATTACATAAATTGGTGGGGGTTCCAACCCGTTTGTTAGTCATATTGGTAAGCAAGACAACCCATGGGCTGAAATATCAACCGGTAGTTACAGTGGATAAAGTCCCCGATTGTATTACATGAATTGACGAAGGGTCCTGACTCTTAATCAAGCCCTGTGGATATGCTGCATACCTAATGGGCCAAGCATCAATTTGTGTCTCTGAAAAGGGTCTTGGAAGATAATATGAAATTTATAATTTCAATGATTTTGCATATTAACGATCTTTTTCAGTTATTATACAAATTAACGGTCTTGTTCAGTTATTATGCACATTACCTAGCTTTTATCCACATTAACAGTCTAGTTAAGTTATTATGTAAATTAACGAGGTTTTTTTTTTTTGTGCATATTAAGGGATTTTTTACTTCAACATATTATATGCAAATAACGACAGTAAAACTATTTTATAAAAGGGAGCACTGCTCTTCATGTTGGTAAAACTCTTATGTTAAAAGAAGCTATCTCGAATATAATGTACATTTTTATATTTTAATACAACTGAAGTTTGTTCATCATATTTTTTTGCAATTCACATTCTCGGAGTTATTAAAGATTTAATGCGTTCTAAAACATCCTGGTCACCTTGAATAGTCCCATATTTTTATAATCAATTGGAAGCAGGATTTCCAATTGAAAACAAGATCTTGAGGAAAAAATTATCCTCTCTAATATGGGTCTTGAAGCTGTAGAAAAGTATTCCAATAGTGTCAATTGAGGTTCAACTCAGATGTGAGTCTAATCATCATTATTAAAGAATCGCAGCTTATATTACACTACTTAATGGATTTTCCTTGAAAATACGAAAACTTAACTGATGGTGTAGCTTTTTAAGAGGGGATCAACAAGCCCCACACTTTCTTTGTCCTACAATATTATAATTAAACATTTTATGCCTGTGTTATGATAATAGGTATTAAAATTAATGTGTACATAATAAATGAACATTTATTTATTTATATTCGTAAATTATAATTATCATTTATATCTCTCTCATCATAGACGTGATATGAATAAAACTCTCTTCAATTTATTTTTAATACATAGAGAGTAAAGGCTCTCATATTATTATGAGATGTATTTAAGGGCACTTCATGCATCATAGTGCTACTTTTAATCATATAGGATACATAGATACATACAAACTAGTGTTGGAGTTTGATCTGGAAACTATGACCGGTCTGATACTGTAATAATTATAACTAATTCGATCCAAGTTCTCTCTGAACCCCCTCTCAGTAATATTCGGGCAACAAAAAAATCGGGTTTGATACTGTTAAGCGTAATTTTTTAACCTTTCCGATAGTAAACATCCTTTGTATAACGCTATTGGTGAATTGCATTAAAAAGAAGCCCCGAAAATAATACGTATTTTATTACATGACAAAGAGTTGAAAAATTGAAAATATTTACATCATTTGAAGTCATAAATTTTTTGTAACTTTTCCATTCATTTTACACTCGTCAATATCAATTAAAATGCTAAATATAAGACATTGAGAAAAAATATATCCTTATTTTAATATATTTTTAACGTAATGGGTTTGGGGTTTCAACAAAACATAATTTGTTTTTTAAGCTTGTTAATCGAATGAGGATCCATCAGTTTTGATGAGTTTGCGTATATTATATAAAAAAACTAGGAAAGGTTTTCCAGGCGTTGGTCAGGCCAAGGAGGGAGAGGGAAATCAGTTTGTCAATAGTCAATGTTATTTTTTCTTAATATGTAGACCCTTTCAATGCAGGTAAGCATCATAATATATGTATTATTAGTATTACTAGTATGAGCCTGCCCGTTCCACAGACGCATAGGGGATGATAAAGAAAGTGTGATGTGATGTCGATTAACTAACCTACACCTGAAAAATTATTGAACAGATTGAATTATCATAAGTATTTATACAGTCCAAGATAAAATAACTGGCTAATGCAATCTCCCCTTCCCTTCTTATTTTTAAGAGAAGAGAACAAAAACTGTTGCTAGGCTGAAAAAAACCGAAGGAGAAGGAGGTAGGAGGAAGCATATTTCAAAGTATATTTTTGTATATATAAGATTAATTAAAAAATAACTTCAAAAAACATACAAGCATAAATATAAAAAAAATTATCTCAGTAAGAAGTCTATCTTTTATTTTTTTCAAAAAATTGCCAAATCGAAATTCGCGAAGAAAATTGCAAAAAACTATTTTGCACTAATTTAAAAAAAAAAGTAGTAAATTTATCTTTCATTACAAGGGTTTTGATCTCAGTTCTTTTTTATATAAGCTCATTTTGGTAAGAAGGGCATACATCAAGGGACGTCACTAGAAAAGTAGGTTCCAGAAAATGATATTAGATACAACAAGAGCCGCAGTTACCTTATACGCAGAGTGCATAGTGCCCCAAGTTCTAGCAGGACCTCTGAAACCTAAGGTTACTTAAGGCAATGGTTTTTCAAAAGGGGCCCATAAAGGGGGGGGGCGCAGGAAGATGTAGAATTGATGACTGATTTCATTTTTTTTACAAACATAGTACACATTTTTCGTATAAAGGGCGGCGCCTCAGCTAAAAATGAATTAGTGTAGGGGATCTTGGCATAGTCAAGTTTGACAAAACCTGTCTTAAGAAACATTATTGGGCCACCCCAATCTTAGTAGTGGACATGGATACATAACCTACCCCACCCCTTCCCTCTTTTCGTCTGGTCCCTAACATCACTTTTCCAGATAGATATACCAAAAAATACGGCAAATGAAAATAAGGACAAGAATCGATACCGTTAAGGAATATATTGCGGTCTTGCTTCGAGTTTGTCGGTTCCGGTTCTAGAAGTTCAAGAACTCGAACCGCTTGGACCGCTAGTCCGATAAGGGTACAGCCTTAAAGAAAATACATTTGAGCTGAAAACGTCATTTTTTTAGCAAGGAGAAAACAAAATGATGTAAGATTTATAAAAAAAAAAAAAAAAATTGTGTCTACAAACTGAATTGCAGCTGGACCGACATATCCACCCAGATCCGTCCTTAAAAAAAACTTAATACTGGATTGAAAAAAAAAAATGTTTCGGACCGACTCTCAACACTAATACATAGATTAATTTAATAAAAACATGTCTGTAAACACTTTAAAAAAAAGGAAAAATAGGAATTATATTGATGATGCCTATTTACCTTTATATTTGATGTATCAAAATCTATTTATGTATGTAGAATATTTATAACATTATGATATATCGAATGTGAAAGGCCTACAAATGTAGAAAATAAGCAAGTTTAGATTAATATATATATCTTTGAATTTATTGCAAAAATAACTTTGAAAATCATTCAGTTTATGTTAGTAAAGGCAAATGACACAATATATATTTGCCCGCAGGCTTAACCCCAGATTTATTATTATTATTTAAGCCGTAAAACACGAATATGACGATTAAAACTTTCAATTCATGAAGGTTTGGCCTTTAAAGCCTTTAAAAAAATAATTAAGTTTTTAGGGTATTACTAAGATTCAGTGTCATATTTCGACATGAAAAAACGATATATATGAAAATCAAAGTATGTAAATAATAAATTGATAAAAACATTTCAGTATTTAAAAAATGAATTATTTATTACGTTATATTGATTATGCAGGGTGTCCACGATAAATTGGAACTATCTTAAAATTCAACCTGCTTGATAAAAATGGAATTTGGAGTGTATTTGTTAATATGAAAAAGTTAAATATGATATTAAACAATAAATTTATTCAACATGTTCTCCCTCAGCAGCCACCATCTTGTCCATCCTGCCCCTAAAGGATTTGCATGCCCTGATGACTTCCGCGGAATCGACAGCATTCCACTCCCTCGTAATGGAACCCTTTAGGGCCGCGATGCTCTTGTGGCTGACCTTGCACACCTCCCTCTCCAACTTCCCCTACCAGTAGTAATCACACGGATTGAGGTCGGGTGAGTTGGAGGGCCAGGTGTTGCGATCCCAGAAAGTGATGTCGTGGGAGTTGAAGAGGTTAGTGGTCCTCATGGCGATGTGTGCGGGCGCTGAGTCTTGTTGGAATATGAACTCCCTCCCAGCGGCTTTATCCTTCATCCAGGGGATGACGAACTCCTCCATGACTTTGCAGTACCTTATCACGTTAACCCTTTCCTTGGGATGGAAGAAGAAAGGAGGCATCACCTCACCGGTGCTGCAGATGACACCTAGGGTCATCACGGAGGCCGGGAACTTTGTGGGGAAGACTGCAGGGAGCTCTTCTCTCTCCTTGGAAAGCCACCTGTCATTCTGGACGTTGTAGCTTCTGTCGACAGTCCAGTTCTTCTCGTCGAAGAAGAAGATGATTCTTCCTCCATTGGTCTTCAGATCATTGAGGAAACGCTTACCATTGGTGAGTCTGGTGCTCTTCATGGATCACCATTCATAACAAGGATATTGATTCTTAATAATACTAATTTTGTGTCCATCTTGTGCTATAATAATCTAATCTTGTATAATCTATTTATCACTAATTCCTTTTTCTAGTTTTTGGTAGGTATTAATCGGTTCCAGGACTGTTGAATGGTAGAAAAAGATTAGACAGATTAGAAAAAAATTAATTCAGTCCTTTGATCGATCCAACTCTATGTTATATAGACTTACAATTTGAAGATTATGAGATTAGTTACAAGCAGCTATGAGGGTGCGAGGAAGGAAATAAACACAAATTCAACTCCGTATCTAACAAGTACATAGACAGGAATTACTTCGATGTCAACCCTCAATACTACTCAAAGTTCAACAAGGAACTTAAAACTCATCAACAAACTCTCAGTGTACTATTTGTTAATTTTGAGCATGTACAAGAGTGATTACTTTGTAATTAGATGTTTTCTCTTAAAAAAAAAAGCAACTCTTCAAATTATCGACTAGAAATAAATATTGCCCGTGTTTAGATCAATTTTTATACAGCTCTGCTCAAACAACCACGAGCGTATGTAAAATTATACTCCGAGGCTGTAGTTATTTTCTTTAAATAAAGCAGAAAAATAAATACAAACACAAGACAAAGACTTTATCTGAAATAAAATATATATCACGTCACTTTTGTTTTTGCTTTTGACATTAACAGGTAAAGAACTTGAGTAATATAATATTCAGCAATTACATTTAAGGAAATAATAGTTTACTCTGATTGACTCTGTTGGGGATGAAATAGTTATATTTAAATAATAAAAGAAAAGCGGCAAAAAAAAACTTACGAAATAAAAATGCAATAAGGAGTTTGTGCCTAAATTATTTAAAACCAACTTCGAAAAATTAGAATAACAATGACCTGGGAGTGGGACTTTTGTAGAGCTCTATAAAAATACAACTGTAATTTACTTATACCACAAAACCCCATCCTTAAAACGACAAAAAAATGAACTTAGTGCAGAATTTTTTTTACAACGACATATTTCAAGGTGATATATTTTTTTTTATTCATATGCTTTTTGCCTCTTTTTTTGTCTCTCTTCGGTAAAACTAAGTAGCGTGTTCATTTAATAGTGACCCCCAATCAAAATAGGTCTATAATCGGTCAAAGGATCTTTCCCTTGAGTCTGTTAGCCCCACGTTTACAGAACACATCCCTTTTGCTATCCTTGCAATCCTGTATTGAATCAGTTGATTAGATCCTTAACTATATACAGCTACCAAGGTTCCACGAATATAATGCAGAGATCTGATTAATTAGAACGTTGTGTATTCACAGAGGAAGGCTAGATAATATCTAGCCTTCCTTGGTATTCACAAAAAAACATTGAGTAAATTTAAGTTTGGATCAACTTAATATTGTTTTGGCCATGTTTTCTTCTCATGATCTGAGGAATGTTCCTCCCAGTGATCTTATCTCCTCATACTAAATTATAAACATCTAAAGTTATGAAGGAATGAGGCATCCCACCACCTCAAGAGGGATAAGAAGAGCAATTAATCTTCTTACAGACAAATCAATGTCGACTAAGAAAATTACCACAATTTTTAACCACCTCTTGTAACCAACATTCGTTCACAGCCTGTTATTCTAAATGTTGTTATTGTCCTAACCATATTAAATGACAAAGAAAAAAATAGTCAAAAGGGGATTTTCAAAAATAATTTATCTCATTTGACGGGTTTTTTATTAATTAAAATGTCCCCGCAGAACGAAAATTTCATATAACCAGGATTTTTCTTGTTCCCAGAACCTCCAAGACATGGGGGGAAATAAATATTTCGAAGTCTTATTTCATAAAATATTGTAACAACCCTAGTAGTAGTCTAATTCAATTCTCGGAAATACAAAAAATCATCATCAATAAGCCTTTTCATATGAATAAAATTACTTTTGAAAATAAAAAATTCCCCCACACAGTATTAGTACCATCATTTTAAATTTTATTATTCAGGAAACGTGTAATAGTAGATATGTGGTATGAACAATTTTCCAGAACTCAGAGTGAGGGGAAGGGGAGAATAATGGGGCCAAAAAGACGGTGTATGTAAATCCCTATTAACTTAATCTAACGAGATGAAAAATCAACATTAATGAAAACTTATATAGTTACATAATACAAAATTACCAATTAGACTGTTTGAGAATTGCAGTCACAACGGAATTTTAAAGGAAGAGTAGAATTTTCTTATGACTTAGATCAATTTAAGCAAATGTAGATAAATAATATTTCTGAACTCGTTGAACTTAAAGATTTGGTGATTGTGAGATATGAAGACGACATTTCAGCGTTCTGGAATCTTTTATCTGACTTTTATTTGTTAACCAATAGTTTAAATTCATAACCAAGTACGGACTTTGATTCAAACAGACAAATTGTTATTGCACGTCATCTAGCGGTTGCATTTTAAACTACCACTTTTTTGACGTTTGGCAGCTGTAGTAAAATTCTGATTGTGTCTAATATTTTGTAAAAAGTCTCCGGAGTACGAAATGGTTAAGTTGACGCTCGAAGAAAATTGGGAACTACTGAAGACTTACTTCCAAAATGGAGAGTCTTCAAACGAAACTGCAAGAAAATTACGCACAAAATTTGGTTGAAATAAAGCGCCTTCCAGGTAGTTTGTGGATAAATTTGTGAAGCGTGTGCACGAAACTGGTTCGTTGATGGATCAAACAACGCGTTCCCGTGTTCGTCCAGTAAGCTCAATCGAAAACATTGCTGCTGTTGCCGAAAGTGTAAGTCAAAACCCATCGACATCAACTCGACATCGTTCACAGGAATTGGACATTTCTCGCACGTCTCTCTGCAACGAATTTTGACGAAAGACCTCGATCTGAAGCTATACAAAGTCCAATTAGTGCAGGAACTGAAGCCACACAACCATCCGACGCGTTTTCGGTTCACCCAATGGGCCGAAGACCGCTTGATCAAAAATGAACATTTTTACCGAAAAATCATCTTTTCGGATGAGGCGCATTTCCACCTCGGCGGATATGTCAATAAACAAAACTTTTAGAATTTGGGGATCAGAAAATCTGCACGCAACTTTGGAAAAACCTATGCATCCTCAACAGGTGACTGCTTGGTGCGGAATGTGGACCGGCGGCATCATCGGGCCGTTTTTCTTCGAAAACAAGCAAGGAGCTAAAAAAAGAAACCGAAAATGTGCTTGGTAACCTTGGCAATTTGAAAAATGTTTTGGAGGCTTAGCTATCATGACGTTTCATTAGATCAGCTGTGACGAGGGAAGAAGGAAATAAACAAGGACATTGGCAAGGATTCGTCCAATACATATTCTCAATTCTAGTCTGAGTCCAACAAGGACTTCTTACAATTACTACAACTCCACAACAAATCCCCAAGGTTACTCTGCGTCTTTTATGAGCATACGCAAATGTTCAATCAGGGGTTGAATATAACTGAGGGTTTGTAATAGAAAAAGGACGTTGACTATTTAGGAGTCAAATAATAATAACAACAGCTGAGGTAAAGACATAATATTCCTTTACCTACTCCAAAAACTAAAAATAAAACGGGCGACCTACAAAATATACCAGATGTTCATATCGAATTATTTATGTACAAGACATTAGCTTAAATTGACCCAGATAATGAGAAAGTACTTTCCTCTATTTAAAATTCCATCGTGACTGCAATTCTGGAATAATCTCATATTTTTATTCACTGTATATTACATAAATTCCCATCTTCACTATCTTGTTTATTTATCAACATCATTCAAGAAAACACATAAATAAATGTCTGTCTGTATGTACATTCAACATTTATTCGAGTATAAGAAATGTCTTGTAGTTGTAGTTTATACTAATAAAAAATAGAAAAATGAGAACCATTAGTATGTTTTCCTAACATTCTTCTCTGAATCTTTATGCTGAATGGTAGTCCTATGTAATATACTGTACATATACACATTTATAAAATAAACAATTCCTTGGAATTGTTCAAAATTCACCCAATAACGTTTTTAAATTAGTTATTAATGAAACTAGCCCATGGTATACACTAACAAGGGATGGAGCTCCCAAAATAAACCATTAACTTAGCTGTCGTAACAAACATAGCTAAGTGCACTAAGAAAATCATAATTTTTTTTTTGAAATTTGCATACTTTGAAGTTTTTTTTGAGATGAATAATTATGTCAAAAATGATTTGTAACAGATAGACAATTTTTTTCTGTTATAATTTTCTCAATTTGATCCTTCTTTTTTGTAACAAAATTATTCGTAAATACAGATAATATTATTCCAGCGATGATGCATTATGCTTTTCTTACAGAAACTATTACCAAATCTGTATTTTTCTTTGACAATTATATTCATTAAGTCTAACAAATCCATTTACTAAATAATGACAGCAGCACATAAAGATAAATTCCTTTCTGAATTTACAAATAATAATGAGTTATATTTGTAAAAATTGTTGTTCCTAAATTCTTCATATGAGTTGCTTACAAATAAAAACTTTCTTATTTAACATTCCGGATGGTACACAGAGGTCACTTACGTCATGTATGTATCTTAGCAGCAGGACTTTAATCAATATATATATTATATGTATAAACTTAATAATAAATACACGAAACGAGAGCACGTTAATATAATAATGTCATTTATTATCCTTATAATTATGTAGCATATTTATTTAATAGGTGTATGAATGAATACTTTTTAAATTCACTAGTAATTAATTTAGTATTTAAGAGACTAACAAATAAATTTTCATCATTACAGTAGTATACATAAAGTCACTCATTAGTATATATAATAAAATTAATTATAAAAGAAATTAGGGCATTTTATTATGTGACCATGAGATACAATATGAGTATTGCGTGAGGTTGATACAATTTGACTTAATTGAGTAAAACACCCGTTCTTCAGCAAAAAAAAAAATTGCTAATTGTCGTGAAAAAGTCTTTCAAATGAAACATTGACTCAACTTAAGAGTCATGTAGTGAGAATTCAATCAATATAAATGTATTGAAAACACGTCACCAGGTGCACTATACAGGATCGTTCCGGTAAATCCGGACTACTTTTGACTGTATCCTGATCAATAAGGGAACCTCGAAAAGGTTAGAAATTTTATTTACATGTTCTAATAATACAAAAGAAAAATTATTTGAATGGGTTTGCCTTTTTTACCAGTCATTCGCTCGATACAAGGCCGAAAGGATTTGCAGGCCTTGACCACTTTCGTGGGGAAGACTTTGTTCCAGTACTTGAAGATGGAGTGCTTATTCTAGTCGATAATTTCATATGAATTGAATGAGATTTTCCTCTCTAAATCCCCCTATATAGAAGTAATCCAGGAGATTCATATAGGGGGAGTTTGAGCACCAGGGTTCGACACCTTCTCTTCTTTAAATAATTTTTGGGTCTAGCTGGCCTTGTGAGAGGGACCAAGTCTTGTTGAAACAGGAACTCGACAACATTGGCCTCAGGTTCCATCCAAGGTATTACTTGGTAAAACAGAAGTACCTGTCGGCACCCACCCTCTTCTGAGGCTCAAAGGAGATGATGGCATGAAGCTGCTGTTGCTCTCAATGACCCTAAGTATCATAATACACACCGGAAACTTGGTTTTAAAGACGCTAGGGGCATTAGCGTCTCTCTGTGCCCAACTATAATTCCTGATGTTGTGGGATCTGTCGACAATCCATTGGTTCTAATCCGAATAAAGGATGATTCAGCTACCATGGGATACATGGCCCTGGAGACTGTTGCACTGCTTACTTGCGCTTTTTGGCAAGAAAGTTAATCAGAGTCCGAGAAGATGACTTCAATGAACGTTTGAGGCCTATGATGAATATGAGAGTGGGTTTTTATCACTCTTGGACTTGTGGGCCTTTCTTTAATATACCCCCTCCTCCTTCAATCAGTTGTAGACGTCGTAGACTCTTTGGATATCTGATCATCTTCTTGATGTACGATGGGCTGTGTCCCGTGGAAGCAAATTCGATGATGGTGTTCCTTCGGGTCTCCTACATTCTAAATACTTTTTTGAATTAAAGGTTGCACAACTTACTTAGAGCCAAGGCTCAACCTCTCACTTTAAAATGGGAATAACCCAGTTAAATACGTTCATTATTGTCTAGGATGTAGTTAAATATAATTGCCTGAACGACCCTGTTTATTGTGCTCCTTGATCCATACACCAACATCAATATAGTATAAAGAAAAAAAGGGAATATAATACAGAGAGCAATGTATATAATCTTGAAATCTCACAGGTGTTCAGTTCAATTCATATTTAAAAAAGAAAAAAAAGCTGAAAGTACTTCACATAAAATTTAAAAAAAATCAATGTGACTTAATATGTGCTTCAGAAACGAGCTAAGGTACTCCCTCCCTCATCAACTCATACAAATATTTTTTCTTGATGTGTGCTCATAAAAAACGGAGGGTAACACCAAGGATTTGCTAGATTGTTATCTATATATATAAAAGAGAGATTGTGTTTGTGTGTGTGTGTGTGTAGATGTCCCTATACGTTCCCACACCGTTCAACTTAGGGTCCTTAAATTTTGCATGGGTCCCTCTTTTGAGCTCCAACGGTGGTGACAATTTTTTTTTTTCGCCCAAAACACAAAAACCGTTTTTTGCAGCTCATGAAGACTAGATAGGGGTTGAGTTACATATTTATCAAAAAGAGATTGACGTTTCAAACAACAACTATAACAATAACTACGTTTTGTAAAATTTAAAACTTCTTAGAAAATATTTGATTAATTTGTCAAAATTATTCCAAGATGAGTCTTGTTATTGTTGGGGAATCCTCAAGGTTAAATCAGTGAATCTATGTGCAGCTGATATAAAGATAGTCTTTAAATATCTTCTGTCAATTCCCCTATCTTCTATTAGCTGTTGAGCAATAAAAGCTTTAAAGTTACTGATGGCTGCACTAATTGCTTTTTCTTCATATGAACTCTGTTTCCTGTTAGACAAAATACCAAATAGCACACATACTTCCCAATATATTGTCTCAAAGCCAAAAAATACTTGGAATTAAGTGATATATAATCTTTCATAAGTTCTCAGAACTAGACAGCAAACTAAGCGTGTTAGATATCGTTATACAATATTCTTTCACAGTTTTTACTAGATAATAAAAATCCAATCAAACTAGTGGATACCTGAAATTGGGAGGAGAGCTTCCGGCTATCATTGATGCATTTCAAAAAACGTATAAACCTATTCTCCTATCTTTGAGTAAGATATATGCTCCTTATATATTCCTTAGTGATAAGATATGCATCAGTAGATTTCAAAACTTCAGAATAAATTTTAGAGTTAGAGGAAAATGCTACTTTGCTGATCTCTGCAAAAGGTAAGTATGAACGTCCTCGTTAATGATAAAAGTTTCCAGTGCTCTCCGTTGTTTTTGAAGAATATTAAATAATTTCTTCTTGTTTGCATTTTAGTGGATGACGACTATTGTACTATTGGAATCAAAGACAAGTGATTTAATCCATATGATAGAATAAATTATTTCTTTAAAGAGGATCTTCTTCAACTTTTAAAATAGCATTATGTATGAAAAAAATCATAATTATATTTAAGAATCTATACATTTATTTTATCGTGCATTTTTAAATTAATTTATATCTAAGATATACATAATATAATTCATTTTTTAGAAGGAGATGTTAACACACTCACGACTTATTAATTTAAAAAAAAAGAAAAAAGAACGAGATCAACCGTTTTTCCTTCTTTCATCGATTATTTTTTTTCTTCACACAATTCCCTACTTTAGTTATCAAAACAATGATTGAAACATAATGGATTCGTGCTTCCTTTCCTTCCTTCTTATTGCCTTATTATCTCTCTTACTTTTCTAATATTTTCGTGTATATATATATATATATATGTGTATGTAAAGTACAGTCGTTACCTTTTATCAGCCGTATATATAGCCGTGTATTTTATATATATATCAGAGTAGTGTATTATGTATTAATAAGAATATATGTGTTCCTATTAAACAATCCTTGCCTTATTCCTCCACGTCTCCTTTCTCTCCTCATTTCTCTCGGTCGTCCTGGATTCCTTTATATAAATAGTTTGTGTCTCTTCAACCTCATCAAGACACAAACCATTCTATCTCTCAACCCTCCCCCCTCCCAAAAAAAAAAAAAAAAAAAAAATTAACAAGAACAAGAAGAAAAATCCCGTTCCTAACAGCTTACGGTTAGCCTATTACCCCACAAATTGTGGGCCACAAAATAAACACGCCAGGTTTTAGAACACATACTTAAAGATTATACTTCTGAAAAAATTTATCCAGCTAGAGTTGTGGATCATATGAACTGCAAGTATGTGAAAAAAGATATGTGTAAAATAGCATGGCAACTCTGAAATTAACAAGCTATGAGGGGAAATAAATATACACCAATCCCATATCAGATCTGGCAATACAACTCCTCAATAAATATTTTAATGATGGCAGCTTTGAGAAGTATAAAACAAAATGAATAAATAAATATTTATCTATGGATTTAATGGAAGTCCTTTATTGATATATTTAAATTAATTAATTAAAATTCAAATTTTAACTAATAGCTTTTTGAGTTCATAATACGTAGAGTGAACTGCTTTAAATAAAAAAAAAGTCAACTAATGAAAACAACTGAAATGAAAATAAATTGTGTATTTTGTTTATTTCAAAAAAGATAAAAAATAAGGAATATGAGAATAAAAATTAACAACTGACATATGAACTATTTATGTATTGGAGATTTCTGACTAAAAAAAGGATCTGTGTAAAGAAAAAACTAAGTTCATTGATTAGAAAAGGAAAAATAGTTGATGTGTGTGCGTTTTTTCTTTGTTGTTCATTATTGAACAAGTCGTGGTGTGTTAACATCTTCCTCTGAAAGAAGAATTATTGTCTATCTTTGGTGTAACTTGATTTAAAAATGCATAATAAAAGAAATATACATAAATGAATTCATATATAATATGACATTTTCCTGTCACACATAATATCTTTAATATATCTAGAAGGTTTTCCTCTTTAAAGCAGTAATTCGTTTTCTTCCACCAAAATCATAAAGAAGGCAGCTGATATTAACAAAGGTCTTAATTCAGTCGTACCCTCAGCTTTCTCTTCAAGTTCTTACACACATCCCATATATATTTATGACATACATTTTTCATATAACTTATTCAAAGTCTATTCAGGTACAGATTGTATGTTTTTGCTCTCGAAACACTTTGTGTGTACTTACAATTAATAATTATTAGTTAACTTATTGATATATTTATAAAATTATAATTTTTATAAATATGAACATTAGAGTGTAAAAGTAATTACTAAAGTGGGGGATGGAGTATCGCCCAGATACTTTTTATTTTGTATTTTATTTCTCCAAACAATAAAATAACCATCAAACGTCTAAAAAAAAGCGTTTTGATTTTGACATCTATAAAACGTCGAAAAAAAAAGGAAATTTTGATGTTTTTTTTTTAAAGTTATCAATTTGAATCCAGTTACAGGATTTTGATTTATGAAGTAATATAAATAAAACATATAGTTTGCAACAACATTTTACAATCTTTCTCTAACTTGCTTCAAGGGATGAGTATTTTAGTTCCAAACATGTCCCAATAAATATATATTCTGCTTTTGTACCGCGTATAACGTGCCTTTCTTTAGACGTTTCTATTCATTTTTACTACGTAAAGCTTGTTTTTTTTTTTTTTTTTTTTTTTTTTGTAATTGTCTAATATATTATTGTCAAATATACTTACGTTTTTCATTTATGCCAAATAAGACAACCTATTTTATTAGTTTATAATTTTGGAATACAAAAACTGTCAATTAAACTTTTAAAAATACGACCTTTTATTTCTTATTCCTTAATTTCTAAGGTTGATTTGCTTCTATTTAAGCATATTTTTATTTTATATTCTAAAAGTTTGATATTTTTTATTTATTATTTTCTTGTTTAGAAGAATAAAATGTAAAATAAAAAATATCCGGCATTATCAAATTTCCAACTTTTGTCATTTCGGTACAGTCTAATAAACATACTGAAAAATATTGAGCTAGATAATAAGTAAAAGTGATGTAACAGATCCTTAAATAACAGTTCCAGGTTCTAATGTGGTTCTTTACAGAAAATAGTTCATTTTCTTAAAGGATCATCATATGGGCAGTGCTAACTCTCATAACGAATTTAATATGTTGTAGGGATAAGTTATAACTATTATTGAAGGAGAATAATTTTCTACGCTAAAATTTACAATATAAATAGTTTTTGAATCTAAGAATGATTCCCCTGAATCAATAAAAATAAAAACACAATACATCTTTATAATTATTATTTTATAAATATCCATACGTTACATAGAAACCCATACAAAATAAAAAAATTACAACAATACACTTACTTTTTTAATGTTTTCCCCAGATTTATTATTTTTTGGCTGTCTTCGTTTTTTCGTTTGAAAATAAATAAAACAATTTAGAAGCAACAAAATTCAAAAAAAGTTAAAAACTCATGGCCATTGGCACACTTGCAGTGGACTATCCATGTCACATACAGGGTGTCCACAATAAATTGGAACTATCTTAAAATTCAACCTGCTTGATAAAAATGGAATTTGAAGTGTATTTGTTAATATGAAAAAGTTAGACATGATATTAAACAATAAATTTATTCAACTTGTCCTCCCTCAGCAGCCACCATCTTCTCCGTCCTGCCCCTAAAGGATTTGCATGTCCTGATGACTTCCGCGGAATCGACAGCATTCCACTCCCTCGTAATGGAGCCCTTCAGGGCCACGATGCTCTTGTGGCTGACCTTGCACACCTCCCTCTTCAACTTTCCCTACCAGTAGTAATCACACGGATTGAGGTCGGGTGAGTTGGAGGGCCAGGTGTTGCGATCCCAGAAAGTGATGTCGTGGGAGTAGAAGAGGTTAGTGGTCCTCATGGCGATGTGTGCGGGCGCTGAGTCTTGTTGGAATATGAACTCCCTCCCAGCGGCCGTATCCTTCATCCAGGGGATGACGAACTCCTCAATGACTTCGCAGTACCTTCTCGCGTTAACCCTTTCCTTGGGATTGAAGAAGAAAGGAGGCATCCCTCACCGGTGCTGCGGATGTCACCCAGGGTCATCACAGAGGCTGGGAACTTTGTGGTGAATACCGCAGGGACCTCTTCTCTCTCCTTGGTAAGCCACCTGTCATTCTGGACGTTGTAGCTTCTGTCGACAGTCCAGTTTTTCTCGTCGGAGAAGAAGATGATTCTTCCTCCATGGCTCTTCAGGTCATTGAGGATATGCTTACTGTTGGTGAGCTTGGTGGCTTTCATGGATGCCGTGAGGATGTGTTGTTTGGCCATTCGGTATGACCTGTATCCGAGGTCCTCATTCACAGCCTTGGAGGCCAGCTGCTTGCTCACTCCACGGTTCTTGGCCAACCTGGACAAGGAAGTCCCTGGCAAAGCCTTGATGTACTTCTAGAGGCCTTCAAGGAAGCGGGGAGTGCGGATTCGGTCACTTCTTATGTTGTGGTCCTTGTGGCAGACCTTCCCCTCAACCTCCCAGGCATTGAAGACCCGGTACACCGTGGTCTTGGGGTAGTTAAGAAGTTTGTTGATAGCAGAGGGCTTGTGTCCCACGCGAGCCAATTCGAGGATGGCGTCTCTCCTTGCTTGTTCCATGATGACTATTGTTTGTTTTCCAAACAATTGTGGTGGAAGTTATAGTGTATTGTTCACACAACCTTATATATTAGTATGATTTAACCCCGAATATCCACATTATGGATCTGGATGAAGTTTAAAGTAGTTCCAATTTATCGTGGACACCCTGTAGTCTTGATACATCAGTATTTCTTTTAGACAAGATATAAATACATTTCTAGGATCTTTATAAGAAAAAAGACAATTTTTTACAATATCACAATCAAATATAAACTTTAGTAAATTGGTCAAGAGGTTACCATCTCTTGGTAAAGAATGAAAGGACACATTTTGATCCTCAGGTTCAAGTTCATGAGCAGTAGATCCTTGCTTGACTTTGTTGCTTGAATTGCAACCAGGACAGTAGAAATATATTTTGCAAGATCTAAAAAGTAAAAATTGATGGTAATAACTAATATATATCATGAATATATATAATAATATATTCAGGGTTGTGTAGTCCGTGTTCTAAAAACATCATAAGACTCCACAGCCATATAATAACTAGGGAAGTGTGACTCAATCATCAAAAATATTTATCATTGCAAACATTCGATGTTACTTCGTAATGTAGTAGTAAATAAATGGACACTTATGACAGGGCTGGATCTATCATAATGACTGAAGGGGCTGAAACCCTAGAGCCACACGCTGCACTTACTACAAAAAGTGCTTAATAGGTCCAGCGTCCTCCAACCTCCGTAGAGGAATTGCTGAAAACCTCAGCATTCATCTCCCCTACACTATGGGGATCCTGGACGACGTTGATCCGGCCCTGGAGCTTGGAGTTGACCAATTGTCTGATACAGAAAGAACTTGACATAATAATTAAAATCTTACCCCTCTCCTTCAATTATAATCGAATCACCTCAAGAGAAACCTCAGGATACTTTTAATAACTAAATAAAAAGGAAAAACAACGTGGTTCTACTAGGATAGTAAACAAAAACAGTACGTTCTCCACCTTTATAGTACTCCTTGCAGAGGGATATTTTATTCCTACTTTTTCTTTAGTAACTACGAATGTGAATCCTCATGCAACCTCGTGGGGTAAATATTTCATGAATCATAACATAACCATGAGAGGGAAGAGTTTGAATCAAGTGACTCGGTAGTTTTGGTTTATCGGTGATTTATGTGGATATGTTCGACAGAAATTCCTATAATGGATCTTTATCCACCTATTGTTCTGATGAAATCCACATCTTCTCATTTTAATATCATAAGAATACGCTTTGATGTTCAGGGATCTCGAACCTTCAACACAAGATCTTTGTCTTACTCATTCGCTCTTATCTCCTCTAACGGGCGGATCATTCATTGTAGAGATACATTTTAAAATAAATTATCGATATAGTGACTTCCAATCTCGTAGATCATCACTACAAAAATACGTTAGTTGCTCAAGGTTTTTTTATGTAATCCTCTTAAACAGATGAATTTCTTTCAAGACTTAGAGCAAGAATAATCAAATAACTGACCCAATAAGGAACCGGGGAGTTATCTTCCTCCATTCAAAGCTACTCCATTGAAAATCCTGAATATATTAATAATAAATTCACCTCTATTTTGTATTCTACTCTTTTGAAGGAGTCCTGATTTGTCCTTAATAAACATAACAAACCAATTACTCATCTCTAACACAATGATAAGTGGTATCAATTTCATTTAGATGGCGGAACGTTGAATGTAAATATAAGTCATATTAGAGGAAAGAGTTTGTATTGAGCTACTCGGTAGTTCTAGTTTATCCCTGATGTAAATGGATTGTTTCTTCGGTAAATTAGAATATATGTATCTACATCCACTCATTAATCTATTGAAATCATTACTTTTCAATTGTATATTCTAGACACTCGCCTCCTCCTTAAATTTGATGTACAGAGTTTGGAGTAAGATATCATGGCTCAATCTTTGGATATCATCATCTTTATTTAAATCAATGACACGGTCCCCTAGTACAAAAGCTTGCTCTGTTTGAATGATGGCTTCATTTTCACTTGATATCCAAGTAGATGTAGCGTCTTTAGAAGCATATCTTTGACATTTCCGTGTCTGAATGGAGATATATTTTGGAAGATTTGATATGAACAGCGAAAGGCACCAAATAACCTTACTGAAGTTTGTTCTTCAATTCCCTGCGGCTGTATCTTGTATTTTCGATATCCCTTCATTTTTTCATACTCTCACAGACAAATCACCAAACTGAAAAAATAGTGAGCAAACCCTTGAATAATCAGAAGGTACTTCGTCGTCTAAGAATAACTCTTAGACAGGAACTTTTTGAGTATTCCTACTGTAGGGAAGAATGAAGTGATATAGAGATATTCGTGGAATCAGTTTAATTGCCAAAATATAGCACTCACCCTCATTAAGGGCTGCATTTTTTTAATTTTTTCCGAAAAAGAAGGCTTCTGTCTTCCATTCTTAGGATTGTGTGGTATTTAGCAATATAATTTAAATATTCGGACATAAAATTTTTACAGTTTCTGTGTATATACGTGCGGGCAAGAAAAAGTTCAAATTATTAACTGGGGCGCCGCATTACTAAAGAGTCTTGCTCGAATCGAGAGAATCGAAATTTCCGAAGAAAATTGCAAAAAACTGTGTTTTTACTATTTAAAAAAGTCATTTAAAGCTTTTATTGACTTTGTAAAGAGGAACACAAACCTACACAAATCAAAAACTTGCAAAACACAAAATTTATGGTGAATAATGTCGTCCAAAAAATAACACTCGATAGCTGGTTTCTTTTTGCAAATAATAAGTCCAAAAACATTGTTTTATGGCATTTCTGTATAAAAATTGACGTTTGATGAAAATAAATAGAAAATTATTCTGAAAATGACAGATATTTCAGTTAGATATCAATTTTTATTTGTCAAATTTATACGCAAACAAATCAGCAAACAAATTTTTACAAACTATTACAGATCAAATATTCTATGGTCTTTTTACATTTTTTTATTGTGAAAAAAACAAAAAAAAACAAAAAAATACAACAGAAAATGCAATTCTCACCGATTTTTTATTTTGTCCATAACTTTCTTGATTTTGAACAAATTTACAAAACGTTCTGATTTGTATTGTTGTTTTATGAGACGCCAGTCACTTTTTGAATTATAACTTAACCCCTTATCTAGTTGCCTTGAGCTCAATTTTTTGTTTTGCGTAAAGAATAAGGCCCACTTGGATATTGTCCCTGAAAATCGATACACCGTCTATACCTGACCAGCTTCAAAAGAGGCACCCATGCAAAGTTTTACCCTTCTAGAAGCCAAGAGTGTGGGCACCTTAAATATATATATATATATAAGATTATAATAGACATAGCTCAAAATAATTGGATTTAAAAAAACCACGAAAATTAAGACGGTTACCTTGAAAATTTGAAGAATGTTGGGGAGAAGAACAGCTATTAGATGAGGGGATTAAATAAAACACCCAACTCCGTATCTAGCAATGATATAGGCAAAAGATACTCCGATGCTGATCCTCAATTCTAATCCAAGTCTAACAAGGACTTACACTTATAACTCGGCAAATAATCCTCAATGTTGCTCTTTGTCTTTCACACACTAGTGATTATTTTATACTTATATGTTCTCTCTTCAAGATTAAACGAAGATGATAACAGCTTGGAAAAATAAAAAATAACTTTTTTAGGTTGCAACTACAATAAGATTATCTTGCATTATCACATTTTTTGAGCCTTAGAATAAAAAGCACCTATTGTCCAATTTAAACACAGATAACTCGATTTATAAATATGATACAGACATTTTAAAAGTAGTTTTAGAATGTTTTAACATTCGGCTTTAAAATATATTAACATAATTTATACCTATCTTCAACACCAAAGTCTTAAAATAGCTTTGAAGCTTAAAAATAGCAGAAATAACAAAAAATGTATGGCCTATTTCTGAGCCACAATACTTTGAGAAAAAAATAAGACCATATTTGGAATCAAAGTCTATTAAATTGAGGATATACTGTTTTCGTACCATTTCTGCTGTTGGACAGTGTAATTGTTCATTCCACATTCAATCACCCAAACATACATTCAGGGTAAAAATAAAAACTCGGGAGTTTCCAAGACTCTAGAAAATTAACAACGGTTGTAGAAATCCAATATTTACAATAAGAAATAATGAAATTTTAAGTTGTATTTTTAGTTGCCCAGCTTGTTTCTGAAGCATTGCGTGGATATTAACACTGAGTGGTTATCTTGTATGCAGTGAATAAATACTTGATCGTATACAGAAAAGTGTTAAGAGGTACCTTGAAACGGTCAGTTTTGCAGGATTTTACTTTATGACAATGGTTCATGACTTAAAAGGCAATCAGAGTCAAAATAATTTCATAAAAATATGCTTCCATTCTGAACTTCTTTTACGCCCTAATTGTGGCATTTATTTCACAACGAAAAAAGAAATAGAAAGCTTGCACCAATGCTTTGAAACAAAATGACAAAACAAGAATCAATTGATGAATTTATGTACAAACTTTGATGGCTACAAACATTTTTTTTTTGTTTGCTGAGGGTGCAATGAATTATTTATCTATTCATTATGACGTCACCTCTTAAAAATTCAGCGTTTTAATTGAATTAACAATATAATTATGTGAAGAAAAGAAAAAACGATAAATTGAAATCATGTAATGTACCTCAAAAGCGACATCTTGTGAAGAAAGTCTTACCCTACTCAAGTAAATCCCCTCAATCTAACAAACACGTTTTGCAGGTCACTTTCTTATAGACAAAACTTGAAGTGATTCCTTCTGTTTCTGAACTTCAGATAACTCCATCGTCGTCTCCTCATGTTAAATTATTTATTTCGAGTGAGTTAAAAGTTTCCACAATTTGCGATCAAATAGCCTAAAAGATGTATTTGCAAGTATGTATAAATTTTGAAAACTTGTATAACTTTTTACAACTATGTATAACTATTGCATGATCTTCCTTGAAACCTTTTAAACTGCAAACAACTTTTAATTTTCGGGGTTTCTTGTATATATATAGTACATATTTGTAATTAAAATTGTGTATAAATACTTAAAAAACTAGAATGGGCACTTGGTAGAGCGCAAACCTCCGCTTAAAATCAATTTCCCTTATTGTGGTCGATTATGCTTTTTAAATCTTTTTCTGAGCTTGACATCTCTAAATTTAATTTTTGTTATGTATCTCAATTTGTTTAAAAGTTATTGTCAATTTTGCATTTTCAACAATTTATATAACCTTGACCTTTGACCAGGGCCTTTACAAATATAACAATTTCCTACTTCTAACTTATAAGTATTAGGGCTGGAACGGTATGGACCGCAGTACACCCTTCACAGTACGCAGTTCGGTACGGTATAATAGTAAAATATTTCTATTTCTTTTGGATAATGTTTTTTTTCTTTTGACTCCAATTTGTAGGAATCATATCAATATTTAAGACGCAAAATATATTTCAGACGCAAAATGTATGTTATATTTTGTACAAAAGTAATAACCAACGCAATTGCTCTGGTTTATTTATATATGTATGTTATAATATATAAACCAAAAAACGAATAATGTAAAGAAATATCGAAACTCTTATAATATCCAAATATTTAACATGTGTTTATAATTACGTAATCCACCAGGGGTAAAAACGTAACGAACCGCAGTACAACTCCGTACCGTAATAAGTATGTAACACTATCCAACATTTCTTGGAATACCTTTCCTGCTAAAGCAATATTTATCATTAAAATTTAAGGTGTAAAACACGAAAATGACTATTAGAATCTGCAACTGCAATAGGTTTGGTCTTCAGAGCCTCCTTTTATAAATCACGTTTTTTTGTGTACTTTTACGATTTATAGCCATATTTCTACATGGTATAGCTATATAAATGAAAATTAAAGGTGATACCAATTGATAAAAAAGTTCCAGCATACTTTTGAATGATAAAAAATCTTAATTTCAGCTAGAATAAGTAGTAATATTGTCAAGATAAATGATTTATATATGCCCCTCCGTCTAATATACAACAGTTTTTTTAAATGACGCGCCTTTGCCCTATTTGTTATACATATATCGATGTTGAACCATAATAACATATTGTAGACAATTGTCTAAAGAATCACTAAATAATAATTAAACAAAGTAAGATAATAGTAAAAAGTAATTTACACCTCAAAACATCCGTTATTAGTAGCAAAGCATAGCCACATTTTTTTTCAAGAATAATTAAAAACATTAAAGTATCAACACCACAAAAATTGAGCAATAGAATGAATACACAAACAGGAAAATAGACATTATAGGGTTTCTTAAGATGGATTTCATAAAGTACATAATACATATGGATCAATTTATATCTCTATAAAAATAGGCCAAGAATTTTCCTTGAAAAAGTATTAAAAGTAGGAGATTCTCTATGGATTCTGCACTGTTCTGTTTTATATGTACATAGATAATTCTTGGATTTTAGGAATAACTCAATATTAAAATGTGAGGGGGAGTAAAAAGTGTGAGTCGATACGGAAATCAGTTTTTGATATATTACTCAGCTTATATTTAGAAATGATAATAAGATCTGTTTTTTTCTTGTTTTTTTTTGTAAAATACAAATCATCAATTTCATAACCGCAGTCAATTGTACTTTGTACTTTTGCATCTAAAATAGGTCAGCTTCCCAGTAGACTCCATTTTACTCTTAAATTGACTCCAAATAATTATATTTTAATTAAAAAAAAGGGTTTAAGAATTTTGGATAATACTCATGTGCCCGAAGAAAATAATGCAACATGTCAAAGCATACTAGGAGATTTTTGATTCAGATAATATGTCAGACTCTGATTAGTTATCTATACTCACCACTCTCAAAAAGTCCGTTCCAATGACTGAAAATCTAATTCAGTATTAACTAAAGTAACCAATTCTACTATGAAAGACGTACAGTAACACAAATGATTTATTGAAAATATATTAAACACAGTGCGGGTTTTTTGTTTATCCGTTCGGAGTCTGTTCCTCTAAGGGCAGCTTCGCCCTTGGTGCAATTATCCAAAGAATTGACTATGGATATCCCAGGATTGAGATGATTTTTACGATCTGGACAAGATCAGATCGCTAAGGATGAAGTTCATTGTGTATACACATACGAAACGAATATAATACCTAATTGTACATAATACGTTGAAAACAACTCTAATCTACTACTTTTGATAAATATCAGAGGCACGAACCGAACCTTGGATGATTATGAAGCTTTATAAGGGGTTTTATAATATTGGATGAATAATTTATTGGTCGATGGAACTTGTATATCAAATAAATGACTATTATCTAATAAGACTTACAATACTGGTAAATTGACCTACTTTATGCCTATTATTGATTTGTTCTACTAATGTAACTTGAAGCCTTCAGCCCATTTATATTTTCTCTATGTTCATGTTTTTGTTTGTACTACTGTTCTAACAAACATAAGTGTATAGTTATTTGAATTAAAAAAGATGTGTTGAACTTTAAAAAAAAAAAAAATATTAATTTTTTTACCCCGCTGTATAATTGGCACGCTTGATGTTTTTTTGAAAGAAAGTAATCTTTCAGATATTATTTTTACCCATATTTCGCCTAAATTTTTTTCATCCTTACTAGTAAAAAGTAAAAATGGCTGTAAAACGTTATGACAGTTAATACATTTCTATCCCAAATATTTATCACCTTTTCAGAGTTACTACGTTAATTGTGGTTATATTTTTTTCTTGTATATCGAAATTGCATAGAGTTTACAACTCTAACCAGTGTTTATCTCCCCTATGTGTCTACCAGCATAATTTTAGATTGTTAATGGTAATATTAGGTATTTTTTACCTATATACTGCCTTTGCTGTTACCCACTTGATACATTTTCTGACATTGTTACAAATATAGTAGTTTTATACGAAATTCTATTAGCACTTACTTTTAATAATATTTTCATGTATGAATGCTTATTGCAATTATCATCAAAAAAAATTATTGCAAATAAACAAAAAGATACGAGTATTAAATTACAGAAGAATTCATTTATTGTCTTGCATCAATTGTAAGCAATATAATCTTTGGTAAATTGAATGTTTGTCAAGTTTGTTACTTACATATAATACTAAAACGATAAAGATATGATATTGTCCGAGCTTTCTCATCAATAGTTCCTCCATGATAGATCCCTTTAAAACTTTATAATATGATTTTATCAGGGAGCATTTGTTTTAATTTTTTGTGGAGGCTTGGTGAAAGGAAGATGAATGCTTTTTTATATGAAAGGTTCCCAAAGTGGTCTTTATCGACCTATAGGGGTTGATATAGTCCACTATGACTATCGACAAACGATGCAGTTAAAACTTTTTTGGATTCTAAGAAGGAAAAAAATGTATGAAAATATCCAATACATAGGAATAGATTAGAAGAAGAGCTTACAATAAATAAATCCAACCTTGCTTGTCATTCATACTCTAAGAAATTTGCATATTCATACATTAAAGAAATTAAAAAATGAGCTTTTACGGATGCACCTTTGATTGCTTTACGGGTTGAAGAAGTATCTGATGTTTTAGTACAAAAAGATTACCGAAATCCCTCAGAGCTATGTAAAAATCAGAAATTTTTATCATATATATTAATAAAGCATTTTCAGAAATGAATGCACAACTTGAACTAAATTTAATAAATATTTTTTTATAAAAAAGGTACTATAATATAAAAGAATATTGCAGCATCCGCATTACTGTCCAAATCTATAGTTTTCAAATTCAGTGGATAAATATTAGGTAGGGGAAAAAGTGATTTCTTTTTTCCTGCACTAATTTTTTTAAAGCTCAGTATTGGTCACATCAGATCATAGGATAAATCGTTGTAAAAGGTGTAAATGTATACTATCAACACTTTTGGAAAGTATTGCGCCTTACCATATTAGTCGTGAATTATCGTACTTCAAGTATGGAGGTCTCAGAGACAGAAATTCGCCATATTTTACATTTTACTACCTGAAAGCGAGAAAATTTACGATATATACAGGGCCGATACTCTTTCAGTTCATGTTGTACAGCAGTGGGTCGAGCAATTACCCCCCTCCCCCCTTCTTAATTCTACTCTATTCTATGGGCAACTCGTTCGTTTGAAGATGGCAATCGAACAGAGGCGGCCAGCATTGGTAAATAGGAGACGACAATCCATCATCAAGACAACGCCAGGTCGCACACATATTTGATGACACGCCAGAAGCTCGGATGAGAAGTTCTTATGTTTCCAACCATGTGTATGGTCAACGCGCTTGGGAGTATACATTTGGGCTCAATAGAGGCATGTGAAAATTGGTTGTCCGAGTTTTTTCCCAATAAGGACAAGGGATTTTACCAGAAGGTCATGATAAATTTGGATTCTCGTTGGCATACTTGGTTTCAATCGGATGATTGCAACACTTCTTATAAAGAATTGAAATAAAGCGAAAAAAACTAAATTACTTTTCCTCTAACTGATTATATTCTTTTTCTGACTTCGCCCAGTTCAAATATTTTTAAAGTTTTTGATAGCTTTTGTTCGAGCCTTCACAAAAAAAATAAAAAAAAAAAAAAAAAAAAGTACAAGAATACTGTATGAATTTCTTCACTCTTTTTTGCCAATCCAGCAGATCTCTTTTCGATTTGGCACCCCCTTAATTAAAGAAAAAGAACTTTACATTTCTAAAAGAAAATAAAATGCAAGGTCTTTTTTTCTATTTTTTCCAAGGAAGAAAAAAAACATTTTTAAAGCAGTATTTTTTAATAAATTATACACATAGAAAATAAATTCTCTATTTTTTTTTAAATGATTTAAAAAAAAAGACCAAGAAGATCAATCCTATTTAATATGTTTGTGGGTTATTTAAAAAAAAGATTTTGATATCTTTAAAAAGAAGTAATTTTTAAATGTGCTGAATGCAACTTTTCCCCCAAATGTTCGTGCCCTCGTGAATTTTTATTTTTCCAACCTATAAATATACCACAATGGGGGGGGGGGCTGCATACCTATGGTTATCTCTTAAACAATGAAAGAATAATCATAACTAGTGTTGTATAAGTCGTTATTTATTCGTTCAAGCCAATCCAGTCATTGACACCGGTCCTTAAGATTGAATAAAGTTGAGTGAAGTCATCAAGTACCGATCTTATAAGTTTTAGAACTGTCATGCATGACTGATCTTGACCGATCGAAAGTGAACTGGACGGAACTGACACAATACTAATGATAACCATAGGTGAAAATAATAATGTAATGACCTTTTGTAGTTGCTACCTGAATATGCACATTTTTTTCTCAAGCTGTTGTAATAATTATTTTGTTCATTAACAGAGAAAATATAATCATTCAGTAATCACAAGTTCGTGCAACAAAAAAAAAAAAGGAACCCTGATGGTTTGGTAGAGAGTTATAAGTTTAAGTCCTTGTTTGACTCGGAGTAGAATTGGGAATCGACATCAGAGGTATTCCTTTATATATCATCACTAGATGCGGAGTGGGGCTCGTATATATTTCCTTCATCTCGTAGCTGGTCCCCACAGGCTAATGGCATGACAGCTAAGCTGTTCTTATTCCAAACATATTTCAAATTACTAGGATTTGTTTATTTAGCATAATGGTAGATCATATTATTTTCAACTATGACGAACACACCTTCGGAAAATGTATAGAATTGACAATAATATCCTTTAAAGTCATATTATACATTTATAAAGCTAAAATCTTAATTAATTATAGCCCATCTATTCATTTCCCATAACTTATTTATTTTACAACAAATGCATTTATAAACACTCTCAGTAATTTGCCCCCCCCCCCCTAAATTGTCTAAAAAAACATTAATTCACTTTTGATTATATATTTTTTGTGCATTTCTTTAGTAATTTATAAAAATACATAAAACATAAGCCAAAAGAAAAATGAAAACATACGTTCTAAAAACACAAGCCGGATATAAATGTTGTACATAATTTTATTAGATAAATACATCTATAGGTATGTATCGATATACATATATGCTAAACGTCACTATCCAATTACTAAAGTTGAATAAAAGTGTTTTTTGTCTAAATTTATGTCTATCATGTACATAAAAAAAGTTTTAGCATTTCTTTTTCGAATATAGACCCTTACAAGTTTTTTTTCATCTGACAAAGCAATACTATGTGGCCCGTTAGCCATGAATTAATACTTATTACATTTGTGCCTCTGAGTACTAAAGTAAGTAGGGATGTCAAAGTGGAAATTTTTCTTGTCTGAGAAGAAAATGATTTGACCTCCACTCGACTTCAAAAACTCAGAAGCTTTTTGAACCATTTCAGCCGAACGTTGTACATTCTTTTTGACAACAGTGACCTCTTAACAAGTCACACACTTTTGTCATCTACCGTCTATAGAGAAAATCATTTATTGGAGGGTGAGGAGAAAAAAAGGAACAAAATAATTAGTTTACCTAAGGAAGGATTAATTTCTCATAAGATTGCAAAGGTCCTGCGTCATAAGACTTGAAGAGGTGTTGTACAGGAAAACCAAACCGGAAAGGACCCTTATAGACCAATATAGGTGTTGCTATTCCGGAGGGTTTTTGTCAGCGTGTGAAATAGCTTTTTCGACAACCCCCCAACCCCTCCCCTAATTGAACACCGCTGGGACCATAGTATGCAAACTGGGGCGGTGTGTTTGTTCAAGGCTAAGGTATTTTAGGCCTTTGCTTTTGAAGGACACACTATGGTAGCTTTCTTATTTTTTGTTTTCTTCGTCACTGAGAGTGGCAATGTCAGGAGCAGATAGAGGGATCTATAATGTAATCGTTTTGGCCTTTAATGGCCAAGATGTCAAGTTTTATCACATGCTTTTAAATTTACAGACTATTTGGTTAAAACCTAGAATCCCTTTCCCTGTAAAGTGGCACAGAATAATTCTTCCATGGCATCATGCCTCTTTATTCTCTTCTTTATGTACAATGTGTAAGCTCGTAGTATGTATATGCCTTAAGTTTCTAACTGCTTGAGGGTAGGCCTTACACTTTTTTCCCCTGTGACTTTTTTGTCAGTCTAGTTTGGGCTTAGTCATGGTGGAGGCCCCAACATAATGTGAATAGCCGACCTAATTTTCCAGTCAGACTATGAAACATCTTTGATGGTTTGGATTTTGTACAATTTTTATCAGAGTTTTATTTTAAATTATGGTCTTATTTCAAATTGACAATTTTTGGGAAAGTTCTAATATGCAAAATAATTTCATACTTATAGTTCATGGATTGTTAGTTTGTTGTTTCATTTCGATGAATGAGTTTCAAAAGAAAATTATTATTATTATTTAAAAATATACATATATATTCATTCATTCTAAACAATATATTTATAATCCAACAGAAACATTATTATCATGTTCTGGTTAAAGTAGGGGGAGGGGTAATTTATCAAAATGAGCAAATTAAATTGCAGCCCAACTTTTTAGATGCAAAATGATTTTTTATGCACTCTGGAAAATAATTCCAAATAGTCTTCGAAGTATTTCCTTGGGCTACAATTTGTTTTCCTTCAAAATAAAAAATGAGAAAATGAACTTTAATGAAACCTTTGAAATTCGACAGCATCACTTTAAAATTCAAATTTCTGAAATTTAGCCACATAACTTTAAAATTGATACTTCTGAAAACCTTTACAAATAGAAAGTGTCGTTAAAAAAAGTAATTTCCAAATGCAAAATGATGTAAAAAAAAACGCCCTTTGAAGATTGAAGCTTTACAAACTAACCCCCCCCCCACACACAAATTATAAATCTTGTAGTAAAAATCAGACGGCCCTTTCAATAGTACTGCAATAATGTCAGTTTAATACGCATACAGAGATATTAACTAGTACATTAGTCTAATTTAAGTACTTATTTTTTTGTTTCAAGTAGGTATTACTGATTGACGAATTTTAATTCACATGGCACGCTTTGTGCATTATTAGCATTGCTCAATATTTGAGTGTTGGGATAGACTATTTATTAGTTTAATTCATTATTTTGTTGTAATATCAAAGAACTCAATTATTTATCTCTGGACAATAGTCGAGAGGAAAAAAAGAAGATATCCTTCAGATTTGCAAAACTTTGTCAATATTTGTGGTACCTAACTGAAGAGCTTGTACCATTAGGATTATTTTTTGCTCGAGTTAGAAATGACAATCAAAACATACATGGTATCAAATATACCTTTCAAATCAAATAACCAGAAAGCAAAAAAAAAGTAGTTGATATTTCGAAATTATCTATGTATTTACATGTGTAAAGAGTTCCTAATTTAATTATAATTATAAATGTATATTATCATATCAAGATGATAATTAGTAAAGAAGAAAATAAATAAAAAGTAAAAACTATTATTATTATTCTTCATCTATTCTTAACTGAAGTTTGAAGTCTTCTTTATTTAATAAAGGGTCTATGCGCAATCACTTATTACTTGATACAATGAAAAAGAAGGGAAGTGTCAAAAAAAATTATAAAAAAGATAATCTTTATTTGATTATAAAACTATTTTATCGGTCAACAAGTTTTTTATTAAACCCATATTAAAAAAGTTATTAAAAGTATTTGAAAAAAAATGCAATTGTCCTAGAGGTAAACGTTTTTTTAAACGTAAATTGGCAAAAATAATAAGTATGCCAACTAGGCTATTCTTCCCCGATCTCTTCGATGTAACTCAGAGTTAAAAATTTTTGTATTTATAATTCAATATATTAAGTTTATAAAAGATATTGTGTAAGCTTGAAATTTCAATCTTTTTTGGGAGTAAAATCTGACAGAAATGTTGAGTAATAGAGAAAATTGTGTGACAAAATCAAATGTTTTAGTATCATGTGTAGGAGAAACACCAACAACGAAGTCCCGATTCTGATATCTATTTTATAAGATTAGGCTATAATTTTATTGGAATAATAGTGAACTTTCGATTTGCAATGAATGTTATATGATTTTTTTTTTAAATATTGAACTGTAACGAATGTCTATCAAATAAAGGCTTGGAATAACTAATGATATATTTTTAAATATGATGAGTGATGAGATATACTAATTTTTTCGTTAAAATATTTAATGACTAAGCATTAAATCCATTTCGATGATTATTATTATACAATATTATGGTGAAAATTTACTATTATTTACATTTAAACTTCTAATGTCTTATTTTTTAATTAGTAATATTTGTATATTAAAAAAAACAAAAACTTTCAATTAAATAAAAATTTTCTTGCAAACTTTTTACACCTAAAAAATGGTGTGTTTTGTTAAATGATTATAAGAATATTTTAACAGTATATATATAAATAGTGTGTTTTATTTAAATAAAAAAATGCATCATTAGTCAAAAACAATACCATATTGAAGACATAGATATAATATATTTATTTAATAAAATAGATTAATTTCTCCCCAAAGATCTTAAGAAATTTTCGACGAATACCTTTAAAAAAAAAAAAAAAAACCCCACACCTCCATTGAATACAACTTGATGTAAAATATGACTTATTCAATATCATTTTTTTTACTATTGATAAATAATAATAGTATTTATTGGTCTAATTGAAACTAAATAAAATATTTATTTGAAATAAACTAAGAAACTATTAAACATATAATGAATTTCTCAATCTTAATATGATTAAACAATATTTAGGGGTACGGGAATCTTACATGTTTCTTATGAGCTTTTTGGCTTGGTACTTTCCAAGTTTGGTTGTTGTTGTATGAACAAGTACCCCCCCCATCCAGCTACTAAAGTGTGGCTAGTAATTCATTTGAATCCTTTTTTGCTATAATAGGTTTAGTAAAAAGAAATTTAGTAATGTGTATCTCGCTTTGTATAATTGTATTCAGTTTATCTTAGATGGTGTTATGAAGATTTTGTACTAAAAAACTTATTAGGCAGTTTTGAGATTGTTTGAATCAATATTGTTTGAGTTAAATGATGGACAAAATCAAAGATTATTGGCTAATTTTTGGCAACTGCGGTACTAATATAATATGTGACAAGAATAATGATAACTGTTTTTATAAAAAAAAAAGACTTCAAATTTCTGAACTATCCCCCTTTCTCCTCCTCACTATCCAAAACACAAATCGTGCACACGTCCCTAGTTTTATATTTTAGTCACTATGGCATTGAAAGTATACAAATACCAAAGTCAATTTTAATACAGAAACTGGGAAAGATATACGGTATATTGCTATCGTCAAAACCACTAGTTGAGAAATATAATTAAAATCCGCTAAGTGGTAAAAAATTATATTTGACAAAATTGAATTTCAATTGATCTTTTTTGTAAAAAAAAACTAACAAAACAAACATTTAAAATTATTATCCATGTTAAATCTCTCTCTCTCTCTTTCTTCAAGTGAACATCAATCCAGATGAAAAACTTTTTTTTCCAAACAATAAAAATACATTATTTATTTTTCAACTTTTATTTAAAAACTTTTGTTCGTCAACTATTCAAATAAAATATACTTTTAAATGAACAAAAAGAAAAAAAAATTATACCTTGCACTTGATTTTGAGTATTATTATCATTGTTATTTCAGAATGAAATGAAAATAATCTTTTAAAAATGTCACTTCCATTTATTGCTTCCTCCTCTTTTAGATTTTCATTTTTTTTGTGAGAGCTCTAGGCTTATTTTCTATGAATATTAAACAAAGAAAAAAAAATCCAGAGTGTTTTAAATCTATTAACAATATTTTATTGTTTATGAACGTATAATTTAAGAACATTCGAGGGTGGCTTGAAAAGTTTCCGCCCTCAATGTGAATATGGCAGCATGTGTAAAGCAAAGCTAATCACATCTATTTAGAATCTTTTGACAATTACTCACCAAGGTTTCAACCATTTTGAAAGTGCAATTGTTATGTAAGAGTCCTTTGAATGAGTTGATGTGAGACGTGAGTGTTTTTGGGGAAATGGACAAGATCAAGTTCTGGAGGTGTCATTAAAAATTGGTCTTTGAATGAGTAAACTCTAAAAAGATTTAACAATGGCAGATATATAAAGGCTTGTTGTGGTAAAATTTGACGCGTCTAAGTCAATCCAGTGTGGAGTAACGGAGCCGAAAAGAAAAAATATCTTGTGAACAATTAATTTTTAAAGAAAAACGCCCAGTACGATAAATTTCCTCTAAAATTTAATTTTAGCGTGTACTATGGTGTCCAATTTTTATAATGACCTGTTAATTCGATTTTCTGTTGTATTCTAATGAAAAAATTTGTTTGTTAAGCTTCAGTCTTCAAAGGACGTTTATTGACCTCTATAGTCATTTGGAAATAACTTTTTTTAAGGATATTCTCTATTTGTAAAGAGGTAACTATTGTAAAGTTATGTTGCTGGATTTCAGAAGTTTGTATTTTAAAGTAATGTTGTTGAATTTCAAAAGTTTCATTCAAGTTTATTTTCTCAAGTGATACATAAGAATGTAATCCTTATTTTTCATTTTGAAGAAAAATAAATTGTAACCCAACGAAATACTTCGAATACTAAAAAAATACTCTATTCGTAAAGTAGGGCTAAAATTGAATTTAGACTTTAGCACCCTCCCCCTCAATATATGTAAACAAAACTCATGGTTCATTGACAATAATTATTCGTCGAAGAGTAAAAATGTAATCCAAACTTAATTTTTAGAAAATCATTCAAGTTTGCTTTTTTCTTGACAGACCAAATATATAATTTTTTGAAAAATCCAAATAAATTTTATTGCATTCAAAAGAAGTTTCCATGTAAATCTTTCTCGTCCTTATACACAATAAAAAACACTAATGATTATTTTACAAAATTAAATAGTAATTAAAAGATTATATAACTACATTTTATTTCTTTTTTTAACAACTGGGGGTCTATCCATTCCTTTCAATTGAAAAGAGCATTTACACGGATTAATGAAATACTCCTTTTCAATACATACATTAATATATATATGTGGAGTATGTATATAAGTCCTTTTCTATATTTAGTATATACTCTAAGTATTAGAAGCTTAAGTCCAACTATGTATTAATAAAATAAAATTATATAAAAAATGAAGCCATTAGATGATAAAAGGCTCTGACAAAAGAACTACTAATACTAATAAAAAAAAGCATTAGAAAAGGGATTAAAATTAATACTGAAATTTCCATTTGGCAAAGCTTTTATGATATTATTTAATAATCCTTTTTCAATAAAAAAAATGGCTTCTGATGTATGGGATGGACCAACACTCTCACAACCTCTCATCATATATAGGAAATATCATCCTAATTTACTTCCTAAAAACATGAAAAATCGTTTTTCAGAGAGGAAAATTGCTTAATCTCACACTAAATGTCTTCGCCTTGACAGTCCTGATGTTGGAAACACTACTGGTGGGCGGGATTATTCATAACTTAAAGGATTAGTTTTTCATATCATTCTGAGTTTTAGAGCTGAGAGAGGTATTTAAAGGGTTCTCAAGTTTTAACTTATCTATGTGTGATATTTGTGTATTCAAAAGATGATTAATTATATTTGAATATTATTAGAGATCTGTGAAATGCTGTAATACTATTCATTAAATGTTATTAACTTACATTTCCACCTATATGGTTCTTGTATGGCAGAATATGGCTCTGAATTGTAATAATGTCCTAAAATCGTCCATTTTTGGAAGGCTCTAAATACAAAACCTGAATCCGGAGGTTTTTAACGTAATTATAGCATTTAACGACTTACAATAAACATAATATGAATGTGATGACATGAATTTTGTTATTCATTTCTATTATTACAAGTCACTTCTAATATGTTAAAATATAAATGAAGAAAAATAGGTAGAAACCCCAAAGTTTAAAAATAGGTTTTAGTCCATACTATGATTTTTTTTTGTTGCTTAATTATAATGTATATCAATAAGTAAACATAGGTACCGGCAGTATCAAGCACTTTCCGATGCATTTGTACACTTCTACTTCAAGCATAATACATTATTTATCTTGTTAGAAATGGTAAACAAAACAAAGCATAAATACAAACAAATATAATCGGTTTAATATTACATATTATACTCCACATAGTTAATATAAGTTTTTGTCTTTAGCCCTAGAATGAATAAAGTTTTCTTTTGTGAATGACATTTATTTTTATGTCTCTCTGAATAATTTGGCAGAATACGTTTTATATATTTTCGTATTCAAGTACTTCTCACATTAAATTTAGAAATATTTACTTATTTTATGGATTAACTTACATAAGTATGTAGACTATTGGTGCTCAATCACATGTACTAACAAATATATATAAAGGTCGTTGCTGACCTCCAGATACTTGGACGCAGTGTAGATTGTCCTTGAGAAGACTCCAGTCTGCTTCGCAATCTCCATTCTAAGCAACCCCCTGGTTGAGAAGTGCAGAAATCTCAATTCGTTTCTCGTATTGCTCCACAATCTTGTAATGAAATCAAACAATTTTATTGTATATAGATAGCTGACAATTAGTGTTACTAGTTGGGCTTTTAAAACTTTGAAAAAATTGATATAAGACACCTTAAAAGGACAAATAATAGGCCGATAATTGTGTAACACCTCGTATATATTAGGATTAAAAATATATTTATATTTTTTGACAATAAAAAAAAGTACTTTAAAATTTGAAAGTCCAATAAGTAAAAACACTTCCAATGGATAAATAAAATCCTTTTTTGAATTCGTGAAATCAACGGTCCATTATTTTAAATAACTTACAATATGAAATTTTCTGTTTTTCTTTTTTTTCAACAATAAATATTCTTTGTGGATAAAGTCATTTAAATTCAAAATCATTGGACATTGCCCAAAGAAACTTTATTCTCTGAGGGGTTTAAAAGGTAAGAATGTGTATAATTTCCACAATGTTGACTATTTAGATTCCTCTGTACTTCATTCTAATCAATATACAGAGTGCGACAAGGTTATTTTCCGCTTCATTTTTTTTTTTTGTGCTTATTAAGGTTTCAGGTGACATCTGAAGAAGTTTTCCAATAAATGTGTTGTTTTTCTTGGGCATGTTTTTAATTTGATCAAAATCGAACGAAAAAATGAGTGAACAAGGCAAAGGGTTGTTTCGGATTTTCTTGAAGCAGATGTTGATCCAAAAAGAATTTCAGACAATGTCGGCGTGAAAGGTGAGGACAGTCTGTAACATCAGGTTGGTCAATGCGAATGGGAAAGGAAGGAAGGCAGGAAGTTGAGGAAATTGTTTGAAGCTAAATGAAACTTTTCTCAAGTCCCTGGAAGCCAAGATCAAGGAAGATCCAACAGCATCAATGCACCCCTTGGCTGACGAGTTCAACGTAGACGAGATCACCATCAAAAGGGCAGTTCATGATGACCTCACCCTTAAGAACTTTGTCAGGACTCAAAGATATCTTCTCACCGACAGGATGAAGACCAAAAGGCTTGAGAGATGCAAAAAAGTCCTTAATTACTTGAAGTGTCATCCGTTTACTAGGAATCAGCACAGAGCATCGAATTCGCAAAAAGAAAAGAAAAGTATGTGAAGAAAGTGTTGATGCCGCTGAACTAAGAAAAGAAAAGTTGTCAGTGATAGATCCACTACCGGGCCGTGCAGAATTATCTACCAATTTTTGTTCAGAACATATCGCGTACAATAATGACATTTCGAATGACTTAGAAACAATTTATTCATACATTTTTAGAATAATAAAATAGTTTGTGATCAAATTTAATCAATGTAGCCACCATATGACTCAATGATACTGGTCAGGCGACGTCTGAAGCTACCATAGACTTGCTGGATGTAATCGGGGTCCATGGAGGCCCAGGCCTTGTTGACAGCAGCCGTTAAGGCATTTATGTTCTTGTGTTGTTTTTTTGCAGGCATTGGTCTCCACGTACGCCTAGATAGAGAAGTCTAGTGGGTTCAGATCTGGGCTATGAGGGGGCCAGTAGTCTTGTTGAAAACCCCAAGGAGAGTTGCTGACTATGGATTTGATCCACGGAAGGACCTTGGACGCCAGAATCTTCACATAATCCTCCGCTGTTAATCTGTAGCCAGTGGGGAACCATACCGGCTTCATGGACCTCCCGTTAGAGGCCACGAGACCCAACATGAAGCAGGGTGCTTTGTTGTTACCACATAGCGGTGCTTATCTTGCACATCTCCAAAGCTAACAACAAGGTCATTTTGCATGTTGAAAACAGGATCGACCGTAAAAGTTTTCTCATCTGAAAACATGATGATGCGTCCAGATGAGCTCTTGATATCATTCAAGATTTTCTTGGCACGCTCAAGTCTGACTTCTCGTGACGTTCAGTTAGCAGAGGGCGTTCAGTACGCCTCTGGGAGTTTCCTCCAGCCCTTTTCAATGCCCTTGAAACAGTTGATCTCGACGTTCCCATCTTTCTGGCCATGTCGACAATGGACCTGTTGGGAGTCCTCTTGAACACTGCCTTTACTTGTCTTGTTGAGACAGTGGGCTTCCTGCCATTCTCAGGGGAATGCTTGAGATCACCTTCAGCCTCCAAACGCTTGAAAACGTTGTAAATTGTCTTCAACGAGGCCCCAACCTGTTCCTTAATGTTGTTATGAGGCACCCGCTCGGAGAAGGGCTGCAATTTCGATCCTCATTGTTTCCTGATTGGACATGGTCTCACGTGTGGAAGGATTTTTGTTTATTTTAACAGTAAAAATACGAAACAATCATATTGGTTGCCACAAAACCTCTTAAAAAGTATATTTACATCATCGGTAAATAATTTTGCACGGCCTGGTAGTTGGAGAAATATCCTCTAGATTCGAAAGCCTCCAGAATATTGCAAAGAAATACATCTTTCTCACACCGTTCAAATGGTTAGATAAACAGTATAATTGTAATCTAGATGTTCTTGAAGAGAATATTCAGAGAGAAAACTTTCTCATTGGGAGGGCAAGACTGCAAAATTATTTTGCAGCTGCTGATGCTGAAGAAATGGAAGGGCCTTTTCAACTTCTACAGTTTATTCAAAAATATAATCTTACTGATTCAGAGTCGAATATAGTAATACTTTTAAGAATATTTTAACTCGTACAATTTGTTTTACTAGCTGCGAACGGGGGTTTTCTTAACATAATTTCAATAAGAATTACCTCACGCCAACAATGAGTCAAACAAGGTTAACTGATTTGGCAATACTTTCTATAGAGCGTGACCTTGTGGAAAAAATTGATTTTCATGAGGTTATTCACGAATTTGTGAATCGCAAGGAACGTAAAATCAATTAATAAACTTTTGTTTTTAATTAATTCACCTTCTTTTCTTCAACATAATATTATAGTTTTTTGTGTATAAATATCACAAATAAATTTGAGTGAAATACAGAGATGCTACGTTTTTTTTCTTCCTTGGCAAACCTATATATCTGTATTATTCAGTTTTCGGCTTTTTCAAGTTTTATTAGAATTGGTAGGGGGGCGGCAAAAGGAAGATCCACCCGGGTGGTACATAGGCTAGTTACGCCACTGCATTACGGAACAAGATAAAATTATTAGAAATAAGTTTATTTGTTACTTTATAGGTGAATTACTCTACATCGAGTGATCAAGGTAATCCTGAGTTATTCCAAATAAACATTCATAGCATTTATATATAAATATAATGTAATACATAAATATCCAGAAGAAAAGTTGAACTTGTTGTCACAATAAATTATCAGAATTAATTTGAAATTGAATAAATATCAACCCAACTTCAATAAGTGCTGTGACTTCAGTTTGAGTAGTGTCGATAATAACGATTTGTTGCATTAAAATAGGCAAAATATGGACTAATTAATGTTGAATAATCCACAATTAAGTTTTGTACCATCATATAACTTTAAAATTACTGAGGTTTAAGATACATATTCAAGCAGATATCGTCAATTTTTATATATGTATAAGGAGGATGAGGGATCCTTGATAATAAATTCTTCAAAATTTAACCACAAACATATAATCATCTATGAAATTAAATCAGAAACACTATTTTCAACACTTTAATGAATTAAAAAAGGGAGATCAATACCAAACACAAGAGGTAAGACAATAATGACTCAATGTGAAGTCATCCATGGATAAAAACAGATTCATCAATAAACGCTCTTCTCCAATACAAGAGAAATATGATGAACTAGGAAGGGAACAGACAATCTCATAACTACGTTATGGATATTCCTACGAAAAAATGTCTAGCTTCGATGTGGTTTAATCAAGAGGTCCTTCCTTCATACTCACTAATAAAGGTGATCCATAATTAAAAGTTAGATCTGAAAGGAATAAAAGGAAATCTTGTATAAAATTATATCTTTCTTCGATAGAATAGAATCTTTTGGAGAACTCTTTTAAGTTTCACATCCAAAAAATGAATTTTTTCGACAAAATCTTTCATCAAACGATCCACAATTTTATGATTGATAAATTAAATCCCAAATAGGGATTTTCAATGGACGATCAGATCAGTCCCTATCTCCCCGTTCATGATTAATCACTTTTTAACCAGAATTAATTCTTCTCTTCTACAATTGTGATTTATTCGAAATTTTTATTATTTATTTTAAAAGTTTTGATAATGAGGTGGGGTGGCTTGTGTCTATCCAGATGTTAAGCAATCCGTGATATGTCATATGAATAGGGCTGGCCATCGAGCGAGTGCGTGTAAAAAGCGGGAAAGAGACATATGGTACTATTGATTAAAAGTTACGGGTTTGGAGGGTAGAATTTCACGTGACGTTGGTATAAAAATGAGAATATTCCATTTTTCATATTACACTAGACGAGTGAATATAAAAAGTAGTTGAAATTTTCAAATTCAGGAAGGAATACTTGATTTACTTTGTGAAAATCATGAAAAAATTCCAAAATTCTATATTATAGATTTATTAACAAATATTAATAAAAGTCGCTAATATGATATGTGATACAATAAGTAGTCAAAAGCTTATGATTATCACTTAACCCGTAGCAGTGGATTACTAGTAAATTTAGACATTCCGTCTCCAGTCCCTCCAGCTTTTTTTAATGAATTCTGATGTCAGGGCTGGCTAAACAATGCAACATCCCTAGAACACCTTCAGGACGCACTGCAATAGGATACCTAGTCCGTCAATCTATTGGAAGGGCACCAAAAGTTAAAGTTATTTTTACATGTGTCAGTACTGATTGTATGTTTTATATGAAGTGGAGCAATAAATGTTTTCTATAAATTAATTACTAGTAAATTAAAGTATTATAACGAAAAATATTAATTATAAATTTTTATAGTAGCTATACACAGAAAGTGAAACAAATTAATAAATAAAAACGACACTAAATATTAAGAATGGATTCAACAAATTATTCAGGACAAATGTAAATTGTAAATGTAGTAAAATAATGAGACATTTTTATACAGAAAAAAATATACTAGTGGTGAGTAGAAATAAAATCCGTCTTTTTCCTATCATACTTCAAATTCCATGTAGAATCCTCATTTTTCTTCATCTATGTAATCCAAGAAAAGGAAAAGTAAATTAATAAGTCCAGTATTTAAAAAGACTGATACTTATCTTAAATAAATTGTACTAGTTCAGCCACGTTATGGAGTCCCTGAGCTACACAAATAATATGTTTCAATTGGGGGTAGCTTCTTTTGAAGTCTTTGCTCGTTTTTTTTTTACAGTAAGACGCTCCATTCGTGATGAAAGCTTTTAACTTATCCAAACTAAGAGTTAGTTGAATACTCTGAACGATAAAATTTGTAACATTAACGGGATTAGCAACTTTTATATCTATCAAGTTGATTAGATAAGGACGACCCAATAAACGGCTATCCAATATAGCTGTCATTGATCGTTCCCGGTTGTTTTTAGTCTCATCAACAGCTATGAAAATATCCTTATCTCCAATTTTCCCTTTAATTTTGGAGATTACATCCTTGCTGACAACCTCCATTCATCTATGTAGAGTACTTCTACGAAAGGACGGTTCTATCGGCATATTTCTTCATAACCTTTGAGTAAATGGGGCTCGCCAAGATGAAAAAAGGTATAATATAGGAAACTAGCATCTTTAAGAGGTCGGTGTTAAAGTTATCAGAACCATCATGAGTCAAATTTTGTTTGTATGCATTCATATTCTTGATGGTGGATGAGGGTATTAAGTCTCCTTTGACTCTGGATGGGGGCTGTAAGAGTACTTACATCGGCATATTCGACAAAATATTTTGTTGTCGTCGGTAGGTAGCTCCAAATTTAATGGCCTCCATTAAATTTAATCCAGACGTAGGGAGATTTTTTTTCGGCACTTCACTAATTTTATTGTACAAAATCAAAGGTATTCGGCGAACAATAGATTCTTTGAGGAGATGTAGAATAACAATAATTCGAGAAAGAATGAATAAATAACAAAAAAGGGAAATTCTACCAACTGTTTTCCTTTTCTAATCTCAAAACAGTCATTTATTTGACCAAACAGGCCAGCTTTACATATGTGGTAAACAAATGAGTGCTCTTTTGCAGAAAAATCATTGGTTTATTTATTATATTAATTAATGATCATTATATCAACACAATACAGTAGTATTTTTGTCGAATGTAGTTCAAATGATGTTTAATTGAATACAAAGCAATTCTTTCATTCGAATTACTATGGTGTTTGTTTATTATTTAATTCATTGCAAGTAATACAACGCTAAAGATTCGAACCACCTACTGCTTTGTTGTGTTTATATAACGATCATTAATGAATATAACTTAAGAAAATATATTTTTCAACAAAAAAACACGAATTAGTTTACCTATATAACATACGAGTATATAGTATTTGATCAATACCAATTTATTATTGAATCCTTTTAATTGAAATTATAATATTTAATCGTATACATCAATATATTAAATATCATTTTTCGGCCAAATGTCCGAAACGATCCATGTCGATTCGGTAAATTCTCCTTCGGCGAAATTTCATACGGCAAAATGTTTTTGACCAACAGTTTACTCATGAGTATCATACATAAAGGAGGATAAAATGACAAAAGTTGGGAATTTGGTATTGCCGGATATTTTTTATTTTGCATTTTATTCATTTAAACAAGAAAATAACCATCAAACGTCCAAAAAAAAAAATGTCCTTCATGAACGCGTTTTGATTTGAAAATCTATAAAATCCCGAAAAAAAAAGGAAATTTTGATGTTGTTTCATTAAAATTATCAATTTGATTCGAATAACAGATTTTTTATAAAATAAAGTATATAAATACAAATAAATAAATTATATAGACATATTGGTTTACTGATTAGAGGAGGGGAACATGTTCATTATAGAGGGTATTGTTCCAAAATAAAAATTGAGAGAGAGCAAAGATTGAACCACGACAAAAGTTGAGTCAAGTTGCGTCTTGGCGGCAATAGAAAGAAATATAGATACATATATTTTTGTGGCACCTACTTTCAATACCAAACAGTGCGTCCGTAAGCCTTTATTGCTTCTTACATTGGAAAATCCCTTTATATATTTTTTAAATAAAATAAGATATTCATTATATGATGATAAACATATCTTCTCATCATTTTTTTAAAATGAAGTATAACAATTTTTTTACTTTAAATGGAAACTTTTGAGCCAAATTGAGGGGGGGGCGTTCCCCTCAAAAATAATTATCCGCTTATTTCTATTGTCCAGATGCAACTTTCACATGGTTAAATCTTTTCTATTTCAATTTTTGTTTTACCCTCTAGATAGTTCAATGTTTCAGTACATTATTAAGCAAAATCCTTATTTTGGAAAAGTGCGCATATATGCGCAGGTTGATTTTATTTTATATTCTTCATTTAGGATGTATCAGACTAACCTCTATGTGTTTTTTTGTGCAGACTTGTTATTCAATACTAAAACATTAATTTTATGTATTTAAATTATAAGAATATGTAAAACTTTAAAAAAAAAAAAAAAAACATTTTTTTCAAAAATATATAAATCTTATGAAAAATTTCAGTAAAATAGTTACCTTTAACTATTGCATTAACATATTTTTATTTAAAATTGTGAATAAAGTTCTGCTTAGCCTTCAAACTTGAACTAAATTATGTTATACTATGGATATATTCTTATACGTATAATGTACTGGCGAATTAAGTTAATTAAATTGGTTTTGAATGTCTGAAAAACAAAATATAAGCACATTTATTATAGATTTATTTAAAAAAAACAACATATATAAACAATATTGATATATGTATAGGGGTTTGGCCCCTTTTTTGTTAAATGAAGCACTGTGTGTCACCTAAAGAATTTCTTTATTATAAATATTCAACTGGCTAAAGAAAATGGGGTGAAGTGTGAGGGGATACAAGTTTATACACTTGGAATTGGGGATATAAAAGAGAAGCATACAAGCCACGACACTCGAATTATGGTAAACAAATATGATGAAAGAATTTATTATATCCAAACAACAGTTGTTGGCTGTCGTTACAGATAATACCTAAGCTATACTAAAGATAGTTCATTGCTAAATGAATATATAGGAAGTGTCGTTGAAGACCATGAAGAACAAGAATAGGGTTATAACAAAGAATTTATTATGAGTATAGTCCCAACAGATACCACATGCGGAGTGGCGTTCATACACTCCAGCTTGCAGTGAATGATGGATTCAAGCGGGGGAAAATTTCCGTCATTTAATCATGCTCGGCAACTTGTCAAAAATATGAGAAAGAACATCGTTTTGGCTGTCATTTGCAGGAAAACAAATAAAATACCAATCTTAGATTGTGTGACGAGATGGGGAGCAAACCACGCTCATGCTGGATTGGCTCAATGAGCTCCGAAGGATTGTTGATGATTTACCTACGCCGTCCAAGGATTTCTGACCAAAAAATGACAGTGGAATTTATTTGGTCTTCAATATCACAAATTGAATAAATTCCTTTACTGCCATATTTGACCGTATAGTAAAAATTCAAGTAAAAAAAAATTGAACTTTATGTTTTTTTAAAGGAATGGAAGACTTTGAATAACAAGTTCTAGTAGAAAATATAGGATTGCAGGAACGACTTGTGTCAAATTCACTATTCTTGATCAGCTGGGTTTATCTCAATCCTAGACATATTCTTCTACTAGAAGAATCTTATAAGATTTTAGCTAGAGGCTATCAAAAAACAGAAATAATAATGTTTTACATTAACAAGGAAAACAATTTGTAAATAGTTGTTAATTTTTTTCTAATATATAATTTGAAAATATATGTACATAATCAAAAGGAAAATGTTTAGTTTAGAAGTTATTTTATTTTTTCCATTTTCCAAATACAGCGACTCGCAGGTTACCTGTTTGCGCTGTTGCAAGTGAACCGCTTGTTCACAGGGGGATCAAAACCTATTGCCACTGCTTCCCTTTACATCAAGAATCCCTTTTGATATCTAATAACAAACTCCAGCCCATGGTGTGCATTTGAGCCACTGATTAGGCAAAAGGTGACACAATATGGCTAAGAAAAGGCTCAGTTTCTTGTCTGAAATTTTCCTTTGTTGTCGGTGACAGACAAGATGTACATTGATGTATCTTTATGCATTTTTGATTGAAACCATAACTGTTTTCCAATGGATGTAACAGAGTCTACGACACTAGCATATTTATTTTCATGGTCTCCTGGATTATCTTTACACTGCTGGGCTTAGAGACTCATTTCTTGACCAAAAAAATGACAGAGTGGATAAATTTGTCGTCTTATATATCTTCTAAATCAAAGATCAATTCCATTACCATCATTAATGACCGTACAGGAAGAGGCGTAAAAATAAGCTTGGACTTTACTGATGTTGTTGAATTAGAAGAACATTTTCAGAATGCCTTGCAAGTAGTAGAAACAGATAGGATTACGCAAGAGAAAAGTAATGTAATAGTGAATAAACATGATCAGCTGTAAATATTATCACTCTGTAGATTATGTATTTACCTTTGATTTGTTTATTCCTTACTATGGCCATCAAAAAACGAAATTCTAGTTTTTTCATTAACCTCGAAAACAAATAACACAATTTGATGTCTTATTTATTGTTCAAGAAAGTATAAGTAGAAAATGTATCTATAATGATTTTAATCATTTATTTAGTTTATAGACATAAATTTTGTAATAGTCCCATTTGTTACCATTGATGTGGGCCCTGTAAATGTTTACCAATTTTTTTTGAAATTTATACAAAGTTATTTTTTTATGAGGTAAAACACTTTTTTTAAATCATGGGGAGTTTGATGTACCCTAGTAACCTTAAGTTTTAAATCCAACTGAAGCAATGCAATTTCTTTCACTTGGCTCACTTAAGCCAAAAAAGCAATATTTCTAGATTAGTTCACCATGTGATCCTTGCTAACTAAAATTAAAACAACAGTTATTCGAGGAAGTTCAAGTGAACAATAATAATATTTAACACATAATTCTTGAAAAAAGCCGAAATGAATCTTAAGCGTTGCTTGTCAAAGTAATATAACCGTATACTAAAGTAATATCATTTCAAAATGCTTAATGTGGGCCGGTAGAATTGATTTAAATTCAAAAATATTTCATACTGTGTGTTTTTATTAGGGTTAGAATATTTTTATCATACTACCGAGGGAATATCTTGTATTTGGGGTCGTCTGATGTACCCTACTAGTTATCAGTAAGGTCCATTCAAAAGTGGATTATTGTAACCTATAATTTATTCGATTTTTGACCCGTAAAAGATCCTATCATCACTTTTTCCTTCCAATAATTTAATTTTGCACATATTTTCATGCTAGTTAAAAGATAATCATGTAACACCATGTTTGTTTATAGTTAATGTACTTAATGCTCAACATATAACAAGAAATAAATAAAAGATATATCCTACATATAAATTAATATAAACGTTAGTTGATAAAACAGGATATATTTTGGAAGATGTTTTAGACACATTTGTATGTATGTAGAATGTAGATACGTGCCCCCTATAGATGAACCACAAGCAAATGGTTGTATATCCACAGTTTCATCGTCTTTTTATCTAATGTAGATAAATATAAATATATATATAAATTACCAGAGCTTGTATCGAATGTTTAATCAGTTTAGGTAAAATGTACATTCATTTAACAAAATGTATAGAAAATTTGTTACTTTTATTACAGAGTAGGGACCCAAAACTTGCAGGAGGAGTCAATTACGAATTTCATCCCCTTATTTTTAATTGGAAGGTGTCATTACCTTGCATCCAAACGACAGCAGAAACAAAAATAACACAGTTTTGTTTGTATCCCATGTCTCTTTATATAAAAATGTTGGAGCAACAACAAGTAAGGCATACGTGTGCCGATATCCTTCGTGCCGGTGTCAGTGCTCAGAAGGGTGCAGAGACTCCTTATTACTTCAGGAAGTCCATGGAGGATGGAAATGGAGCATTACAACCAAAAATAAGTAAAACTTATGCAGCAACATTTTATCTGAGTTCTAACCTGCCTCTGTCTGGTTTCCTCCATCCCTCATCTCAAACTTCTGGACTTTCCAGTTAAGGTATCTTGAAAAAAAATGTCTGCCACACCTCTCATCCAAATTTGGATTCTCTACAAGCTGCCATCATGACAGCATGGTACGTCTTGTAGACGGCCAATCTGATTACCAGCGTTTCGAAACTATTATTATAATTTTTTTTTTGCTAAATATAATATTTAAATAAATCACAAATTGGTAGGGAGTGGTTTTCTCTTGTTTGCATAAAAATCATTTTTTGGTAGTTTATAGTCTCCACTCTGTAAATAATTATGATACCATGATTATAAAAAGTCAATTCCACGTTTAATAGTCAAAGAAGTATCTACATAGTATTAGCTAATTTTGTTCCAATTTATGTGAATGATATTACACTGAAAGAATGAATATTAGTATGTTTTTGGCTTCAAAGTAAAACATTATTATCGGTATATCAATACATTTTTAACTACAAATATATAAAAAAAGTGTTCTTCTTACATAGTGAATGGCAGGATTTTTCGTAGGGGGGATTAATTGGTAGGAATGGGTATTTTGTAGAACGGGGGAGAAATGGGAGTAATACTTCTGGTTCAACTGAGTATAGACCCTTGTTAAAATCTACTGCCTGTAATACAATTTTTGAAGGGATAAAATATATCATTGCTATATAGATTAGAACGAGCAATGTTTATAACACTATTAGGTTAGGAAATATATTGTAAAATTATATTTTAATATTTATATTACTACTTCATTATTCATTTAAAAAAATACAACAAAGTTAAGTAGATGTATAATTCAGAGGTGCCGTTTTAAATGCATTCGTACAGAGCACCAAAAGAGCACATGTATAGGGAAACATACTAATTTGTTGACGAACTTTTTCATTCAAAGTTACTTATATACATAAAAATGAGACAATCGTTATTTCATACAAAAGAGGATCATCAAATATATATTTTTACAGTAAAATGCGCATTAAATTCATCTGTATGCAAATTATTTTACTGTATTTTAAAATACTTGTCTTTTAAATTTTTATTTAAAATAACCATTATTCAGTTTGAACTTAAGTTTTTGATTAATTTTGAATTTTGATAATCAGTCTACAAATACGTGAAAAATAGATACTTTACTTTATAAAATGTTGAAGTGAATTAATTATCACAAATAGACAAAGAAATTTGAAATTGAAAAATAGTTTTTCAACATATTTTATTTAAAAAAAATAATAAATGAATTAGTAATGCATTGAAGCATAAGGATTTGAAAATGACTTTGACGCAGTATCATAAAATAATGTTTGAATATACGAATATATGTATATAATTTTATATAAGATATTGTCTTCATATCATATTTTTTAAAGATACATTTAAAAAATAGTTTTGTTAATTTTGATAACATAAACCACTACATATTTTAGAAGGATAAACAACATTTCACTTGTCTTTATGCCATTCGAAAAACTAGTTTACTACTATTAAATAGTTATATTTGAATATTATACTTTTATACGAATTTAAATATTACTATTTTCTATGGGATTTCTTATTCTTTAATAATCTTTAGGGAGCTCATTGTATGTTTTCCTTTGGGCCATTAGACATACCTATAACTTATAAAGGAAAGTTTGTCTGTATATATGTTCACTCTTGGGTATTTCGAAGGACATCAACTCTTACTCCCTTCTTTCTAAAAGGATGTTCCATCGAGGAAATTGGGGCATTTCATTATGAGAACATGCTATACAATTTGTGTATTCAGTGAGTTGATATCATCTTTCTGAATTGAGTGAAAGATCTATTTGTCTGAAAAGCATCTTGCTTTTTTCTTGACAAAGTCTTTGAAAGTTATAATTGATTCAACTTAAGGGCCATTTTTGTTATCTAGAGAGTAATTCTTCATCTAAAAAATAACAGTACAAAGTCATATCAATGAAATCCCGTAGGCGTTTTGCATGTAGTGTCGAGCATGCGTTTTATATAATAAAAAATTAATATATGTACAATAAAAATCATCAATGTGACTTTAGTCTTTAGCAACGAGTGTGTGTGGCTAAAAAACCCTCCAGATACAGCTTTAGAGCCTGAAAGACTTCCTGGCTCATCACGGCATATTAACAAAATATATAGTTGTTTTTATTATCATTTCCTTTTTGAGGAGAGAACATCTAAGTATTGAGTAATTACGTGTGAGTGTGCTCATGAAAAATGGAAAATCGTCTTGGGGAGTTATTTTCTATATTATTAAAATAAAGTTTGTCTGTTTATCAACGCCTAATATCCCCGGACAATGCCTGGAAACTACTGCTATTAAATGTATAAATAAAACACTTTCAATGATTATATACATATTATTAGATGTAAATGGTAGGAAAAATTATCATTCACTGCAAGGACATATTTTTTAACTTTATTTAACTATCCTTTAGTTATAATTATAGAAACCTTATTTTATTAACCAAAAAAGACAAAAAAAGATATTCTTATCTACATTTAAAATTTAGATGAACGTTATAAAAAAAAGTAATTTATAGAGTTCAAGTGTAAAAATACATAGTTAAAATTAATATTAAAGTAACATATTTTTAGAAACAAATATTTGGATATAACGTAATAAAACTGTTAAAAAAGAATTATTATAACATTGAAATCTAAATAAAATGTAGAAAGCATTAATATTTTATGAATGTGAGTGAGGGATCAATTAAGGCTTGTTGTCGCTTTTTGTGGCTTATATTAGCAGTTTATGTTTTTGTTATATGCAAAAGTGATGTTTACCTCGAAAATTGTAAATCTACATGTTGCATAAAATAAAAAAGTTTCATGAAGTTTCCTTTTGATAGCCATATGACTTCATTGTGTACCAATAAACTTTAAAACTCTTCATCATTATCAATGTCCAGCTGTCGAAACAGTTTAGAATTGAGGGAATGTACCTGGATCTTATTTACTGCTGTGGTAATAGTATTTATTGATTTTGAAGTCTATCATTAATATCTTTATGTTACACTGCGAGTACACCGGGTACGGCTTTTCAATAAACTGAGGAAGCAACGATGACTATCTATTATGGATGATGTGCCATCTATTACATGTCAAAGATGTTAGCAAGTCGGAGTTTTTTCGCCTCAAAAAAATAATCAATGATATCAAATACCAACTCTCCTTTAATAGTATTTATTATAAGATTTCTTACAAATATCATTTCTTGAACCAACTTTGCATCTTTAACAAATGCAAACATAGGCGAGACGGATATATTCATTTCCTAGTAAAACGGATCATTCTAACTGCATACTAAATTAAGTCGCTGCAAGAATATTGCACAATTTATCTTCTATGTTTTCAGGCATTCCATCTACTCTTCCTTGAACTGAATTATTACTGAGAAGTATAGACTTCATAATTTGGTTTAGTGACTTATGTAAAACTGTGTGCAAAATCTTTCTTACTGTCTAATCGTGTAAGCCTTACCAGATCGAGCAATCAGCAAAAATATGTTGTAGGAAGTACGCAAACCGTTATTAAATTGTTTTGAAGTGATCAAAACCATATTTACAATAGTTTTTCCTGCCTTGAACTCTTCTAAAAACTGCAGACAGATAGACTTCATGACTCAAGGACTTTTGGTTTAAGTAGTTAAAGAAATAAAAAATTATTGATAAACAAATATCTTAATATAGTTTTATAGTTTTTTAAGTAATTGCTTGAAGTTTGGAGTATATAATTTGTTTTTTAGTTTAGTTTTTAACTATATTTTAAGTATTATTATTTTAAGCAGTCTATTAGTATTTGAAAGCAATAGTAGACTGTGTGTAGGATCTAATATACACCAATAATGAGGTGCATTATTAATATTATTCCGATACTACGTACTTAGATCCTATCAACCGGATGCTATTTAACGTATTCATTCCCGCTAACTTTTATTAATTTTGTAGATAAATTTGTTCGTTTTAAATTGATGTAATAATATTTAATCACTTTTTTTTTTTGCTCAAACCTCCCTCCACTCGCCCCTTTTCGCATTACCGCCCTTAGATCAAATAAACGCTCCAAGGAAGGGGGTGTGGGTATCTCCATTTATGTGACATTTAGTTATATAAATTGAGGGATGAATGAAGAGATAGAAGGCTATGTTTTAAAGCGGCACGTCACGCTAAAAATATAATTTAAAAGTAATTTCATTATGAATGAAAAGGTTAATGGGTAATTATGAAAAATAAAGTGCATAATTTTAATTAGTCACATTCAGTTATGTGGTAGAGCAATAAATAATAAAATTAATGGTTTTACCAAAATTTCTATAGTAGTCAAATTAGATCAAATGTTGCGGTTCGGGTCGAATTACAGAATTCAAGATATGCAACACATTTGGGGTCTTAAACCAAAGGCAGCCTGTGATTCACTGATACAAATGTATATACTGTGATGGTATTGACATTTATTAGCTAGTGTGTATTTTTAGAGTTGACAAACTAAAGTGTATATTTTCTTTTCCTATATTGTTATTATTATTACCTCTTAATTCCTAAGGAATGAACATCCTTTCCTACTACATACACTTATATTCAAAACCTGATTGAACTTTCATGTGTGCCCATAAAGGACGGAGAGTAATCTTGAGGATTTAATGAGACAGAATAGAATTAGGAACTGACATCAGAGTAATTCTTAGCAATATCCTTTTTATTTTCTTCTCTCCCTCGTCTCAGTTCCTTGCAGCTGATCTAATCCAACGTCACAACTAAGTTACTCTCCTTCAAAACATTCTTTCAAGTATTCTATGTTGATTTTCGGTTTCTTGTTTCATTAACAGGTCCACAAATTCTACCGATTAGCATTACTACAAATGTACAAATATATGGTCTAATTTAGCTATTCAAATGAAATAATTATGTTTGTACATTTTACAAAATGATCTTTTTTTATTTCTTGTCTAGCACAATTAGGGACTGATTTATGACACTATACTTGAGTTCTATTTATATATTTTGGTTGCAATCAAATTAAAAATATATTTTAAACTAATATTTCATCTATTTACCCAGAATATTTGAGCTCGAGAGAGTTAAATATTAAATATAGCTTCAAAGGGTTTATCAAAATCTATAACTAAAAAAGACCATTTAAAAAAAACAATTAACAAAAAATTGAAAATAATCTTTATGACAAACAAACACAATATTAGAGCCTTTGTTAATTAAATTTGAGTTTTATTTAAATCTAATTAAAACATCAGTACAACTTTATTTCATTTATGCACACAATTGGATTTCATATATTAATTATATTTATAAATTATTTTGATGCGTGTACCATTTTAAATATAATATTAATGCCAATGTATACAAAACAATATGCAAAAAGTCCTGGTAATGATTTCAATTCATATCAATGATGAAAGTAGCGAAGGAAATTTAATTAAATAATATTGATCGATAGAATGAAATGTATGTGCTTTTTATCAAATATTCTTACTATTTTTTTATATTCAACATATATTGTATATATTTATATGAAAGACCAAATGGGGTTACGGTAGCCACACCTCTTTTTTTTAACATCCAAAAATTATAGATCACAATCGTATAATGTGATCAAATTTCTAATGACCCAACATAATATAAACTTATATAACAATTTTGCGGGGAAAAAATCAATATTTTTACTTAACTTTTTATTTGGATCAAAACTGATTAAGCGGAATGAATGTAATTTTTTGATGAAAAATATTTTTGTAATAACAGTTTAATCAGTTTTTTATTGTCTTTGTTGTAAATTATATTTGTTGAATTATTATTTTGTATATATCCCTTTATTCTTAATTCACATTTGCATATTTAAAATAATAAAAATGATTTGAAAACCACTATACTAAAGTAAAATGCAACAAATGAATTTGAAATATTAGTAGTGTTTCTACTTTTGAAAGTTTAAAAAAAACTCATTTATAAGAAAATTGAGATATTGTAACACTCCTTACAAAAGATGCAGCCCCAAACCATCTTGAAATTTTCCTCGCATATTTATTCTTCTTTATTATTCTACATCTGTATTGTCATGAGATGTATTGTTTTTAATATATGTAGACATTAACTCCTCAGAAATTGTAAAAGTTAATCCTTGTTTTTCATGAACACATTTGCACGTAATTTGAAATACTTCGATTTTCTCTTCTCATGAATAATAATAATAAAAATGATGAATGCCTGGGAGAAAAAAATGAGTCCTCGACTCATATTTTTTACATAGAAACATTTTTAATGTAGCCCCACCCTCCCTCAAAAAAAATTATAAGTAATTTTTTGTTTTTACTAGAACTTTTTAATGTAAGGATGAAAATTTTTTATGAGAAAATAGTGGCAATTTTTTTTTTTTTTTTGAAAGATTTCCTTTCTTACAATAAAAAAATTTAATATTTGAATTTTTAAAAAAAAAAAAAAAAATTTTGTGAAAAGCATTAGATTTTTAATTTTTTTTTTCCAAAAACATAGTTTTTTGTGAATAGTTGTGCATTTCTGAAATTTAAAATTAAATATAAATGAAATTTCTAATTTAATTTTAAATTATAAATTTTATTTTGAAGTTTTTTTTAAATAAATTTTATTTTTTAAAAATTTTTTTTCAAATTTTTTTTAATAGCTAGAATTTTTTTTTGTAAATTTAATTTGAAATAGTTTTGAATTTTTTTCCAAAAATGTAATATTTGAAGTTTGATTTTTAAAACTTTTACCAAAAAAACTTTTTTTGAAAAAATTAAAAAAACTAATTTTGGATTATTTTTTATAAAAATTTTAAAAACCAATCCCTTCCAACTAAACAGCGGGATTTTTAACTAATTTTTCAATCGAACGCCCCTCTATGTACATACATGCAAAATGCATGCGAGATTTTAATAAGACTACATATATATTTTTTGGATTTCATACAGACAGATAAACTATTCTATGTTATTATATAATTGAACCTCATATCAAGCATGATTTTTAGCCACAGCAATAGTCCTGTAGAGTTTGAGAGAGTGAAAGTGAATTTCTCCGATCTATAATACTGATAAATGATATATAAAAAAATCTTATTATAAACTCCAAATCTCTTAAATTGTCTTGAAAGCTGATAATTATCTTCAACACCGAGGCTTTAAAACAGCTTTGTACATTAAAAATAACAAAAAAATAAATGTCATTTTTCTAAAAGCCACGAGGCAAGCGGAGAAAAAATAAGGCCATATTTGGAATCAGGGGAGCAAACTCTATTAAAATGTTTTTGTACCATTTTTGCTGCTGGACAGTGTAATTGCACGATCTATTAATATATTCTTAAAAGTACTATTAAGTCTTATTTTTCTTAATTTCTAACTCCAAATCAATTTTTAACTGTTGCAAGTTGCAACCATAATGGATAACTGCAGTTAAATTTCTCTGGTCAAGGGGACAGTTTCATTATTTGAAGGGTCGTATTCATACTAAATTTGTGGAAAAAATATAGACTGTTATAATTGTTAAGTCGATTGAAACAATCAAAAAGAAATTTTGATATGTTGTGTGAAATTTTAGCATGACTAAGTTAAATCAAATCTGAGTAATTGAGCAATAAAAAAAAGTATCAGAACTACCCCAGGCCTTCCCTGCATATATATTAAAAATTATAGAAATACATTATTAAATTAGTATTTTAATTTCCTTTACCACAATTCTTAAAACATATGCATATAAAAGATGTCAATTTAATATACAGGGTGACGCTCTGAAATTTTCCTTTTTTCCATACAAAAGAAGAAAAAGCCAATATATCGGGAATTCTTATAAATAAGATGTATACTCGTACACGTATTAATAAAGATTAATTATTCAAAGTTGGGCCTCCAGGAATGGCAATTTATCTCGCCTGAAACATGCTCAATTTAATTAACTCCTACTCATGCTCTACGATATCTTGAGGTCGTCTAAATTGGATTGGTAGTCTTAAAAGGACATTCTCTCGATTACACTCCACTTACCCCCGACATCCCCCCTAAAAAAGAAAAAAATCGAGCTTATTGATATTGGAGCATTAGAGTGGGCAAAAATATTTTGCCTAGAATGATCAAAAGTAGTCAAAATACTTTTTTCTAATTTTCTTGGAAATTAAGGATAAGAATGCGTTCTGCTAAAAAATATAACCTCCATTTGGATAATTTTCTGTGCTCCTGTGTATGTGTGCTTCCTAGATTTAGAAGTAAGACTTCACTTTTTGTTATCTTAAACCGTTTTGGCGATTGTTCCATCCAAACCATCTCTTCTGAGAGTTCTTATCCTTTCGGAAGTACTCCGACAACTTATGTTATACCTTCTACCACCTCTTCATCGATCATCCTTGAAATATTGTAAAAAGGCTCACAGCCAGGATTTGCTTTTGCTAAATAGACAAAGGGGCGTGATGTAAACTATTTTGCCAATAACATTTTGAATTCTTCACCTTAAGATCAAATAATGAAAATTTTTTAAATCTTTCATTATTTAACCATAAGCTCTAGGTATCATACGATTTCATTTTTAGTTACGTGGGATTATTATAAAGGGATTAAAAATATCTAGTCCCCTAAGGGGAACATTTCATAGTGTCACTCTGTATATAAATACTCACAAAAAGTCAAGTGATTGTTTCTGTGTTTATAAGGGCTGAACGGCGTTAAGCCCATGGTTCGGTACGAACCGCGGTACACCATTTATGGAACATAGTTCGGTACGATATAATAGCATTTTTATAGAATAAAATTTATTTTTCAAGTTTTTATGATATTTTATTATTTCATGATTTATTTTCTGTGCAAATAAATTATTCCTATTTAAATACTTCACTTCTCTAAAAAACAAAGGGTGATATAAAATATACACAGGCTATAAAATACTATTATTCATGAATTTATAAATTTTTTAGCTAAACAATGAACTTGTCTACATTTTCAAATAATAAACAAGACCGATTGTTATCCCAATATCGCCAGCTGCCGAAAAAATTATTTCACTCCATACCGATGTACCTGTAGCTACAAGGTATCGTGCAGCTAACTTGGAAATATTGATAAATTAATTAAAATTATCCCTCCAGCATATCCTGGATTTTCGTCAACTGTGATGTATTTTATCATTTTGTAAGCCATTATCCCTTTTTTCATAAGCTAATACAGAAATAATTTTTTATGTTAAAGGATGCAATGGATTAAAATCTTACCTCACTATCTAAATCCATTAAATTAAAAAAAAAAACCAAAATATTTAATATTTCATTTATATATATACGTACAACACCGAGGGTAAAAACGTACCGAACCAAACCGCGGTACAACCCTGTAATGTACCAGCCCTAGTGTATATGTATACCGGATTCATTCAATCCGGAATGTTTAAGACTGGTAGCGCTAAAAATTATCGATTTATTATTTTTACATTTGGATGAATATAGATCGACTATACTGAAAGTTAATTAAATACAATATTACTAAAACAACATCCATAAGAATTCTTTAACTACAGCGGTGCAAAAAGAGATTATGTATATGTTCAGGGACAGTTTTAGAGGAGGGGCATCCCCCATATAACTGAACCACTTATTTCAATTAGTCCTAATTTTGTTTGATTCTTTACTTTAATTATATCTCAAGCATATCTAAAAATTAGTAAACTTAAAGATACTTGGATCACAAGATGTGTAATTTGACATGGATTCTCCTTCATGTAAACAAATAATTGGAGAACCAGAAATATATCAGAGAGTACTAGTAGTATACAGGATAAAAAGTTACATTTTATCTTATTTTTTACATAAAGACAGTTAAATGAATCAATACAAATCTGGTAGATAATCTTATGACGCATATTTCTAAGAAACCTTTGAAAGAAAAATCCATAAAACCATTTAATTTATTGAACTTCCATTCTTTTTTGACCACATTTTATAACAATAAAATTACTTTCTTTATACATATTGGCAATGTACGAAGACTTTTTTTTGGCTTATTGTTAATAGCCATATATTAAATATCAGAATTTTCAATTATAAAACCATGTTATAAAATATATTTTAAAATAATAATACAATATTAGAGAATACTACATAGATTAAAATTCTTTATGACATGTTCATTTAATGCAAAAGTTATGTTTCGTCATAAAGGAATAATTTAACATTCAATGATTATGTTCAATCATCCTTTTAGCAATAAATAATATATGATACTCATAATTGAATAGTTTCTTTCTTAAAATACGAGTGGGTCCATTGAACGCATTTTTGAAAAAGATAACAATGTGTCATTCTTCTTTTCATATGATTCTATGCAAGCAAAACATCATTTTTTTTAAAAGTATTACAGTTTGAATCATAAAATTACAAACAAACATTTCTAGGTTTTTAAAGAAGTTAAATAACATTAAGGAGCACGAAGTTTTTCCCAATAATTAGAAGACAAGAAGGAAATTGATCTTCGAGCGCATAATCCTAAGCGGATCTATCTTTTTTTTAATGACGTATAAGCTTTCTGAAATTTCTATGTTAATAGTATTTTGGGAATATGATCGCTCAAGGTCATTTATCACTATTCAGACAATCACTAAATTAAAAGTACGATTAGTAAAAAATATGTAACATATGAAAATACCAATTGTAAAAATAGGCATTTACAATTTTTTTTGTTTGATTTGGTTATTAAGAGCGATCCAATTTTTGATAAATGTATATTAGCAAACCGACAACATGATCTTAATATTCTTTATGATTTTTATGTCTTATAATGATGTCACATACCGTAATAATTAATATAATAAAACGCTTATATTCAAATATAATAAATATTGATTATATTTGAAATATATATATTTGAAAATTCCCTACTCTCAGAAAACAAACTTCTTAATTGTTTTAAACCTGGAATCTTTTTACTTATTTCTCTTAGAGGCCAGAAAATTTTCTTTAGGCGAATTTTCATTCTGTCATCTTTTGTCAAGTACGCAATTCCAAATTAAAACCCCTCTTGAGATGTGTCAACAAGTTATAAGTATTTTCTTCGATTCTTTATATCTTTTTTTGGTCCTATTAATAGGCAAAAATAGATATCGACTTATTCTGATTTTAATGCATGAAGAGCGATCTTAAGCCCTAGCAAATGTCAAATTAAAATATACATAAAATTAGTATTGTTATATATTTTAAATTCATTGTTATACCTAACCTGATTAATAATCTTTATTTTTATTGTATATTTGAATTTGAATGTGAATGGATCTCTTCATAGTTTCAACCCTTGAATATATTCATTGTTATATATGAATGAATAGATTCCCACCCAAGGATGAAACAGACTCTACTATCAAATGAGAATGAACCTAATTTAGTTTTCTTTTTCTGATAAATTTTTATCTTATCATCATCCCTGTAGATATTGGAACTCGAAAATCTCTGGTTGAGGATAATATCTCGGATTTATTCTTTTGTTCTAATTCTTAGAGAACATGGAAAAGTTTCCATCTTTAATTAAACGTTTTAGTGTGTTAATATAATATATTTACTGATTATGATTTATGATTATGGCTCTATATTCATGTTCTGATAATACCTAATATTTTATTTTATTAAATTTACATACTCGTATGCGTTATCCTAATTTTTAATCAATGTAGACTTGATTAGATTTACAAAGAAAAAGTTTATTTTTGTCTTTATATTGTGCTTATAAAGGCTTTTCTCAGTTTAAAGTGATATTTATATATTATTAAAATATTTTTTGAATCTGGAAACAAAATCATATTTAATGTTTTTTTTTCTTATTGAGATTTTTGAAAACAAAAATATCAGCCAATATATTTATCAATAAACATCACACATCTTCGGATTTTTTAAGAACTTTGGTTTCATACCATCTATCTCATATTAATCTAGCTGTTTCTTGATAACAAACGTTTTTTCTATAGAATGCTTAATGCTAAATCTAATTGTTTTGACAATAACAATCATTTAAATGGTAGAAATAGTTTTTTATAAAGTTCTAAACAAAAAAAAACACACAGATAATCTTTATCTATAAATTTCCAAAACAAATAAATGAAAGGAAAAAATAATATATAGTTAATTCGTTTTAACTCTTAAGTAAATAATAGATTTAATAATCATTTCAAAAGATAACTAATATAATTATTCACAGTTTAATAAAAGCAAATTCGGATTTAAACATTCAACGTTTGGAACGCTATTAAGAAGTAAGGTAACTAGAAAATCATTTCCCTTTTTTCTTATAAATATTATACTTTGGCTATTTTAGGTATTATATGTTATTACTGGGTTAACCGGAGGTGCTCGGCCAAGGAGGGAGCAGGACCATTGACATAATAATTATTATTTGTACTGTCTGTATATATATAAAAGAGAGATTATGTGTGTGTGCGTTGTTTGTAGATGTTTCATCACTAACAACATTAGTTGAGAACAAAATATTTTTTATTTCAATATATAAGAGAAATGGCTTTTAAGACAAAACTACTTCAACTTGACTAATCTAAATAATGTGTATAATGCTCTTAAATGTGACAAAAATTACTCAAATAATTAATTATATATGAGTCTTATAGGGCGGGCGGAAAGCCAAAAAGTTAGAAAATACAATATGGCTAGTTATATTTCAATGTTGTGCATTCAAATAAGCTTACAGGCCAAATTTCAGATCGATAAGAAAATGTTTTTGCTGGCAATACGGGATTGAAATATAAATGTCTCATATTCTTTTATTATACTAATTTTTTAGCATACATTGCATGATAATTTGAAAATTAAAAACTAATATTGAATAAATTATGAAAGGTTTAATTGGTATCTTACTTAAAAGAATTATAAAAGTAATGATAAGTGATTTTCAATCTTATTTTATTGACGTAGCCCCTTTTAAGTATGTTTTGAGCCACGTATTTTTTATCATCTGCAAAAAAAATTTTGTTGTAAGGAAATGTATATTTTTGGTAATCTTACCTACCACCTGGAGTATCTATACGTACCTCCACTTGAGAATCACAAGTATATACAACTAAACTTGGTTTTACAGGCTTTTATATCCCAAGCATAAAATAAAGAGGAAAAAGTATTGGGAAAATAAAACAGTTCTAACTTAACTTGTCCATTCTTTGTTATGTTTATATAAAGACATTTGATATATTGTCATTGTCTATTTATTTCCCCTCTGTAAGTATTACCAAGTAATTTTTGAAGGAAATCCTTCAGATTATTTTACTTGTCTGGTAAATTTTGTAATATTTCTATCGGTCTCATCATGAAAAAATAATTCAAATGTACAAAATGGGGCAAGGTATATATTTAAAGGCATACATTTTTTTAACCAGCTATACAAGAAAACTCCTATTTTTATCGTCCTGAAAATGTTTTCTAATTCTAATTTGTGAAAATAGACCTGAGATTCTAAAAGCGAATCATAAGTTTATTTGTTTTCATAATCATAAAAAAGTTTGTTTTCAGGGTTGGCTTTACCGTTAGTGAGACAACAAATAAAGATAAAATGCTGGGCCCCTATGTTTTACATATAAAAATGAGGCCTAAGGCAAGTGTCTCCTACAAACCAGCACTGCTTGTAGTAATTGTTGTAAAAAATAAGACTAAAATGCTGCTTTTAAAAGCAAATACGGGCATTACTATTCTATTGATTGAAAATAATATTAATTTTGGATTAATTCCGACTTAAAACCTTTTTTGCACTCGATTCTATTTGTTAATCAAATAGATAATATGATAAAGTAAATTTACTTATGAATATAATTAGCAATAACCCATAAAAATAGAACTATTATTTTTCAGTTTGAATATTTTTTAAACTTACAAAAATCAGTTTTTTAGCAAAATCAAAACATAGGAAGCCTCAATCCAGTGTCGGCAGTGAAAAAAGTTACTTTCCATATCAAATCAAATTGTATTACAAAAAATGTATCAATTTCCATAAGAGTGTTGTAAAAACACCTCAAAGAGTGCCCTAATGTATTATCCATACGAATATCCTCCAAAAAGTTTTCATCAAACTTGATTAAAAAAATTGTGCTAGAGGAAAATATGTTTGTTACATATCCTTCGTATATATGCAAAAATGAATAATTAACTCTTTTATACATGTTTTGCATTCTATAAAATAATTCAGAATTGTGTGATTAAAAGTTTTTATTATTAAGAAAAAAAAAAGTTTCCGAGGAAAATAAGTTAATGCGAAAATCAAATTACATCAAATTTTTCTATATATACACTAGGTTATAGTTTACAATTTTCCCCGCACATCATAGTTTTCTCTTTCTATCTCAAAATTAGAGAGAGCGGAAAATTGAAATTGAATCATCGTAACCTTTTGATAATAATCAAAGTTACGGGAAGTATAAATTATAGGACTAGGTGCAAAGTTACTTTTTCGAGTTATTCCGGTAATGAACCCTTTGGAGGATCTTGAAAATGGATGAAAGGTATCTTTTTGTAAAGGAGGTTACGAGTTCGTTTCTTATGAAGTGTCACAGGGAGGGGGTGGGGCGGATTCTGTTGGAGTGGATTGCTTTGTATCGTTTTGTACTCATCATGTTTTGTGAAACTGCACTTTTCTTACTTGTATCTATTATAAGCCATCACAATATAATTAATCAGATCTTCCGAACTAGCCATTCGGAGTCTGTTCCTCTAAGGACGGCTTTGCCATTGGATCATTTATTCAAAGAGTTGACTATGGAAATCCAAGGATTGAGAGGATTTTTACGATCTGGACAAGACCGGATCGCTATGGATGAAGTTCATTGTGTATACACATAAGAAACGAATATAATATCAAATTGTACATAATACGTTGAAAACAACTCTAATCCACTACTTTTGATAAATATCAGAGGCACGAACCGAACCTTGGATGATTATGAAGGGGTTTTATAATATTAGATGAATAATTTATTGGCCGAAGGAACTTGTATATCAAATAAATGACTACTATCTAATAACACGTACAATACTTGTAAAATGACCTACTTTATGTCTATTATTAATTTGTTTTACTATTGTAAAGAAACGTTTTTCAAAAAACTCTATGAAATTTTAGGCGTATTTATTTGTTATAAATTATATTGAGCGAATATAATATGTTATTATGCATTATGAAGTTTGAAAAAAATACGAGCAATTTTCTCCAGGCCAGTTATCCGTGCACGATATAATAGTTATCGATAAACTACTAAAAACAATACTTTTAAAGACGAACTTTTTTAGAGCCAAAATATTTTATTTATGATCCGGTAACAAATGTTAGGCAATGAATTTTCACCTTTTTTTGTTTAAAGTATTGCAAAAATATTAATAAGAATTGATGTGAGAACGTGCCGCATAATATCAGAAACTTTTTATGCCTATTAAAAATGCATCAAAAACAATCATAAATTTTTGTTTTTTTATTTTCAATGAATTATTACTAATGAATTTACGGTCCCGAGTAATTAAACATTTTATTTAAAAAAAAAAGTATTTTTTTTCAAGAATAATGCATTTTGTAAAGATTATTTAAGAATAGTCTATGGGTCTATTTAATATCTTATACATCATTTGCAAAAAAAAAAAAAAAAAACTTCTACCTGTATATATGTTATATGTATGAGAGTAGTTTTGATAAGTTCGCAAAAAGATTTATGAGTATTGAGAACCTCTTTAAAATATAATAACAATATGTATTTAAATTGCAAAATTTATTTTTTCTAATTAAAAATGTTTTCAAATTAAATTGTACAAGGATTCGAAGAGATATTACTCGTTATAACTTTCTTATTGTGTTAGAAAGCCTCAGTTTATAAAAAAAAACCTGTATATTTTCTTTTTTCTACGGTTTTTTTACTGCCCTTCAATCGAAATTCTTAATGCATCGCCATTATTCCATTTTCCTTTATTTCGACTTTTTTTTTTTTTTTTTTTGGGGGGGGTGTTTTCGAAGATTTAATAGTAATCTTTTTAATAAGATGTTTTCTTAAAGGTTTTATCTCAAAAACATGTCCTTTACAATAAGAAACTTCTAGTTCTGTGGTGTAATGACTGTTTTTTCTAAAAAAAATATATATACTATATTTACAGGATTTAATGTTTTTTTTTGTATTAAATGATCTGAATAAATGAAAGAATATAAAATATAGTTTTATGGTATATGTTCCAAAATTTAAAAAAAATATATTTGTTGATTCAGTATCTTTTTTTGAATAAAAAAACCTTTTCTGGGATAGTTTGACAAACTCCTCATTTTTGAAAAGCTACGGTGAAAATAATAGTTTGTCGTAAAGTGAAGACATACTTTCAAAAATCAAGTAAGATTTGTTGTTTGAATAAATATTTTATGACATTCTTGATGGTCCAGATAAATTGAAAATATTTTTAAAGGCTAAATCTATGACTATAGACTCTATGGTTATCTTTAAAGGTAGAACCATAACTATTTTGATTTTTTTAAAGTTATATTTCAAGAGATTCAATTATTTATAATAAGATCTGTATCTCTTGATAACTTTGGCCACACGGCACCGACAGCTTTGTCAGGGCCAGGCGACCTATTGCAGATCTCCTTTACCATTGCACGGGTAATTGGTTCTTCAGGGTCTCGACAGACAAATGATAATTGGGACAGGTTTCATTCTTGAACTTCCCCCAGAGATAGAAATCGCATGGGTCCAGGCCCCGGCTGTTTTTAGGCAAAAAATCTAGTCTCCAAAAGTGAGGGCATTTTTTTGACCAAGACATCCGACAATTTTTGGCCTTTTGAGGCTGTGCACTGTCTTGTTGGAAGGTGTAATTCCTTCCTTGGGCTACTCCATCTATCCAGGGAATGTAAATTACAAGTGCGAAACCAAAGTAGAATGACAATGCTGGATCTGCAAGAGGTAGGCCAGACCTGCCCAAGCTTCCAGCACCGGATGGACAAGGTTATTAAGAAAGGCAAATCTCATTATAAATAATTATTGAATGACATTAAATTTAGCTTTCAAATAAAAAAAAGTTAATGGTTCTCCTCCTTCTAGTTCGTTCGTTATAAGTCTTGAAAAATTATCCCAATTTCTTTGTACCACCTGTATATTTAAGCTATCCAGTTTTTTATTGATAGTATATGAATTGTTAATCTTATTCGTCAATAAAACCATAAATTTTGGGTTATAAAGGCGATTGTCATGTCTTTCAAGGTAAAAATAAATAAAAACCACATCATCTCATTCCAAGAGTATAAATTTGTAGACCATTAAGTATTCATTATTTTGGCTATTTACAATCGAGGTTTTGTAAAACAAAATTATAAGCATTGTATAAAAACACTTTGAAATAAAATCGAGGAGTTGGACCGACCACCAGATGAAACCCACACTTATACACGAAAATGGCCATAAAAATCTTCAACCTTAATATATTTTCCCTTTATAGTCCTTGAAAAAATGTTTTTGAGAGTATAGCTTTGATTCAAAGCCATATTTCGACGTGAAATAACTATATAAATAAAATTTAAAATCAATGAATAAAAAAATGGCAGCATATGAAAAATTAATGATTTATCTTGTGATATTGATAATAATTCCTTCAAAATGTATCTAATCTTACAAAAGTGTATTATATTTGAGCAAAAACTAAAGAATAGAGATTGTTCTAAATGAAATTGCCCTAAAATTATAAAGACATACTTGGGTTCTAGTTTTGTTGATAAGTCTTATAAAATATCATTTAAAGAAAGACAAGCAATTATATGTTTTTATATCTTTTTCCCTATATAATTTTTAATGAAGGAGCAAAGTTTTGAGCCTACTCATAAATCAATAAAACTTTAGTTAGAATTTCCATTACTGATTGCAGAATAAAATGCCTAGGTATCCATGCCAAAAACGTAAAAAAAGAAAGGCATTATTAATTAACTAATTATCTTCCATCTCTTTTTATTAATATTTCTGATAAGCCCTACTGAGGCCCCGTTATTTTTACTTAAAGAGGCCAAAAAAAAGGAAGGTTACAATAAAAAAAATATGGTGGCCCCGATTTAATTTTCTTTTGACATGTGTGGTGCATCAATACACAAACAATATTGAACATAAATCAAGATAAGCAAAAAATCCCAATTTATTATTTTACTTCAATTTACGATCAATTTTGATAACTTAATAATCTTTGCAAGTAATGAAATGAGCGTTTGAGTCGTTAATCTTCAATACACCCCTAATTTGGAAATATTTATTGAAATAACTATTTATATAATATGAGGTGCAGAGTCAGTATTAAAGAGTGAAAAGCTCTGTTGACTATTGTCTATTTCAACTACCAACTTGGAATAAAAATAATAATACGGAAGTCTTGACTCGATTTTGTATTTATATGTTTGTGTCTCTCTTTTCCCAATGCCTTCCAATATTTCCAATGAATTCTCCGAACCCCTTCAATTTCCCCTTTAATCTAGAGGAATATCAAATATGAGTAAGGAACTATACCACAAATTGTTCTTTGGAGGATGAGAAGGACGATGATTACTTGATTCAGGCTTGTAAGCGTTCCGCTATTTTGGTGTTCTGTTCATTTTTTTTTCGTTCAGCCATTATTTTTTTTCCGTTCCATGTTCTTATAACATGGTAGTACCTGGTTTGTACAGTATACATACCCACACTAGCCCGCCCTTTAATTGAAGCTGTATAGTTTTTGAAGCATAAAGAAGTTGGATTCTCCAAATGATTTTGCTAAATTAGATTGAACGTAGATAAACAAAAACGCTTTCATGTTTGTCCAGGGCATCAAATCTGAAATGTCTGTGGGAATCATATAAAAATCAATCAAACTAAAGTTCAAAACACTAATCGCCTACTAAAAATAACAATATTTATTTTCGCGGAAGTAGATTAGCAATATCCATTGTGATTCATATCCCTTCTTAATCCCATATGTAATTATTCATGAATTAAGTCATAATTAATTTTGAAAATCTATTATACATAACTTATGAACAACTCTTATTAGTACTGAGTCATTGTAATAAAATGACATATTTGTTGCACGTCAACTCAAAAGGAGAATAGAATAATTTTTCTCAAAATTGAACATGGAATACATCTTTTACCAAATTATAGTTAATTTCAAAGAACAAATGATTCTGTTTAATCCTTTGGAGGCACCACAAATTGTACTTAAGTAGTCAAAATTCACTGCCACATTTATAGAATTAGAAAATAAATAAATTTTATTTTTAAGACAATGTTGTAGACAAATTAAGTCCTATAAATAAAACAAAGGTTTTAAACTACAGTTAACATTCTCATGTATCTCAATTCATCCGTGAAATTTGAATTCAGAGCCTATAATTGACTGTTATATATCCTTGATATATTGCCTGTCATTTTATAAATATAAATTATTGAACCTTTGTATATATGATTCGTGTATTTTTCATAAAAAATAATAGTTTTTTCTAGCTAAACCCTCACATGTTGGATAAATTGAAAAAATACATTGCAGCCAAGATTAATAGAGATACTATTAAGCTTGATTACAGGCAGTAACGTTCAACATAATATCTAACTCAAATATCCACTCAATGTGAAGTACTTTAAATACACACGAAAAATGTTCTGTGCGTCTTTTTTATTATTTTTGGCTGTAAAGTACTCTTGGAATAATTAAGAGCGTGAGAATGTTTTTCATTGAGTATTAGAGAAATTAAATTATTACTTTGTAAATAGGTCATAGATAATAATTATGTAAATTTTAGAGTGGTTAATTCAAATTTACATTGAAATTAATATCATGAGCGTTTCGAGGGGAGGAGGCTTTATGTCCCTCCCCTATTTCAAAAATTGCCCCTCAATTGGCCAAGTCGTGTTTCTAGGATACATATCCTATAGAAAACTACACCCCTTCCTAAATTACTATGACCTATTGGAACGGAACGCCAAAATATCCTTCTTAGCGTAAAAATATGGAGTTGAAGAGAGGAAGAAAATGGATGGACGTAGAGAAGTTGACTTTTGATTTCTTTTATTTAATAATGTCAAGAAGCGAATGACGATAGTTTGGATCTTCATAGCCAATATTTCTTTTTAATCATCCCTTTTATGTGATGTGTTCTTTATTATACACTCAATTAAATATATACTACTTGTGAGTCATCGATCTTTGTCTAATTAAAGAAGAAAATTATAAAGGAATATAGTTTATAATTATTGAGCATTTAGATTTTCCTATGTGTGTAAAGTGTCAAAATTCGATAAACCTGTGTAATGGGATAAATTATTGGGAGATTTGGGTTTGAGTCCATCACTTTTATCTCAATGTGTTATACACGGATTTTAATTTCTAAGCAAATAATTCAATTGTTTATTAATGTTTATACATATGAATTTTTACTCGACTGTTTTCAATGCTTGTTTGTTTGTTTATATAAGAAACACCCATTACAATTGAAGCTGGAAAATGAGTTATAGAAGGACGCTGATTCAAGATAGGAAAGGGACTTGTGGTAAGATATGGATTTAAGGATGAGTGCTTGAATTAGGGAACATATTTGAAGTAAGAGGTGGGCTTGGAATAGGTAGAGGACTTGAGGTAAGAAACATATAAAGTTAGAAAACGGATTTAAGGTATGAGGATAGCTTAAGGTAGGAAATTTACTTAATGTAGGATTAATGTTCGAGTTAGGAAACGGATTCAAGGTTGGCAGAGAGTATGGGGTAAAGCAAGGACTAAAAGTAGACCAGATGGATGTAGATAGAAGGTTAGAATAGTGCTCCACAAGTTCTTTAAAAAAAAAATTATTCTTGTTGTCACAATTGATCGGAGCAGCTAAATTTATTTCCTTTCTCCTGTTTTAAAAGAGCTTCTTCACATAGATATTTTCATGTTATAAGTATAGAGGAAGTAACAATATATAAATGTTTAAAAAAAATAAAAAATATAATTCTGCTTCATCCAACATGCATATTTGATATCTTCTACAGCAAATAAATTGATTTTAAATAAAGATAAGAATTGAGTCTTTCCTATATAAAATAGATAAATATGTCTTGGACTTAGCCTACGAAAAGTTCTTTGTCAACAATTGAACTTCATGCTTATTATATTTAGCAAAGCTGACTCGTGTATTGTAGTATTTTCTTTCCATTAGAAAGACAATCCAAATAACAGAACTATCAATTTTTAATGTCCAATCATCTACAGGATTTTTTATGATGACCTCTTTAAACAAGGAGACTAAAGTTTTCGAATGACCGTAACATCTATGGTAAAAGTCACTCCGCCTCCCCATAGTTCCTAATTGTAGGCATGCTGTCCTCCACTATATAAATGTATTTTTTACAAAAATATCTTTCATAAACAAAATTATTAACGATATTTATGGCATAAGATGTATTGACTCCAATAACTTGGAAAACCTACATCCTCCCGAGGAATGCAAACACCATGCTCATTCATGGGGCCTTCAAGAAATATCTTGACACCTTCCAGTCGCTAATGAATAGATATATTGTAAAAGTTGCTTGATGGATTATCAATAGATCTATGGATCCTCAAAGTAAGACCATTTTCCAAATAATGAGTATTTAAACAACCTAGGGTTCTTTTGGACATTCCCATCACAAAGTAAAAATTGATTTGGCACACATCCTTCTCTTTATTATAAAGTTTCATCTTGTCGTCTGTTTAATCCATTGAAGAAAAATGTCCAAAAATATAAATTTCGAAAAAATCTTGAAATATTTTCGCCATTTCAAAGGGCTGATCCCGACCAAATGTAACTTCTTGTGGTGTAAACTATTTAGAGCATGGCCCTCTCTTTCGCACAGGATTCTCAGGGCCCTAATTTACAATTGCATCATTTTTTCGCAGAAACTACCAACCAAATCTTGCTCCTCCTCGTCCACAGAACGAAGTGTCCCGTTATGATAAAAAGGGCGAATGTCGACATTGGAGGCGAATAAATGTTGTTGGAGATAATTTATAACGTTTGGGAACTTCAAAAATATTGTTGTTTAATTGTATAATAGTTTATACGGCAGAGACCATCATAATAATGTTCTTCTCAAAGTAAAGCTAGCGGATCCACTCGCTTTATTTTTATGACAACTACGTTTTAATAAATATTAAAATATGAATATGCCCATTTATACTTAAAAGGGGATAGACGGTCCAATTAGAGTTGCAGTAATTAATTCAAGGCTCTAAATTATAGCTAAAATCTTGAGTATCTCATCTCGTCTCTTAAATTTGAACATACATCCTATAATGGACGAAATATGTCTATAAACTATTTCGCCATTAATATTTATTATGTAAATAAATACCGGCTGTAGAAAAAGTAATGCACCTCTAAAAATACAGTTTTGAATAGGTGTTGTTGATTAAATCTTAAAGTTCCGATTATTTTTGAATAGCTTAGATTCTAAGCATTTGATAGAAGTAGAAGTTTTAAACAAAACTTCTATATATGTCGCGATGGAGGCAAGAAGAGCCATCATAGGCAATTTAATCCACGCCGAGAAGACCACCTCAGACATAATGAAGGCCTTAAACGTCAGCATGGGCACAGTATACTAGGTCAAAAATCGTTTGTTTGATGGGGACAAAAGTGGAAGACTCACCAAAGTGAAGCCTGAAGAAATCAAGGAGGCCTATATGGTCAACCCAACGGTGAAGATGTCAGAATATCCCAAGAAGAAGAAGGTGCATCGGTTTACTGTGGGCAAGGCCATCCGAAAGGCTGGAAGAAGGTCCCTTAGAATAATTGAGAGGTAACTCCCGTCCCAACGTCAAAAATAACTCTTGTCTTCAGCGATGCCAATACCACTTGAATGATCTTAAGCACAAAAGCTGACGGGTAATTTTTTTCTCTGATAAAAATAAAATTATTACAGTAGACCAATGCACCATCTTCTTCTTGGGATACTCTGACATCTTCATCGCTTGGTTGACTTATTATTATAAAAATTTATAATTTTTTTTTCTATTACAACATCATCCGGATCAATTAGTTGTATTTTAATGACTAATTGCAGGAAGATCTCAGTCTGCACACGGTAAAAGGGGAATTTCTCATTAACTTGATTTTTACTTGAGCGTCTTTTTCAGTTGATGCACCACAGTTAGTTAAATATATCACCACATAACGGGGTATTTGTTCTACTACAGTAGATTCAAAAACCTAGTTTATATTAAAATTTTGTTTAAAAATATTTCTTATTTTTTTACATTTCATAGATTTTTTTTTGACTCACCTAATTTGTACAAATAAATTTTTCTTTTGATAAAAATATATTTGGAAAAGTTGAAGTTTATGAATTTTAAAACGATGCTTTCTCCTTGTCTCCTATATAAAAAATATTGAATGTAGTGATTAATTAATTATTTTTTATTTATTTTTGGTATATCCTACATTGCAACAGATTGAAAATTCACTAAAATTTTCCCAATAATTATTTATAACAGTATACCTGTTAATATTATACATTTATGGATATATATGGTTGTAGATTTTTTCATAATTAAAATATTTTGCACCAATATTGTCATATGTTATTAATATATTTGCAAATGAAGATTCCAAGCCACTTAGGCACCATACATAAATTGGTACATAATATTAATATAATTTGGATAATATCAAACTCTTTATATCTATGTATTTGTTGTATTAGGAACTAGCGAGACCAGAAAGAGTTGCAACATTTGACGAGTGGTATTCAAATACCATTTGTGTGGAAAGATATGTACTTTTATATCCTTAAAATTAAGTAAAACAATAGTAAACATATGTAAGTACAATTTGTTAAGTCCAAATTAACTCAGCTTGGAGTGGTTAAACCAATAACAAAAAATAAAACAAAAACCCTTTTGTAATATAATGAATGTTTTTTTAATAGAATATTTTTTGGTAAGCTCGTTAATGGGAACCCAAAAGACAAGGTAGCAATAATCGATCGATATTGTTACCTGAAATATGTATCTATACTGAGTCATACATATATGCATTCATAAAACTCAATACTGACAGCCTTTTTATATTCTATTTTGATGCTTTCTGACGTCATGTTTCCATTATCAATATTTTTTAAGGAGTGGCTTATTTTGTTAATCCAATATAAATGGTGTCCCAAATCACACACATTTATAGTTAAATTTATTAAATATTTAAAAACTAAAATAATGATCTCTTGTAGTAAATGTCTATAAAAATAGCGTAATTTAGCGATTTTGTTATGTGTTTTTTCGAATATTTATTTAAGACTTTCCAACGGACATTTCATTCTTTCCGATGGGATGACTTTTTATTCTAAAAAAAGGACTACAATAATAAATGAGCCTTTCATAAATAATTTGATTAATTTTCGATCAAATGACGCTTTCATTTGTTTTTTTAATAATCTTTTTGTATCCCTTTTTATAGACTGTGTCAAAGTTTAGTTTAATGATTTTTTTTTAAAAGTAACTATTTCTAAAAAAGATCATTTTTGTAGAAAAAGGAACAAAATAAGGACTTTATACTTTTTTCTTTTTTAAAGTTACTACAAGAATTTCGAGTGACATCCTAATTATTCAAATCCTATAAACTCCATAAAATTGTTTGTTCTAAGGCTCTCACTTATTGACATCCATAACCTATAACTTATTTCAAAAGAAATATGATTTGATTTAAATATATATTTCATATATAAAAAACATGTATTATCATTTGTAGATCCAGTTAAGCAATGTAGCTTTCAACATTGTTTTTTTTTCATCACCAAACTATAGAACAGGCCTTGAAGTTAACACAAGATCGTTTGATATTTTTGTAGAAAGTACTTCTGAATTTTTTTCAACATTAATATTCTAATACATGCTACAAAATCCCTTGATAACAGTACTAGCATATGAGGATATATATATTCAAATCAAATAATCGTAAAATAATCATGAAATAATCAATATTATGTTTGTAAAATCTTATTATTTATACATCATAAAAAAGGTGAATTTTATGAAAAGCAAGTTTTCTATAGGTCTTAGAAAACATTTTGTCAGAAAAAAAAATATTTGTTTTAGTTCCTCTAATAATCATACTACAAAAAAATATCTTCTCAAATACATTTTATCTAATAACAGCTGACGAATTTGATAATGTTTAGAATAGATCTCTAACTACAACAGTATATTCCATAGAAATGAATTATTAATTTTCTATAGGTGCAAACTATTTGTGTTTGTATATACTTTATAAATAACTTATTTCTCTGACACATATAAAATATTTGATGTTTTTTTAATGTATTGCACACATTATCTCGAGTCGCAACATCATCAAAGACCGACTTTGGATCTGGTAGTAGGATGGACCACCCTGTCACACCAGCAAAACAACACTCAATTTCCTTGATTATGAGGATATGATGTACGTCCTACCGAGTTCTTGGGCTCTTATCTCGTCAAAAATGAAATCTTTATGCTATTTTGTTTGATCCATGTTGAACAAGTTTCCAATGAAGGTTCCCATAGCACCACAAGATCTTTGAGAGATGGAATAAGGAGGCATTTCAGTCTTTACCCTGTGGGACGGTCAAGAAGGCAGTGGCACGTTTCCGGGGACGTTGTGAATGTGCGGTCCAAGCTTTTATTAATTGAATGTCAAATTTATGTTATGAGTTTTAACAAAATCTTTTGAAAAATAAAGTCAAAGCAGTGTTGTATCTTTTTTTCTCGGGCTGCCAACGTTAAAATGAAGCACCCTTTACGAAATTTATACTTCTTTCACTAGAATTCTTAATTATCTTTCTCTTAAATTTAGTCATTTCATTATCATGACAGTTCATCTCACATCTCCCGAATGCTGGAGTTGATGTGATGAAGATTACAGACATTGTTAAGTGTTCTAGGAGCCTTGTTTTTAAGTTAACCAAGATAAAAGAATGGAAAATACCTCTCCAGGATGTCAGGAAGTGAAGGACATAATTTAAAGAGGGATACGAAGTTCTTTTAAAGTTCGGAGAAGAATATAAAGGAGGATCCCACTAAGTAAATGAATCGTATTGCCAACGACTTCCTTGGTGCTGCTAGGTCTAACAAGAGAGCTATGAAGGACAACTGTGGATTAGTTTCTTTGACAAGAACCCTACGCCACCTTCTGACAGAGGACATGAAAGCGAGGAGGTTCGAGACTAGGGTGCCAATTAAATCACTTTTTGTGAAAAAGTAAAAAATTGAGGGTTCAAATGCATTTTTTTAATAGAAAAATATGATTAAGAAAGTTTGGCCAATTTTTATGAATATTTAGAGGTAGCTCAACGCCCCTAAAATCTTGAAATTTTACATTTTTGGGGGGGAAAAGGGATTTTGTATTAATATCACCCGTATACTACACATAACAGCTTGTTAGTAAAAGTAACCAATTTAGTTTAGAAGATAAACTTCTACCAATTTGAGATATATGTGTTTTTATGGTAAGAATTTATTTAAAAGTTTGGATCGATGCATTTATGCCCTTATGGGCAAAATAAACGCACTACACTTAAAAAAGGAATTATAAATATCTCCGGGTACTTCTGCCACCCTTGTATAATGTATATTTACATATTGAGACAGTTGTTATATTTACATACTCCATAAACGTACTTTTAACAACTTAAAACATGGAAAAGCATTGATAAATAACTGCATGTTGTTATATTTTATTTACTCTTTTTTTTAGAAAGTTTACATTTAACAAAGATTTATTTTTGTCAAAAAAATATGCTTATAATTTATTCATAAGCATCTTTTTTATTTTGTTGTAAACTATAAAGGTTTCTTTACAAAGTTCATTTAAAAACTTTGGAACAAAACTCCCATAGTTTTTTAAATATCCATAATTCCTTTGCATAGAGGTATACCACAAAACGGTTGTTTGTTAATAGATAATAAATATTTGCAGTCTAATAAATAACTTTGTAATTTGTTTCTAAAATAGAAAGCAAATGGTCACTATATTTTTAAGGCTATGGTTATGTTATTATGCCCATAAACACCCATTAACATTGATGTGAGTGTTATTTGTCTCTATTTTCTTCTGGAAAATAATAGCTGTTTAGACTGTAAAGAATACCTTAAAATAACATGATTTTTTTTTCAAATATACTCGTAATAACTGTAGCATTGGAGTCCTGGCACTATTAATCAACTCGGAGAGCTGGTATATAAGCTCAAGTTTCATTTTAGAGTAGCAGTCATATGGAAATATAATCATTTAGAATTGGATTCGGCTATATTGAAACTTAAAAAAACAACTCTACTTTACTAAAATTGACAATTTTTAAATATGTTTTTTTTCCGAAAATCGATTTTACTTGCCCACGAATGATCAAAACTCATATATTCAAGTCATAATTAGGAAATATAATTTGTAGATTGTTAATGATGAATCCGTTCACAAGCTCAAGGGAGAAGTACGTATAGTCTTACATCATCTATAGTATTTACAAATAATTATAAACCAGCGGAAAGAAATAGGCTTTTCACATTTTGTAAAAACACGCTGAGTCATTGACTCTTTTACAATGCGCAACATTTTATGCAACATTTACCTAAGCAAGACATAGAGTACACTCTAAGGACATTTTGATATTCCCTCCAACTTTTAAGCTTCTTTCTTTTCTGTTATAGTTCTACTTCAAAATTTGAATTTTATATTATGTCTTTTACATAATTTTGTAACTGTTAGTGTCTGTTTTTTTTTTTTAAATTTGCTCAAGAAGAATGTCATTAAGATCATGGAGTGTCCTTGCCAGTCTTTGAACATCAGTCCCATAGAAAAATCTTATCAGAGTGCAAGCTTACAAATTCGTCAAGGGATTTGATACTGAGATGATGAAATAAGTAAAGGAAAAAATAACATAAGTAATGATTAATTATCAAATTTATAGTTTAACTCAAAAGAACAGTAAAAAAACTATATATATATACTTAAATTTAAATTTTTTGACTTGAATCCAACACTGTTACCCTATAAAATGATATACTCATTAAGAATCCCTTTATAATTTAATTAATAAGTTACGTATAATGATTCTTGTGTGAACTGAATAGTTATATCAATTAAGAAGTATAATTTTAAGCTAAAATGCTTATTTACGTTAATACAAGGCTATTCTTCTTATCAATTTATATTTACGTATTTTCAAAGGAAAGACACAATATCTAGCTGCAGAGTGTAAAACTATATGTTTCATATTTTCATTTATGAATTGGCCCTACACATTTCAACTTATTGATAATACGAGCTTTGGTGCTCAAAACAGCTAAATGTATTGGCCGATTTTCAGAGCTTTTTCGCCTTTACTTTGTCGACAAGCCGAAGGATGATATTGCTCTCAAATTAAAGATACAAGTAGTAAAAAAGAAAATTATCATAGTAAATTCTAAAATTTCAAAGTATTTTTAACCTTTTTATAGGTTCGCAACAACTCTTGAGTAAGAAAAAAGTCAGTAACCCCTATGAAATAAACTTGTTCTTTGCAAAAAGTTATGTTCATTTCAAATCTGTCTTTATATTTCATATGCAACGGTTTTGTTTTGAGAAAATGTAATTGAAAGATTCAAAGCTGCATATTCTATGGGGTTTGTTTCTAAAGGAATAACACTTGGATTTCTCAATTGGCTTTACCCCAAAAAATTGATTTGAAGTGTAAATATTACGAGTTTCATTTACAAAAGAGTTGTTCATTGTTTATTATTTATATTTGAATAGATCTATTTCCTTTTTTTATACAAAATTATTATTCAAATTATCTATTTCCTTCAAAAATAAAAAAATGAGTTAAAATACTACACAATTCAAATAAAAAATTTAAGAAAACCAGATTCCTGATTAATGCATCAAGTACTATTAAAAATCAAAAAATATTTTTTTTTCTGTTTACTTTTGTAGTTAATGAATTATTTTCCGTCGTAATATAAATACCTCGAGTTTATTACAAACAAAAGTAGTAAATGGTTGTTGTTGATAAATCTGAGTAAAATATTTTGAGCCTACTTTTCTGATATAATGAATAATACATTTAATGAGTTTTTATATTTAAATTAGTAGCAACATCTTCAATAAGTTTTTTTTATCCTCTATATGATGTTCTATTTCAGAAATATACCTACTAGCATGTTTCTGACAGAAAATATTGCTCAAAGAAAATCAATAACCAAACTGAATATTATTCTTCATTGGGAATTTTCAAATTTGTTGTTAGAATAGGGATTCTTTTACTATTACACTAAAACCCTTTAAAAGGTTTTTTTTGTTATGACTGAAGAAAATATTATTAATTTTGTTATTTACCATATGGAAGCCTCCTCGATTTGTTCTTTGTTAGTGGCAGAGTTGAACCTATACTAATAATAGTCGGAAACAAATAAAAGAAAACGAAGCTGCCCAAATCAACTGTTTACGACGTTACACAGTCTTTCAAGGTGTCTGATGGGTTCGAAACAGCGGCAAGGAGGACTCATAATCGTTTTGGGCTAATAACTGGTAATAAATTAAAGGAATACATGATTAAAATGAATGGACATATGACTATCTAGCTCCCCGGATAACAACCCATTGGACTACTATGTGGTGGCCGTTATGGAAAGAGAGTCCAAAACACATGAACCCTTGCAGGGTTCCATTCACAAAACAGTGACCAGCATGGATAGTGAGTTCCATATCAAGGCCTGTGATAGATTCAGGGACAGGTTTGAGGCTATGATTGAAGCTGAAGGTGGTTGGTAAAAACTCGTAATTTACATTATCCTTAAATTGGCCAAAAATCCCCACAAAATCCCCACCCCGTATATTTTATGTATAAGCTAAGATATATGTACAAGTTGCAATTGGTATCAACCGATTGGACGAGATGCAATTTCTTCGTTTTAAAATGTATTATTCAATTACAATATGGGCTATTCTAATTACAAACTATCCAGCAAGAAGATTGGCGTGTGGCCATGCTCTCCACAGCTTTAGTTCACCTTAAATCACACTCTGTCATAACAACAATATTGTGAAAAATATTCATTTTAACCTAACAACAGACTCAGCCGATCATAAGAACATCTGGCCTGCATGACTTTATAAATATTCAATTTAAAATTTTACAGTCGAATGTTGCAAAGATTTTATGAAGACGATCAAAGTCTTTTCAAAGATGACACATGGGCAAAAAAATATTTTTTAATATGAATATTTAATCAGAAGCATTTTTATTAACATCAAACATGTGCTCTATTTTCTATTTTATTTGATTTATATCTTTAAATGTTGATTGATTTGTAATAACCATACTAAAAAAAAAGAAGATGAATTATGTACTACTTTGTAATTGGATGTCAATGTATGTCGGACAAATATGAGGACTTAAGCCTTACTGTCTATCAAAAATGTTTATATATAAAGACTAATTTATTTTATATTATTATATGTATCATAGCATGTTATTACATCACTATACACTCTTATTTACGTAATGTAGCCAATTAATTGATAAGAATATGATACTTTTCTCCAATTATACTACTTTTCCCGTCTCATATTAATCCAAAATAAAACTAATAGTGTAAATCTAGACATTTATTTAGTATTTTTACTACCTATTATTTTGATTTAATTCCAATATCAATATATTTCTTTGTCAAAAAGTCGTAAGAAATACAGGTATTAAGTCTTTTTTTTAATTTTTAAAGCTATTTGATCAAGTTTTTGCAAAATATTTTGGAAATCTGCTCATTTTATTTTATAAATAAGATCCTCAATATAGCATCCCCTACGGATTTGTCCGTGAAAACACAATAGATACACTTTTTTAAATTATAATTCCTAATTATTATATTAAGTTTTAACTTTATCTTGAGTTAGTTGACGTTTTTTTTTGTTTTTTTTTTGCAATTAATGTATTTATTATATCCCATTCAAAAGGAATTTTCTTTATTTTGGATAGTGAATCCCTACAACACTCATGGTTGAAGAACAAAACAATAACTAAAACTATGATACAATAAATTAAACATACACCCTATAGGCCTATCCTATATTTGACTTTATAATAATTTAATGCAACACTTTTATTAGAAAAATAAAAAGGTAGGTATAAAAAAATCAATATTGGATAAAAAAAAGTAGGAGGTTCTCTTTAAAACTGGACAATACTCAACAACATAACACAAGAAACCCATTGGATCTGTAATTCATTAGAAAAAAAATCTCCATATATTGCATTATATGTATATAAATATAAGATAGGGTGTCCCATTCATGTTTTTTTTTTGAGCTACACAAACGCAAAGGCTATCAAAATTTATGTAATCTTACATAAATTATAAAAATAGTAAAAAGTAAAATAGTGCACCATTTAAAGGGCTCTAACGCTCTTCGGAATATTTTAAGAGTTTATATTTTCACATATTTAAAGCATATGCAAAAAATAAATCAAAACTAATTTTAAAAAGTATTTTTAATTAAAAACCAATGATACAAAAATTGGAAAATAAAATAATCAAAGCAGAGCTTATAATCCACGACAAAAAACTCAGAATATCTGTAAAATTATTCAAATTTTAATAACTTTAAGTAGCATAAAATAAATAATTAGATGATAATCCCTAATATATCTTATTTCTTACTCATTTTCTTTTTAACACGCGAAGAAATTAATCCTGATATTTATAGTAGTTTAAAAAGCTCAATGATGAGTTTTGATGCTCTCAAATCTTGAATTATGAGTACAAGTGAAATTTCGAGTCCAACTCGAGGGGTAACTCTTTTAATTTGGTCTCTGAGTCGAGTCTAAAGTTCCGGTTTAATAATACTTACATATGTACAACTGAAATCTGAGTTGTGCTATCCATGAGGCGGGTAAAGTATATATACCCATGTTCAAGTGTCAGTATTACGAACCAGAGGTGAATATCAAGTCTTAGCTTAGTTTAAAGCTTTTACACTTGATTCCATTTGAGTATAAAGTCACAGTTAAATTAGAATTAAATGCAATTCCAATCGGAGTCTCACAGTACGTGTCCCGAGCTATATTAGGCTCTTAATTAATTAAACACTCATACTTTAGGCTCTATCAAGTTTATGAGAATAATGTATTGTTATGATAAATACCGTTTGTTATAAAATATTTTCTGATGAGATTTAAGGACTTGCACAAGAGAATGCGACTCGACTTGTGGATATATTTTGAAAACTTATACTGGATGTGACTTCACATTCAAAGACTCGTTGTTTGACTTGGATACACTATAGATTCTATACCAGCCATCAGAAAGTCTTGGGACATAATGAACATTGAACAATTTATTACACTTTGAGGCTTTAAATGAAATTCTAGAATATTTTCTAATGATAACTTGTTCATTACTCATTAAAGAATATTATTTATGAATTTGAGTACCTTCAGCCTCAATCACACGCTCCACTCGACCCTGGAACGCTTTGCACACGTTGACAACGTAGTGCTTCGACATTGAATGCCACTCTTTCTCGACCTATTGCTTTAGGGACTCAATACTGCTGTGACGTTATCTACAGGCATTGCTTTCAATTCAGCACCAGATGATGTAATCAAGGGGATTCAGGTCGGGGCTCTACAATGACCAGAAATTTATTTTTTTGGTCGTCCAATCCTGCACGATTTTTTGGGTATGTGCAGGAGCTTCGTCCTGTTGAAAGTAATAATCAGCTTTCTTTGATTGCTTTATGATCTAGCAAAACTGTCGAAACACTTTTGTTTGCAAAAATCATCAATTAATTCTTTGCTAGTGAATCTTTATCCAACAGGGAACCAAATTGGCTTCATTTTGTGACCTTCAAATGAAACAATGTAGAGCATCATAACTGAGGCTGGATGTTTAGTGGTAAACACTTCATAGAGGTTTCTTCAAAACAAACGACCCGATCATTTTGCCTATTATACACAGGATTCACTGTAAATGCCTTCTCGTCCGAGAAGAACAAAATTTGGTTTCCGTGATACCTCAGGTCATTGTAAAGCTTTTTGCAACGATGAATTCGTAATTGTTGTTGTTATTGATTGAGCAAGTGTAATTCAATATGTCAGAAAGATTTGCCACCAGATTTTTACGGTATTGGACACAGTGGAACGACTCCCTGACGCTTCATTGCCAAGTCCGTCATCGTCGTCTTCGGATTTTGCAAAAAAGCTTTTTTTTCCGTTTCAGGCTTTAATTTGATCTGCTTTCCGTTTCTATGACAATTACAGACATCTTCACTGTTGTTAACCTTAACTCTGGCCCTCCATACAGTGGTTCTGCAAATATTAAGGGTAGTTACAATATCAGAATTGCTAAATCGACTATACGAGCAAATTCTTGCCTTTTGGCTCCATTTTCGTTAATATTTATTCTATAGAAATATAGTGTTCAAAAGGTTAACAATCAGCTGTTCTTTTTTTTAACTCAACTTTTGTATAAATTAATCAAAACACTGAAAAAACAATTAAAGTCAACTTTTTGACGGCCAGGTATAATTTTGATGGACATAAAATGAGTTCAAAATAAATTGGATGACTAAAATTGTACTCAATAAAATTTTTTAAAGGTTTGGACTTGTGAACTTAGACTTGAGGCTCGACTTATACTTGTAGTATGATGACTTTTCCCTACTTCTGTATTGAGTAACTGACTATATTATAATATATATTGTCTTAATATTTGTAGTGCATTATTTTGCAATCATTATACTTTTACAGAATACAATTACAAGTGTATTTAAAATTTGCCATAAATTGTGTGTGAAATATATCAAATAAGGCATCCAATACACAATTTTCCAATAATGTTATTGGTACAATACCATGTGTATACGAGTATTTGAAGTAACACATTTATAGTAACCCATATTATGTTTTTTTTTAAAAATAATTCTTCAATTTCCTGTTATAGTTTCAATAATTTTTTTTATCAACTATTTTGGTTATATTAAGTATCAGATTCATTTAAAAAAAGTCAGTAATCCTCTGATACATTGTAAGCTAAATATTTTAATTTTTTTAAAATTTTAATGTAAGGGAATGTAACGACATATCCGCTGATAGAGTTCACCATTGTTTTTATTCTCTGATGATGACATTTGAATCATTGTAATATGGAAAAACAGTAAATAAAACTAAGAATATGCTCTAATTTGTTAATAGTTTTATCGTAATTCTAATTTATTATCTACTTTATTGTTACCTTAATTACTATTAATCCAGGTTACACGCTGTATTGTAAAATAATGGTCTGAAAGGATTTTCTAGCTTCTAATTCTTATCACCTCATTAGAGTCAACTTGTGTAATGTTGGGGTGGGGAGGGGGGAGGCGGATCAAGAGGTTACATTTCTAGTGGACGCATAAATACCCAAATTGAAGGATGGCCCCATGAATCTGCAAACATTGAAGCTGTTTGGAAAATGATGAATTTCTTTTGGTTTACAAGATTAAGAAAAATCAGTGACATATGAGCAATGGTGATCAAACTGAAGTTCAAGAAAGAATGGACATACTATTTCTGGGACCATCAGAGTTGTTTTGGGTGATAAAAAAATGTAATCAATACTGGATACAGGTCTTGGAAGTTCCTTATAAATAAAATTTTACATACCATGAGCTCCGAACCTGTGAACTTTAATTCATGGCTGAGGAGTCGGGATGAGTTCTAAGGGGAGGAGAACTAACTTCTGTTGATCCAAATCTATCTCATGGAAAGGCAATTTTATTCTATTAGTTAGAACCAAGAGAAAAGTCTGAAGTTACTGTTTTAAAACCTATAACCTAGAGCCGTCAACACCCTTCTTCATAATAGTAGAATCACAATAAACAGTGAACTCAATTATTAGCTAAATACTATTTTTTTATCGTTATTCATATCATACATATATAAAATGATATTATAATTATTGTTAATATGAAGAATTAAGTCTTACATTAATATGAATAAATATTTTAGCTTAAAATTAGACCTCTTATCAAGACTAACAGCTAAAAAGAATCAACCCTTTCCGGAAGACGAGTACAAAATTGAATAAAACAATCACATACTAAATATTTCAAAGCATAGTAATCAATCCATTGGTTTTCCTATATGAAAGCGTTCATAACTCAGGACAATTCTTAGTTGAATCTCACAGTTTGTATTTGAAAATATCAATAGTATGATCCCAGGAATCCCCACCTATAGTATTTAAAAAAAAAAAAAAAAACCAGCATATCCAGCTGGAAAGTTCAAAAATATTCTTTTAAAGTATTCTCTATGAATTGGATCTCCACATCTCTATTTATTCGCAATAAAAGCTTTGCTGCTTCAAAGAGCGAAATGTATTATTGCCTGATTTTCAGAGCTTTTTCTCCTTTGCATTGACGACAAGCCGAACAAAAATGGTTTAATTTTGTTATTTCTTTCTTTTTTGTGGAAAGGTTGGGAAATTTAATAAAAATCTCCTCGTGTAAAAGGAATTACTTTAAGAAAAACCTGGATGATTTATATAGTTGTTTGAGCCCATCGATTGTAATTTATTTTATATCTATGTGCATTTTAAGAAAATTACATTTCTTTATCGTTAACCAATACCTTAATAAAATGCGTTATTTTTATTTCAAAACTAATATGTTTGTCTTTTACTCATTTAAAAAATATATATAAATTGAGTTCGGTGATATCTTATATACAATGACCTTTAATTTCCTTTTTGAATTAAAAAAAGTGCATAATGAATAAACTTTTCGTTTCAAAAATTGATAGTTCTTTGATTATCAGAGCATGGAATTAGACGATGATGCATTTCCGAGAAATGCAAAGAGTACATAAATATCTTTTTTATGCATGCAAAATGTCATTTTGCATTGAGGGAAGGGGGGTGTACTTTAAATAATAAGTTAATGTTTGTTTTTGTCTGATAAAAGTTGAGTGATAATTTACAGGAAATTTTAATATGATTAACAAAAAAATATCTAACTGATATAATAATATTTTTTTAATCTTTACATATATTTATACAGATACATCATCAATAGTTCTTAGAAAATAGCTATATTTAATTATTTGACTCTACGTTAGTGAAATCCTTTTTATAATAGAGGTAATTTCTTAATACTCTATTAAAGATTTATGTTAAATATATTGTCCATCCTTTGCTACAAAGATGACTCATAACTTTAAGGGATAAAATGTTTGATCTAAACTTCATTTAGCGTAATTTTCTAATGAATTGACTTGTAAAAATTTTAAAAGTAATCTTTATGTCACTCCCAAATTGAAACATTTATTTTTCTTCATTTTCTTTTAATGATTTTTTGTATTATTTCGGTTTAAAAGATATGGTTTTTGTCATAGATATATTAATTGTAGCACATGACTTCACATGGATTCTTTGATGTTGATGAAATAACAAGGCTGTAATGTTGTACAAAAACAATTAGGTCTTGCCATTTGATTTTGAACAATGATAAATGCACTTCCTCCTATATGGGATTGAGTAACTGCGCCTTGTTTTACTCCAGATATTAGTAGAACTCATTACAACTTTTGAATGTGGAGTGCGAAAATAAAATTTAGACAAATTTTGAACAACTGATCTATAAAATATTAAAAGAAGCCAAGAATAAATTTGGTAAAAAAAAAAAGATTATATATAGATGAAGGGTATCAAACTGCCATGCAAATATAATAAAGAATTATTCTTTATATTTGTTATGTATATTTCAGATTGATATAGCTATGTATATATACAATCATTTCCCAGATATTATCCAGATTAATTATGAATGAAGGTAAACAATGTATATCAGAAACCCCTTTCTACTGTATAGTACAATGAATTCTGACTTATTTAGCCTATACTTCTGTTAAATAAGAAGCTGTATTTAACATTGGAAGTAAATCGCTCAATATTAAAATTTACATAAATATTAAACTTGGGGCGTAATTCAGAATTAATTATTGGTTCAAGTTGATGATTTATATCAATTTTCAATGTTCAAGATACATATAGTATCAGAAAAAAATTGCCATTTTATGATAGTTACCACTTTTTATGATATCATCATTAACTTCCTTTGAATTTGTATTTAATGATGCTTTAATTAATTCGTTGAGGCATAATTTAATACATTTCTGAACTTATTTTGGTTAAATACATTTGATCAATCTGCTGAGCACATCAAACTCTTAAAATTCAAAGACATATTCATATCTCCTATAGATAGAATTCTGACTTTTTCAATTCTATTTGAATTAGTTGAAATTCTGGACAGCTCGGAAATATTTAGGAAATCTCTTCATTGGTTTTTTTTCAAATCAAGATAAAGTTATTTGTCGTAAGTATTAATCTATTGTATTAAATATTTGTGGATTCTGTGAATTGTAGGAAAGATTCTATTAATTAAACGGCCAACAAAACATGTCACTGCTAAATAAAATTATAGAAAATCGAGTACACCAATTGAAAATGTGATCAAGGCTTATTTTTCCACGCTCATATTTTAAGTGAAATGATTCAATATAAGGATAAAGTTACAAATTCTTGGAATAACGGTAAATCCCAACACCAAATTCAGCATTGAATTAATAAAAATTGACTCTATGATTTAGAGTCGAAATCAAGACTGAAATATTGGTGATACAACAGTTTCAACTATGCTGTAATGCTTTAGGGTTTGGTTCGTGACGGTCGTCAGGAACTTTATGTTTATAAATTTTTGAAGCCTATGTCTACCCCAATAAAAAGTTGTTACTATATAAATTGTAAAGAAGTGAGGGGCCATACTTTTTTTTTTGTCCTAAAAAGGAGTGAAATCTCTAGCAGATAATATCACAGGCTAAATAGGTTATGGGAAAGTCCAAGGAACTTAGTTTGGATTTAAGGACAATAATATTTGAGCCTTACAATTCTGGCTAGGGCTACAAGTACATTTCAAAACGATTTAATGTGCCCAGAAGCACTTCCCGAAACACTAATGCTAAGAATGAAGTTCATAATTCCGTTGTGAACAGAAAAATCCTTAGTTGTGGGTACAAGATTTCTGAAAAATAGAACGCAAGATAGTAAGGTATATCGCCTATAATCGTAGCAAGGCATCTAATGTCATTTTATCAGAACTGGAAGGTGTAGATGTCAAAGTCAATTGAACAACTTTGAAGTGAACCTTACATAAAAGTGGATTAAGAGGTTGTTGGCCAAGAAAAACATCATTATTGAGAACCATACATGTCAAGGGTCACTTGAATTATTCCAAAGAATACATAGAGAAGTATATTGACTTTTGGGAATCGATTCTTTGGTCAGATGAGACCAAACTTAAGTTGTTTGGCCATCGTGATGTAGCATTAGTCTGGTGCAAAAAGAATTAAGCATTTAAGCCTTGCCCGCTGTAAAGCATGGAGGTGGAAGCATTATGCTATGGGGATGCTTCTCTGCCAATGGCCCTTGCAACCTCCTTCGAGTAGATGGGACTATGAAAAAGTAGTATAAAATTAATATTATAGCCAATAATTGACAGGAGAGTGCAACTAAACTAATGCTTGGCCCACATTGGTTCTTCCAGCAAGACAATGCTCCAAAAAATTTGGACAAGATTGTGAAAGTGGTTCCAAGACAACGGGGCCAACACATAATTCAGATCATACCCCAATTTAAAATTTGTGGATATAATTGAAGTTGCTTGTCCATGCTAGGAGTCCCAAAAATTTAAATGAATTGGAAACATTTGCCAAGCTGGAATGTTCCAGACTTTATGTTAATACATATACCATATCTGGTGCTTCAATAAAAAAAGAGGATTGACGCTGTGCTCGCCCAAAAATGATTTGTAATTGATTATTAATTAACATGATTATTTTAATAGGGGTCGAATTTTTCGGTGTACTGCATTTTTCTATTTTCTTTTATAATATTTAAATTGTAATAAATAAATGACAATAACTCATCCAAGGTTTTATTTAGGTTACTTTTCTGAGATACTGAGAAATCTCAATTGTTCCAGAAGACTTATATTATTATGAAGAAAAATCATCATTTTTATTAAGGGGTCGAATAATTACTTTCTTAACTGTAATTAACAATTAATGCTATTATTTCATTTTTAACCGTTAATATTATTTATTTATTATACATTTACAAGCAGAGACCAATCTTGGGCTCTTTTATATTTTCTGAATTTACGATCTTGGAGCAATGTCTTTTATTCTCTTTAGAAACACAATTATTAGGTTACATTGTGCAAACGTTTTTATTTCATAAAAATATTATTTATTGTTGTTTAATGGATAATGTGTTAGAAGTAAATGAGTAGCTAAGGCTTAAGATGCCACTCAATTCGATAAATATATATATATAAAAATAGGGAAAAATTAATAATAGTTGGATTATATGAGGATCACGTAAGGTCACCTGTATTGGAGCATGACATTCTTTTCGTATTCAGATCACTGTTCCTTGTGCTGGTAAAAAAGATAACCATCATTGTTTTGAATTTTAACAACAATGTCTACAACATTTGTCGTGGATTCCGCACCAAAAATGGGGAAAAAATGTATCCACCGAATAATCAGAAGCAAACTTTATTTTGAGCAAGTCACTTCTTACACACACACACACAAAAAAAAGAAGTAAAATGAGAGTATTAATTTCATTGAAACGAGTTCCGAATTTGGTTATGGTTACTTCTAAACTCATGTTAATAAAATGGTCCTTATCGTTCACTTGCAAAAAGATAAGGAGTATGCTGTTACAGCATCTGGACCCACTTAAATAAATTGAAACAAATATGGTATGGTATATTATTCTATTAAATAATTAATATATTTTTTTATATTTGAATTAAATTCAATCTTTAATTATAATTATAAACACTTATATATCCTATTATTAAGTATCGTTAATCGCAGCTGAATCAACGTATTCTACAGCTGTGTTACAAAAATTGCCAACATTAAAATGATTCGTATAGATAAAATACTATGGCTAGAAATGGCTTTGGAAAAATTTCAATTTTTTTTAAATTTTGCAAAAAAAACAACACAACCTACAACCAACCTACCGCCAACTTACCGCCAACCCTCCCTCCTTTTTTATTTTTATTTTTAAAGATGATTCCTTTGATGAAAATAAATATAATTAATTGCCGATGTCCGAAACTAAGTTGACTATCCAGGTAATATAGGAAATCCCTTTGAAAAAATATAACTTAGAAAAAGGCTTATTCATATCGTGGCTGTCGAGTGTAGTGTTATTATTATTATTTTTTTGGGAAGGGACGCTGATTGTAGTGATTATGGATGACTCGCCATTAATTAAATAGTAAATACTACTTTTAAAAAAATAATTGGGGTTCTGGGTCCCTTAGACCCTCTGGTAGTTACGGCTCTGCTGTATTTTTAATGGTTAAATAATTTGAAGAATTTTGATTTCGATTATTTTTTAGATTGAATTGTTCATTTTGTTTTTGAATAAAAATATAATTATCATAATCGGCACTTTTATGCTTTATAAAGGATTTAAAGTTGAATGAATTTATTATTAGCTGGGTTGCAATTTAAAAATAAAAAAACTGATATCTTTTAGAAATGTGATCATAAAATTTGGTATAATATCTTTAAAATTGAGGCCCCTCAATTTCTTTGAAAATAACAATGTTTGGGGAAAAATTACATTCGAAATATTTATAATTGGTCGAGAGGTATTCATTTTAAAGAGTTTAAAAGTGGAAAGCTAAAAGATTGTTTCTATAAATGTGTTATTTTGAAATAAAATTCGTAAAATAAGTTGTCTAATATTAGATTATATCCAATCATGATTTTTTAATGAATAGATGAGTATGTTCATTGATGTGGCTTATGAGAATATATATATTAATTAGATTATACACATATATATGTCTACATATATAAGTGAATGTTGTTATGAATTAGTGTATGGGCTATCCAGAATAACTCTGTTCATCCAATTAATAAAAGTAGATTTGAACCCCTGTTATTGAAAAAAAAATGTATATAAAACCACAACTTTATGGTAGGTTTGGACATAACGGTTCAACAGGTTCTTAGTAAGGTTATTCTCTTTGAATGATATCATTCTACAGGGTGCAACATAACTTCCATTTTTTCTCCACAAGACAATAAAGCAAGTTTTATAAATTAGAAAAGTTTTCTTTCACAATGGTAGAACACATTTTTGTTTGACACAGTTTTCAAAATTGTATCAGATAGGTGACGTCGTGCATTGACCATACCCTAACTAAGCTGAATTTTTTTATTTAAGTAACCCGTGATTTTTTCACTTTTTTAATTTCTCTTTCAATAATTTTTTTTTATTTTAGAGTTTTATGCATTTTCAACAAAAAAAGATGAAAAAAACAAAAAAAAAAAAAAAACTGTGTCCACTCAATTGGGTGCTCTTTTTTTAGAGTATATCTTTAGAACGAGCCTCTTTTCAATGCGGATCATTCAGCTTGCTTTTATGTGTGGCGTATCATTTTGCATATCATATATATATATACATATAATGGTTCTAGGATGTTACGCCCCGGGTAGTTCTCCCTGGGAAGTTTCGCCCTGTAGAAGTTTAGCACTTATTCCCAAGTGATTTGTAATGCATTTTTGCATTCATTAGTGTAAAATGAGAGCATTTAATTCAATTTTAATCTACTTTAAAATATAACATATCAACAATCAATGTTGCACCTTTTTATAAAGAGTTCGAACCGACTTCTTTAAAAACCTTTATACTTATGATGAGAGAAAAGAAGAAAAAACTCTATAAACAAATAAATCAATCAATGACTCGGACTGGTCCACAGAGCCTCTACAACAGATCCAGTTGTACAATTTCTACGTGTTAAAGCTAAAGTAGGGCTTCTTGAGGCTATTAAGAAGCACAAGTCCAGTAAGTCCTTTGGCCTCTTCACGTCGCTCAAGTAGGTTATGTCTCTTTTAGGGCGAGAAGATCTCCGTGGAAGCTCATGTGTCATATGAACGACAGGTGGATTGTGTCAGATCCCAAGGACGTGCTTCTCATAGACAAAACTAAGTAACTGGCATCTATGTACGTCCTGCTCGTCTTCATACAAGAGGAGGCAAGGTGTGTGTCAAGCCACCCATAAGGCTCGGATTATAGAGCTTCTCAACTCCTACATCTGCAGCTTGAACAAAAGGTCCCAATAAGAGTGTTCACTTTAACATGGTTCCCCGATACAACGCAATAAATCTTCCTCTCCTCTTTCTTTACCTATTTCGGACAATCAATATAGTTTTAAAATTGGTTCAGAACTAATTGATTTTCATAAAATGTGTCAGGTTGGATTTAAACACAAGCACATCTATTCATTTGTATCGTTAGGTTTTGTTTTGTTTATTAATAAAATGATTTACTGTTAAATGCTTGTTTTTTATGAGTTTGTACAATCCAGTAATACAATCGTTTAAATAGAACTTGCGTTATGATCTGAAAAAAAGTCAAAATGCTAGATGACTTAGTCAGAGGTGTGGAGTTGGATTCGAATATTTTTGATCAAAGATGTTTAACTCCACCTAGTTGGAGTCATTAAATTATCAATAGCCAAAGATACGGTGTATAAAATTGTTGCTCTAAGAGTTGTAATGAATAAGATGGATACTTCTGTTAAAATCGTAATAAACCTTGTTTTCATTTTCATTGCTCTACAATTGCAAAAGTAATACGTATGCAGGTATAGTTATTATATTTTCACTCATCAACTATTATTAAAGTTTCATCATTTTCCTCATCATCTTCTGATGAATTTTTAGAGCATTTTGACTTGCTAATTGTATAACTGACGTTTATGTCTGATGGTATATAGATATTTTTGAAATCTGCAATCAAAACATGGGCTTTCTTTACTTTTATATTTTCAGTAGTAATCGATTCAGCTATTGGGGGTTTCTCTTCCACTGTCTAGCCAAATAATTTTATTGGTATAGTAAAATTATAAATGTGTAAAGTACTTCAATTTAAGGTAGTCAATTATTGGCTTCAGAGCCCACAAATTCAATATTTGCTATGTATTCTTATTGACTGTAAGTTAGACTTATGTTGTACAGGAATAACCCTAAAGTGGAGTACTTAACAAATACATTATTAATGATAACTGAACAATCTGGTTAGTTCATGTTTACAAGCGGAGTATGAGATACGGTGTACCTTATAAATATGAAAAGAGGTGGTCCAAAGCTTGTGGATGACTTCAACCACATCTATAGAGTAGCTTAAAAAATATCTCACAAGACTTATTGGAAACGTGAAAAACGTGGAAACTTTCATTATAGTAAAGAGGCATGGCGAGTTTATGCATTATTTATTCTACTATTTGGGTTCAACGCAACAATAATATGCCCAATCTTAGTAATAGCAATAAAATACTCAAGAACATCTAAAATTAAAATCTTACCTGTAGCAATAGCAATTCAATCAAAACATTGATGTAATAGCAATAACTATTCTGAGGGAGATCGGTATACTGAAAGAGGGTTTCCATGATCCCCCCTCTTTCGATCCGGTACTGATAGCATGGATTTGCTGTCGATTCTTTAAATGAATCGTTCAATGTACAAATTCCTTGATCTTCTCTGCTTTGTACAAACTCTATAGTACATATTTTCAATTCATGATGTGCCTTGGGAAACAGACAGCAAACTACTAATTCAATTATATCTAGGGTTTATGTCTTAGCTTTAATTGATTGTGAATGACTAACATCTAGTGAATTATACAGAGAATAATCAAAAATATTAAATATGTGACAAATTTTTAAGGCAGGTCCTTTACTTTGACTTTATTCACTTTGTATAAGAAGAATAATTTGGACCTATTCTTCATGAAACATTAGTTATGAATGACGGTATTCAAATTTGATCTCCATTTAAAGAAATAGTTCGAGAGTGTACTCTCCAGAATACAAGTTGATGGCAAGATCGTACAAACGTCACATAAATCAACTCTGTCACCGCCATTCGGGTTGATTAGGAGGGTCGTGTTATATATTTATGACTTAAGGAGTCGTTCTATTTTCTGTTTCCTTTATGTACATTATAAATATATATATTAGAATAAAGTAACCCGTAATCCGTTCTACATGGGAATCTAATAAAGTAAGACCTTTACTCATTGTCTATTATCCTTGATTCAGTATTCCCGTGTTTCCCTCCTTCGTATGTCACTAGCGTGCCTGGTTCCTATTTGGGCCTACCTCTGTCGGCCACGAGAATTACAAATAATAAGTGGGTATTACTCTTAAATAGGTAAATAGTAAATACACATCAGAATTGAGGATTATTATTGCCTTATTGCCTTGGTTCTTATGCTTCACTACGTATATTATACATTGTATTTTGGAGATGAGCCACTCAATCTTCCACCCATCCTTATATCGTGAGGATGTTACAAGGAGCAAATCTGTGGGACTCAATCTCACATGAAAGTTTCTCCAGACTTCTTCATCCACTATCCTAAGGATCGGGGTAGTTTTTAAACATTGGGAGAATAAATGAAAAGAGGTCTCCATTTTTTTTTTTGCAAAAATAAAAATTTCTCTCCTTAGGACTTCGCACTCATCTCGGGACTTGTTTCTAAAAGACAAGTCGTCCCCAGTACGTTTCTCAGGCATTTTTGACATGTGTCTGGGAAGGGCTTCTTCAAAATGACGTTTGGATCTGCATGTCTCATGCCATTGCTAATACCATGCCGTTCGAACCTTCGCCTTGTGATTGAGGAAGACTCCTTCTCTTCACGACCAATATTAAAGGTCGAAGCTTGCTTTATTATTTTGTTGGGAACGACTTCTAATGCAATGAATACGGGGATCGGAGGACTGAGATAATTTCTTTTGAAATCTCATCCAGAGAACATCCGCCGTGTTCTATGGGATAAAAATAAGTTATTTAACACGATGCTCCTGTCTGATATATATTAGGGCTGCTGAAGTGATCCCTCCACTACTAAGGAACTCACTCCTAATGTTCAGTCGAGGATTATAATTAAGTGGTTCGTTTGACCCTAATAAAGGGAGGACATTTTCAATCTTATAACTCCATACGGAGCACATATTCCTTCAGTGATGACCCAATCTTTTCACCACTCCAAACGTTTCAGACGTTATAGATCCGTTCAACAAATTGAAAACCAATCCGTTGGTAGAATTTTGTTTTGATTTTAATTGCCCAAAAATCACCTGATCTTCTGAGTCGTTTTAACCACGAGAGATTCAGCGTATGTGAGAATCCGGGAAAGTCTTCGATTCAATATTCTGGTGAGTATTTTATATGAGGTATTCAAGCGGGAAATGGGTCTTTAATTGAAACATAAATTTTTTACTCTACAAAAATTTGCTGACAATAAAATATTAACCTCTCTTTATTTATGTATATTCCATATTAATCGAGCTTAACTATCTTGCTATCTTAGCTGAATATGATGTTTTAGGTAACCCTTGTGATTTTGACTATTATTTCTTTAGAGATATATATTTTTCCAAATATTTAAATGATACTCAGGAAATTTATAATTTTCTACAGGATTCCTACATTCATATTGCTTGTACCGTTTGTAACATAGACCAATAATAGTTCTACAAATGATAACTGTAAGAATTTTGATAACTTGCACAAAGACAATCACAATAATGAAATAAAATTAAACTGTTAAAATAAAGTTGAAAGAATCAATAAGATTCAAAAATAAAATAAGGGATAACTCATAAATAAGGAATTACCTTTTGAGAAATATCTTTCATGTTTGAAGTAATTTGTTCAACCAAATCGTATTATTATTTTTTAACATTTTAGCTATTGTCTTCAATAAAACACATTATATTTATGTAGCTCTAATGGAAAAACATTTTGTTATTATGTATAATAAATTTATTGGTGTGGAGATCATATATCTTTGCAAAAAGTAATATTCCAATATGGTGAGAAGCTGTTTAGAAAAGGAATCTTGACTCAATTTGGAATTGCAAAGACATTTAGATATTCCAATTGAAGTATGCGTAATTTAATAGCTCACTTATTTATATATTTTTAAACACAATCACTTAAAAGTTCCCAATAAAAATTTATACGCAATAATATAACAGAATAGAATATATTTTGCAGACAAAATGTCCGAGAAAAGAGATATATATTATCTTTCACTTGTTTTTCAATGACAAAATAGACTCAAAAGATATAAAGAAATAAAGGGTGAGCATGAAGGGTTCAGGTTATATAATTATTTATATAGACCACACATCACCAACTCCATCTTAAAGATGGAATTATATCAATGTGATACATATGAATGATTTCCGCATTTTATTCTGTCTTTTAATGAAACCCTTTTATAGTTCTTATAAAAGTATACGATGATTCCTTTCAATATCTGGAGGAAATTTATGTATTATTGAACATAGAAGCGATGATTCAGAAGATCGAAGTCTGCATCAAATATTTTCATGTGAAGGAACATCTGCACAATGAACGATCCCTCCATTAAAGGAGACAAAATCCTTTGCACAGATCAGGAAGTTGAAAAAAGTATCAGAAGGCATATCCAAAAAGAATAATATTAATTCATAAGAATGGAAACAATGGGTGAATGGAGGTCAAGTATAACCGAATGTTTCGTAGGAAAGGTCCATCTTACATCTAACGTAGTTTGTTTATTTTAATCAAAGTTAGAAATACAACGACAATTTTGATAAATTCAAACGGATTATATTGAGTTTTTCTAGCTCCAATTTGAACAAAATATGGAATATTTTGACTAGATTTTGGAAATTAAGTAGCTTCAAATAGATATAACTACAGTTTTGGTTATCAATATTTCATTCATTAATCCATGAAATTCAACATAATAAGGAAAATTTTGATTGCGCTCAAAAGAGCTATGTAGAAAATATGCATGCTAAAAAGAATCTGTGCTGTAAAAAGTGCGGCCAAAAGAACCCTGCTGAAAAGAATCACGCTGAAATGTATGACCGCCAAAAAAACATTTCTTTTAATTGTGGATGATTAGTTAATTAAATGATTAGTTTTTTTGCGATTCCACAAAGGGCTTAAAAATAGAACAAATCCGCTTCCAGATACCCTATTTAAAAAAACTGCACCAATTTAAAAAAATGCAATGATACCCAATTTGGTGGCACCATTTTTAGCTCCTTGGGACAAGGATCTTTAGGATGTGCAGAGTTACTCGTGTTAAAATAATTTTACAAATTTTATATTATGAAAAGAAATTAAAAAAATCCTTTTGCATATATGACAAAATGAAGTAATTAACTGATATTCAGTAGGCGTGTAGTAGGGGTCACCAATTTGTAGTACGTGTGAGGACAAGTAAAATAAACCAATATATTTCAATGTAATAAGCTGATATTGTATTTATTTATGTTCTTGTTCGACCTTTTATAGTTATTCTTTTAAATATAAAGTACTTTAAAATCTTCTCGTCTTAAGAATAAAAGGTTTAATTAATACAGAAAATCGAAGGGATGAAGACAATAATTGGTGATGGAGCTTGTTCGCTACAGGCGTACCAATATCATTTTTATGGCAATATATATTTTTGATGGCAAACTCACGTTTCTCACTACTCCAACACATGATTGCAATGAAGTTTACGAGTATTTTTAAGTCAACATTAAAATCTTTCCTAGAGAATGAAACCACGCCCTCCTCGCTGCTTCTCCTACAGCCCAGTTGCCAGCCTGATCAATAAAGAAGTAATGTTGTCCTACACTGTATAAAGAATGAAAGAAAAAAAACATAATAATAAGAAGAACTTAAAAACATCCAAACATTAAAAATTTAAACAAGACTACAAAAATGACATATTTAATGCATATTTTTTTTCTAATGTTATACAAAAAAAAAAAAAAAAAAAAAATATCATTTACTCTTTTTTTCTTTTCCCTCCAGGTAGTACTTGGCTGTGGCATTCCGACTTCATGAATGCATTATGTTAATGATGTAACTTGTTAATTTTACAGCTGGTCTGTTTTTTTTGTTTTTTTGAAATTGGTAATTTGAAGAATGAACTTTCCTTTCCTTTGCAATTGTCATTATAATTTAATTCCTGATTGGAGAACTTTGAATTGAATAAATTTAAGAAATTAAAAACTTCCTTACCTAAAACGATTCAATTAATTTTTAAACCTAATTGTACATAAACAATTTTTGTTTTGCAACGCTAAAGGAATTTTGGAAAATTACGTTTGGACTCATACCCTAATTGTATAACTGTTCATAATATTTTTCAAATATAGTTTTGAGTGTTGGGGTATTTTAAAATCTCAAGTAAGGATTTAGATTAGGATTTGCATTACGTTATCAATGGGCACTTCATTTGTAACACTTATGATAAAATATTAATTATTCAATTTGAATTAAAGTGTTTGTAATAATAATACATTTGCATATTGCTCCAGGTCGTATTGTTGATGTAATATTTCAACTTGTACTTATTTCAATAATTTTTTATGAATTAATTAACATATATGTATTAAATTACTTATAACATTTCTATGAATTATTTAAATATAATGTTGAGCTCATCTTTCAAAAATATTTGTCCAATTAAAAACTTTTTACTCCTCTATTTGTTTTATATAATTAAATTGTAAATGTGTTCTTTAACAAATAAACAAACCCCAAAAAAACAAAAACACTTGATTTTTAATGAAGGTTTTTGTATTTAACATAATTTTTTAAATCTATTGTATATCAATGGCTGTATTATGCATGACGTAAAATAACATTTTCTTTGAGACATGAAACACTTATATTACTTCAAATAGAGTCAAAACTGGTCTAAAGTTAAAAAATAAATGGCCATATCCAGTACTATTGCAAAAATTTCATTTCATATTAACACTCTAGGACCCAAATTATATTAAAGTTAGATTTTTTAAGTTTTCTCGTATACATGAAGTATATTCTGTATAACTAAATAATATTTAGCATAAAAATAAAATATTTTAATACAAACGTGAGTATCTAATTGATATGTCTGAAATATCAAATATGTCACATAGGGTATACAAATGAAAAACGTCATAATATGTATTTATTATATCACACCTATATAAGTGGATAGATGAACCTCCTTTTAACCGTCAATTTTGAACTATTTTTAAACTATTCTTTAATGAATTATCTTATTCACAATATTTAAGTTTTGAATTGGTACCAAAATGCTCAGCCTGATTTACGACGTCACTTGGACTAAACGGTCACTTTTTCAGTTTCCCTTGTCCAAATAATTTATTTCATTCAACGATATTCTTCACAAAATTATAAATACGATTTTATTAAAAGTAGGAATATTACGTTGGGAAAATTATTTAATATCTATTAATAATTTGAAAAGTTTGCTTTTATACATAAAAGATATTTCCTTTGTTCTTTTTTAACTTCATTTTACATCATGAGTTCATCAAACTGTTTTTTTTTTCTATAAAAACAAAACTAATAGATTGTAATTTAATAATATCAATTTATTGTATAATAGAGAATAAAAAATACTAGATTCAACGTCATTTTACATTATTTATTATTTATATATTACTAAAGATTCTCTAAGAAAAAATGCGACAAACATGGAAATAAGAAAATATCTCTTTGGTTTTGGTAGCTTAAAAATGTACAAATGTAATTTTTTTGATCGAGGGTTAGTGAATGAGTGAGTATAATTTCAATACCTCTTTTTTTGTGTATTTCAACCGGCTTATTGCCTCTTTCCCTAGAGTTTCTATTTATTATGTTTAATCTAAAAAAACAAAAAACATTTAAGTCGTAAATTATATGAGATTCGAAGTTAAGAAATGTTTAATTTTAAAGAAGGAAAAAAATAAAATCTTATAAGCATTTTATCATTATAGCCCATATAAGATGTCACGTTCTGATGACATTAAGCCATGATTCTTCCGTAATATATGGCCTTGATTTGAATGCGTTCTTAAGATTTAGGACGACACCGTACATCAAATTTTTTGAACCAATACATTCATGTGTATCTTCACTAACCAATCTGGAGGAGTCTGCCTTCTTTAAGTTAATAATGCCTTGTAGTAAATAATTTTGCGACACATATTGTTCAATATAAAAATAAATTATGGGGAAAATAGTGCTTAAACTGTTCACAAACATGGATCTGGGATATCTTGTAAGAAAAATCCGGGTTTTTAAGCGGTCATGATGTGATATTTGTATTGGGCTGTCGGGATTTGAAGGAAAAGTAACCTATTAAAAAAATATAGACAATGAGCAAATGAGGAGTTTATACATAATTACACATTCATCACTTAGAGCTGGAGTCCTCAACCTTTTCTATGCCACAACTCGATGTCATCCATATAAAATTATAGACTGACATTTATTTTATCTGTGTTAATCAATTAATGATGCAATGGTATTATTTCGAATGTAGATACGTCTAAAGGGGGAGAGGGGCACATGGGGCGTCCAAACTTTTGGAGAATCATTTTCCTGTTTTATATATAATTATTTTGACTTAATGAATAAAAATAATACATTAATTACAAATCTATCAATGAAGAAAAAAAATATATAATTTATAACAAAGTTTAGTTATTCTGCCAAGAAACCACTTTTAAAAATAAAATATCTTTAGACGTAATAAAAAAATCCAAGAAAATTGAAATGTTCCTTGCGACTCGGTAGCTCGGGATATCTGCTTTAGAGGGCTCATTTGAAAGAAAACGACTAATTAATCTGCCATGTTTTTTTCTTTGTACATTGTTATTGTGGTTAAAAAGTATATTTATGGCCGATTTCTAATTTATATGCACAAAATCTTTTATATGTCATTGGTCCTTATTTTTAATGATCCTTCGATATTATGACATCTATAGAGAACATACATAAACGAATACATATATAAAACTAACTATTATGCTTAAAAAATTATATAATGCATATGGCAGAGATGGGATGCATCGTTCTGAGGGACTTTTTGGAATTTATGTAAAAGCAGGTTCCCTCTATTGTTTGGAGACTCACGCATTTCATCCTAATCTCACGCCACACATTGCATTTATCACACATTTGTCCTCTGTTATCAAACAAAACAGTTCCAAATAGGTAATTTAAATAGACAATGTTTAAAAGGCATAAATGTTGGTTCATGTTATTCTTCATTGTACAGAGCTTATTCAAAAAAAAAAAAAAAAAATCCACTCTCAACCTCGACTGTCAAAAAGGAATAGAAAAATTAGAAAAACAAAACAAAACATATGATAGGTAGTCTTTCGTATTTTTCTTGCTGCCAACTGTTAAATATTATTTATAGAATAGTTATTAATTATTATATATATTGAACTATACTGCATCTTTGTTAATTTCAAAAAGCAATCCATACAGTTAAGTGACGGTGGTTTGATCTGGGTATTGTGAGATAATAAATTTAACCTTATATTGAATGATTTAGTGCAAGAATGTTGGATATCTACGAAAAGAAATTTGGTCAAACTCCTAAGGTGGATTATATTAAAGGCCAGAAGATCCACCTAATCCTTGTAGTTGAGTAATTAAGGTTAGCTTCGAGACTATGATTATGTAAAATTACCTACAAAATCAAAGAAGTGGAAGCCCTTTAACAAGGACAAAAGAAAAAATCTAGGTTATCTTCGGTGTTCTTCTAGTGCTCGTATTTTCATTACAAAAATGACATACTAATGGGGCATAAACGTTGTTTACTTATATTACCGAAATTATAGACTATTATAGAAAATAAAAATTAATTTAGAAAGATGTATTTCAGCTACCAGTTGTAATAGGGTATGTCAATAAAATAAAAATAACTAATATGATGTCTTAATCATCAATGTAGCCGCCCTTGGCAAGAATTATGGCTTACAGGTGGCCACACAAGGCCTTGCACCCATTGTGGATGTAGTCCTCCGACATGGCATCCCATTGCTGGTTGACAGTGTCCTTGAGGTTGTTGATATTTTGGTGACGGACGGTACAGGCCTTGGACTCAACATTCACCCAAAAAGTGAAGTGCAATAGGCTGGGATCTGATGAGTAAAGGGCCACATTTTCTTTGGGCCAGAAAGGTATCTTGTCCTCCAACCACTTTTAGGACGTGTGTGCAGGCGCACCATCCTGCTGCAACACCACTTTTATGTCCGGGTAGTTGGTCTGGACCATTTGTAACAACTTCTCCTCCGAGGCCTGCTCGTAGTCGGCCCTTGTGAGCCTGTACCCTACCAGGAACCAGATCTGAAGAATGGCCATCTAAAGCCACAAAACCTAAGGACATGCCATATGCAGGATATTTTGTAGTAGTGAGAGTCTGGAGAGACTCATCAACCTCCCCAAAGGACAAATATCTGTTATTTTGGTGGTTTTGACCGGTGTACACTGTCCATGTCTTCTCATCACTGAAAATCACACCCCAACTGGCCTTGGCCTTCTTGAGGTCGTTCAACAGAGCCTTGCAACGTTGGAGATGGGCCTCTTTCATAGTTGGTGTTATAAGAGGCCTTTTTGACATTCCTGCGGACGTTTTGCTCCAAAATGCCAATGTCCTTAGTGTGCTACCGCATCGACTTCAAAGGGTTGGACCGGGCAGCCTCTTTGAATCTGAAGGCAAAATTAAATATAATTTTCCTACCCGATCAAAGCTTCCTTTACACTATCTACGACTTCATAAAGGCATGGACGGTTGGCTTGGAGATTCCTAACTGCTTTGCAATCTCCGATAGCTTCTTGCCAGCGTCCAAATGTGCGGGTACCGATATTCGTTGGTCACGTTCAGATGGCATTTTCTCGCCTTCTAAGACACTCAGGAAGATCTTGTTTTTTTTTTTATTTTGGTTTATTTTTAGTGTTTGACCGGAAAAATCTTACCACATTCCTATAAAACCTTAATTTATGTAGCATATTCGAAGTGTTAGGATTTTTTTACCGCACCCGGTAGTTTATCAACAAAGCGGAAGAGAGTGGCTACAATGAATGCAAAATGAATAACTACATTAAATAGGAGAACCTTCTATATTTAAAATAGTACTAGTGTAGGTGATATGTATTTAAGTTCATGTATATTTATTTTAAAAACATTTTTAAAACAATTCACATCAAAGATAGGCGAGAATGCTTTTTTAAAATTTATTGGCTTATTTTTTTAAATACAAAAATGACATCCTCTCTTATAGGGTTAAATAACTTAAGAAAAGAAAGAACAAAGTTGAGTTTTGATTTCTAAATCCTAGACTGGTCTAAGGTCGTTATAATTTTAACCAATTCGGTCTGAACATGTATTTTAGTAAAATTTGGTATACAGATAAAATCGTTTTTTTCCCAGCCCCACGTCATTTTTTGATTTGAAAATAAATTTGAGTAAAAAAATGACAATAAGTAAAAAGATTTTTTATAAGCGACATTTTTTAGTAAAATAAATTTCGGTCAACGAAAAAAAAAATTTAGTCGTCGTATAGAGTTGATACGAGAGTTGAATAATGTTAAAATCCTGAAATAAGTTTAACCTTAAATCACATATTTGAAATATATATAAACAGAATGACATCATCCCATTAAACTAGATCAATTATATTCCTTCCTGAGACGGATTTGGAAGCACTAATTTGGACTAGGGTAATAGTATTCCATTTTTTTAATAAGACCTTTCCTATTTTATGTACCTTGTGTTTTTGTCGGAAATACAAGTTATTGTTTGTTAATATTGTCCTTCCTGAAAATCTTCCACTCTCCCTGAATACGTAGATGATAAATTGATTTCTTCCTCTTATATTTATGTCATTGTTGTTCATTTTTTTACATTCCCCTCTTTAGCTTGAGTCCTTTAGTAGAATTTATCGCTGATATAAGAAAATGGATTGAATACAGGTGTGCACGTCTAAAACTAAACCCTCCTTTAAATTTTACGCCATACACATATTCGGGATTTTATTGAGTTGAAACTAGGTTATACTTCGAGGCAAGGGCCTTGACTAGTTATAAACAAAACTCCAGCAAAATCTAAACAGCAACAGTGAAACAACAGTCCATAATATGGAGAGACGTCGAATCGCAATTTTGGAACTTTCCGCGCGGGGAAATACTCCCACTGAAATTGCCTAGGTTCTGAACTGCAGCCACACCACCGTTTACAGCGTTGTAGCCAAAGGGACTCCTGAGGCGACCACAAGATCTAAGTCAAGGCCTTAAAGATCAGACGAAATGGTTGCTACCGTGAAAAAGTTTGTCGAGGGCAAGAGAGGCAAGGTCACCGTCAGCAGACTCTCCAGGAAGTTCAACGTCAGCAGAAGGACCATGGACCGGCTAGTTAAGCAAGATCTTGGCCTTAAGGTCTGTCAGAGAACCCCTCGTCAAGCCTTCAAGCCTGTAGACAAGGAAAACGCCTAAAATTGAAAGGAGTGTTCAGTTTTAGACGCGCACACCTGTATTTGGTTGTAATCATAAAAGACAAAGAGTAACCTCGAGTATTTGTTGCCGAGTTATAAATGAAAGTCCTTGTTGGACTCAGAGTAGTTATGGAGAAACAGTATTGGGGTAAGTTTTGCCTTTGTCCTATTTTACTTCTTTTCCCCCCTCCCTGTCACCACAACTGCTTGTGGCTGATCTAATGAAACGTCATGACAGCCAAATACTCTCTTCTAAAACAGTCGTTAAATTATCAAGTTGATTTTAGGTTAATTTTTTTTAGCAAGCTCCAAAAAACGCAGATTTTCATTATTATACATACAGTACTATGATATTAATGAAAAAAATTGAAATACAATAAATTTTGAATATAATGTCCGTACTAGACTACTACACTCGTAAGTTTGTTTATTGATGCATTAAAAAAAAATATGTTTATGGATTATTTTTTTGTACGGCTGCAACAAATATTTTATATTTTTTAATATTGTTCCAAATTATTATTTAGTAAAAATCCTATTGATATAATAAAATAGAAAAATCTAAGAAAAACTTCTTAACATTTTCTTAATTTCTTTTATTTTTCTTTAACAATGTGAGGATGATTAAAAAAAAAAGATAAATTTTTCATATAAGAAAAGTTAACTAAAAATGTTTATACAATATATTTTATTTAAATACATCCAAAAGTATAAATTTAAATTAAATATACAACTCGTGATTTAATGTATTATATCACATCTCAAGAGTTTTGTAGTTTTTATTTATTTATCATATTATTATTAATATCATAAAAAACATAATATTCACATCACAATTGTATAAATAATGCAGATTTAATATACTATCTGGAGAATTAAAGCAAAATGATTTGGTGAAAATAACATTATTATTTAATTTAATTGTTATGTACCATGAATGGTTTTTACAAAACCTAACCTTTTTTTTTAAATTTCTTTTTTCTTTTTGTTAATCTTCGATACCAAAATTTATCGTCATATTTTTCATATTCTCCCGTGTATATTCTAATAAATCATTCGGCTTTGTAATTTATATATGGAGATCGTAGGCTCTCTTTCGTAGCTTCTCTTTTAAAAGTACCACCTGTAACATCTGAAGGTCCCTTGCCATGACTTGTGGTAAAGAAATGCAACCCAACAGACAATTGCATGTCCTTTGGATGAAAAGTGAGGTTCAAGAAGGCTTATATAGTATTTATATTGACCCACACACCCATAGGAAAAGTAATATATTTTTTAACATTACTCAAATTTTCTTTTAAATGATTTTCAAGTCGTTTTTGATATAAATGTACGGTTACAAAATCGTGATGGATGTTATCAGATATAATAGTGCAAGAGGGGTATAGCCTACCATTATTTTTATAATAATAAACCCAAGGGTTTATTGTTGCCTTTGCTTTATTCCAATGAAATGCTTGATCCAAGTCCTGAACAATAAAACTGTAAATTTCTGAAAAGTCATCAATTACCACAACTTCTTCTTTCGTAGTTTCTTCTTTATTTTTGGTAAGAAATTGCTTTGGGCCTTTGCAATAAAGTTGTGTTTGGGTAGTTGGACTGTTTGTTCAAAGAAACGCTCAACAAAGTCTTGTATTGGTAGTACTGTAAAAGTTAATTCACATCTATTAGTAGATACCCACTGTTGAAATTGTATATCGTTAATGCTGTCGTTTTCAAATTTGTCGAGTAATGTATTTTCATGATTATCACTAAGTTTGAAGGCATCACATGTACGAACGTAGTAGGAAAGTAAGGCAGTGTTCAATAGAATAACATGACGGTACGTTTGATAAGTTGTTATTTTGGCTTATTCTCGATCTTATGATTTTAAGTTATTTATAGTATCATTTTTATAGTTATTTAATAAAATAACTAGATTTTCAATTATATTATACTTATCTATTAAGAATTCTAATTTGTGTTATTAATCAACAAAAAATATGTATATTATTTAAAATAGGAGTTTAAATATAGAAGAAGAATACTAATATACTGTAAAAGCGGTTCAACATACTTTAGTTAATGCTCTCATTGGAAGTGATCCCATTAAGATCCCACTCTGAATTTTGGATATGTTTGAAAACATATATTGAGATATGTTCTATCAAAATTAAAACAAAATCTGGATTGGTACTTGGTAGGGGCACCATTTTGAAAGTCACACCAGATTCCCAAACTTTTATTTTTGATTCAAATAAGATTATAATAAATATAAACTATAGTTTGTGTTCTTGTGCATCTTTTGACGTAATTTTTGTTCAAATTGAGCCACTATAAAAGGAGTTATGGCCTTCTGAACAACACTGTTCCAACGCATTAGGCCCAACTTTGAGCAGGCCTAGAACAGGCCAAGGTGAGTCACAAAACCATAATATTTCATACACTCTCTTCTTTCATATAGAAAAGCCAGCTCACCAAAAATCAACAAAATCAGTGATGGTCATACCGTAAATTGCAAAAAAGTGCGTACACTTGACGTGATGACCCATACATAGAACATGGATTGTTCATAAGTAGCATTAGTCAATATTTAAGTATTGAGTTAAAGTAGTATTTAACCCTTTCTCATTTTTTTGCTGTGTATTGCATTAGTTACTTAATATGTGTACTAGAGGTTCTGATTATCGTTTGTATATTTTACTTGAGATGCCAGGGATCAAACATATCAAGATAACTGGATCTAAACTCACAACATGGAATCAAGTTCTGCTATTATATAAGGGAAAGTTGTAGAAATTAAGGAGGGAGGATGTAAGAAAACCTACCAAAATATGACGAATGACTGCAAACTTTGTTGTCGAAGAAGTGATGCTAAATTACCAAAAGGCTCCAATTATTACAATAGTCTAGATAAAAATGGCTGAAAAGGTTGAAACTCTGTAACAAGAATATGTTCATTTAAGAAAATTAAACATCAAAAGGAAAATGAATTGCCTACAAATTGTCGTACCTAACTGAAGAAAAAGTACTATTACCATTGTTTTGTGATCAAGTTGCTAACGACACCAAAACAAGGATAGTTTCAAAATTACTAACTTTAGAACAAAGACTCTGCAGAAAAAATCATGGCTCAAAATATGGAAAACCAACGTTCCCAGAGATTCTAAAAAATACTGTAGAATACTTGGATTTATCACGGTTTGTTGGCAAAGATTCATGGTCTTTTTTTTGACATCATGAGGCTAGACAAAAGCTTCTTGCAGAAACAAGTTGAATAATAGGAATAAGATCTCGACTTTTGAATAAGGAAAGAGAGAATCGATGACTTGTCTGTGGTTAACGATAGAGCAGAAAGAGGGGTGAAGATAGTGCGAGACTTATTGGACCAAGCTAGAAAAAAGGAAAGCTTACAGAACATTATTCAGGTGGTTGAGAAAGATAGATACTCTCTTTCAAATCAAAGAAATAGAAAGGAAGAAACAAGTAGTTAGTATTTAAGATTGACGAATGATCTATGTGTACAGAAGTTACTACTTTAATTATAGATGTATATCATATGAAGATGATGATTAGTGAAAAAAAAGGAAACATTAATAATGTCTCCTTTATTTAATAAACGGTTTATGCGCGATAACTTATTACTGTCTACAATCAAGGAAACTAGGATCACAAAAAAATTTATAAAACAGGATAAACTTTCATTGTTCAAAGAAATATTTTATTTAAATATAAATTTTAAATATATAGCACTACCAAAAATTCTCGCTTTATATGTGTTTGGAAATTGCAACTGGGCTAGAGGTAAACGTTAACCAAATTTGCTAACATTTTGTATTTGTGTTCTACTTACCTAGCCACAGTACCAAAATTAGTTCCCGCTGATTCTGATAATGTTGGGGCAACTGAATCACTCCATTATACATCCCAGATACTGAAATATTAGCGTAAAATATTTTGTCTATCATATTTTTGCTTATATTTGAAAATGAAACAGAATGAAGAAGAGCAGGGAAAGATGTTGCGTTCTTTATAGAAAATGTCATGTTTGACAATAGTTTATTTTTTTAGAAATAATCCATCCTCTGAAGTATACAAAATTTAATATTATTTTCTTCAAACACCATTTTTGATTATAAATTCACTGATGTATAATAAGACCTAAAAAAACATCATTATGTAAAATTTGACTTTTTTGACATAATGTTAGACAATAACTTTTGGATAACCTAATTTTTAAAAATTGATGATCTTTTATAATATCCCACCCTGTCAACCCCTCCACGTACCCCGAGTGAGAGTTCATCAGTTATAGTGTGAGAACCACTTCTCCACACCGGTGCTTCTTAAACGGAACTCCCTCCCGGTTGAAACCACTGGTCTAGAAAATTTTGAATTTAATTCTTCAATAATATTGATTATAAATCATGTGTTTTTCAAATATTACATTATGCGGTCAAGTGGCCAATTAAATACTATCAGTCACAAAAATACATATATTGAAAATAGTTGGGTTAAGTTTGAGGGAATGGTAATCAGTTCAAGAGCCCCGTTTTATGCTCAAGAGCCTTCTTATTCTACAGATCTTGTGCAGGATATATTTGATCTAATTTTGATTGTTGACCAACTCATTAATATCAATACAACAAAAGAATTATCTTCTTAACCCATTAAGACGGAAAGTTTAAATTTTTTTTCTGAATTTGAACACCTCCTTCTATTAAAATGATAATTATATAAATTAAAAAAGTATCTTTAAGTTTCAAAATTTGTTTGTATATATATATTATTTGATTATTCGTTATGGTAGTAACCATACTAGATGCTTGCTCTTTGCCTAATTACACAAAATATTCAAATGATTTAAACATCTTTGAAATTAAAGGAGGCTGTTTCCAGGGAGATCCGTTGTCTCGGATCCTATTTACCTTAGTAACAGTCCAACGAATCAGGAAGTCCACCGAAAATCTGTTAGTTGTACGCTAGAAATTCTTAAAACTTTCTGAGAATGTTTTGGATTGATAATTCATTTTGCTCAGTCAAAAATTCTAAGCAACATAGAAAGTATCTTACCTGATTCAGAAATACAGATAGGACCAAAGATAAAAAACCTTGGAGCTATAATATTTATCAAGGGTGACTCTTTCACGGAAAACCTGAGAAAAATCGAGGAAAAATTACTAAAATTTCTGCTGGATATACATATGTTGTAGGAAGGAACCTGTCAGGGACAATACATATCTGGAACTCTCTTATCCTTCCTAAAATAATGCATCTATTAAGAATAACACCTTATAATGGGAAGTGTGCAAGCGAATTATCTGTCCAAAAAAGTATGGAGGACTGTGTCTGATCTCATTTTTTTTTTTTTTTTGAAAACATTTTTATTTACGTGGTTCAGAAGATTGAGAAATGAAGTATGCACATAGGCTAAACAATTGAGAAAAATATAAAAGTTGAGAGTGACCTTTATCTGAAACATTTTGAGGTAAGGGACCAAAAGAAGCCCCCGGTTATTTTAAAATAACCAGGGGCTTTTTGGAACAAAGTTTCAAAAATAAGCAAAAATCCTTCATCAAATGGCAGGAACCTACATTAAATAATCAGTGTTTTAATTTATAATCTGGTATGCCCATTAAGAAAAAGCTTGACTTCGTTGGAGAAATTTTTAATAACGAACTCAAAGTGTTTTTTGCTGCGGAAATGGAACGGAAAATAGTTTTAAAATTCATTACGGTACGTAGTAGACAAATTGGCCCAAGGGATTCTCAGTTCAACTTTATAAGAGGAATTACCGACAAGTCGATTCGACTTATACACATTAATGAGAACGTCTAAAGTCAATTCGTAAGATCAATAAATAGAAAGAAGGATTCATTCAGAGATACAAGGTGATTACAAACACGCTTACTATGAGAAATATACATGGAAGTACCCATGAAGATAGGATTTGCTTCTTTGGTATATCTGCATTGGAAACGGCAAATCATTTTTCGTCTGAATGCTGTTGCTGTGCCACAGAAAAATACAGAGATGGAATAGTGCAAATAGTATACGAAAAATATAGAATAGTTTTTGGAACTGGCCATTTTGCTTTCCTTTATATAGGCCCCTACCAAAACCAAATCAACTATTTGATTTCAAAAGTTTTTATGGTCTTTTATAAAAAGAAATATGCAAAAAGCCCCTTTCCATTTTTCCATACTAAAATATATAGAAAATATGGGTTTGGTTTGTTAACTTTGGAAGTGTATAAATTTAATTTTTTGTAGTGTATGTTTATATTGTATTCATACAAATTAATTTAGTTAATTAGAATAAAGTTGTTGTACTTTGGTACAAAATAAGGATGATAATAATTTGAAGACACACAAAATATATATTTATTGAACTATAACTTTTTTTTTAATATGTTAAAGTAAATATTAACTTTAATGGCTAATTAAAATTTCCTGAAATTGATAAACTTTTTTCGATGGTATTCTACAGCTTGCAGTAAACTGCTTACTGATCTGAGTCACTAGTTATCGGATATGCAAAGTTCCACATGAGTTTGACTCCTCTTTCAGCTTACTTCTTGTAACTTTTACCGACCTCACAAACTTGAATCATTTCCATATCTATCATTATCTTTCCATGTCTCAGCTGCTGTTGTGAGCCAGTCACATTTCAATCTAAAAGCATCGAATAAATAATGTGATTCTGATCCTCCAATGTCTTCGAGACCTGTAGCTTCGGTGATGAGAGGAAGCACTAGCTTGCCTTCCGATAACATTCAGATTTTTCTGTTCCTGATAGCTTTACTGCAAGCTTCTCTTTAATAACATGTGTCACGTTCTGATGTGAGCTGAAAAATGCGAATGGTACCAATTCAGCAGTCAGATACCAACGATGGTTTTTCATTTTCTTGAGGAGAGTTGTTACCAATTCACTATCATACTGCTGATATTGAATGATGCTCTTTATAAGCAGAATATCATGCATGGTATTGTGAAGTGACCCTGTTTTTGCTCTAGAATAAAGACAGGACCTTGTTTATTCTCTCCAGCTTCACAATGGTATCCCTGTGGAATTTTAGTGCCATCGAAAACATAAACATCTTCATACAGTAAATATTCCTGGTAATCCAACGAGCAAGGTGAATATCACCTGGTTTGGCCCAATGAACTCCTTGGTTAAGTTTCTTATACAGAAGTATCACTCACCTCTTTGTAATCTTCCCTTAGACTTTTTTTCTCAAGGAAATTGCTTACAACGTAACTGCGTTTTTATTCATCTCTTCCAAATATTTTTCAACTTCGACTAAAATTATTGGGCTCTCCTTATCTAACTTATTCTACACTTCTTTCAATTAGCTAAACATTTTATTATCAGGACCCCTAACCTTACCAAAAACTCTCATACACCTTGAATTATAACCTCAGATATGTGGTTGCGACAAGAGAAGTAGAAAAACTTTCTCACTAGTTTTTCTTCAATAACCATAGCTGCACCATTAGTAAAATCCATTAATTAACAATTATATTTTCGATTACTGATGTTAAGACTTTTTTCATCAAAATTGATTTTAATCAAATAAATCAACAACCCTGCTAAAATCACACTTAGGATTCACATTCCTCAAATGCACTGAAAGACCTGACGATTAGTAGGAAGTTGAGAGACCCTCATGCTGAAGCTGGGTTGGTAAATAAGGTAGTATTACATTATTGTATACCCTCTTGGGACAAATTAACAGATTACTTCCTGTGCCTTATCCTGTTTACTAATATGGCTTTCCACTTTCCCGCTCCGAAGTTCTCGTCCAAACGACATTGTCTTAGTAATGCAAAAATTCTACCTAATCAAAAAATACAAATTTAAATATTTTGTTAGCTTTATTTACTTTTTATAAATCAACACTGCATAAATACAAGTCCCGCTCCCTTTAGGAACATTCTATTTGTATTTTTTACTACGCTCAAAATGTCAGGTGCAAATATTTACATTGAAAGTACTTAATACCTAAAAAATATAAAAATAAGGTATTATCTAAATCATCATGCGACTCATGATCATTGTCATTAAAAAGAAAAAGTTCAAACAATAGTTTGAATAGTGTTGTACAAAAATCTACACTTTGGTCTGTATGGGCTGATAAATTTTTAAAATAGTCAAAAATTGTCCAAATTGACAGGTAAGATGATTTTTAAACTCTTGTGTAGAAGAACCGAAAAAAAAAAAAAAAACCCACATATGTAAACTTCCCACTGTGATAGCATATTTAGTTGTCATATGTTAAATACAATACTTTTAAAAAGGATGGAAAACCAAAATAGTTTCACCGACTTGATCTTTTAATGACATCTGTAATAAAAAGTTTTCTCCTAGAAATGAAAAGAATAAATTAGTTTTTTTCCAAAAGAGCCCAAGCTGGATCAACTAATGAAAATATTAATCTTTTTAATACTGGAGGTATTTTATATACTTGTAGTAAACAATTTTTAACACTTTGTTAGTGAATGCCCTTTTTTTTAAAGCAGTTTGTGAACTGTGTATCAAGGAAACTCCAAAAATAACGTGATAAACAGTTTAAGGATGAAAACAATTACGTTACTTTAACTTTGTATCATTTTTGTACCTATTTCATCCACTTTATAGTTGTAAATATCAATTGAAAGACTAAAATTCTTATAAATTATAAGGCATTTATAAAAACTATAGCAATTTTTAAAAATAATCTTAATAATATAAGTTTTGGATTTCAAAAGATATAGTGTGTTATTCTCTTAGTAAAAACATTATACTCTTATTTTTGATAAAAAATATATGAAATACCATACTTTATCTGAATTTTTGGAACCAAATTAGTACTTATCAGTTTTGATGAGGTTGTGTTTATTATTTAAAAAAAAAAAACCCTATACCATTCAGCTTTCATAAATAAAAGAAATATTCCAAGAAATCAAAAGACAAAACATGGGAACGACTTTTAAGAAAAACAATAAATTAAATTCAATAAACTTTGATTAAAAATAGCTAACTGTACAAAAAAGTCCTACATAAGGTAGTATCAAAATAAATAAAAAATCGAATTTTATCAGATTGAATGTTTCAAGGGCATACACAAAAGTATTGGCGATGAAATGTAGATTCAAAGGATAAGAACCATTTTTTAGAATCTCGGGGTGTATTATATCCCAGTTCACTAAAACAGGGTTAAAATTAAATTAAATGTACAGAATGTGACACCATTTTAGCTTTAGTTGTTCTTGAGTTTTAATGGTTATTTGTTTGTTTTTAAGGACATATAAGCCCCACAGAAGAGTAATTTCTCTTCATTAACTTATAAGCGATTTTTATAAGTTCAAAAGAAGATAAAAATAAAAAAAAGATATTTTTTATTTGCTTAACGATTTTTTTAAAATTGAAAAATGAATCTAAATTATTCAAATGAACTTAAATTACATGTTTGTAGATTGTATATCAAAAAAAAAAAAATTTTTATTTTTGTTTGTTATTTGACATAAGGCAAACGTAAAATAACTATAAAGCCTAGCACAAACCTCTTTGTTACATAGTGTCAAAAATTAACTTTGATTTAAAACGGAATAGAATTAAAAGGCAACAATATTATACCAATTATTCATAACAGCATCTTTTATATTAATCCATTAAGCTGAGATAAATAAATCTAACACAATATACTATTCATTCAGAATATGTACAAACAATTTGAAAAATTGATTAAAAATGTGAAACAATTTAAGTAACAATTTTCATTTAATAATCACCATAAAAACAAATCAGCTTTTTCAAAATAACGAGTAATAAGAATTTATCGTAATATGTACATTTAATTTAAAAATGACCAAAATTAAATTGTTTCTCCGCCCCCAAATTTGATTGAATGACCTTATTCCCCTTTTTCCATTTTTTTTTGTCAAAAAACGATAATTTATTCTTTACCCAGACAAAGTTAATCTCTTTAGGTGGGGTACAGCGTACCCACAAGATAAATGTTAAAGTATAAACATTTATGTTTCTCTAACTGGTAAGTTGGAATTGCAATTGAAGTCCACATATATAATGTATCTTGCCTTTTCTAGGAACGACCATGAGTCAAACCTATGCTCATTATGTTTTACATAATAGTTTCTCCCAGGCGTGTTGTCCATCAAGCTACGTAGCTCCTTTTAATTGTTTTTAGTCTGAACGAAAGAAAGCTGATTAACATACTACTAACTAAATTTAATATCAATCACCACTGCTCTCCCTCTAGGGACACTATCCTTAAACGTGAGCAGACTATTTACCAAAAACATTTTGGCCAAATGACATTTCGCTGGAAGGACGATTTGTAGAAAGAAAATTTGCACAAAAAATTATAATTAATATACATTGATATATACGATTATTTATTTTAATTCAATTTAAAAGGATACAAAGATAAATAGGTATTGTTTGTATGCTCAATATATCAAATAAGTTAAATTAATGAGTATTCTTTTGCAGACAAGTATTTTTTTAAATAGTATATTGATTAATGGTCATTATACTTTAAGTAAATTAAATAATATATAAATACGCCAGCAACTCGAATGGAATAAGTACTAATCACTACTCCATTATTAATTAATAATAATTCGACATGATGGAAAATTCATATTGGAAAATACTCATGGATTGGCAAAGAGTCATTATGATAACTTCTTGTATTCGAGTATTTGTCATGTTTGTTTATTATTTAATTTATCGAAACAGTACAAATTCGAACTATGTCCATTAGAACCACATACTACTGTGTTGTGTTCATATAAATTCATTAAAGAATACAATTAATACCAAACTATTTTTCTATAAAATAACACTAATTAATGTATCTATGACATACATGGAACACTACGATACTTGTTTATCGTAGTATCATTTTAAATTGAATGAAAATATGCATTGCATATATTAAAACAATAAAAATCATTTTTTGGGGAAATGTCAAATCGGCAAGTTTCCCTTCGGAGAAATTTCTTGTGGAATTTTTTTTTCCATCCATTGTCCTGGGACAATCCTTAAAACCCCCTCAATTAATGCTCATACACACTTTTTTAATTCTAAATGAAAAATATCTTCAATTAATGAAATACTTTTGAAAAAAATAAATAAACATTTTCCTGTACTAATGTATGCCAAACTGAAACTAAACATTTTTTCCTCGATTTTATATAGTTTTTTGATGGAAATAAAGTAAAAAAGTAAATTAAAGCAATATTTTTGCAAAACTTTATTGACCTACATTCGACACGTATAATTTATGGTTATTGAATAATATTAAGTATTTATTAAGTAATAAGAAAGGTTTGTCAAACTCAAATATATAAGCATATGCCGAATGTTGAGTAATTATTTTCCTATTTTCTAGTCAGACTAAACAAAGATTAATGAATGATTAAGAAAATATGTTTACTCAAAACTTTTGGACATACATTTGGATATAGTAAAAATAAAATTCAGTCAATGTAACTCCCATTAGCATCTACCCAAAATACGCCCTTGGAAGAAACTATTCTTTTGAACTCAATGTGAAATCGTTGGTTCGATTCACGTTCGCTTTTAAGGAAAGCAATATATATTGTGTATATTGACTTCAAATACCATTTTAAGGTCAGATGGATTTGATCTATTATATATGTACATATATGTGAACATACAATTATTAACCTGATATCCTATCTGTTGTATATCTATCAGATACTTAGTTGCATAATAGATTTATTAGAAGATAGATGTCTCTCTATAGTAGGAACCTTGTATTTATTGACTGAGTATCTTCGAACCTTCCAATGGATTTATTGTAATAATATAATGTTTACGCATACTTAACTAATACAACTCCAAATAACCAATTAAAGGAATATAAAAAAGCTATCCGCAACTTTTGAGTATATTGACATTTATCTTGAACTGCAACCGTCAAACATGGCATTTATAAATTCAATAAATATTTTAAAATGCAATTGTTACTTTTTAATTTATATAATTAACGTAGCATTTACTATTTTAATTAATTACTGAAGTAATATAAAATTTGATATATAAATATATGTATTAATAAGAATCAAAGAAACAATCCAGACGAAAAATACTTGATAAACTCCGATTTATGCTTACTGCACGTATTAAATATATTCATATATAAATTTTATAAATGAAATTAAAGTAAAAGTATACATTGGTCGATCGACTAAAATAATATTTTGAAGCACTTTATGGATAATCTTTGTTAAAAGTAATTGCTACAATAATGATTTAAAGGAGATGCCAATGCCTATAATATCTTTTATGTAACATTATATAACGTGTTTTCAGGTATAAAATAAAAAAAATTATAAGAGATAGTACACTCTAAGGCAAATTTAGTTCACCTAACTAAATAGGTATCTAGTTCCGCTTTTTGTTTACCGAGAACCTGCCGGGCATAGGATATTTATTTGTGTATAATATAGGTTAATTTATGCATAATTTTGTTATGATTTAATTGATATGAAGTCACAGACGGAGCTGTTATAAAAAAAAATATTCCTTCTATTGGTTAGATGGAGTTGCACTGATTAATTATAAGTAAACTTTATAGTATTACATTGATTCTATCTCACCTACGAATCTTTTGGTGTAATCCATATACATGAAGTATATTTCTTTCTCTAGGAATCACCTAGGTGCAAAAATAAAGTGTAAAGATTTTTTCGCCGCACTCGGTACCCAAACTGCAACGTATTGTTGACTCAGAGTGTTTGTTATTTGTGGGTGTTCTACAGCAATAAACTTGAGTAAATTGTAAAAAAAGGAAAAAAATCAAAAAAATTTGATTAATTTTTTTAAATTTATAAAGTTGAATACTGCTTAAATATTTAGTTTTACTTAATTTGCCTGAGGACTTATTGAACGATAAGCTTTGCTTTATTAATTAGGTAATATAAAAGATATATTGCATCAACAGTATAAAACATATATGCACAGATGTAAACTTGGACGTAGTAAAATGTACTACTTGATAATTTAAGTGGCGAGAGGGGCATTCCATGTCAAGTGTACACTCACCATCAACAATTTTGGTCAGAGTGTTTATTCCATCAAGGAAACAATATTTCTAAAATTTCGAAAGACCTTGTATTTGAGTATGCATAACTCCATTTAAAATAAAGCTATTTCATTTTTTTTTCGGTAAAAATACTTTTAAGAGTACGAGCTTCAATTCATGTTCACTTAACTAAAATACATGTGTATGTTGAAATAATACTGGTTGGAAAAGGGTAGTAAACTTATATGTATTACAAAACTTGTAAAATTTTTTTAAAGTAATTAAACCTTTTTTCCTTTTTTTTCTTATTAATTGTCCTTTTAATATAATATAAATTTAAATTTAGAATGTAAATATTGTATTTATATTCTAACAAGAAAAATAACCACATTAGAGTGTTGTAGTTCCCCTCACCCAATTTTACTGCCTAGTGCGTAAGTTTTCATTTTTTTTTGTTTAATGTAGGTATTACTGATTGACGAATTTGTGTTCACACTGCACACTATTTCCATTATTAGCAATGGTCAATATTTGAGTTTTGGATTGAACTATTATTTAATCGAAGTTATTATTTTGTTGTGATATCAAAGACCTCAATTATCCAATTCTGGACGATAAACTAGAAGAGAAGAAGAAGATATCCATTGCGTTTTCCACTAAGACTTTTGTTTGAGAGGATTGTAAGGATCTTGTATTGCCGTAATTTTCTATTATGTAAAGGAAAGGATAAAGGTTTTGACAATTCATCTGACCTTGTGCCTTACATAAAGCCAAAAATCTAACTTCCTTTACACTATAAATATCGATCTGCTTAGCAAAAATACCTAAGAGGACTGTATTTGTAACTGGATAGCAGCAAACACTAAATTACTTTGTATGCATTTCTTATTTTTGGTGACCTGTCCTTGTGGTTTACAGCTGCATCTTCTTCAGCAGCTCCTTTGAATGATCTTATACAAGTCAAATAACTTCAGTATATGAAGATATATAAAACTTGTATAGATGCAGCAATCAAGACATTTTCGGCACATCCTGCCTAACTGAGGAACTCGTACCATTAGCGTTATTTTTTGATCAAGTTAGAAATGACATCAAAACATGTATGGTATCAAATTTACTGACTTTTAAGACAAAGACTCTACAGCAAGAGATTCCCTTCCAAATCAAGGAAACAGAACACAAACAAAAGGTAGTTGGTATTTAAAAATTGAAGAATGATCAATGTTTTTATGTGTATAAAGTAGTTACTAATTTAATTATAATCATAAATTTATATTATTATATTAAGATGATCATGAGTAACAAAGAAAATAAACAAAAAAAAAAACTATTATTATTTTTCTTTTTCTTTTTTCAACTGAAGTTTAAGAAAAGCTTCTTTGATTAATAAACGGTCTAGGTGCGATCACATATTGCATGATACAATCAAGGAAAGTGAAATGACAAAATTAAATCAAGATAATCAGTATTTGATTATAGAAATATGTTACTTAAAATATATAAAATTCAAAATAAAAAAAGTTTTGATTAATACACGTTTAGGAAATTGCAATTTTGCTCTAGGTAAACGTTAAAGAAGTTTGCTAAAATGTTGTATTTGTGTTCTATTTACCTAGCTGCAGTACCAAAATTTGGTTCTACTAATTTTGAAACTGCATTACCCTAAAACATCCTGACCAAAGTTTATTAAAAACGGGTGTGACTAAGTCAAAAATTTCCAAAAAGTGTGTACACTTGACATGGAATATCCCAAGATCCTAAGAAATATCAATATCCTTTAGTGAATAATAAATAAATTAAGTTTTAAGTATTTATATTATATTTTATGATGAAATAATACATTTTAAACTTTCTTGTCCATTATTTTCATTATTATCAAAATCACTTATAGAGCCAGAGGGTTTTTTTAACCTGTAGGTCCCTTTTTCTTGAATTCCTTAACCCTATTGGACTTGCAAAAGTACATTTTATAATAGAAAGTGAAATCGGAGCTAGTTATTGGTGAATCATTATGAATTACACAACATGAGATAGTGACGTGCTGATTTCAACTAGTGCATCAATATAATCCATGTAACTTTTTTTATAAAAATATTAAAGTGCATAATAGTGTTGTTGTGGTAAAGTTTGATCATTCAAAATGTTTTGGTGCATATTTATGTATCGTTTATGATCAATCTACATACTGATTCATTTGCAAAGCATACAAGATAAAACTTTAAATCAATTGATTCTTCAATATGAATTAAAAGTGTATATTTAATAAATTATATATGATTTAAATGAACACATATTCTGGAATAACTAAATGCTTGATTTTCAGGGAATTCCCCGTGGGTATAAAAACCCCAGATTCCCAGGCAAAAAGTATCTAGGAAAAAAAAATCTAAGTACATCTCCATACATGAGTACCTTTTATCTCAAATGGATAAATAAACTCAGGTATAAGAGAAAAGAGCATGTTAATACAAACCTCCCAAAGGATTGACATAAGAGTTCTATTCGAAACAACCGGTTTAGTTTTTCCATGCATACCACTAAAGCCTTAATATCAAGCAGAATAAAAATGATGTGTTAGATACTTAAGAGTTCTAGTGTCATTGCTGAAGCATCAAGATATGGTCAGTCCCCTAATCCTTTATTATTTCTTTGGAGTGTTTATGCGCCCCAGAGACCGAATAGATAATAAATCCTGTGTATATAAATTGTTAATTTACTGGCGGAAGTTCATCATTAGTTTTCATAAATAAAAAGGGTAACTAGTTTGTTTTAATAATTACGATCACTAGTAATTTTTACTTATAAACAAACGTTACATTAATTAAGAGTTAATGAGTAAGGATGTGAAAGTTGTCTACATCCTCATGAGTATATATTTAAAAGTATAATAATATGCAGGAACTTTGATAGACTACATATCTGCTGAAAGTATCATTATTAAAACTTTAGTGCTCCTTGTTTGCTAACACGTTTTTAAATAAAGCGACCAAATCCGTTTCAATAAGCCCCCTCCTCCATTTCTACTCACATAATTAATTAAAACCATCAAAAATCATAATTTTTATTAACTTTGGCTTATTAACCCCTTAAAGGTGATACTTTTTTAGGGGTGGAAAGAACTCAACGTTAAAGTTTATCCATCTATTGTTCAAATGATAAAGTTTTATTTTTTTAAATTTAAAAAGACCAAAGGAACTCCAATAGAGACTGGTTAATTAATAAGACTATTGCTAGTATCAGACATAAAAATAAGTACGTAATTTTGGGAAATTATTGTCAATATACATGAAAAATTAATAATCATATTCCGATAGCTAGACTTTGTATTTACACAAATAAATTTCATAATATTTTGTTGATAATAAAGTTTGAGGCAATTATAGAAGCAATAGATATGTAGCCCAATATTGCATCTAAGATACTCAAATTATGTATTTTCCTTACACATTGGACATTTGCAACGTCCTAGCTAAGAAATAGACCTGATAAAGCGGATACCATTGTTGCCTTTTGTCAACTTTCGCTAGCTGTTCCTATCATAAATATATGTGTACTGGGTCTTAATCTCTCTACTCCATGATTGATTAGCGTCTATTATATTTTATGACGAATGAATTATAAGTAAGGGAGATATACACTTGGTTTAACTTTCATGGATGGCAAGGTTTGAACATCAGACAGGCACTAATTGCCCAGTTACATATAGACCACTACCCTTTTCTTGATATAATTATCCCTTTCTAAAAGAGCTTTTATTGTATCCAAGGGATCAGCATAATTAGGAACTCTCAGATTTACTTGCTTCTATTCAACTATATTCTACCTTGTTGCTTTAAGCTGGTTGTTTTTAAGCTGGCACACCCTATGCTTCAATATAAACTTCTAGCCTCTCCCCACATAAACACGCATATTTTTTTCAACTATCCATTGTAGTTGTCTCCAATTTGAAGATAGAAAGAAAGAGAAAGAATGAAGTGGGGCAAAAATTTACAATGTACCCAAAAACAAAAAATCCGAAGCTCAAGATATCATATCCAGATTTTTGGCCTAAAAAAAAGTATCTGACCTCTATATTGTACTATGAAATAAGGTGAAACTATATTTTATTGCTTTTTCAACATCATATTTGGTAGAACGGGCCTTCAGTGTAATAGCCTTGCATTTTTTCGATCAAATGCACAAGCTTAGAATTACCGACCATGGGGATCTATGTCTTCTTTTTTGTAAGTTTAAATCTGTTATTGAGTAACTTATATTACTATCCCTTCATCAAATACACCCATGCCACTATTTTCATTTTGGAAGAAAAACTTATGTGTTTAGAGGGGGAGAGGGGCAATAGAAGTTAAGTAATAACTCCCCAAGAAATCATGAAGTGCCACTTCAACTTTTTCATGAGCACACTCAAGCGTAGTTACTTAGGACTTAGATGTTCTCTCCTCGAGAATAAAATAATAATAACAGCTTGAAAAGGGTAAAAAAATAGTTCTTTCGATCGTTGCTTAACTAATCCCACATTCTTTTTTTTTAGTTATATAAAGTACTTCCCTTTTTTTTTCTTTTTCAATATGAGTTAACCTAAACACCTGCGAGATTTCATTCATTTTTACGTAGTGTTTTTATACAGTAATATACAAAGCCTCTCTTTTAAAAAAAAATGATGAACATGCTCAATGATATTTTTATTTCTTAGATCAAGTACCAACACTCAAAATTGACTTAATTTCAACATGAATACATAAAAATATCCTTGGCTTTATTCATGATGATATTTTTAATTTTTTTTTTTTGGAAAATGGTACTTGATACATTTAAAAATAAATTTAATAAATTGATTATTATAATGATTTCAAAAAATATTTCTGATGAATTATAAAATTTATCCACTACAATGATAATTAAGAAAAAGGAAACGGATGTTGAGTGAGATTTTTCTTGGGTCTTATTCTTTGAAAGATTTTTTTATAATAATTTATTATTTTATCCATTACCTACATTGCAAAAAATGTAATATTATTTTCTTCAAATACTATTTCAGATTATGAATTCACAGTTATAAATATAATTATCATAAAGTATTTATTTTGTTAAATGACAATAGGTGGTTTGACTGGTATTAGTAGTAATTTTTTTTATTGGTTCTATTACTTCAAGCTAGTTTAATTGGGGCTCACCAACTTTTAAGGAAACATACTTACATATATATGCTATTGTTTAAATATACTTAGAGGATATACCAGTCAATAGTTTTCCAAAGAAACCTCTTTTGAGTACAACTCCTTATTTGCTGAAACTTTCTCCGTAGCCAATAACATTTGAATAAGTTTGAAAATTAAAAAATGAGTAAGTAATTTAAAAAACTACATTAATTGTATATATTGTTTTTTGATGAGTAAAAATCTTAACTTTTCATAATGTTGAATAATTATACAAGTAACAAAGACGCTTTGTACTTTGTACATATGAGTAAAATTGAGATTTTTGTAAGGGAAATGAACCATTTCAGAAATTAGAAAAGGAAAAATGGTTGTTGAGTGTGCTCTTTTTTTTAATGTAGTGCCATATTTATAATGATGTAAATCCGGTGTGTTTTTTAGCTGGCTCATTAATTTATAATTGGTATCACAAAAAAGGAATTTGCTTTTCCTTAGCAGTTGTCATTATTATCTAATTCCTGAGTACTGAACATCCTTTCCGAAATAGATAAAAATATATTGAAACCCTGATTGAACATTCGTGTGTGCTCATAAAAGATTGACCATTTGTTTCGAAGTTATAATTGTATGTCTTTGTTTGACAAAAAATAGAATTGAGCATCGACATCGGAGTAACTTTAGCAAATTTCCTTGTTTCTATCCTTTTCGCCTTCCTCCTTAGCAACAGCTAATTGTAGCTGATCTAATGAAACGTCATCAACATTATTCTTTCTCTCCACCTAAACATTCTTCAAATTGTCAGGGTTACCATGTTGATTTTCGGTTTCTTATTTTATAACCTGCCCATTCTACACCGAATTTTCATCATTGCATATATATCACTCCTGCCTTCTCCCCACACTCTTTTTTTTCGTAATGAAATTTTATTTCCACATATGAGTCCACTAATACTAACAAGAAATAAATTGTTATATTTCTAAAAAAAAACCATTGTAATCTTGCTATAGCTCCCAATGAAGTATCCATGCTAGAGTTTGTATTTAAGTAACAGAAGGTGAAATTACAGTGTTTGTAAAATAGCTCATTTGCTTTGGTTTGAATATAAATTAAATACCTTTTGTCAAATCATAAACATTATATAGAAAAGCTCTTAGAAAAAGTATATTATTAAGTTTATTCCTAATTATTTTAGTACTTTTAGTAATATTAAAATTGGTACCATTAATCTTAAACTATAACGCTCCCATGTGGATTGCAATGAAATGTCAACTGAATTGCTATGATAGTTCCGAAGCATTTTCAGCTTGCTATTTCGTTATCAAGATGTATTGATCAATATCTTGCCCTATTGTACAAAATTTTTTATCCGAAATTCTTTCTTCGCTCATAATGAAAATATATTGTTAGCAGCATTGGTAGATGAAGATTAAAAAGTTCTTAAACTTGCATTAAGGAAAGTCTTGAATGCAAAAATTTCATATGACCGCCATTGGCAATTCATAATTCCTAATAAAATAATCTATGAATCAAATCATTTCATGAAAATGATTGATTGGTCTAAGATATAAATTTCAGTTCCTCCAATCTTACAATATTGGTCAGATAAAGAACTTGTTAAAGCAAAGAATGAGCCTTTGAAATTAGAAAAATATTCATGCCTTCTCAATATGAAGAAAGGGTAGTGAAACTAGTTTCAGAGGCTTCCTCTAAGGTTTACGGATAGAACAGATACATTTTGTCAACTTTAAAATAAAGAAATAAACTACGGAAATTTAAAACTAAGTGTCAGTACCCAGTTTGATATATGTTTTTCCCCACGGATTTTTTTTTAGTAAAACAGATTTTTATTTACCATTCGCAAATTGTAGTATTTTTACTTAGTTTACTTAATGCTAATTTTATCAGTTCCACATCAATATATTTTATTATAACAGGGCTTAATTGAAAACTAACTAAAATGTTGATTTATTTATAATGTTACGTAACATCTTTGGTATTAAGATGTAAGAACCTAAATAATTATATGGGTAAAAATGACTCAGACGTCATTAATAAATGTAATTAGAAGTATATGATTGTTCACTTTACCTTTAAGTATAAACATCATCTGTAACATACACTCTCAGATAGCATCTTACAATATTAGTAAGGAAGTGAATATTAATTTCTTTATACATACGTATGTATAACTTGAGATGTAATCAAGTTACATATATATTACAAAGGCTGCAAGATTCTTTGTTATTATAATGTCAGATGCCAAGAAAAGTGTATGTTCATTTATATAATATAAGCATTTGTTACATTCACGTTCGTGTGTAGATACTTCCAAATATACGTAAGTGGCCTGTAAACACAATAGCAAGCTAGAAGGATTTTCCTCGCAATTGAATGTAGATTAACTTTGAAGTTAATAGTTGACATATTTTATATGAAGGGGTTATATATTTAGTAGTATGTACCCTAAAGTAAGTATTCTAAATATAACTAAACATCTTTAGTAATATATGTCATCTCACAAATTTAAATACAAATGCAATGATTGACTCAAGTGTGTCTATTATACTACAGGGTATCCAGGATAAATTGGAACTACTTTAAACTTCATCCAGATCCAGAATGTGGATATTCCGGGTTAAATCATACTGATATAAAAGGTTGCGTGAACAATACACTATAACTTCCACCACAATTATTTTGACAACAAACAATAGTCATCATGGAACAAGCAAGGAAAGACGGAGGGGAAGGTCTGCCGTAAGGCCCACAACATGAGAAGTGACCGAATTCGTACTCCCCGCTTCCTTGAAGGCCTCCGGAAGTCCATCAAGGATTCGCCAACGGTAAGCGTCTCCTCAATGACCTGAAGAGCCATGGAGGAAGAATCATCTTCTTCTCTGACGAGAAGAACTGGACTGTCGACAGAAGCTACAACGTCCAGAATGACAGGTGGCTTGCCAAGGAGAGAGAAGAGGTCCCTGCGGTCTTCACCACAAAGTTCCCGGCCTCCGTGATTACCCTGGGTGTCATCTGCAGCACCGGTGAGGTGATGCCTCCTTTCTTCTTCAATCCCAAGGAAAGGGTTAACGTGATAAGGTACTGCGAAGTCATGTTCGTCATCCCCTGGATGAAGGATACGGCCGCTGGGAGGGAGTTCATATTCCAACAAGACTCAGCACCGGCACACATCGCCACGAGGACCACTAACCTCTTCAACTCCCACGACATCACTTTCTGGGATCGCAACACCTGGCCCTTCAACTCACCCCACCTTTATCCGTGGGATTACTACCGGTAGGGGAAGTCGAAGAGGGATGTGTGCAAGGTCAGCCACAAGAGCATCGTAGCCCTGAAGGGCTCCATTACGAGGGAGTGGAATGCTGTCGATTCCGCGGAAGTCATCAGGGCATGTAAATCCTTTAGGGGCAGGATGGAGAAGAGGGAGGACATGTTAAATAAATTTATTGTTTAATATCATGTCTAACTTTTTCATATTAACGAATACACTCCAAATTCCATTTTTATCAAGCAGGTTGAATTTTAAGATAGTTTCAATTTATCGTGTATATACACCCTGTGTATACTGTGTACATACATGACGTGAAAAAATATATTCTCATTTTTTAAATTTTTGTTCAAGATGGTTATATGTTGACTCACAATATATATTGAATTACAGCCGATGTTACCTATGTACAAAAGCGTGTATTTTAATCATATCAGAAATTATTTCATCATAAAATAGGACGATCTTGCATTTTCTAATCTATAGATATAAATAATAATTATATAAATGTAACACCTTATAAGTGTTCTTTGTACATTCCAATATTCGTTTAAAGATATTAAATTGATAGTTTGTTGAGATGAGGACCACTGAATGGTATCCATTTTTAGTGGGGGATGGTATTTAACTTTTTACGGGTTTGCCCCTTTTTGTTTGTTTGTAAGCCACAGTAAGAGACCATTAAATTTAAAGAGGGCAAGTTAACACTAAACATACAAATGTCTAATCGATCATAACTTTGGAACAAATTGAGATATATAGCTCAATTTTATTCCAATCTAGTGAATAGGTTGTTTTTACTTGAATTAATTAAAAATTTTTTAGGCAAAGGTAGGAAAAGTTAAGAAATTAAATATGAATAAGTCGATTAGATTATTTACATCTAATCAGTAAATACTTATAAAATATATTGGATCTGAAACATATTTAAACTGGATTTAATCTTCCTAACTCTATTTGAATTATGGCAATCATTCGAATAATCGACTTAATTTGATATAATTTACAAACATTTTCACATACCCTAATATTGTTTGAATATTCTATAAGAAAATTAGAAGTTAAGGTAAAAAAATGAATCAAAATCATTTTTTTTAACAGCAAATCTTTTGAAGTTGAATATAAAATTTACTCCTTAGTTTTAGCTAATTGTAATAAATAACAATTATGAATGTTGGTTATTAGAGGCGGGCAAAAATGCTATTTCATAATGTTATTAATTCAAATATAACAGTTTTACTAAACATAATGCACTTTGAAATGAACCAGAAAATGAGATCGTCTCATAATTTTGTTTCAATTTGAAACGTTGTTTGTACAAGGCCAAACAAGCAGCTCCTACCTCCAATAGAAAAACAAAACAACAAGAGATCATTATTTATAAATTGCATCATCTATTTAAAAGTCCACATTCTGATTAAATAGTAGCTGTAGTAGGCGGCATTGAGGCGTCAAATAAAAAATAAATTCTACTTTAATGAGAGAAAATATATTTTCCCTAAAAATCTTTGGTTTTACTCTATGTTTTTTTATGATCACACTTATACGTAACTACTCAATACTTATATCAATACATATGTGCTCTCCCCTCCAAAATGAGAAAAGAATAATAAAAGTTATATAAAAAATACTATGTGATGACTGATGAATGCTTTAGTCTCTAGAGAGCTCACTAAAAAAATAGTGTTTTGTATTCCATGCTACATGCACTCATTTTTTCAAGTACAATATGTATCAAAATATTAAAATAAAATACTTATTTATAAATATAAATACGAGATTGAAGGAAATATTGATGAATAATGTAACAAATGATATATTTTTATTTATCATAAATTTGCTATGTACTACGAAAAGCTGTACAAAATAATCATTAAGTTAATTTATTTGGTTAAAAAATGAAATTAAAAATATTTAGATATATTCCTGAATCCAAATGAAATATATTTTATTTAATAGTACTAGTAATAGTCCCCGGCATTGTCCAGAGTTAGGCGTCAGATAAAAGACAAACTATGTTTTAATAATATAAAGGATTGATCTGATCTTGAGGTACACATTTTACTGTTGTTAATCCAGAATTACATTGGTGCAAAATCTTGGAGGCGTACCATAATACATCTTATCTCTGAACAGAGTAAGTTGAGACTGTTGGAAAGAGCAAAGAAGATTCTAAATTTTCTCAAGGCCAAAAAAGTTTGAGGAAAGTTTTGCTCTTTACTGATTAAGAAATTTGGACTGTAGATGCCATTATGAATAAGCAGAGCAGTCGCTATATCACAACTGAACCTCCAGACAATGTAACAACCTCAATGAGATATGTCTTCAGCACAAAAACAACAACAGCTGTGTAACCATCGTCTAGGGCTTTGTGGTGGAGTCTCTCCTCTCATTTTTGTGGAGAGGAAGGAACGTTATCAATTCAAATGCTAACATGTAACTTCTGGATTAAAAAGTACTACCTTGGGCCAGAGAAAATTTTGGGGAAAACTTTTTTTTCATTGAAGACGTAGCTCCGTGTCATCACACTGCCATGACACAGGCCATCCTAAGATATAACTATGTGGACTTTTGGGACCTCAACATCTGGCTGCCCTTCACTCCAGACGTGAATCCAGATCTAAGTGTAATGTAAACTTCCCCTTATTTTCTTGTAAAGTTAAAAAACATTGCATATAAATCATGTATTTATTAAAGTCTTGAATGCAAAAATTTCATATGACCGCCATCGTTGATTCATAATTCGTAATAAAATAAGCTATAAATCAAATCATTTGATGAAAATGATTGATTGGTCTAAGATAGAAATTTCAGTTCCTCGAAATCTTACAATATTGGTCAGATAAAGAACTGTTGTTTATGAAAGCAAAGAATGCGCCTTTGAAATTAGGGAGAAATATCCATGCCTTCCCACGATATGTAGAAAGGGTAGTGAAACTAGTTTCAGAGGCTTCTGTAAGGTTTACGGATAGAACAGATACATTTTGTCAACTTTAAAATCAAGAAATAAACTACGGAAATTTAAAACTTTTTTTATTTTTTATATAAGTTAGTATATAAATGCTAAATTTTAAGTGTCAGTACCCAGTTTTACCTCATTGTATTTTTATATATTTGCATATTACATGTTTAAAAATAGCATTCAGCAAAGAGTAAGGATAATTATCCACTAACTTAATTATATAGAATATAAAAATAAGATAATGGTAGAATATTCTCCTTCTCATAAGTAATTTTTTTATCTTTTCCCTCTATTTTCGCACTAAATCCGATTTCTAAAAGGGGCGTGCAAACGTTTATAACGCTGCAGAAGTAATTGTGATACTACCAGGATTTAACTGCCAGCAAAAAATTACATATCGTATAATATCATTTTTTTAAGCTCATATAGCTTTTTTTTAAAAAAAAAGTGGAATGAAATGTCAACTGGGGGATTTTTTTTTGTAAAACAGATTTTTATTTACCGTTCCCAACTTTTGAGAGGTCAGAATGCGTGATAGCTCAATTTTGGGCTCCCGTGATACCCCCTAGTGTTCAGTCTCTAGAGGCTTCCATCAAGAAGGAATTGATCAAAGCTCGAGTTTGACTATTTAGTTAAGGTCCGCAAGTGATTTAGATCTCTTATTGAGGCAATTATTGGAGCATCATATAAAATAGGCAATTATTGAAACATCATATAAAATAAAAGTCGTGCCAAGCACTATCTTCGGATGATTCTGTTAAGTAAATGACCTCACAGAATCTATCGCTTAAATTTTAGTCTTGAAAAATTGAAAATAATAAAATGTGTAAAGTCAGATGAGATCAACCCTATAGAACATAACACCCCGAAATTTTTTTAGTGTTAAACTACGTTTAACATGATCACACTCCCATGTGATCATGTCAATATTTATGTGTGTTCTGTCCTCTAAAATGAAAAAAGAAGAGCAAGAGATTGAAATAGACAATTTAAAATAATGTATATGTACTTTAGTTTCTAGAGCGCTCACTAACAAAGCAGTGCTCCTCGTATAGATGCTCGATGCTACATGTATTCGTCTGCAATATTTCAAAAAGACAACTTTATTATTATTTCTTTGATCAAAAATATGTATAGGATATACATCAGGGACCACTATTTACATTAGAATAGTTTTTTATTTATTTAATTGAATCATAATTTGACATAAAACTTAATCTATTTCAGGGGATACATTGACTAATTTCCCACTTCATATAATTTTCAATCTACATGTGACTGTTCCATTTTACTAATTTTTTTTCAGGAAAGTTGAGCTCACATGGGCTAAAAATATGTATTTGCGTAATAAACAATGCATGACATATTTCGACTTTTTTTATTTAAGTAAATTATCTTTAAAATAAATATATATTACATTGTTCTTAAATTAGGTTCTATGATTTGAAATGGAATAGGAATGAAGGATATTTTATTAAACCTATTACTCTGAGCGTGCATTAATTGTCTTTATAATTTTTAATTAAACGTCAATATTGCCATATATTTATGGTAAAGAATACGCAGTATAATCAAACGGACATTGAGCTTTTATTTAATGTTTTTTTATCAGCTCCTTTTGTTGCAGTAAGTGATCAAATTTTTATACAAAAATTAAATTTTTTTTTTTTTTATGAAATAATTTTAATTATTTTTTGTTGCAGCTTCTGAAATTGCTGGCTGCTTAATTAAAAAAAAAAAATCACGTTTACAGAAATTCCAGATTTTGGTAAGGAGAGTATATAACATCAAGAGCTGTGTACCGAGCTCTAATATTTATACATAATAAAATATAAATATTACGAATTTCTCTTAATTTATTAGCAGTGATTTTTAATTGATCTCAAAATATATAAATTTTACTTGCGTACAATCCCTTACTCATCCAAGGAGCATGGAGCTTAGCTCCTGGTCCACTTAAATATACCTCGAGGAAGACTACCTCAAAAAAAAAAAAAAAATAATAACAACAGCTATCTAAAAACATTTTTTCCTTGGACACATTGAAGTTTTATCTTAACAAATTTAATTAGGTTATCTTTCATATCAGTAATAACTTTTAAATAAGGGTATACCAACGCTTTGGCATTGCCTCAATAATACTGAGTCCACCGATACCTATACCTGATTACTTATATGGATAATGTTATTCATTTGAACTCATTTTTGGAGACAAAATAGAGATTACAAATCAATTAAATAGCTTGACTAGATGACGTCGTTCATACAATTTAAAAAAAAAAGGGGTGGGGGAGTATAAAGAAAGATTAGACAAATTTACAGGTTTGTATAAGAAATGTATTTGCAAGTAATAAATAACCACATTTTTTGTGCCCCATACATATAAACTGTATCATGAGTCATTAACGCTAGGGGTTGGGTTTAGTGGTTTACTCTAAAACAATTCACTAACTTGTTCTCTAAATATTTCTTTTTGAGTGTTTGTCAAAATAATATTCTTTAAACAGAACTCTAATCGAGTCCAAATTTTATTAGTCAAGTTCGAGTAATCAGTATCTGTACCGGGTCCATCCAAGACTCAATCACTGGTTTATACATATTTCAATTCCTATGGCAAGCATGCAAAACTCAGGTAGGAATTGGAGACTGAAATCAATACCATTTGATTTCATGTAGGCCGAACCAGCAAAATAATCAAAAATAGGCTTTTGTTTGTGTTGCAAGTAAAGATTTTTTTTTTTTTTGTAGTGAAACAGTTGAAATTAGGTCAAAGGCCTAAGGGCTAACTTCCTAATATGAGCCCACCAGATATTAATTGACTCATGTGCACGGAGAGTAATTAAGTTTTTGGCATTAAAAATAAATTTTATTAAGAACTTATTATAATTGATAAATTTAAATATTTTTTTTCGCATTTGTAATTAATAATTAGTCTAACATAAAAAAAAAGTAAATAACTTTGATATTTGTTAATGAAATTTTTTATTCATAATAAGGAATCAGAATCCTTATTAGAATCTTCCTTAAAGGTTGTATTGGAATTGGAAACTGGAATTTGCTATAAAATATCAATATATCCCTACTTTTAAATTATTTCTCTGTTACTATTATGGTATAAAATTAATCATTTACTTGAAATAGTTGCATGATTGCCAGAATATTATGCAAAAGTTTTCTTACAATCAATATCATAGTTATTTTTTAATAGTCCAATACCAACTTTAAATAAAATATCAATGTTCTTCTGTTTATATTGTGTAGTTTCTATTAGATTTAAAAAAAAAAAGTTTAGAGGCACTGTGAGTAATAGGTTAAAAAAGTATCTTCACTCAACTTCTGCTTAAAATCAATAAAACTAATTTAAGAGCAAAATAATATGTATATTTTTTAAAGATAATTTACTTATGTTAAAAAAGTTTAAGGTACATTTAATCATTCTCCTTGTATTTGAATGATAATAAAAGAAGAAGATAATTTTTTAAATTTTCAAAACTTTATGGGTGTTGCACCACCTACAAACTTTTTCAAAATCCTTCAAAATTTGTCATTCATCGTTTTTTACCCAAATTTATAAAAGTTAAAAACCTATATGCAATATTTATAAATATTTCTGTTTATCCGGCGTCGGGAGTACTTGACTTAATATTATGTAAAAATAAAGGTTTACATACCTAACTGGGGTGCTACATTACTCAAGATTCTAGCTCGAAGAAAGAGTCTTATTCAATTAAAAATTATAGTTTCCAGGAAAAGAATAATATTTCGTTAAGTATAAAATCTACATATTAAATTTTAAAAAGAAATGTTTTTTTGATTTTGAATGTTGATCATTTTTTAATAATTATATATATATTTTTAACATTTTTATTTCATTTAAAAATTCCCTGGTTAAAAATTTAACCTCTCGCAAGTAGGGGAAGCTATTGTTTTCATAGGAAATATCTTAGAGTTAACATAAAAAAAAATTAGACCAACTCAATGACAAAAACAGAAAGTTGAGGAACATATTGTTGTAATTCTATATCCTCTATGTAATAAGAGTTTTGATGAAGAGTTGATTGTAAAAATAATAAGGCATTATTTCACCGATTCCAGTTTCAAAGATATTCCATATTATAAAGCAAGAGTGTAGAATAGATCTATAACTAGGGTGAAGAAGTTAATCTTTGAGATGCAGTAACTGCTGTCTATAGATGAATAATTAGATGTAGGAAAGGGCCTTTATTTCAATGGTGAATAGTACTTTTAATCTGTGTTTTTTACAATTCATGAAATTTAAATTTATTTATAATTCCTTTGTCTTATTGTATAATGGATCACAGACACTATCCCCCAGTCCCCATTTATTATTGTGAGGAACAGCTAATAAAAGTTGAGAGGCGACAATGGTATTCACCTTATCCGGTATATCTCTCAGAAACGACGTTTTATAGGTCCAATGTGTATGTAAATACAAAATTTGAGTGTTCCGCATGCAATATTGAGTTATATCTACAATTAGCTAAAAAAATAGCAATTGCACAATAATTTTTTTTTTTTTCATTAATGTGAATCGAAAGTAAATCTATCTGTAACTGTTTACTTAACTTTTCCAATTGGAATCTAATTATTTAAATGGGAAATATGTCTCAAAATTAGTTATGCATATATCTTCTTACCTCTAAATTCTACTGATACTGTCCTGTCGATACTTCAATTAACTAATAGGCCCCTATCGAGGCCCCAGAGGTCCTTTAAAGTTCAAAAGAAATATAACACTCTAATAAGTACCTTATAACCCCGATATCTTTATTACTCTAACTAATATCACCTTTAATGGGTTTTTAAGCAAGTTTGTAGCGAACGAGCTCCATCGCCTAATATTGCCTTCCTCCCTTCGTTTTTTTATTATTAATTAAACCCTTTTATTATTAAGACGGAGGATTTTAAAGTACAGTATATTTAAAAAGAATTACTATAAAAGGTCAAACATAAATAAATACAATATCAAGCTTATTACATTGAGCATATATTGGTTTATTTTACTCTTTCTCACACGTACTATAAGTCAATGATAGCTATTGTAGGTTTCAATTAATGATGCAAATAGAAAATGGGGAGAGGAGGAAGTGCCTCATTGATAGAGATGTGAAAATGTAAAAAAGTTCATGAGTTTACATTTATAAAAAGTTTATGTTTGTAACCTGTAACGTATTAGTGCTTTTAATAATTATTTCCTCCTATTTTGAAAATTCAAATGTATTAGTGAAAAAACAATACTAAAGTTGTATAATTGGCGATAACAATCGAGTGAATTTTTTAATTAGCATAATAAAGAGTAAGTTTTCTTATTTTGAAGTTTTGTCATTATTATTTTACTCCTGAGTAGTGAACCTCCTTTTCTACTACATTCAATTATATTCAAAACCAAATTGAAGGTTAGTTTGTTCTCATAAAAGACGGAAAGTCCCCTTGAAGATTTGTTGGGGAGTAATACTTGTAAATTCTTGTTGAATTCAGAATATAGTTGAAGATCGACATTAAAGTAATTCTTGCGTATGCCCTCGGTTGCTTCTTTTTTACCCCTCCCCTTATTGTAGCTGCTTGTAGCTGTTTTATAGAAATGTCCCGACAAATTTACACTTCTGTGAAAAAAAAAAAAATAATGTAACTTTTAGTCGGCTATTAGTGTTTTGAAGTTGAGTTTGATTAATTTTTTGTATGATTCCTATAGATATTTTAACGTGAAACATAACCCAAAAATATAATTGGCAGCCTTAAAAAAGATAATGTAAATACAAAAATACATTTGTGACACGATTTGAGTGTTGAAAGGATCTGTAGTTATTTTTCTTTTGAAGTAAGGAGGAGTTTAGAAACAATACTATCAACCTAATTTTTTTATTTTAGTACAAAATTCTATTTTAGAAAAACTCTTCCTTATGTTCTATATTAATTATACCTCTTAAAACTCGAATAATCATAACCTTCACAATTCATGATTAATTCAAGTAGATGCTGAAGTGAAAAATCTATTTTGGTATTCTAAAATATAAAATGAAGCATTGTAACATATTGAACAACTTGCTCGGCAAAAATATTTTTTTAAACTCTATGTGCGTAGATTTGTTACTCCGTCGCATATAGAGAAGGAAGCACACATTATGTACATCCAAGTAAACCCGGTGTGTTTTTTTAGCTGGCCCGTTATTTTGTAATTGGTAGTATAAAGAAGGAATTTTTTCCCCCTTAGCAGTTGTTATTATTATTTAATTCCTGAGTAGTGAACATCCTTTCTTAAATACATTCAATTATATCCAAAACCTGATTCGCTTGTGCTCATAAATCCCCTTAGGATTGGGGTTGGAGTTAAAGTTGTAAGTCCTTGTTGGACTCAGATTAGAATTGGGGATAAGATTAATTCTAGTATATGCCCTTGTTTATATCCTTTTCTCCTTCCCCTCTCATGACAGTTGATTGTAGCTGATCTAATGTAACATCCTGAGCATTATCCGTTCTCTCCTCCTAAACATTATTCAAATGGTTAAGATTACCATGTTGATTTTCGGTTTCTTTTTTTTTTTTTTAACATCACATCCCCATTCCACACTGGATTTTCACCATTGATTATGTCTATGGATTTCAAAGACAATAAATTCATAGGTTCAGTAATAGTCAGTGCAATTCCTATTTTATAAACGACCATTTCATAGTCAAGTGATTTGCATATGTTGTTCTGTGAAACATTTTATAGAAAATAATCAATTTAAACAGTTACGTAGGATATATTAAACTATTAATTATTACATTTTCTCTTCAAATTTGCCTCGTGTAAGTATAGTGTCTTTACCACAAATGAAAATGCAATATAATAAGGTTAACACCAAAAAGTTCAAATTGTTCAAAAATATAACCATCTATTCAAAAATTTGCTAATTATTTTATTGGACGTAGATAACTCCTATGTCTGAAATTAAATATATTTTCTTAAAAAAGTAGTGTCTATACTTAACTACACTTTGAATTGAATATCAATAACTCGCATAATTTACAGCAGGTTGTAATTATAAAAACTATTTGTGAGCTGAAATACACTATGGTAAAGAATCAACTGTGGAGTACAACATGTTGGATATTTTTTTCAAAATTGAATTTAAATTTCGCTCAAGTCCTTTAATTTTCTTACATTAGGGAAATACATTTTTTAAGTTTAAATATCTTAAAATTATCCAATTTGTTAACAGTATCTAAATCATGTAATGCTTATAAAACTTGTTGAATGTTCTCTATATTTAGTTCATTAAATACAAAGATATAGACGTCTAAAGTGAAATAAAAAAATTACTTGGTCTCAGAAAAGTCCAACAATAATTGTAAATAAGGAATCTACCAAAATGAACAATAATTCCGGAAATAAACAAAAAGCAATCATCACTTTATTTATAGCTTTCTGCTATGTATAGCTAATCAACCAACCAATCAATCAATCAATCACTCGTTTCCACTTGATATATTACAAGATGGAATACCGTTCATTGTTCATTAAAGAAAAAAAAGAATATAATTTACTTATATACAAGGATCTACCGGGTGCACAAGCTATGTATACCACCACTTTGGTGCGCTATCTTGGGCAAACGCAGGCAATAAGACAGCTGATTTTGTTGTTGTTAGATAGCTTGCTTAAAATTGAGCGAGTTGGAAAAAAAATGGAATTAATTGATGAATTGGTTGTCCTAAATATTCGAAAAAGGCCAGGAGATTCATTGCTCGAACTCTGCCACGCAATGAAACAATTGTTTGGAAGGTCAGGAAGGAATTTGAGGCCTTTAAAGGTGATTTTTAGGTAATAATAATGTGGTATGAGGTCAAAGGTTGAAGTAATTATATCCGAACGCCGCAATTTGTGGCCAGAATCCAGCAAATTGTCAATGAGGAGCCAGGGAAGTCCACCAGGGTAATTCCTCATGTTTTTGAGTGATCAATCGTACGACAAACCAACGGATCCCCTGCAACACAATAGACAAACTTATCAGTCAAATATAGAAGGAATCCCCGGATTTGCCAAAGGATCAAGTTGTGAAAGCATTCTTTCACTTTTGGCCTCGTATAAATCCTGTGTTCGAAAAATCATTTTCAAAACACAGATAGCTTTCGCACCCTGTAGGTACAAACGACCTTATTGATGAAACTAATCCATTGATAGATATCCTAACTAACCTTTTCTTGTATAATTATAACAATATATGTACCTGTCTCTACTGAAAGTAGCAAAAAGTAATTTTCTCAAAGTTAATTTATTACTAATTACTTTCTTTGTTTCTCTGACAGACAACCAAATACTCTTTAAAGATTGTATATAGACTCCATCCAAACAATGAATCATCCTTCTTCTATTACTAAAGTTTGATTATACCACCATATATTATGTAATAGACGGTCGTACTAGGAGTGATTCAAACTATTGGTAAACCAAATTTAATACTAACATTTTTTTGTTAGAGGTCGTAAGGTAACTTTTTTTTCTCTTCATATTTGGATACTATTTTTGTATAAAAGTTTATACTAGTATGCTTGTCTATACATACTGATAACCTGAGATATCAAATTATGGAAATAAATATTTTCGCCCTTGCTGATTTTGTAAGTTCCTTGCTCACAAAGAAAAAAAAACGGACTATAATTTAAATGATGAGTTTATTTTAAGAGTGAAGTAGATTATACATAAAATTGTTTGGAGGAAGGAGAATGCTGGATATTATATTAAGAGCACCTTCTCCAAGCAATGGGCTGAAAACATGATGTTTTATGTGTGTTTCTCTGCTCAGAGGAAATTCCAATATCACAGCATCCTCCAGGAAATCTTGGGCTGCAACCTCCTTCCTTTAGGGCAGAGCAAATAATGGGTGGTGTAATGAGTCTTCCAGCACGAAAATGAACCAAAACATACGGCCACAGCAACGAAGGAGTGGCTCAAAAAGAAGCACAGTATTGCTCTGGAGTTGATTTGACAGTCGCCGGATCTCAATTCCATAGAACATCTTTATCAGTGGACAAACTTACAAAATTGGCAAGGGATCAAATACTTATTTGCTCTACTGGAAGCTTCTATGTCCACCTAAAAAATTTGGTCTATATATATTAGGGTCTCTCATTTCCTGGAAAATTGTCTAGTAGCGGGATCCCAAGGAACCCATTTTTGGGTTATATGATTCTGTTAGTAAATAACAAATACTGTGAAATTTAAAATATTTGTTATTATAATTTAGGATGAAATTTTAAACTAATCCATGGGTGCGCTGTATATATATATTCTTTTTATTGTTCCTTTCAATTTATTTTTTTAAAATTCAGATTCAGCATTAAGTTGTTTGTAGTGTTCTGTTCAGCGTTCAATTCATTAACGAGAATAATAAATTGGTGTTAAAAGCTGCATGTAGGGATAGGTCTAAGGTGTAAAAAATCTTATTGTAATAAAATTATACAGCTGATAATAACTTTTTATTTAGGGAATAGTCATAGTTTGAAACAAACTTGGAACTATCCAAACAAATCAGAGTTGTTAGAATTTTATCAAGTGAAGTAATAAATTATTTTGGATTCATTTAGTTCTAATAGAAATTAGGAATCATGCTGATATTTTTGTTCATAACACAGTAAACGAATAAAGTACCATATCAAAAAAAGGTTGATACATGAGTTTCATGATGAGTTAAGAATTTACATTGAATATGGAGTATAAATAAGATACACACAAAAAGTATTTAAAATATATTTCCGTCTTTGGAGTCGAAATACATCCCCAGGGAAATAAAAAAGGGCTTAAAAGTATATTTACATACGTAGGTAAATATATGATTATATTTAAATTTACATCGTTTTGTTTGTTTTTTGTAACAAAGCTTATTTATTTCTCTTGTTATTTTTTTATTAAAAAAATTTATAAGTAGTCGTAGCTCTCGTTATTTTTGAACTTTTTTTTAGATTGAAAAACTTTTTAGAGTCTTCCTTCTAATTTGATGCAAAGCTCATGCTTATTTTATCTGATCATTTTCCTTCCTTTCTTTTGTGTATAAATATATATGTTATTATATTGAATTGATAGATACTTTAAAAAAGTTTTTATTTTTATTTATTTTTCTGGATAAATTACTACTCGGATATCAAATGATTTGTGAATTTTTGTGTTTGCAAGGGAAGAAATTACCTCTTCCTTCTAACACATGAACATATTAAATTTTATTTTAATGTGTGATTTATTAACACAGAAACAGTCTTGAATAAAAATCAATACTTGAATGGAAAATCAGTAGAGCCCAAACCTCCGCCTATAGTCGTTTTTCGTAATTGAAATATCATTTCTTCTCTATGATAAAGTCAAAAAGTACGATGTTGAGCATTTTGAATATTATGTCTATTGTATTCATACTTTAATATGTGTTATAAATATTCTGTGCAACAAAAGTATAATTTCATCTCTGTATCTCATTTTTTCCAAAAGTAATTATGCGTTTTTCTACTTTTTGTGCAACTATTCCTTTGATTTTTTACTATATGAAGCATTATTTATTGAACTTACATAATCATTCTAATTTTAGCTCTTTAATGCAGTATGTTACATAGTTTTTGGGTATTATGTATTTGTAATGCTTTATACTACCTGGATCTCTCAAAATATAATAGTCTCCGATTATAAAAGCTATAGCAAAATTTGTCATTTATCCAACCCCAAACTACTTCGGAAAATAACCGATACTACCGCAAGTATTATTTAAAAACTTATGTTACATTAACAGCAACATGTACGTCTCACATTTAAAACAGAAGAAAAATAAGGATTTAGAAGCGAACAAATTAATTGAAGTAATCAAAGATTGATTAAAGATGATAAAACAGAAATATTGCATGGAAAGGCATTCTATTAATTATATTTTGACGTATCTAGAGTATTTTAAATGAAATTAAAGACAGTTTAATAAAAATTGGGGGTAACGACTATCCCAGTTTACTTATTTGAAGATTAAAACAGATGCACAGAGCATAAAACAAAGAAGTACTCTTCTAAAAAACATTCTAAAATTTTCTAAAACATTCTAAAAATTCTAAAGTGTTGTTGATTAAATCTTACAGTTCGGATTATTTTTGAATAGCTTAGATTCTGAGCCTTTGATTGATTGTACATATTGTAAACAAAAATTCTGTATAAGTTGCGATGGAGATGAAAAGAGCCATCATAGCAATTTAATCCGCGCCGGGAAGACCACTTCGGACATCGTGAAGACCTTAAACGCAGCAAGTGTCTGAAATCGTTTGCCTGTTGGGGACAACCTTAAGGACAAAGCCAACAGTGGAAGTCCCAACAAAGTGAAGCCTGAAGACATCATGGAGGCCTTTAAGGTACACCCAACAATGACGATGTCACTGTACAGCAAGAAGAATAAGGAGCATCGATCTACTGTGGGCAAAGTCATCTTAAAGGTTGGAGAAAGGTCGCTTAGAAGAATTGAGAGGCCACTCCTCTCCTCCTGTCTCTTTCAAATAATCAGTACACCATTTATTTATAGCTTTTTGTGTTAAACAAAAAATACCATCCATTTTCTCTCCTCCAACTATTTTAATCAATTGAATTTGTCTGATTTAAAGCCTTGAAATCTTCATATTCATGAATTCAAAGGGATATTAATTCTTCTTTGCTTACTCGAACTATAAATTTTCTTTGCAAATTTTCATAGTCGGGATTTGCCTCATACTTTTCACCTAGGATACATTAGCTTTTATGAGATTTTGTCGTTCTCTTTCTTTTTTTGTTTTGTAAAGAAAAAACTAGGTATAGCGATTAAAAAAGGAGAAAAGGTTGATTCATGTCCTCTTTCTTCTTTTTTTGTTGATTATTTAATTAATTGTCTGTGAAAAGTATAATTCTCGCCTGTCTTTGCTGTATATTGATTTACAAATGTATGATAATAAATTTATATGAATTTAAATATAATTTATTACAATTGCCCTGCTTCAAATATACTTCTCTTATAGCAGTAATTCATTTTTTCCCTCTAAAGTCATTAAATAGGAAGAGGCTATTAAGAAACGTCTTAAATCAGGTTTACCGTGTCTTGCTCCCGCCTTCTCCTTGCACTTAAAAAAAACATCTCTTATTAAAGGTTCCACCTTTGCCTTACTCTTTACTCTTGTATCTCAGCTATAAAAAAAAGTATTTTATTTTATTTTCAGATGTTTTAATTAATTCAGTCTTGTCTCAGTGAAAGCAGGTGATATTATGAACTCAAAAAAAGAATTAGATACAATTATGATTTTTAAATTAATTTATATCAATCAAGGTTCTTTGTTTAGAATTCCTGTCATTTCATATTCTTGAATTGATACTTGTTAATCATTATAAAAATTGAATCGATAAACTTATCAAAATAACAATTATCTGAATAATAATTAATAGTGCACAGCTATAAATATAGAGAAGTCCAGCTACTATATATTTTGTTCATATTCTGTTTGACGGTCAATGTTGAGAATAAATAAAAAAGCTAGTCGTGAAGAAAAAAGAAAATATTAATGAACTAAAGAAGTTTTTTATATGGACAAAGAAGCGAGGAGTCACAAATCCGGAATTATGAGTTCATTTCTTAAGAATTAATTGGCCAGTGGCATGTTATGATCTTAGCCGAGGCTTGAAGAAATGTCAGGAGCTTCATCGATGGAAAGTAACATGAGACTTGTAGGCAAATATGCCATGTACCAAAATCTTCAAGAAGGGAAAATTTTTGAGGCAAAATTACCTAGAACCACTGTCAAGATTTCAAAATTTAATTTATCGTTTATTGTATTTTAAATTATAGAATCTCTTCATTTTGTAAAGAAGTATAGGTTTGAAGATTGTAATGTGCAAAGTTCCAAGAATACATCAAAGTTGTATTATCAGACGGTATATATGTATATATAGTTGCTCATCTTAAGAGGATTTCAAATATAGTTGTCTTTAAACCTATTGAATCGAATGTTTTTTTAATCCTATAAACATGCTCACTCATGGATTTTTAATACCAATATTTTCGGCTTGTTTAAAACTTTTACAAGCAAAAAAATCATACAAAGATATTGAAATTTGTAAAAAGCAAGAAAATAATAGGGCTGAATTTTATTGTAATTTAATATTTGTTATACAAAATTGAATACATATGTATAGGGAAATTGAAGTTTTCACAACAAAGGTATTTATTTTTATTTTATGCAGAAAAAAAAGATTTTTTATTCTTAATTGTAATATAGCTAAGTTTTCTTTTGTTATGAGCTCGATGGCCCTAAAGGCAACCCTTTGTATAGCAAAAAATCATAGTGGGGTACTTCATAGCTGGTGAATTAGCCGATTTATTATAAATAATTCTATAAAATAAAATTACCAAATTAATATGTTCGTAAATTTACACAAAAATTATTTGTTGGTAATCTGCTAATTAGTTCTTATTTGATTTTCCTGTCATATCATTGTTCAACTTACAACCAGTGTGAAATTTCTTAATAGACAAAGTGTGATGCTGAAAGCTGTAAAAAAATACGCGATATCTGTATGTAAAAACAAAATAAGTAGTGTAATGTCACAGATATAAGTCTCATGTTTATTACGTTTTTTGGGTTCTTTTTTTTATCTATCGTCAGTAATTGATTGAGTCTTGTCAACTGTCAATTGAGTTTTGTATCATAATTTAGACTTCTATTCAGCATTCTTTGCAGCTCTAACTATATTCATCAACTAACGTTGATACTTGTTGCGTTACCGATTTTTTTTCGGTTCGGTTATCTATACTAATAAAGCAAAATTTATTCCATGTTTAAAAATAGGGATTTTTGATCAAAGAAAGACCAACGTAGTCAAATTTATAAAATCTCTTAGCCTCTTTGCATGAAGCATGGAGCGTGTATACTGGATGCAATGTACATAGTGCTTCCTGATACATAACCTTTAAATTCATATTTTTGATTTAAGGACTAACAAAGTAGTAATACCAATGAAATATTACAGTTTTCTATGTGACTGGCCCTGGTTTTCTGGGTATACATGATATGAAGTTTTCATCATGCACAACTAAAAAAATTATAGATGTTGTTAGCCAATTTAAAAAAACAATAACATGAATTGTTTTATTGTTTATATACCTTTATAAACGTTCATAGTAAATGTGTATGAATTATTTGAGTAAAAACACCGTTTCTCCTACGATAGAATCTTTCTCTATATGTTCATACATACATAGGGAGAAAGAAGTAAAGAGAACCACACTACCGACTTACATAGTCTTTTCGAAATATTCTTTTCTTTCAGTTACTATGAAATACTCATTCAGTGAGGAGGTAAAAGCTTTCTAAAATAGAAAAAGATTTGATCTCACTTTTAACTACATTAATATCTTATCGAAAGGATTGAATTTTTTTTATGGTAAGTTAAAATCTGTTTTTGTTTTTTGACAAAAATATTATTGTTATAAAATGTGGAATTGCTTAAATCCGGATGTGAGAAAAATCACAGCTCAGACAATGCTACAGATACAATCTACTGAATGAGATCATACAGTATTCCTTGTCTGCTGATGATACTTGAATCAAATCTTCAAAACATGGAATAATATTTAATGAGATTACAAATGTACAGCATACACGTTATTTTAGAATATAAACTCACCGGTATCCCAGCAATTTTCAAATCTCGAAATAATCATATATTAATTTGCTCTTTTTTTTAAACATTGCGTAACTAATTAGAGGTATCTATCATACAATGTACTCAAAGAGAATTAATATATAATGTGACAACTGGTCCACTTTAGAAACAACTAGAGCTCCAATTTTTGACTTTATATAATTTTTTTTTCAATTGGAAATATCACTGTAGTTTCATTTTCCAATTTATGACCGTTTTAATATCATAGTGTACAACAATTACATTGGAAAATAACAAAATGATGGGTTACATTAGTTTTTAATATAAAACTTAAAATCGATCTCATTCTTGTTATTGATCTTTGCAAAACATTGTATCTTATTTTATCAATTGTATTAGTTTATTAAAACTTTTAGTATCTTTCGTATATGATAAAAGTTAGCCATTATTCATTAATAAGGCTAAACTACGATTTTTATTATCCTTATAAACATTGGGTATAAAAAATATAGTCGAGATAGATTAATAATACCTGATAAATATGATGAAACTATTATGTAAAACTTGCTCTATGGTTTTTGTGTTTGATTCCATAAGATTTAGAACGGGCGTCAAAAATTTTCAACCAAACATGCCGCAGAAAAGTATCGATTCATTGCACTGATAGTCTTATTTACTAATTACATATACTGTTCATGGTAATTTATATTATTAAATCTAGGTTATTCGACCTATACAAACATACTATAAATTATGTGAATATTTCTAAAATTCTAAGGAGTTGAAAGTCAGGAACTATGGGAAACTGCATATCTGCAGATGGATATCAATACTCTTCTAATTGCCTGTTGATAGCTATAGAAGTTACAATAAAAAGAGGTACAAGGTTATAAAAAGTGACTTAACGCGCTCGTTAGCTTGATTATATTTATTAAGTTTCGAAAAATATTTTCCTTATGCAAGATGTCACAAATTTCATTATATTGTCAAGTTTCCTCATGACAAATAAATATTTTTTCTTGATTTTGCAGAATTTATCATTTGAATTTAATAAAAAGGATAAATTTACAATGATGACGTAGTTCCTTATAAAGTTATTCAGGGCAGAAAGAAAATAATTCACCTACTTAATTTAATTCCCATAAAAATTGATTACACGGTAAGCGTTTCACCACTTGGTTTATAGCTTTCAAAACGAATAATTATTACGAGTGGAAATATTGTTCAGATGACTTACATCTTTGGGGATTTCAGTAATGTATACATCTAAAAATATACCATAGATATTTTTACTAAATTAAAACTGTATTTCGGATGTGTTCTTTTAGTTAAGATTTTGATCATCTTTGTTTTTTTTGGGTAAAAAAACAATACATCTTCAATTTGATTATTTGCCAATCAAGTTTTTAAAATGTGTACCTCCGTATGTGTTTTTTTGAACTCTCAAAAATCATGAATGTTAGTGTAAATAAATACAAATTATTTTCATTGAATTAAATCAAACACTTATTCCTGTAAAATTATTATTTTTAAATTACAATTACTTTAATAAGCATATTAATAGGTATAATGCATATATTATCATTATTTAAACATACGTAATTGTTTGTATATTATTATGTAAAACTTATTAGTAATTTTAATGCCCTGATTTATATATATTGCCTTTTCAATGACTTTGCAATGCCTTTACATTATAAACATACTTTATTCCCGCTCAAATTTTTTTAAACATACAACCACACACTTGAGATATCAATAAATTGTTACTGATTTATTTATATCACACTCGAAAAGTTGTTTTTGATGCATCGACTAAAAAGTCTATGAAAGTTATTGACTGCATACAATATCACTCAATTTAAAAAGGTAAAACACACTTTTTGATTACATTACACTGATGTTGATGGTTATACACACACAAGTACATCTTACTTAAAATCGAGTCGTAAATTTTATATAAAATTGTCAAAAGCTTTAAATATTGAGCAGTTGAGTAGTTTTATACAAATGCTGGAAGTATTGTTCAACTGATTGTGATTTTTAAGGGCCAATACCAATCATTGTAATGGAGTTAAAAACCGACAATTCTTCCATTTTCTCTCGTAAAACTACCCTTTGTGAACCGAGTAAATATATAACCATTTTAGCAAGTTTATAACTTTCTTTATTAACGTAGTATTGTACATAAAATAACTTTTAAAAGATTTTGAAAATTATCCATATGTAAAAATTTTCAACTTAGTATTTTTTAAAAGTGTATTTAATTTTACCTGTGACTTTATAGAGTTGTTATATTTTTGACTAATTTTGATAATTAATAATGGAAAAGATCAGGGAAATTTTGATATTTATTAGAATTTAAATTTCACATACAAAGTGACAGGCCCAATCAAAAATTGTTTCTCATAATCGGAATTTTCAATATATATGTTTCAATGAATGATTTAAAAAAGTAAATTGTAGTTATATTTTGCATAAAAAGTTTATCGTAACTTGGCTGAATTACCAATTAATATAATACTCCCTCAAATTGTCCCATTTAATCGACTCGCTTATATGCTGTTTGAGCCTTAGTTTAGAAGATTTGAAAAATTATTGTTTTTACATTCTTTAATCATCCCAAAAATTTAGATACAATGTCTCTAAGTCACCATTAGGGTGTATCTTTTTATGATGTATGAAATTATATAAAGCCTTTTTAATTTTCTTGAATTTTGTTAAAGATTGTTTTTATATTGACTCACTACTTAAATCTACAGTATAAATAGCAAAAAAAACAAAAGTAAAGTTTTTATGAATTTTCATAAAAACATACAATTTTAAGAAAATTAATTTTGAAGATAGGAGGGAGATTTGAATTTAGAATTTTGACCGCAATTATTACCCACAAGTCAGTATGAATATCAAAATGTACATTTTTATAAAAAAATAAAAATTGATTTTATGTTTCAGTACAGTTTTTTTTCCCACTTTGTAAAAGGGATTTGAACACCTGTCCTCATTCTCAAAAAAAGAGAAAAGATGTATTTTATCCAAAAGAATCTTTATATAAGTGGTAGTAAGGAAATGCTTCTTTTAATGCATTAGAGAAGATTTCAATCAGATACATTATGTGGAGTTTTTTTCTTTTCTTTTTGATAATTTTAGGTAGATCTTGAAGACGGCTGTATATTTATTTTTATTATATAAAAATTAGCACTCTTTCAATACATTTAAACCAATGTGTTGTATAAAGTTACTCTTTTGGAATTTTGATTGAATTTTTGGCATATTTAATCTTTTTTTGTAGTTGACATATATGAAAATACTTTATAAATAGACATGGTAGATGTGAATGATTTACAAATGATAAATAAGATTTGATTTTTTCCTCCATTTGTGGATGATGTAACTTCTTTTTAGAGAAACATGCAGTTCAAAATGATTTAGTTTTTTGTCTTTCTTATAAAAACTACTTATTGAGCAGGTTGAAAACCAATGTATTTAAAAGCCATACAGTTTTTTTGGCATCTCGTAAATCATATTCTGAGATATGAGATTCTAAAGTTGGCAAAATTGAATGTAATTTATTTAAAATTTAATTAAAAGTCTTTCCGATGTTTACCTACATTAAATATAAGAATAATGGTTCAACTCTTATTAATTAATTATTAAAACGTGATGTCTTATATAATAAGGCTTTTATTTAACATGTGCCCAGCTGTTTGGATTCTCAATGTCATTCTTTTTATCATAATTTATCTAAGTTTTGAACGTCTTGCTTGGAATTATTGTGACTTTTTAATTATTTGTTTTTGTAAAATTTGGTTTATATGACTGTCATGATTAACATTTTGATTAAAAATCATTTTTTCTTGAAGACGCGCAGTCCTGAAAAAACTTAGTATTTTCATTAAAAACATTAGTAGTTACAAACAAAAATTGGGATGGAAAAATATCGAATAAGATTATACTAAGTTAGCTTGCTTAAATATTCAAAATATTATTTGTTCATAAAGTATGTTCTAAGAAATTCTTAACAATTATTCAAATATGTATTATGTACTACAGGTAACGTTCCCGTTTTTGGTTCAATCCCTTAACAAAAAAGTGAATTATTAAATATTTATGCTCATCAATCTAAATGAAACTGTTACACACTCAGAAAAATTGTCAAAATCAAGATAATGGTATAATTTTGCATTGTCTTTTACTAATAAATATCTTTTGTTTAATATAATTAATTAAAAAATTATCAATTTTATTGTCAATAAAGAAGTATATGGGACGTCAATATCCAGTTTGGATTACACAGGAAGTTAATGATTTAACGTACTTGTAAGCTAAACAATTTATTTAAAATTTGATATTTAACATAAGACATTTGTTGGTCCTCAAAATTTATTAAGGATCTAAATTGTCCTTTAAAAGAGAATTTATAAAAAGTTTTTAGACTGAATCATTAAAAGCTATTTGGGATTAAATTGAAAATGGTGAAAACATTTCATGTTTTCAAGGTATTTTCAACTTTATCTCTTTCTGGTGATCCTTTGTTAGATGATTTATGTTGATCATTAATTTCAAAGTTGAAGTTTCTATGTCAGATTTTACCTTTCAAGTAAATCCTAAAACCAAAAATATTATTATTCATATTTTCTAAAATTATTTTTCTTAAAAAACCCAAAATTTTCAACATATAAATTCTCTGAACATATTGTTTTCAAAAAATGTAATGTATAGTTTGCAGTATCTTTATGAGTTAGTAGGGTAACTAATTGATCATAACGATCTTATTAACAGCACTTTGCTTTTTACAGTTTTATAAATAGAAGGGAATATGTAAAGAAATTTTATTACATATATTGAAATTTCATGCTCAATTGATTAATAATGTAATGTATAACGTTGTTTCTAAAAAAAACCATAAATCAAAAATCATTTTGAATTTCAAAATAGGGAAAAATGAAACGAACTTATAAATGCTATTCGTAGCTGTACAAATAATTAAATTATTAAGGAAGTAATGAAAACCTATAGTATAAAAATGTAACATTTTGTTTTTGTTTCATCGACTAACACATTGCATATTAATAGTCTGAATGTTGATTCGGGGAACTCGAACTAAATATTGTAAAATAATGAACAAATTAAAAGGTGTAAATTCAAAACGAGGATGGTGTCCTTTTATTTGATATTGAAAGGATATGTGATGAAACTTTTTTTCCAGTCGCATGGATCGATAACACAGGGCACACTCATTTTTTCACAATAGGACTTTTCAAGTATTTAACATCTAATATGTTTTTTGAATTTTGAATATATTTAACCCTATAACGCCATACGTATCATATTATCCTCGATTTGAGCCCTGTGATACTTTTTTGCTTAAAAATGTCAAAGATGCTATTAATTTTGTTTTTACTTATGACCTTTCAGTATTATTGTGTCAGTATGATTTATTCAGTCCTATCGAGTCTTAGAACCTGTCCTCTCAGTCTTTGGGACCAGTACTAGAACGGTTTAAAAAAAAAGAAGAAATAAAGTTGATCTACGTCATCAAGGAGCGAACTTTATAAGTTTTGACCGAGACTGAACTAGACAGGACTCCAGTCTTCAGTCCACAACACTAATCCTAAATACAAATCTAGATATTAACATATTCATAGATGTTTCATATAAGTATTCAGTTGGGTATTAGTATTGGATTCGAGTATAACTTGAACTGAGGATAAAAAGTCGAATTTCCCAAAGTCATCCATTTATGAAAATTCCACGGCCCCTTTCGAAGTATTTTTTGGAAAATTTATTTTTATTTGAACTCCAACTATAAATATTTGAGTAGTGGATTGTAAAACTTTTAGTCTCACTACTCATAAGGACATTAAAAACTACTACAAACACTCATTTCTTATTAAGAGATGAGTTGATGTATTTTGAAAAAGAAAAATCCACGTCATTTCTAAAAATTTGAACTTGAATTGGCTTAGAATTCAAAGTAATAAAATTTGTAATTTTTGAATTGAGTCCACACTAGCTATAAATCATAATTAGCTTAAAATCAGCATGGTAACCCTTATAATTTGAATAATGTTTTGTAGGAGATTAGCTACAATCAGTTCTGACAAAGGAGGAACGGAGAGGAAATATACATAGACATGGACAAGAATTTCTCCACTGTCGATCCCCAATTCTACTCTGAGTCCGACAAGGATTTACAATTATAACTCTGCAACATGGCCTCAAGATTTCTCTCCGTCTTTTATGAGAACACACGAATTTTCAATCAGGGTTGAATATAATTGAATATTACAAGAAAGGAAGTTCACAATTCAGGAGTTAAATAATAATGACAACTCCTAAGGAAAAGAAAATTCATCCTTTAAATTACTAAACTAAAAAAACAAACAAAAAAACGAGCCAGCTGAAAAATTCACACGATTTACATCACTATAACCATGTATCTTTACATACATGCATAGATATGTATGTATGTTTTATGTAGAGAAAAGATAATGTAACAATGTACTTTAAACAAACATTTATACATGGGGAGGGGGCAATTTATTAATAGGTAAATTACATAGCAGCAGAGATCTTATTCTAAATAAGATGCCTTCGAGGTACTTTAAACAACAAAAAGTATAGTTGAAGAAGAAGTAGAGGTAATATTAACCTCCAAAGATTTACATATGTACATAGATTTAATAAAATTCATGTTTGTTGTATACAAATAATATTTCTACAGAGTGCAACATCAAAAATGTCAACTTAAATTGTTTGATATTTGGAAGGAAAATAGGGAAATACAAGAATGCTACTTCTGTATTAGGATTGCTTTAAGATACGACAAGGAAATGAGTTGAGAGTTACTTTTAGATACGAAAAAATATTCGACATATGATAATTCATTTATGTCACACTCATTCGTGTCGTATCGGTCCTAATTCATTCGGTCTAGTCCAGCCCAGTTTTAGGACTGGTCCTATCAGTCTTTGGAACTGGTATTTAACCGTTGGTCTTTACAATTTTCTCTCCTAGTGTCAAAATTTATTCAGGCAAATAAAAATATCAGATATCTATTAAAAAAATTGCTTATGAGGTGTTTCGATTTTAAACTTTTTTCGAATTTCGATTACGGCAAGTGCAGAAAAGTTGTCTTATGTTAACTTTTGTTCACAAAATCGATCAAATAATGAAAAACGCCAAATACTCTCTACTCAGTAAATATAGATACTAAAAAGTCATATTTAGTTATTTTGCATTAAATAATCTTAGTAAAAGTTTTAATAACCTCTGATAAGTTTGAAACTAATTAAAACGAACACAAAAGGAAAAAAAAAAAAATGTTAGGACGTTTTGATAATCCTCGTTTAGTACACATTCCTTTTTACATTTTCAGAGAGGGAATGCCAAAATTTACGTAAGATATTTTCTACACAGTGCAGCTTTAGAAAAAAAATAATAAAATTTTAGTTTTTTAGATTAAAATAACGTTTATCATAGTAAATTAATACAAAATAATGATTAAAGATGTATTTTATTATTTATAAACAATATAAATAACATTTGTCTCCTTTCAAACGTAGACCAAGATGTGCTATCTAAAGATGAAATTGTAGAACAATTACAAAATGACAACTTTTCCGAGATAGCCGTAATTTAAAATTCAAAAAAAGTTACAAAACAAATTTTCATTTTCTATATAATTAATACTATTACATAACACAATAATTAAAAGAAGGAAAATCACTCTCATGACGTCACAAGGGATCGATTTTATCTTCTTTAAGAACTAAGAAGAGGGACTACACCGACACAACACTAGTATCCACTACTGCTTCTAGAAGGATGATAAACGCATGTTAGCTTGAATAGATTCCTATATATTTTATCGCAAAAGAAGTCGCTTTTTATTATACTATATATTTGTGGCGATAACATAAAAGCAGGCTAGGATACTTTTTATATATATTGCGATAGTATCATAAACGTATCCGTTGATATAAGTACTATAATTTATATTATTCAAAAAAGTGATAAGGTTTTTAGGAGCCGCGGATTTAAAAACTACCTGAACCTGATAAAAATTGGTTATTTGGTAACATTATTCGATTCAAAGTTCAAATACCGCACGATCAAATTTACTCAACTTGTATTGAATATGTTCTTGTAAATATTTAAACAAACATCAATCATATTAAACATGAAAGTCTTTCAATGGTTTTATATTGTATTTGACTCTTTAAAAAATCCTATCCTGTTTTTCATTGAATTAAAAAAAACTTACTTTGCGTTTTTCTCTGTTTTATCAAAAAAATCCCAGCTTGCTTTTATGTCATTGCCACATATATAGCATCAATTTATCATCAATTTCATTTTTCTTGCTGATGTAGAAAACTACTTCTTCTCTTCCCCGAATTCAACTTGTTAATTCAGTTCAAAGTGTAAATTATTGGAACCTGCATAGTTAGTTATGTACAAGACAATTTTAGGCCCCTATGGGATAAAAAAGTTTGTATAAAACACTTACTTTGTACAAATATTGATCGTGTGGTGATTTCACGAAAAAGATTATACTTATTGTCAACAACTCTTTCATAGTGGATGCAAGGAAAGGCTGTTCTTATCAAAAGTTATCAAATATCCTGATAATGCTGTCTTTGAGATCAAGGCTGTAATAAAGCTTTTGAAGAACATCATCTTGAATATATTATGCTTCAAATACGGGATTTTATTGCAGCTCAAATTTATTTATAATAAGTCTATAAAAATCAAACTTAATAATGCGTACACACCCTGTACATCACAAAATAATAGGCTCAGGAACAAAAAAACAACACAACTAAAGCAGTGAGGTAAACATTTATTATTGTGTATATAAAAAGACAAACTTTCAAGGTTAGTTGAGCTTTCATACATATTAATCATTGTACTCACAATTAATTATGTATGTATATTGTATATAAGTAATAGTCATTCTATCAAAGTAGGGGAAAAGTTTGAATGACCAATGAAAATTCCATCAATTCATGTTTGTCGAAAAGTAAATAAATAATAAGGAAATGTAACGAACTATTAAACAATTGGTTAGATTTTATTTTGATACAAAATCTTTCAAATATGAGAAAAATAAACTTTCATTTGTTAATTGAAAATATTAGTTGTTTATAAAATATAATCACTATATTAAATACTTCCTCTCTCCAGTCCAAACTTTAAAACGTCGTAATGAAATTTTTATCTCTTCTTCTAAAATTTTTAAAACCTTTTAAAGTAAACCGTTCAAATTTTCAACCCGGAGCATATGATATACTATGTTATTATCAAATTAAACTCTTTTCATCATATTCATCTTTTGGTTAAGTAAATGACAAGAAATAAATAGTAATTCAAACCTAAACAATTAATTCCGGAATTTTGTGTAAATATCTCAGAAATGAATAAAGTAACATCCCCCAAAAAAGTTAGATAAATGAAGTTCATGGTACATTAAGAATTTAGATGGAATATGGAGCATAAATAAGATAAACAAAAAGTATTAATAGTATATTTGGTGTCTCTGGGGTAGAAAACACCCCAGGGAAATAACAAATGGTATAAAAGTATATTAACATATGTAGGTAAATATACGTGTATATTTAAATCTTCTTTGTTTTTTTTTGTGTTGCAAAGCTTATCTGTTTCTCTGGTTATTTTTTATTAAAAAAATTTAAATATTAGTCGCTACTGTTATTTTTGAATTTTATTTAGATTGAAAAACTTTTTTCAGTCTTTCTTATAATTTGATGCAAAGCTCATACTTATTTTATCTTATCATTTTCCTTCCCTTCTTTATGTATAAATATATATGTTATTATATTGAATCGATAAATACTTTAAAAAAGTTTTATTTTTCTGTAGTTTTCCGGATAAACTACTACTCTTGAAGCAGATAATTTGCGAAAATATATATATATAATAATAAACGAAAATCAAGGCTTGAATACACACTCCGTAGAGCTCAAATCTCTACCTATAGTCATTTTTTCTTAATTGAAATATCATTTTTCTGTACAATAAAGTCTAAAAAGTGCCATGTTGAATTTAATATCTATTATATCCATACATAAATACGTGTTATAAATATATTGTATGTCACAAAGTAATTATTTTTGCCTTGTATCTCAATGAGTTGATAGTTGATGGTCGTTTTGGCGTTTTTGACCTTCGATTTTATTTATTAGATATATGAAGCATTACTAATTAAATTTGGTTAATGATGCCAATTTCAGCTCTTTACCTCAATATGTTTCAAAGTTATTTTTGATTATAAATTTTCGAGGTTTTTTACTACCTTGATATTTAATGGCTTTTAACTGTGAACCCTCTAAAGTAATAGAATACCATCATCTAGTTTATTTAACAATTCTTCTGTTATTCTTGAGAACAAAAAACATATGAACATTGAATCATTAATGAGTTGTTACATGTGACTATGCCTATGAAAAACGGAGAGTAATAAAAATGCAGTTAAAGTTCCCAAAAATTCATTGTCCTTATTAAAAAAAAAACCCTATAACCTTGAAGGCTAAGCTTGAAAAGTTATTTTATAGCAGTTAAATTATATTATCATAACCAAAAGAAGGTTCTACAATATACCTAACTTTATTGAAAATTCCAATTTTTTCTAAGAAAATTAATATAAAGGCCAAAATTGAGTAAACTATATATTTATTAACGAAATATTTTTCTTCTTGTATATATGCAGTGAAAATAAAATGCAAAAGACTACGTTTTTATCTAAAATCAGATTGTTTTTGCGTTGACGCACCACAAAACTGTTACATTTTTCTGGGCTATTGACAAAATCGTCATACACTCACTGGTATTTTTTTCTTGAAGGCGATATTTTATTACTTATTTTTAAAGTTTTACAATTACTACCTTATAGTTAAAAAAAAATTTTTTTTTTCAATTTGTGCACAATGTAAAATTTAGATTTCCAAATGAAGTCTAAAAGAAAATATGATGGCAAACATTTAAAAGACGCTATCTAAAACACAATCTGATTTTTTTTCTAAATTATTGGTCTGAGAAAAACAAAAATGGGTGATGAAGAGAAAATTAAATAGGTAATTTTAAACGTGATGTTATAGTTTATATTTTTACATTGTTCGACAAGGAAATAGTTTACAATTTAGAACATTTTGTGCACTGATTTTTAGGTACGTAGGGTTTTATAAAATCCTTTTTTTGGTCATTCAAATTATTTTAACATATTTGATACGATATGTTTTGTGTATGAGATGTACGAAATAAATTCTGCTTTTCTCCACATTTATCACACGATCTCCAAGGTGGGTTTGTCAGGCAATAAAGTATTTGCGATTGTTTTATGGAATTTACACGGTAAAAACATCATTGATTACCTTCAAAAGGAAAGAACCATCAATGACGGATATTTTTTAACTTTTTGGACCCATTCAATGACGATTTAAAGAAAAAACGACTTCATTTGTCCAAGAAACATATACTTTATCATCTAAAATGCAAGGGTACACACAAGTGAGGTTTCCATGATACATTTTCATTAATGGGACTATTAATTTCTTCCTCATCAAGCTATCTACCAGATTTAGGCCCAAGTAACTATTTATTGCTTCCAAACTTAAAGAAAAGAGAAAAAAAGTGAAAGGAAGTTTGACTCAAATGATGAAATTATATTAAAAAAAATCTTTTTTGAGAACATCGATAAATCTTACTTTTGAAAGGGATACAAAATATCAATAATTCTGAGTAGGATTATTTTTATTTTTTTGAAATTTGACAATTTTTGAAAAAATGTTTTGAAAAAAAAAAAATTATATATTTTTTGTCTTCATTTATGAATATCATTGATAAATTATCCTTAGAGAGTAACACTTATAAATTTACTATTATTTATATATTTTTTTTAATTAACTTGTAAAATTTACTAAAGAGATGTGGACAAAACACTTTTCTTCAAGGAATTTTTCCACAGTATCCCTGTAATAGGAACATCCCCTAACTACCTCTGAGGGATCATGATTCCTGGCTTCTGGGGTGATAAATCGCTTTATTTAAATAATATTGTTATGGTGAGTCCTGGAGGGACTAGCATCTACTTTCCCTTAACGATAGTAATCGCATAAATTTAAATATGGGGATTTTGGAGGCCATATTTCAGGTGGCCAAAAATGATTGACATTGGTATTTAAACGTTCAATTGTTATGTGGGCTTTGTGAGCTGGTGCAATGTCTTTCTGGAATGTATAAAGCCTGCCAGAAGCCAGTCTTCGTCATGGTTAGAATAACCGTTTCTTGGAGATCTTGGTTGATTCTGAGACCAAAACTAAACACTAGGATCCATAACATGGCTTTCACTGCTGATGACGCCCAATGTCATAATAGCACCCGGAATTTTGCTTCTGAAGATACCTAGGACTTTGTGAACATCTTGGCTGATCCACTTATCATTTTGGCAGTTATATGATCAATGCGTAGTGAAAAGTTTTTATACTTAAAATAAGCAAAAGTAACCACCAGTGGGTTTAAGAGAAAGAAAAAGTTTCTTCCCATAGATATTTTGGTCTTCATGAGATCAAATAAGAGATCGAGATGCTTTAGGCGACAAGAGGTCATAAGAAACATAATCAGCAAAAGCTCTGTAGATAGGTGCCTTGCTCACCTGTATATCTTTTGCTAATTTACTCATTAGAGAATCTGAGAATATTGTTACTGACTCTTTTCGCCAAAAATAAAAAACGTGGGGTGCTTTTCTTATCCATCTGGTAATAATTTTTCTTCTTGTTAGATTTGCCAAATTGTTTAAATCTGTCTATTTATAATACGATGCACAGTTCAATGGTGGACATTTAGAAGCGTTGCAATGCTGTTTGCTTCATGGCCTACAAGAACAGAGTAAACGGCAGATATTTTGCTCTGTTACATATTTATCAAATGTTTAAATAAAAATAAAATACAAGATGGTAAAAAATATAAAAAATAAGTATCCTTAACTTAAAACATATTGGTCATTTTCGGGTTGAGTCGTGATTAAGATTTTAAATGGTAATTACTGATGAGGACAATTTATCTGAAATATTATAAAAACCATATATTTTTGTTAAGATCTTTTTTAATTAATAAAATAATTATTCATTCCCCCCCATGCTCAAGCAATCGTGTACCACTGGAGGGAAGGTCACGCACGTCTTAGAAAAATAACAAAGTAAATACTTATATTAATTAGGCATTTAGGTAAAAGTTCTGCAAGTAATTTACAAAAAAAAAAAAAAATACCTTTTTAAATAAAATAGTGTTTCCAATTATTTCTAAAAATTAATTTATTTTGTACTTTTGATAAAAAATCAAAAAGGGTAAAAGGAAATTTTAGAAGAATTAATTAAAGAAATGAGAAACGATGTCACAGATGTTTGAGCTTTCCTTTTTATTTCCTCTAATTAGAACTCTACGGAAATGTTTATTAAAAGAAACTTTGAAAAATTAAAAAAAAAAAAAAATGTTTGTCCTGATGTTAAAGAAAAATAAAAAACCTATAATTTACTGGAGTAAATTATATGTATAGCCTATGTTTTTAAGCATGGGGAAGGGTCATGATAAATGGAAATATTTTGTTTAGTCTGGATTTTGTTACTTTGAAATTTCCACAAACAAACTTTCTTTGGCATACTATGTTTTTCACGAGACAACACAAATGTTGTGAATTCATTCGGTACGTTCCAGTCTTAGGAATGTTCATATCTGTGCCAGAAAACTACCCTGGGACTGGTACTTGACATTTTTCATAACAATATCGATAATTTATCTACACAAATAAAATATAGGAGGTATATGTTATATATTTAGAACATTGCACAAATCATGCAAAATTATTCATTTTTTTATTATAATGCAATACGAAACGGATTTTTTTTTTTACTTTGTTATATTTTTATTTAATTATATAACAAATTAAAACAAGGAAAAATAATAAATGGCGTCACGAGGGATCGGGTTTAACATATTTAACCCTTTACCGCCTGGATGTACTTCAAAATGTCTTTAAATTTTTTTTTTTAAATTAAAAAAAAAAAAATATTACTAAAAATTCAAGCGGTAAAGGGTTAAGGACTAACAAGAAGGATTTGACTTCAGTCATCGGTCTTAAATAAGGGCCTACACAGCATTGTTTTTAAGTCTCTTATTGAACACTGATACAAACTTATTTGTAGGTACAAATAAGAGAAAATAATTGTAAAATTCAGTAGAATATTATATCATTTTCGATTTAGTAACTTTGTTTAGGTGATTAATTTACAAAAAAAATATATAAATGAGATTGTTTTTTATTAACACATAAAAATCTTTCAAATTGTGTAAAAATTACTGAGTTTTCAATCAATGGTAATCCAATGACATATTTGATTATTTGAAGAAATTTTTTTATTAAAATTGACAAAAGATCGATTAGTTAATAATAATTACTTTTTTTTAAAGAATGAAAAAAACAAACACTTATTAATAAACTAATATATCAATTTGGTTATATGTAATTAGAAAAACCATTCAAATATCCTGGGATTCGTAATTCATGTAAAAATTAAATGTTTTTTTATAGAATATTATTTTATTTTATTTGTTCTTTTATACATACTTGGCTATGAAAAACGTAAATGGACCTTCTAGAGAAGGTGGTTGTAGTGTACATATGTAATACCAAAACCATTAAAAAATGAACATATATCCTGTAATGTAAATGTATTATTTTATACATTATGATATTATGTAAGTTCAATTTTTTTTATCAAGGAGAATTAATTTAGTAATGGTTCAAAACATACAGAATATATATTTTTGAAATAAAACTTGTTAATAAACTGCAAACTATTTATTACGCAAATAGGAATACATTATATAATAAAATTCCGTTTCAATTATTTCAAGTAGCGATAAAGTAGGATTAAAAGTGATCATTTCTCAAAAAGAAAAATATGTTGTCTGAACGTAAGAGCTTTATTTTGAATCCTTTAGTGTCTTCCTAGCTTAAAACAGAAAGAAATTGTGTTTGACTCTAAGGAGCAAAGAAAAAAAAATAGCTGCACGCATTGACGCTGGAGACAATATCAAGGACATTGTCAAAGGTTTTTGAGTCTCCATCTTGTCCATAGTTATACACAATTTCATTTTCACAAAAAAAATTTCCAATCCCCCTCAGAATTAAAGAGCATGTTGAGCACACAGATAATCCCACATCAGTGCAGTTAAAGCCAAAATTGAAGCTGCTTCCCGTTGTACCATCCGTGAGATTGCAAAGGAGTTGAAACTTGACAAAATACCAGGAGCCGTATTGTAAGGTATAAACTGCTAATAAGTAGTACACAATTTGAATATAGAATATTTACTAACGCTTATTGGTTAGAGCTGGCACAAAATCCTCTCTCTGGATCAGCTGTCCCCCCCCCTCCCCGTGTCGTTAACCATATTTTAATTAAACATACAAGTGTCTTTTGCGTTTTTTGTTTTTCCCCCAAAACATTATAATAATTTTGGTAGTTAAATTAAAGTAAGATCTGGATTTAGAAACTATATTTCTTAGAATAAAGACTTTCGGCTTTAAAGAAAACAAAAACTGTTGTCCCCTTACAAACTTTGGACTAGGGGTACTACTTAAAGAATGCCATTGTAGGAAATTTGCAAAGGTTATAAGAAATTCACAACAAGTTGAAAAACATACTGTCCTGATGTATATATTTAACTACATGTATAGAGGAAGAAAAATAAGGTTCCACAAATATTTATAATTATTGTATCACAGCTTATTTAATTAGGTTAGCAAAAAACTTTCTAATTAAATTCATCACACAGTCTTCATAATTCATACAAAATAAGAAATAATAAAGAATTTTTAATATTAGTGAATTAACCCACAATAATGTGGGTTATGATATTTGAATTAATTAAAATACTACATTGGTTTGTATTAGTGATGTAATACAAAAAAAAAAATGGGAATCGATGTTGTTTGTATTTTTTTTTAAATTCAATTTTTTTCTAGTTTTATTTGCCTTTTCTCGAAAACTTGTGACTCAAGGATAGTATTATACTGTTTTTTAATGTTAAACATTTCAAATAATTAAATTAAGTTTAAATATTTGGTAGCATTTCTTAAAATTTAACATTTTTGTATTATTGAATAATTAATAATTGCATCATTCACATTTTAAATGGGTAATTTAAATAGATTTTCCTGTACAAGATGTTAAATTAGATATTTTTATGTTAGAACAATACTTTTTGAACTTATAATTATGCATATTAGCCGAGTTTTTGTTCTTTTCTGTTGACTTCATAAAATTCAAATTGTTATTTGCAATTTTTATTCCTAATCACATCACTGCTATGTATTCATATTCTTTCAAAAGACAATTTTTCTATCTATTAATTTCAAAAAGTACTCTATACATTTAGTTATAAAGTAATTAATAAACGTGATTGAATGTTGGAGTCAAGTAAACATTACTCAGAATAAAATTTGTTAACAATGCATTCCATGAGGTCTTAAGTTCACTGAGAGTATAGATTTATTCATCTCTTAATCTAAATAAAATTTTGACGCAAATGATTATATTTCAAACAATACAACGTAAGTAAAGATATTTAATTAATCTATATAATAAATTAATTTGTGACTGACCTTAATATTAGTGCTTGAATAAAAATCCTCTTGAATACGTCATTTATAAGATTATTAACGCTAATATAAACATACATCATTATTATACGACTAGTAGCCAATAAGGGGCTCCATGCCAATTATTTGCAATTTTATATTAATTTAGTCAAAAATGTATTATTTTAAAGTTAACCCAAGAACTGACGATGACTGAATTTATCTTCTTTTTTTAAACAGGTTTCTCCAGACCTTGACATAATATTTTCTAAATAAAAAATTATTGGAAGACATTGATGAAGTGTGGGTCTACAACTTTTATTTTATAGACTTTTGAATACAATTGTTTTTTTTCTACAACAAAATTTGATTCTACAAAACTTAATTAAAAAGCGGCACCAGAAAAATTACAAAACAAAATTTTTTGACCTTTTTTATGACCTTCAAGCATTGAAAAAAGGGTTAGAAGTGACAATTTTGCAAATTTTGTGTTTTACAAAAATTTACCTAAGACATAGAGATAACTTTTTTTATTGTTATAAATTTAAAATTTATTTTTATAAAGGATATGTTCTGGAAATTGAAAATACTCCGTTTAAGATGTTGCGTTGGCATTTTTTTTTGTGGAAAAAAACATTGCCTTGTGGCCATTTACCAAAAATTTTAGTAATTTTAGGATTGATAGATGAATTTGGTGGAAAAAATTGTGTGCAGGAAAATTTCCCATTTTTTGTTGAATGGGATTCTCCTAAACTTGGTATAGGATATTCGGAAAAAAAACAACCTTACCCGTTGATGTTTTCATGTTCTATATCATACATTATACATCTACATTAGTTTCACTGATCATCTTCTTTTCTCTATTTAAAAAAAATATACACTTGTTCTCCTTCTTATCTTCTCATCAGGTGACAACATAGATACCTTAAATTAAAAGTATCATATTCCTTCAAAAGGGATACCTCAAAATAAGAATATAATTAGTATAAGAGTATCATATTTCTTCAGTACTGAAATAAGTGTGTTATTTATATAAATGACAGTATATTTTACAAAGTCATATAAATTTTGGGAGAACTTTAAGGAAGCTTAAAAAAATGTAATGTAATTTAGGAATAAACGTCACACATACAATAATTTCAAATTTATATTATTAGTTTATTTATCTATTTATAGATATACTGAAAACATTAAACTTCTTTGAATACAAACTTTCAAATTAGTTCAAACACAGTAATTAGATATACTAAATCTGAGCAATTAGTTTTTTGTACTATCAAATGAGTATACATTTTGTATGAATTTAATGCCACACTTATTACACTGGTTATTTTGATGATTGGGATTCATTTAATAAAATTTTCAGTGGATATATTTTACATTTATTTAAGAATTTCTTCATTTAAAATTTTACAGAAATTATCATTGAGTTTCAGTATTTTCACTCCAATATATATATATAAATATCTTCGAATCTTTTGTGCTTGAAAAAGTTCTCGAAATGTGAATAGTTTTAGAGAGGAATTTATTTTTATTATCGATATAATTCAGGATATTATTTATTGAAAAGTTATATATTTTTTTTAAATATCGCAATATTGACAAGAATTATTACAATCTATTTATTATATCGTGGGCCTAGAGCAAAAGTCTTACAAGTGACATTTAGAAATTTTCCTTTTTTAATATATTAAAGAGTGTTTTTATATATCATATTTCACATATTTCTAAAAATTTTCAAATATTAACTTTCCAATAATTCAATTTACAAAATCAATATGTTAGAATATGTCAAATATTATACACTCTTTCACAACAAAGAATTACAAAATGCCACTTGTTACACTTTTGCTTCAGACCCGCGATATGTGCACTTAATTTATAGTTTTTTGCATCCCAACAAAAAATTTTATAAACAAAGGTCATAAATTATAAGCTATTTTTATACATACATACTATAATAAATCTTTCATATTCTCAACAAAAAGATAGTTATATGCAATTCCCTTTCATGAAATGAGTTTCTTTATTTTTGATGACGACCAATAACTATTGACAATGAATAATAAGGTTGTAAATTACGCACATATAGGATCCTATAACGAAATCGGGGCAAAATCTAATCCATAGTAAATCCTATAGTTATGTATACCAAATATTAGATATTAGGTTAAGCCGTTTAAGAGTGTCGGTTCTTAGTTGAAAAGGATATTTAGTTAGTCACAATCAATGTTCTTATAACAAAGTTAGTCAGCAATGATTTTCAGTTCTCATTGAAAATTTACTATTGTAATAGATGATGTCATTAGGACCCCAAATACAGGAATATAAGGATAGAAAATCATTAACAAACCTAAATATAGTGAATAAATAAGGAATCAATGAAAAAAAAAAAAATAATTAAATTATTATATTCTTAACTTTAAATGTATTACATTTACCATAGCAAATGCACGCGATGACGTCAACAGAAAGAGAGAGAGAGAGTTACTTATAAATCTGCTATGTATGTTCTAAAATTTTCTTGTTTTTTAAGCTTGTTCACATATAACATGAGTGACGACTGCAGGGCAATGTGAAGAGGAGAATAAATTAAATTCAATGAACATGAAATCAAATCTGCATTGATAATCATTTGGGGAGTTTAAAAAGGCAAACTATCTATCTAAAAATATATCTATGCTCCCATATATACCCTGGAGAACCGTATAAAGGCTAAATAGAGGCATTGCAGAGCAAAAATGGTCCTCCATGAGTGATAAAGAAATAGCCAACGACGAAATAACAACGATATGCCCGCTAGTATATAAAATCTTAGTCGTATGCACTATTTTGTAAGGAGATATTTTGAATGTTATATTATCTTAGGGATGTAAAAAAGGTACAAATTGGCAGACAGATATCATTCTATAAACTCAAGTGCTCCATGCTCACTAATATGTTTGAATTTTAAGAACATTAATATTACAATTTACGAGAAATTACATTTTTTTGCATGTCGGGATTAGAAGAATACATTTTCTTATACTAATGTTGCTATTTTTGAATTTCTGAGGACTTTTCTAATGCATTCAATTATATCAAAACCTGATTGAACATTTTTGTCTGTTCATAAAAGAAAAAGTGTAACCTTTAGGATTTGTTGAGGACTTATATGTATAACAACTCCTTAGTGGACTCTGAGTAAAATTGAGGATCGATTTCAATGTTATTCTTGTCAATGTCCTTGTCTATTCTCATTTCCTCCTCCAGGAGAAGGAACGCTTTTAACTGATCTAATGAAATGTCATGACTGGTAATCTGCTTTCCTTTTAAACATTTCACAAATTTTCAGGGGTTCCATGTTGATTTTCGATTTTTTTTAAATCCCTCCAAAATTTTCCCGTTTAACCATAATCATCATAACACTATCACCATATTCATTATGTAGGAGATGCCCAAAATAAAAAGGAGGTTCATAAAGCAGACCTATGCTTCCTTCAGAAGTATGATTGCAAAGGTTATTCAGCCTGATTTAGTTTAAAAATAAATATTTCTGTGTATATTTTTTTTCTTTGTGAACAAAGTTTTTGACGCAAATTTCTTTATTTGTCCTAGTATCAAATTACATATGCATATATAAATAAAATTTGAATTACTTCAAATTTGACAAAAAAAATAAATATTTGAATAAGAAGCGTAACAGTGAGAATTTTTTTATTCTTATAATTGATATTTTGATCTCTATAATTCAAAGAAAAACAAAATTCTTAAAAAAGTGCTAAAGTTGAAACTAATTTTTATCAAACAATCCTACAAGGACGCTATAGTTTTTGTTTTAGCTCAGTGTCTCCAAAGACTCACATGTTCAAAAACACATTTAAACCATACAAATTTTTTTGAGTTGATAGATAATAGACAGAGATTAGTTTAGAAATGTATACTTATATGATAAATTAAATTAATTAACTTCCATTGATAATGTTAAAAAAAATGATTTGAATCGATATTCTTAACTTTTTAGGAATAATGAATCAATTATAATAAAAGGTAGGAGTAAGGCATGATGTTAGATAGTTAAATATGATGATAAAACAATTAGAAATCCCATTTTTCCTTTTTCCTATGTAATATTGTCATGTATTTCACAACATGGATCAAAACAGCAATTTAATTGCTGTGGGTAAATGTTTGTTAAAAAATATTGTGAGAACTCAGCGTTACACTACTTATATAAAATATAATTTTGTGAACTTTGACTAGTCGTCTATTTTTTCCCATTATTAGCAGTGATGCTAATCAGGAGCATTCAGATATGTTAAAGAATAACAAAAAATGAACATGTTAACCCAAAGGATTTTAAGAATCCTTTGGAAGAGAACAACTAAGTTACCATGACGTTTCATTATATCAAGTACAAAGATTCGTAACTTGGAGGGAAAATGGAATAAACAAAGACATGGGCAAGGATGACTCCAATGTGAATATTCAATTATACTTCGAGTCCAACGAGGACTTACTATTACAACTCCGCAACAAATCCTTAGAGTTACTCTCCGTTTTTATAAGGACATACAAATGTTTAATCTGCTTTTATAAATATCAATGATATTTTGGATGAAGTAAAAATGTCAGTTCACTCCATAAGTATTAAATAATAATGGCAACGGCTTAGGAAAAGAAAATTTACTTTTCATTTTCTCAACTTTAAAAAAAAACGGGCAAGCTAAAAAATGTACTCAATTATCATCAATACTTATTAGAGCTCTGAATGCGTGTTATTGAGCTCGAATATTTCTCACTACTTAGTGAGCATCAATTTAATTTATTAATATTTAAAAAGACCAAAAAAACACCATCATCCTTGTAGTCATAAGTACTCAATTCTATGAATTGAGAAGGGGCGTAGATTTAAATGATATTTTCACGACATCCACAATAAAGACACATATGGTTTTTTTCACCTGTTACTTTGACTACTCTAATCTCATATTATTATAATAAAACGTTGACTCGTTAAACTCAAACTTATTCTTGTAAGTTAAAAGCGTATTCCTTCCCTTAAATAAATACTATACAAAAAATTAGTTAGGTTGATTACCAAGTAATTAAATAGTTCTTCTTTTTTTTAAAGACAGGTGGACTTTTTGCAAACTAAATTTAATTAATTAAGATTGTCAAAAGAAGGAAAATTGAATACTTTCATCAAAAGAAAGTGTTCAAAAAGCTTTTATTTAGTTAAGCATAAAAACATCAAGTAAAGCATATTTTAGTAATTTACACATAAAATTTTGACAAGTTACTTAGAAGAACTCGAAAACTAAACGATGAGTCTCATATGTATTGTCAGATAAATCGTTTTTACACTTATTTGCGTGCCGGACGGCATTATTTGGCAATTTAGGGATGCAGAGTTTCCTTGGTAAAATCAACAAGTAAGTTTTACATCTGGAATACATCGTACAATCAATTGTGGAAAAACTTTTTCCATATTATCAAAAAATGTTACATTGGCTCACTATTTTCAGAAGAGGTTCTCAACAAGCGGCCTGTGGGCTAAATGCAGCACGTGACTACATTTTGTGCCGTTAGCATTATTTTAAAAATTATATCTATCAACAGATGGATATATTATACGTGTCAAATTTTGTCAGTTAAAATTAAATAATTTCTTGTAAATAACTGACTTGTTCTATCAATGATTTATTATAATTTGGCTCAAAATACAAAGTTTTGAAAACCATCAAAAATATTAGTTTCCATAAATAGACAAAAAATCGTTCCACAAATGATTTGAATATGGTTATACAGAGTTAAAGTATTACTATATTTTATTTTCCATTGGATCTTAAGATTTTCTATATACTTAAATTGTGGGTTAATTCATGAAAAGGAGAAAATTTAATTTTAGCCTACTTTTTGGATACAAGAGCATATTTAAGCACTCTGAAAAAAATAAAATCTATTGGTTTAATTATTTCAATTATTTATCGAATGACTAGCACATATTCAATTTATATATGTATATATATATATATACGTATATAAATATATGTTGTGTACAATTTGTTACTCGTACAAATTGAGCCACAGAAAGAGATGAATACTATTAAATGAAGGATTTACAGTACGTCGGATGAGAATAATGTAATTATTGAATATTCCATCATGGATGATTGATTGTGTTGGTTAGACTATTTTAATACAAATCACTGAAATAAAAGTATTTTGTGGTACAGTATAAATGCCACATCTTCATAGTTATACTACTCTTACTTAAATAATAACATTGTGATTTTAATAGATCGTAATGAATCGATAGTATCAATGAATAGTTGCCAATTAGAATGACCAATGGTGTAGTTAAATAATATATTTTAGGACAAAGAAATTGCAATTTCTACATTTTGCTCATACTTATCCCAGTTGCAACTTGTACAAACATTTATAAAGGATCCTAATGCTAAAGTTGAAATACATTCATTCATATAAATATGACAAGATAAAAAAAGTAGATGCTAGATAAATAAAAACCCTCTTAAAATTAATGTAACAAATGTTATCAGAGTGTGAAGATGTCATGCAGAGCTTAACAATGCCAAAAGAATGTAGCCTAGTTTGGATAATAGCAATGATAATATTCAACGTATCTTATTTAAATATTAGAAGATGTACCTATGTATCGATATTAATGTTTATAAAATAATTTGGTTTATTTTTTTGGCAAGAGGAGACGTAAATAAGGAATACAGAACAGCTTTTAAGGAGGTCTAGTAGAGAACTGTACTATTATAATAGTCTAATAAATTGTATGTTGACAGCAATGTCAATAACAAATTTAGTAGTAAGAAGTCAAAGAAAAAATTGTATAACTCGGGGGATAAAATTATATTGTATTTCATATGTAGAATCTTATTGCACTACTCTTACGTTTGAATAAAGTATTGTAACATAGATTAATTATTAAGGGTCGAAGTACCCATAATTTAAGACGTCGGCAAACACACAATCTGTGCCTTAACAATATAAATGGTAACTCCCGAACAAATCCTCAGTGTTAGTCTCTGTTTTTCATGAACACTCTAACACGCAGTACTTAGATGTACTCTCTTCAAGCATAATAATAATAGCTTGATAATTTAAAAAAATATATGAACAGATAAGCTAGAGAGTACTTTAGCTCGTTGTAAAACCTTAACTAAAGCTAAATTCATTTCTTTAAATTTGATATAATGTACTTCCTATTTTTGTTCTTATTGAATATGAGTTGACCTAAACGCCTGCAAGACTATATTCTTTTTTCATATAATAGAATATTATTCAAGTACTCTCTTTTTTTAATATGACGCCCAGGTTCAATTATATTATTATTTCCTAGATAAAATATCTAACTAAAAAATGACTAACTTTCAAAATAGATACATACATACAAACAGACAAACTTTGTTTTATTAATATAGATAGTAATTTTTATATTGTTAGTTAAATCTTTATAAAACAGTAAAAAGTAAAAAAAATCTTCACTTCTCTGCACCGCATTGCCTTGAAAGAAGATTGCTGAATAAACTAAAGTTTCTTTGGAAATAATCTATGCTGTCCCCAATCGCTTGGAGATAGAAACGACCTTATACATCGTCCTGATACTGCCCTTATGATAAACATAAGGTAATCAAAGAAATTCTAACTTTACGATAAAGGACTTTGGGCGTCTGAAGATCCTGGATCTTAATCCACTTCACTTTTTAATCTAGAAGCACATGGAGAATGAGACATGCAAAAAGTTCCACAACAGTTTGGGTGAACTTAATACTTAAGTCAACAAGATAAGGCCTCCATGAATCTTGAAGTCTCAAGAGCTTCTGATGCAGTAGTGTTTTGTTGACCGTAGTAAGACTGTAGTGTTTGGAGCACTAATATCAAAATAATTTGGCATACTTTTTATCAAATTGTGTTTAGCGAAGGACTTGTACCTGTAAAATAATTATTTTTTTCCATCGACTTTTATTTATGTAAAGCCAAAATTAATTGACATATAAAAGAATTGCGACACTTTAAATTTCGATGTTCTTAGACACTTAGTTTATTTAGTATCAACTTAGTATTTTTGATTATATAAAAAATAATATTAATTATTATGAACACATCGTTCCCTTTATTGTATCACGATATTTCATTAAAAAAAAAACAGAAAAAAGACCCAAAATTATATGAGATAGTTAGCCAAATAAATCAATTCTACCAACTGCTAACCTAAAAAGGCAATTGTATCATGTATGTTCCATTTCAAACAAATGTGGATACAAGCAGAAATAACATGGTGGACGAAATTTTTACAACGGAAGTGGTGTACTACTATGTTATGGCTCACTCGATCATTAAAAAAACGACCTACATAGTGTCTTGCATAATTATTTAGAATTAGAAGGAATGGCGGTAGAGCTCAGTTTCATCTTACTCCACCAACTTGTGGAGTTTCTCCACTTCTGGGTAAGCTATGGACAAGAAAAAGTTATTATAATATGTAATATCACTTTATTTTTTAGCCTGAGCTACTAATTGTTACGTATATGTGCCATTTGGAGGGAATGTTTATATTATCTATTTATAAATTGACACAAATATGTTACATTTGAATAAAAGTGAAATAATTGGTTTTTTAATTTTCTCCCAGGCTAACCATGTTTATTTTCGGTTTCTTTTTTTAATGTGCCTATTATACTCAATATTTTCATCGCTACAAATATATACATGACAAGGAATCAAAAGCAATTGTATTCCAGTCTTTTTAGAAACAGAGCATAAGTATAGTTTAACTTATTACTTCATTTATGTATCGAAAACAATACATTATCAAATGACCAAGACGTATCAAGTAAGTGAATCGACAGTTGACAACAAACAACAAACGGTATTTTTGTGTTAGCGAAGTAACACTGGATTCCTTAATGGCTAACATTATGAGTGAAGAAAGCACTTAGGAGATACTTCACACGATCCCTTGATAAAGGTTGAAATCCAAGAGAGAGGAACAAAAACTGAATATAGGACCATATATGGGAGGAATCCATTGGATTTATGATATCTCACTCTATTTCTTCCCAAGACGGAGTGAGAGTCAAAGATATGACTTTCTGAAAAGGGGATACTGTATTCTCTTGGCATTTAAAGAGGTTTCTCTTTCTAATTATTGATTATTAGTTATTTATTAACGGATTCCCTTTATTTTTATATTCGGAAAATATAAACAGATATATTTATGATGCAACTAGATAAATATATACACGGTCACTACTAAATTTTGGATCCACTCTCAACTTCCACTATCAAACGGGAAATGAAAATTCCTACGTAGTATTTATTCGATACAGTATTGAAATATTGGAAAGCAATATTTCATTAAAAGCGTAGATATATAATTGTTTCTTTTATATGATAGCCAGAAATCGTTCATAGGTATAATAAAGTGGGTCAAGATATAGATACTGGCACAGGTACGATATGAGGTTATACTTTGATTCGGTTTTGTACGTTTTTACCCTGAGTGTGGTACGTATACGAGTATATATAGTCACATATAAAATATTTTCATATTATAAATTTTTTTTTAATTATTATTCTTTGTTTGGTTTATACATATATTATACATATACAGATAAACCTGAACAATTGCTTTGGTTTAATTTAGATAAATTTCTCAATGTTTCAAATTTAGCTTCGTAATACTTCGCAACTACAGGTACATTTGTATCAAAAGAAATAATTTTTTTCACAACTGGAGATATTGTGACTGGTAATCGGTCTTGTTTATTACCAAAAAATGTAGACAAGCCCATATTTTACGAAAAATCTACAAATTCATAAATAATTATAATATAACCCGTGTAGATTATATAACAATCTTTTTTTTCAGAGAAGTTAAGCATAATTAAGAATAATTTATTTTAACAGAAAATAAATTAATAAAGAATAAAAAAAATTACTATTATATGTACCAAACTGCGTACCGTGAAGGGTTTACCGCGGTTCGTTCCAAACCGGGTGTTTGCCCTAATATATATCAATACACAAAGACGGATCAACAAATTATTGTAGTCCTGTCCTTCTGAAAAACGGAGCACAAGTTTATTTTATCTTATTACTTTGTTAATTTATCACAAATAATAATATAATACATAACCATGACGTATCAAGTCAGATGAGGAAATACATTGGGTATTTTGTATTTGCAAGGTAACAATGATGGTTAGTGTTGCGTGAGTCTTTATTTATTCGGTCCATTCCAGCCTTATGCCCCATCCTATCAGTTCTTGAGATCAGTCCATAACATTGACAATCCCATAACTGATTGCGAAATGAGGAAAAAAAGTTGAGTGACGTCGTCAAGGAACAATTTTTTGATTACTTTTACAACTTAAAAAAAGGAAAGAATTGTGATAATTAATCAAATGATATAAAAATAACTCCTGCTATGACGTATTGAAGTGTTTAATTAAGTAATTATCCTATTTAATGATGAGATAAAATCACTTAAAAAATATTTTTAATCATTATGCGTGCATAAATTAACGAATGTAAAATAAATTAATGTCAACATTTTTTGTTGATCATCAGTTCTCATTAGCTTTTATATCTTCAGATAGAATTAAAATGTTATAGTTTTTAAAAGGTTTTTTTAATATGATCAACTGATTAATATTTATTTTCCTGAAAAAATCATCTATTTGTATTTATAATTAATAGAGTGCAGAATGAGAAATGAGTTTTGATAAATCAATAATATGCATAGATTTGAAGAGCATTCACATTCGACCAATTCTTTAATTGTTTTTTGTTTTTTTTCTTCAAAAAAAATGATGAGACAATGTCCATAAATGTTATTTACAGTAAAAAAAATAAAGAAGAATACAGTTTCTGCCTTGTAAATTCCTTTGTAAGGATTCAGCTTCACACTCGAAGTTTCTAAATTTAATAATTTTGAAGAGGAAAAAAAAATTATTACTCCCAAAAACTAATTTAAGTCAAAAAAGAGCAATAAGTAATTATTTTGAATTAATCAACAATCTTTAAAAAAAATTAAAAAGTTACTCCCTAAAATATTATATTTCTTATAAAAAATGAAATATTGGGTGTAGTAAAAATAATAATTATTATTATTTCCCGATTAAATTGAAACAGCGCTTAGAACTCAACGATTTCCATTATTTTAAATCACATTTTCGACAATTGACTTACATCTTTAACATCAAAATTACTGGAACAGAATCCAAGAAACGGAAATTGTATGTGATGACCTGTTACAGTATCAGTAGCATAAACAATATTTACAACATTTTTAGCCATCTGGCTCGCTTTTTCACCTTGTTTAAAGAAAAGTATGTAAAATATGGCGTATTCTCTTTTTACTGGATCCCATATTAGCCGTGCGCTCAAGCACTTTTAAAATAAACATAACAAAACTGTTGAAGAAGTTTATTTTGTAAAATGTAAGATGATCACATTTATATAATACGAGATACACATTCCTTAAGCCGTCTATTGGATAAATAATTGCTTTATCTTTGCTATTCCTATTTTAAGTATTACTGTACCGTTGATTAAGTTTTCTTTTGTTGTCCTTTATATATTTTCAAGGTTAATAGAAATACAAGGTTAAAACATAACGTGTTTCTGACTGATGTTTAACTTCCACCACGCTTTTTAATAGTGACGTCAAAGAGTATAACTATCCGGTGATTTGACTTGGACATAACAAATTTTGACACAACATACCAATGTATGTTTGTTATAGTATATATTCATTTAAACATTCTCCCAGACAGTAGTTGGTGAACAAATTGCATTTGAATGCAACCTGTTGTATTTTATAACTGCCCCCATATCTAGGGATGATCGCAACAGATAAAAAATGAGTTTATGTAACAAATAAACAACTAAACCTTTTAATGTGTTAAATGATTAACTTTCAATGTAGTACAGCAGATTGATATATAATCAGATTTTTTTTATAGATCACTGATCAGTATCAGAGATCGAAAAAATTAGCTCTAATATACCTTTTCAAGCCTCTACAATTGCTAACAAACATGCTTGTTCTAAAGTATGAATATATAAAAATCAAATAAGTATAAAAAATACTTAGACAATTGTAATAAAAAATATTTTGGTTACTTTTTTTTAGAATAAGTCATATATCAAATTTTTTCATTTGATTTTTTTAATTCAATTATTCTAAATATTATTTTTTTTAAGTCTTCGGATCGAATATAATAAATTTAATTAGACCAATTATTTGTTCTACATCTTTAATTTTGATCTGTCTCATTTAAAATGCGTTTTAGACTAATCATAGGGTGATTGTAAAACCTATTCTCTATAAAATAAATTAAGATAATTTTATAGATGTAACTAATTTGTATTATAATTCATATTTATTTGAAATATTTAAATATTTATTAAGTTTAAAAGAAAGTTATTACGTAATTAAGAAAACAGTATAAATATTAATTAAAGATCATATTACAAGACGTAATTTTTTTTTGGTATGATTAAATTAAAATAAATCATTTCTTTTATATATTTAGCAACGAGCGAGGTTTTAGTTTATTTTTGATGGTTAGGTCATGTTTGCATTATTAAAAAATTGATGGAATACATTAATAAACATTAACAAAAAAATGAATGATTTAAATTTAGAAAAAAAAATTCATAAGAATGGCTTGTTCTCCACTAGTCGATTTGTTGAGACACACTGTACCTAACCTTATATTTTTGGGGCTAAAATAGTAGTTTTAATTGACTACTTCTTCTTGAAACATTATAATAATTGATGGGCTACAAGGGGTTGTCCATACCCCGCAAAAAAATCCCAACCCATGTAAACTAACTGGGTTTTTTTCTGTAAAAAAAAAAATACTGCACTCTTATTCATCAATTTACTTCTGCAACTAAGAATATAAATTATTTAAAAATTACTCCCTAAATTATTCATTGTTTTCAAAAACAAAAAAAAATCATTTGTAATCTCTAAAAAAAATGTCATTTACAAAATATATCTTTAAAAATGAACATAAAGTCAAAAAATCTCCAAGTTTTGTCAAAACACCATTTTATTCAAATTTCATACAATACCAAAGAAAAATCCTAAATATGGCCTTCTTGACCATAGATAAATGTAAGTTGCTTGAGGGAACTGTTTTGTATCCCTCTTATAGGATATATTTATTCTTTGAAACTCAAACCAGAAAAATATATTTTTATATAATGGATTGTTTTGCATAAATATCCCTATAACAGCTAATGTCATCCTAAATCAATAAAAACCTCCTCAATTGAAATTTTGTTCCTCTATACATTTTTTTAAGTTCAAATTTCCTTTGGCTGTTTTAATTAGTTTTCATAAGTTGACTCTTGTACGATTTATATCAATCATGGTCCTTTGTTTGAAATTTATGTCATTTCATACTCTTAAATTGATATATATATATATTGATAAAATTATCAATTCAATGTGTATATTAATTAAAAACTATTCATTAAATAATAAGTAAAAGTAGCCAATAAGAAATATACAGAAATCAAGCTAACTTACGTTGTTTTTTTTCTTCTAATTTTCCCTTTTGACAGTCGAAGTTGTGAGTGAATAAAAAAGCTTGTAGTTCTTAACACCGAACAAATTAAAAGGTTGAGTTAAATTCCACAAAAATGTTCCGTGCCTCTATATAATTCAAAGAAAATAATTATTAAAATTCATTAGGAACAAAATAATTAATTTAGTATTTTACAATTCCATTTCAGCAAAGCAAAGTTGATTTTAGGTTATTTTATTTTTATATACCAGTAGTACATAGTTTATGTATTAATGATCATATATCGTATACATACAACCTAACCTAATTGTTCATCTGCATATTTCAATCAATATCTGTCTTTATTTTCAAATATCTAGCAAGAGTTTAACTGTAGTTTAAAACTTTTATTTGTATGGAAATACTTAATTGTAAAGTCTCAGTATGAAAAACATTATTTTTTAATAAAAACATCTTTGACTTCTCCCCAACAGAGAAGGTTTATGTGCAAGGAAATCAAATTTTCAAGAAAAAACGTACCAGTTCAGCCAATATTTTATAGACATATTTCGGTCCATTACATAATTTGTATTCACATTTCTGGGATAACTTCAGGTGCTCCAAAATGCTAAATATAATTTAAAAACTTCATTTAATTTATGAGAGTTAATTCGAGTCCGATATAGCGTCTTTCAAATATAATCAATCAACATCTAATTTTTTGATTATAATGATGAACTTTTGCTATTACAAAGGTAATCTAGGTTATATTTTGTGAAAAATGATTCTAGCTTCCTTTTGTGTTGAAGAGTCACATAAGCGAAAAAAGGAGTTTTATGTCTATTTATTAATAATTAAATAAGAAAAAAAAACTTTTAGTAGCTTTTGTTAATGGGTAAAAGTTCTTTATTATAATTAACGAAGTTATGAAAAACAGGAAGAAAGGAAGTTTTTCTGACGATGACAGTCACAGTGTATTCGTTATCTTAGTAGATAGGCAGACATGTTGTATACTTGAAGTAGACATAGTTTTTTTTATTACTAAACGATTCAAAAATAACTATTATTTATTGTTAATAAATGATTATCAAAATCTACAGAAATATTGTCATATGCGCTTTATTTTATCTTTTTAGGAAAATATGGACTATTGCTCACATTGAACAAAAAACTACGTACAAATATAAATTTATAAATCATCAAAAAACAAGTTTTTGATAAAGTTTTTTCTCTTTCCTTCTCAATGTAGAAGTGAATATACATTTTTTTTTCTTATAACAAACCCTTAACAACATGCAACTCTTTCGGCAGCTCGACTAATATAAATGTCAGTTCTATATTTGTGATCAATATATATATATATATTTATTTACAAACCAAAACCAGATTAAAAACACTCAAAAAGTGATGAGGAAGAAAGAATTTCAGTTTGATGTTGTTGTGTTAGTTCTTCTATCAACACAATTCCATAGTTCCAATGGGAAATGTGAAATTCGGGAGCCACCGGACTTGACAAATTCTCCTGAGAAGGACGATGTCGGTTTTTATCTCACTGTGTCTGGAAATCCAAAGACCTATACTCCAGGGGAGTTGTATACCGTCAGTTTACAGGTAAGAACGAAACTAAAAAAACATATTATTATTTTTTTTACCTGTCAATCATAGGTCGTTATTTATTTTCTAGCACTTTTTTTTATCCTTCATCAAGTGAATTAGCCTTTTGACGATAAGATTATGCACTTTTTGTAGACTATGAGTTGTAATTTTGTTTTGTTAATAGTTGAGGTTAACATTTATGTAAATATTTTCAAAAATCTTGATAAATTAGATAAACCTTGCACAAAAGTCAATATGTGTTGCATCTTATTAAAGAACTTTTCGTGGAATACTACAATGCTAATTTTGCAATGCTTTTTTTTTTTTGAAATGCTACCAAAACTACATGTAACAAACGAAATGTGACGAAAAAGTCTATAATTAACACCAAAGTAATATCTCAGATAACGATTGATTTCTTTGATGTGATCAAATTTTTATGTTTATATCACACAATAAAAATCAACCTATTCATCCTAGAGCAGTGTTATCTGACCAGATCAGAAAAAAATTTAGTCCTGTTTTTCGAATTTTTTTTATAGTTTTTTTGAAAATAATATTTTTAATCTTGCATATTTTATTATAACCTATCTCGCTGCCCATTAACAAACGAAACCATTTTTATTACTAAACTAAAAACATTGAACAATTTGTTAAAGCAAAGTAAATTCTTTTTTATCTTTAATTAATAACCTCATTTATATCATAAGGTATGTTCGTATTCCAACCTATGATTGATACTTTCCCGTATAAAAATTCCTAATAGACCTTTAATTAAGTTATCTGTCCCGATCAGAAAAAAATTGAGTCCTGCTTTTCGAATTTTTTTTAATAGTGTTTTTGAAAATAATATTTTTAATCTTGCACATTTATTCTCGGGTTTTATTCTAACCTAATTTGCTGCCCATTAACAAACGAAATCATTTTTATTACTTAAAACATTGAAAAAGTTTGTTAAAACAAAGTAAATTCTTTTTTATCTTTAATTAATGAACACATTTATATCATAATGTATGTTCGTATTCCAACCTATGATTGATACTTTCCAGTATCAAAATTCGTAATAGATCTTTAATTAAGTTCTTAGAAAACCCCTCAATTATTTTTAAAAAAACCCATCTTATTGTATAAACTCTTTATTAAACCAGGCTTTCAAAATATATATAAAATTCAGTTTTTGATACCCACCCCATTTTTTGTATCTTCCTTATGAAAGGTCAACAGATGTTTGCTATTAGCAATAAAATATATTTCATTTAATACATTAAGAGTTGGAATAGATACAAACACGCACACATGGAGAGAAAAAACAGAAAACACGGTTCAGGAAATGTAATAATATTTTTTTATTTTTTGAAAAAAAAAGTCAGATACAAAAATTATTATGACAACTAAATTTATAGGGGCATCTGTGGGTAAAAACACATTTATGTTTTAAAATGATACTTATTGCTACAGGGAGCTCTATTTAAATTGACAACAATTTTAATACTGCTGTGAGCAGACAACGTTTTAATTTGAAGTCTTCTTTTTTTGCAATACAAAAATGTGAGCAAATGTAAACAAAATTATTCCGTAAAGAAATTATACAGAAGTTTTATCATGTAAAAAATATCAAAAAATATTGATTTTACTTTATTATTTATTTGATGTTTATCAGAAAATTCAATTTGGTTTTTTTTTTCATTAATTAAGAACCATTATATTTAGGTATATTAAACTAATATTTCATCTTATTATAAATTGTGTTCAATTTAAAAATTAATGCAAATATAATAGACTAATTTTGTGTCGACTGGAAATTGTGAATTGAATTTTTATTTACAAAATCTCTCTTGTAAAATCAAGTCTGTTTGATCTGTCTGTTTTGAAATATAAATAATATTGACTGATTATAATAGGTAACATTTTTAAATTCATTCAGTTCAGATCTCATTTCTTTTATGAAAATAGTGGACTCTTAATATTTTCCATAACATGTTTAATACGAAAATTAATAATAATTATAAGGACTGCCAGGAGGGAATCTTTGGCATCATATCTCAAGATGTTTTATTGACCATAGTGTAACTATGGAAACGATTTGCATTTGTAAACAAATTAAGTACATTTAAGAATATATGAAAAGACTCCAAGTGTTTTCCACTTTCGAATACGTAATGGAAACCAAATATTTATCCGGGTTTGAGTCAAAGAATGTTGACACTTAATGTTTTTATTTACTATTTTAAAATTGAGAAGAGGGGGGAGGGGGATTGATGATGGTTCCGGGATCTAGAACCTTTTTGACGTATCCAAATTTGCATTCAAATTTTACAAAATAAATGAAATGTATCACTTTTGCACATTCTTTGTCTTTTATCTTTTAATTTATCGATGAAAGTTCACTTTTACCAATTGGAATCGACTTAATCGACTCAAACTTCCATAATAATATAATAAATTGCATTTAATTATAACTCTTATCAAGATATCCCCAAAATGATCCTAGGCATATTTATATAACTTCTATTAATCAATATTTATATTAATATCATATTTTTAATAAGACAGCCTGTAGTCATATAAAAAATGCTAGTCACAAATTCTGTGTTTGTTAAAAAAACTTTATATATAAGAAGTGTAGATTGTAGATAACAGAAATAAATATCTTATTAAATTAAGGGATAATAGAATAACAATAAAAAAAAGTCTAAGACATATTTTTTTAATCTATAACATGTTTTTTCATTTCCCGAAATTTCTTTTATTTAGCCACTTACATTCATTCATTCATAAATATAGGTACCATATTTCGTCGTTTGGTGTTTTTATATATCCTTATCTTAGATATAATTCATAAAAAAAACAAAGAATATATATACAATATACTGAAGCTTTTGTTTTTTTTTTTTCATATCTTCATTAAAGCTTTCTAAATTATACTTAATATATATTTTTAAGTAACATTTTAAAATATATTTACCAATCTACGTTTGCCCATGATGCTTATTTGTTTTTGGGGTTGGGTCTTGAAATTCTAGACAGATATGAGATCCTTATAATTTTTTAAAGACCAAACTATATAACTTGATGTATATTAGTTCTGAATCCGTCACGTATGATTTTTTTTCTTTCTTTTGGTAGAGCAAATATATTGGTATTAATAGGCCTCATTTAAAAATAGTTTAGAAATAATCCCTTATGAATAGAGGTACAGACTTGGAAGTGAGACGTGCGACTCGACTTGACCTGGAGTCCATATTTTTAAGCCTTGTTACTTAAACTTTTACTCAAAAGATAATACTTAAGTACTAATAAAAATTTTTTATTTTATGAGGACTTGAATTGGACTCTATGAAAATATTCAGGGATCTAGATTTGACTTGTCTTCAAAAACTTGAAAAATAATTCAATCTTGGACCGAGTCTAAACATCAATGCTTATCATTTGAAGTCATGGATGTGATCAGAAAAAACTTTTTCATTCACTGATATTAATAGAATATTTACTTAAAAACTTTTTAATATCATGGAGTTCATTGCTAGGAATATAAAAATATCAGAATTAAAATTTTATCGTTAGGATGGTTAAACATCAATGCTCTTATAAATCATTTGCTTCAAACATAAATATTATGAAGATATTAGGGGTATTTGAAACAATTATGGATGATTTGAAAATATGTACTTTGAAACATGGATGTGATCAGAAAAATACTTTTTATATTTAATGTTATATTAATAGAATATTTACTTAAAGTGTGTAAGTACGTCGTTTAGTGAAAAGTATATAAAAATAAATATGATAACCAAGGGGATATGTAATATTCAATTTTGTAGTCAGATAAAGAAAAATCGATGGGTAGTATGTTTTTGTAATTTGAGTTCAATGGGGACTGAATAAAACTAAACATTAAAGTAAAATAATATTCGATTTTTTTTAACGTTTCTCTAATTGTTCAGATGGACGTTATAGATTGGTACGTTTGAATAGTATAAGTTTAAACATTGAAGCATTACAATAACTTCATTTATTTCCATTTCAATAGGAACGAATGAGTAACAAATCCCCACCCATTGAATTCAAGAGAAAATAGTTTGTCCCAAGCACTGTTTTTTCTTTATAGATTGAGCTACTATTGCCATTTGGTTTCATTTTTAATTAAATTTATTTCTAAATATTTAGTATGTGATTGCATAGTTGCTCTATTGTTAAAAAAAGTATAGGTTTTGGTCCAATTTTAAGCTCTTATATTTATTTATATTAAGGTATTGAAAATCCTCTGAGCAATAAATATGATACTATTTTATATTTTGTATATACCTACATGTATGATATGCATACATATCAATAAACAAATGTAAGTAGTATTGTTTTTAAAATATGATTGCAGTATTATAAAAGTTTAGAAGACGAAATAATGAGTTTTTTTGTATTGACTTCTCATGCATTCATGTATGTTGAAACATCAACAGATATATTTATCCGATTTAATTTTCCCCATATATAATATAATATTCACCCAAATAAAGAGTTTTCAATTGAATGTTAGCTTAAATTTTAAATCTTGTACTTTTTGTTCGTTCAAATGATATATACACCATACACAGTACATAATCAAAATGAATAAGTTTGAATAGAGTAAACATATTTTTAGTGTTGGATTCAAGACAAAAATTTCGAGTTTGGTCAGGTTCGAGTTTTTAAGAATATGTTTTTAATACATCTTCCCTTTCTTTTAATAAGAAAGGAGCTCTTGTAGTTTTTACTGTCCTTTCGAGTAGTGATACGAAAAGTTTTGACGACTAATCACTACTCCATTGTTTCGAGTATGGATTATTCGAGTTCAATATTAGAATGACGGTGATCGAGGACATCTCTTCGCAGACTGCTGCCAATAAAATAGGGATGTTTGAGTTTGTTCTAACTAGTTAAAATACAATTATAACTTGTTGCAAAACATCAAAAGAATGAATTTGAAAATGTCTGAGCACGTGTTTAAACAAGTAAAGGGTGGAGAAGGCTAAAGACAATGGCCTTAATGGTCTTCTGAAAGTAGTATTCACAAGCTTAATAAAATGCAAATTTTTTAAGGGGTAGATTTTGAACACAAGTCACAATGTTATCAAATTAAAAGTCATTTAAAAAAATAAATTAGGGCAAGTTAGACAAATATTCATACAAATGTCGGTTTTATTAAGATTGACTATCTTTTTCGAGTTCAAGTAATCTTCGAATCCAACTCTAATTTATATATACAGGGTAGGGAGTTCAAATCTGGACAAAATTACGATAATATATAATACAATTTATTTTCCCAAATTAAGCAGGAAATTACAAATCTTTTGCTCTTACATCTAAGGACCCCCAAGGGAATTTAAACCATTCAAACCGACTACCTCCAGCTTCAACCTCCAACCTGACCCTGGACCTGGCATGATCCTTGATGAGGAAAATCTTGTCCATGTTGCCAAATGTCTCGAGAATGGAAGCCCGCAAGGAGTGAACAGTTTTATTTACACGTTTTTTGGACTCTCTCCAAGACACCCCACATAGTACTCCAAGGGTTCAGATCCAGCAAACTAGAAGACCACATTTCTTGTCATTCAGGGTCTTTAGGAAGTCTGGAATTAGGTTTTTTTTCTCAATCTTACTTACAGGTGTTCCCGAGTCATCAGACTCCTTGAAAGCCTTGAACAACACCGTAAACAGTTTATTTGGGCTGATTTGTAATCCATTTCATTCCTTGGGCGTGCACTCGGCACGGAAGTACCCAATAATGGTCGAACAGAGGATTCAGAGGATATCTCAATATTTTGTATTTTTTCAAATACAGTTATATCAATTGAATCTGATGATCCCACTTTTACAAACATAGATCTCATGGTTGCCAAGATATTCAGATCTAAACTTGTTCATGATTTAAAATCCCCAGCCTGTATATATGTATGAGGTTTCTAATGCATAAAAAATTTATTGGACTTATTTTTCGTTGCAATTTTAATGAATGTGTCAAACACTTATCATTCATAATTATATGCAAATGCGTAGGGCTAAATTTAGAAGTAAATATCTTATATAACCCTTAAAATACCAGATAATCTTCTGCACTTACAATACTTCTTGGGTCTATTGGACCAATATTGACTCCAAAGTATATTTCTATTTCTTCATCTCCAAAAGGGGTCTTCCTTAGAAAAACAAAATTTTGTACAGTTCCAGTAGCTCTGTTAAAAGCAAAGATTTTGTTCATTGTACAGTCCAAAATATAGTTCTATTAAATTACAATGCCCTTTTAAATGGGTCAGAATTAGCTTTCAATTCATTCACATTTGCATACGTAAATGTTTGAATAAACATGCCAATGTAATACCTGCAAAAATTTAAATCTCTTAACGATGTAAAGCTCTCTAAATTATTTAAATAGCTGTGGAAAAATATATCATCACAGGTATATCCAATCCCAAAATATTAATTTTATTCATTTTTGATGAAACATTCATATTGTTCCAAAATATATATTTAGCTAACTTTATCATATTAGGTTTGGGAAAAAATAATTTCGTATTTCCCGCCCTTTTTTTTTAACAAAGTATATCTTGTTATTATTGGTCACATCTAATCATACGATATTGGGAGTTAAAGGTTTGAGTGTATACTACAAATTCTTTTTCACTGTACTGCGTTCAGCCAGTTCAGTCGTGAATGAACGTGCGTCATGTATGGAAGTCTCAAATATTTTACATTTTTACTACCTCAAAATGAAAAATGCGTCGAAAGGGATCAAGAAAATTTGAGAATTGACTTTTTTCTGTTTGTGTTGCACAACAGAGGCTCGACCAATTTTTTTACGCTCAATACTACTCTCTACTGTGAACAACTCGACTGTTCCAAGCTGTCAATCGAACAGAAGCGGCCAGCACTGGTGAATAGTAGACAACTAAACATCTTCAAGACTACATTAGGCCGCTCACATATTTGATGACGTGGCAGTATCTCCTGGAACTCGGATTGGAAGTTCTTATGCATCCACTGGATTCGGCACCAAGGGAATATATCCTGTTCCTTTCTATTACCAACATGCTTGGGGGTACAAATTTACCCTCAATATAGGCATGTAAAAATTGTTTCTCCTAGTTTTTTGACAATAGGGATTTTTTTATAAAGTAATTTATTTACATAACAAAGCTCCATTTTTCGTTAAATAAAAATTAATTGTGTTTAGACAATAAATAAATAATTTTCTTTTTCCGAGTTATTACTAAAGAACAAAGTATTTTGCATAAATAAAAAAGTAAATTTGATTATTGGGGATGTAATCTCAAAGTATTAAAATGGAAATTTAAATCAGTAACAATTATTTAAAATATGTAAAGCAATTGGATTTTAACTCATTAACAAAAAAATAGTATTAAAAAAATAAAAACAAAATCAATTATTATATTTAATCTGATTTTAAAAATATTCCCAGACTTTGTCGATATTTTTAAACACATATTTGTCCTTTTTAAATGATATTTTTAGACATTTTTATAAATAATTGGATGTAATAATGTAATGTAAAACAAACTTAAAACAATCTTTACGGTTTCTATTAAGGCATTAAACATAGATAAATTGGTTTTTGCTACTTGCTGAATAGTAAATTTGCATTATTTTTTAGCAGCCATAAAATTTGGATATTAACGGATTTCAAAAAATCCTTATCAAGACAGCTTTTGTCGCTTCCAGAGTAATTTTCAGTATCATTCTTGATTTCCTTGGTCCTGTAGTTCCAGTGCCAGTCTCTTTGAATCGTTTCAAAATATTAAAAACTATGAAATAAGTTCTTTCCATTTCCTTACAATCTGGATCGAACGGAAATTTATTTTATATATCTCCGATCATTCCAAAAATACCACGAGTAGTTTTGTTAATAAATAAAGAAACGATATCATTTTAAGAACATGGAGACAGTTATTGAAAAGAAGAATTTGGGTCGATTTTGTATGGATTCCTTAAGAAAAATACACTCTAGCGGACTTTCTTTAAAAGGAATTTCTATAGGTAAACATGTGAGATCGGGTTGAGGAAAGAAGTATTCAACCAAGGAATCTTCTGTTGCTTCCAACCTAAAGTGGATTTCTTTGCAAAGAAGGGGTTTCACCTGATTTAAAGATACATATCTTTGATGTGACAGGATCAAACGGAGGAATTAGATGCGTTCTCCATTAAATACATCAACTGCATCATTTATTATCGCAAAATCATGGCTGGGTAGGACCAATAAGGGGGAAATATGACTCATTGGCACTTTACATGTTAAGGAAGCGTCTGAATTGGACCCAATAGTCGTCTTATAAAATATGTTTGAAATGACTCATTGTCAATTGGAATTAATCACTAGGAATCTATAGCCAGTTTATCGTATCTGGGAAAGAAGGAGGGGCAAAATTTGCTTTTAGCTATATTAATTTCTTTTATATATGTGTGGTGCATACAAAAAAAAATATATTACTATTTATTTCCCTAAAAATTATCCAAGGGTAGTTTTATATTTCATTGTATATTACTTCAATTTATATTAGATAAATATTTCAGTTATTCTACTGTAGATACCGATATTTAAGGTTAATTATTATGAAAATATCCCACTGTATAAAAGTTAAGCTATGGTAATTGGTACTTCCACATTTAATAAGAGACACTTCTTTAAGTGCGAGGAATAGAAAAGTAATTACAAGAGATAACACTCCATTTCCACCGAAACTCAAATCAAGTTTTGTTAATTTGTGTCGTTTCATTATGCTGTGAATTAATTAAATACTAGAGGTAGTATATATTTTGAAGACCTGTGACTCGACTTGATCTCACAATCAAAGACTTGAGACTTGACTTGGACTCAATAGCTAAAACTTGCAACTCGAAACCTAGTTTATACTGAACTAAGAATAAGCCTACACTCAATTAACCCTATATTTTAATCATGGACTTGAATTGTTCTCAAAAGAAATTTGATCAAGATATTCAAGGATTTGGACTAACATTATTAGATCTTTTTCCCACTTCTGTTGAATGCTAATCAGATTTTGACAAGGACTCGAGGAGTATCGACTAGATTAACATTAGTGTTTAATTCACCTAAATTATTTACACTCATAAAATTTGCATTATGTATCTTCCGGAATCCTTTGATTATGACTTAAAATAATATTCTGAGACACATAAAGAAAATATGTAATATTATCTGCATTTATTCTCTCTTTAAAGATTATCAGGTACTAATATTCTTATTTGATCTCTGATAAATTTAATAAAAAATAAAAAAAAACTTAAGTGAAAATTTCACTGATTTATTACTTTATTGTAGATTTTGAAAATTTTTGGAAAACGTCCTGATACTTGTAATTTTTCTTTAAGACGCATGTCACTTTTTTATTTATATCCCAAGGGAGGGGGAGACTGCATTAGCTACTTCATTCGTCTTTGATGTACACTTATGAGAATTGAATCTGTTCAATAATTTTTCAGATAGTAACATGTAGTGATGAGATTGCATTAACCTGTTAATTATTCATGGATTGCTGCAATTTAAATGAACACTAATAAGAATTAAATCTTTTCGATTAAGCCAAATAATGACATTGAATAACCAATTTGACATGCCACTTTGGTAATATATTGAAGTAATTATGGACCATAAGCATTCTATTGAAGCATTGGATATTACGCAGGATACTAATTTATTTGGAGATAAAGTAATTTTAAAGTTGTTTTTCATTTGGTGCATGTATTAAGCGATCTTTACTTTAGGCAAGTTAGGATTAGGTTAGTTTATTGCCATGGGGTTGAACAGGGTTTAATTTATAAAGGTTATTTTAATAAACTTTATATTTGTGATTTTTTTAAATAAACAAAAATATCAAGAAATGTATGAATAATAAATTTGGTTTTGCTACATACTGATAGGTTTTTTACGTAGAAATCTGTTGATTGGTTACTGTTAGTGAATATTTGATTTACCAAACTTTAGCAATTGGTATGTTTGCCATTTATTTGGTTGTCTTCAAAGTATGCGTAACTGTGGGAGTATCGCCGTAAAGAAATACCCGTTTGGGAGAAATTCTAAGAAACTTGAACTTTTTTTAATCAAACCCAGAAGTCCACAACGCCAGATTTTTTTTTTGGGTTTTTTAATTATTGTTCTGGAATAAATTAAGTACTTTTACATTCGATTTATGTCGACAAACAAAAGTTTCAATAACAATATTTATTTGAATTTTTAAATTATTTGACAGACAAAACATGGACTATACACCACCAGCATTTTGTATCCAAATGCGTCCCCCCCCTTCCATGTATCCGTGGGCCGTTTATACTAGTAATTAATACATATTTGTTTTGGGCATTAAAAATGTGACGAATTTAAAAATAATAGCAAACTATTCTTGTGCATAAAAACATACTTATAGTTTAACGGAGCTAATTTAATTAATAAATTTAAGTACTTGGCTAAAATATGATAATTTTTTAAAGACTGAATACAGGGGGGGGGGAATCCATTTTACGTCCTATATTTAGGAGCAATACAAATTTTTTTTCTAATTAATTTAAATAAATTATTCATAAATACTCAACTATGGGCTTCTTTTTATAAAAAACATGGCTGCAATAATAGTTTCATACATGAAATTGAGTTTTTTTTTTAAACCAAGGTCCTTGTTTTAATATGTACGTCGGTATATTGAATACTGCCTATTCAACGAAATATATATCCATACATAATAATTTTATATACACTACATATAAATCCATTTAAATTACTTTTTCAATTTTAAGCATGAAATATTTTTCATGTACATATTACATTTATAAATAGAAGGAAATTAATCATTCATTAATGGCCCATAGAAAAGTACCAAATGAAAAAAAATCATAAAATAAAAGTGTGAATTATAAAAAAATTAACTTTGTTTATAAATTATTTATTGTAAATTTAATATGTTTAACTTTGTATAAAATAAAATTTTATTTATATAAATAAAACCATTACTCCTCATTTTATGACTTTTCTAATCTACATATTAAAAAAAGATTAAAACTGTTTTAACTTTATATAGTTAAATAGTAAAAAAATCAACGACCATGAACCTTAACATACTTAAGGTTGAAAACTAAGGTGATTGCTTATATTTTTTAATTAAATAAGTAAATTAAAAAAATACATAACTTTTGTTAAACTAATTTATAGCTTTTCAATAATGTTTTCATTTAATTGCTTTTGTTTAGGAGATATCGCTAATCAATCATTAATTAATATGTTATTTTTTTTTCTTTGTCTATGAGACCTTAGATATCATAAGTAGACTGGGTTACAGATCCAATTTTATATTTCTGTGCTGGTCTACTGTCTATAATGCAACATACAAATCTGATTGAAATCGGTTTCCTCTTAAAAATTGGAAGTTTTAAATCTGGAATAAGTGTAGACCTCAATATCATGTCAACTCTGAGATCTATGTTAAAGAAAGATTCAATTAAAAAAATTGTATAGGAAATAATACAAAACCATTGAGATGTCCTCCTAGTACAAACGCTGTTGGGCCGTTATTGTGTGCCTCCGTGCCGGGGCACGCTAGGATATTATTTAGTTTTAGAGACTCTCCACATCAACTGTTTACGATGTCGTCAAGGCCTTCAAAGAGTCTGATGTATCAGAAACACTTGCAATGATTGTATTGGAAACAATACAAAAAAACGCCCTCCAGACTTCCTGAAGGCCCTTCAGAACATTGACTGTGGCTTCCTGGCTCAACGGATCTGAATCTGATGGATTACTATGTGTGAGTGTATTAGAGAGAGTCCAAATAAACTTGCACATAGGACTGTTGATTCCTTGAGGGCCTCCATTCTCGAGACAGTTGACAACAAGTAGTTCCTCATCAATGCCTGTGTTATTTTCAGAGCCAGGTTTGAGGTTGTGGTTGAACTTGGGGTCGTTAGTTTAAGTGATTGACTTCACAATGGACTCTTACATGTAACATCAAAAGATTTTTATAATTGCTAAGTTACTTTTGACAATGTGTACTATGAAAAACTGTTGAAATTATATATCCACATACATCCGAAGAGATTAATGATTGCTTGCCTCCTGATAAGTTTGTGAGAGATATCATTATAATTATAGGTCTTGAATTATCAGCAAACTCATATACGAATAAATAATTAAGCATTTGAGAAGAAATGAGACAGTTGTTGAAAACGAAACAATAGAGAGATAATCAGGAACTAGACAACAAATAATGATAATGGCTTTGTTTCCTTCTCATGCCAGCATATTTTTGTACTAACAATTGTATTGTACATATAGGTAGACATAATTAATATATAGTTATATAATCAAAATGCCCTTATCTATATAGATTAATTAAAAGTCATACAACTGCATATCGTGGGCACGGAGCATAAGTGTTATAAGTAACTTTTTGTTTTGATATGTTAAAGAAAGGTTTTCATAGATGATTATATTTGACATAACAAATTGGTATTGGAAATTGAACTTCTGGAAAGTTAATACTTAAAAATTTAAAAGTATGTAATATGATATTTAAAAAAAAGAACTACAAAATGTAGTTTGTTAAACTTTTGTTCTAGGCCCACAACATGTTCCCAATTAATAATTAATTGTCTCTATTTATAAGAAATATATATGATATTTGTAAACTCTTTTTCTGAATTTGGGAAGAATCTATTATATTGAGAAAAAAATATTTAATGCTTTGTGAAATTATAGATTTATTAAATTATTCATCAACATTTAATCACAGGTAATCTATTAACAAATTTAAATGTTAATTTTGACCTCTTATAGAAAACTAAAATTCTTAAAGAACTTCTTTAACCCGTTTATATATTTTTTCTTCCCAAAAGTCCCGAGAATCTAACAAAGGGTACACAATCATATTAAATTTTTAGTCTTAATTTGTAACGGTAAAACTATGTCAAATTTTTAAAATGGTAAACTACACATATGGGTCGTTTTAAACATACAAGTACAACGAAAGATTATACAAATTTGCAGATAACAATTTAGAAACAACCAAGTTTTTAGTGGACCATACATTTGAATTATATCATGAGTCATTACGTCATAAACCCGGTTTCATTAAAACAGACACAACTCCGGGCTTGACCACTGATTTATTAATACTTTAATTCCAAAAGCAAGCATATAAAACACTTTTAAGAGCTAGAGACAGTGCAATACCAATTGATCTCTTGTGGGCCGAACCAGTAACATAATAGAAAATAGCCTTTTTTATTGTAAATTGTTTGGGTGTGTTTTATATTATGAATTATACAATATGTATATTGGCAATACATTTTAAACGTAATAATGTACAAGTTAAAAGAAAGATTAATAAATTATAGTAAAAATATGTTTATTAGTCTTGAAAGTCGATATAAATAACGTAAGAGACTATTTATAACAATATTTAAAGTCTAAAACATTCTTTTTTTTTATTTCTTTAACAAGGAAGCATAATTCATTCTTAATTTTCGTTGAGGATACAAATAATAAAGTTAGTAAAATTTCTGTTAAATTTCAAATGAGTCGAAAAACTATCTGAATTGGTGGCTTTTATGATAAAAGTAAACTATATTTTGCAATAATAATGCATTGCTTTTGAATAAAATAGAATGAATTAAAAATTATTTAATGTCAATATGATTGATATCCCGAAAATTGATCTCTCAAAAAATAACTACCTTTTATGTGGCTATTTTTTAATTTCACTATATTCCATTTTTGATTCTCTGTTAGTGAGCGTTCTATTTTGTTAGTATAAATAAAAAAACTAAACTAAAATACATTCATTTTATACATAAATTCGACATAGACTCATATTAACAGAATTTAAACTTGAAATTCTTTTCAAGCTATTTTATCAACTTTGGACTCGTAAATAGGAATTTGAACGGTAAAACACTTACTTGAGTACAAGATATGGCAAAAAAATAACATTTTTTTGAAATAAATTTTAACTGCATTAATTTGAGGTCATAAGAAAATATAATTTCTAATTTTCTCGGTTAAATTATTAGAATTTTGTTTTTGATATTGATTATTTCTAAAGATTTTTGAATACCAAATAAATATAAGCTAATTTGAATGACGTTGACACATTGTCACAAGTGTTGATAAGAAATCAAGATTGCGTGAATAAAAGGATAGTTTTTAGATATAAAACTACCGCGTATTTTTATCATTTCTGAATTTCTTATAATCGGATGTTGATGCTTTTTTTAAAAGTATATCATATTTACTTATAGAATTGCGCAAATTGGTGATTTCACATACATCCTCATATACACATATGCTTATATTGGTATACAGAAGCTACGTCACACTATGACTCATTTTTTTTAAATGATAACAATTATTAAAAAAAAAAACAGTGTACATCTTACGCTTATAATTTGCAACTCTAACAATGTACATATAAACACAATCTTACGCCTTAATTTGTGCACTGTTTTCATTTTACCATCAAAGCTATATCTTAAGCTTTTAAATAAGTTAATCTTCTTATAAAATTAGAAACATAGCAATCATTAAGAAAAATGACAAACCTTTTATCTTTCTGAAAACCAAATATATTTAATATGTATTATATAATTGGTTCTTAAATAATATATATTTAATAGAGCCATATGTACTAATACTTCTATTCATTTGTAAATACGTATCATTTGTAAATATTTGTGTACAATTGAGCTATTTGTCGTTTATTTTGAACAAAATGCAGTTTATGCATTTTGAATAATATAATCACTTCAATAATAAATTATAATATCCCCTATTAATAATACTAGCTCGAAACTTTGTATTACAGTTTGTTCAATCAAATATTTATTTAATCTGGTATGGTGTTTGATTTTTTTATTTTTTTTATAGTGTTTTGAGGGGGGGGGGGTCATGATAAAAAAATATTCTGGTCAGTCTACGATTTGTACCTATAATAAAGAAAAATCATCATTTGATATTTTATTCTAATTTTTTCCATCAGATTCATGAACTTTTATGAAGTTGATGCTAAAAAAAACGATGAAAAATTTGACTGTTTGCAAATCATTATGTATCAATGTATTTAAGACATACAAAATTAGTATCTAACAGACATTAACTATAAGCGTATTTTTATTATTTCTGAATGTCTTATATTTGGATTTGACTGTAAATAGACAAGATCAAATGCAATTGCAACCCTTTTTGTTTAGAACTCAATTACTTGGATATAGTAAGACATATAAACAGCTAAATTTAAGTCAATCTACCATATTCTGTCTTATATGGTTTGAAATTATGTATTTCAAAATTATATTAATCAGTTGTACTCCCACAAAATGTGTTTTTATGCGACACATCAAATGTACCAACAGTCTCTGAAGCCATGGAGGCTTGATACATCCAAAAATTAAAATCTGTTTCTTAAATTAACAAAAGTAGACTAAATATTATGAATGGGGGAGGGGAATAAATATCCAGTCCTTTTAAGGTGTTGAATTACGAACTTTTAGTAAATTATAGAAGATTAATATATTATGAGATTCAAATTATATGTATATTACTGATCAGATCTGAATTATAAATCTGAAAAATTCTTTCTCATAACCCTTTTTAAGGCCCTTTCACAGACTAAAAATCTGCTGCGTGTAATGTGTAATGATGTAATTTTTTGTTAACGATTAAATTAATTTCTATAATTTCTTTGTCATATTTCTTTAAGAAGTAGTAGTATAAGAATAATTTTCCTGACTCAACTATGACCCAAAAAGAAGACATTTTTTTCCTTCATAAATCTTTAGGCATTTGATGTCCAAACAAAACGGGTTTTTAAAGTAATTATAAATCTTCCTTAATATTTTTAGTGAATATCCAATTTTTTTCTTGAAACATAGGAGTGCTTTCTAATTTTTGAATACATGCATTTACAAATTTAAAATTTAAATACTATCCGAACAAAAAACATTCTCATCACGTCTCAAATTTGTGACCTAAAAGCTCCAAATAAATGACAATATGAGAGGAATGTACATATATAAATATTAGACTGTCTCGTTTTGGGGGTAGTATAATTTTTTCTCTGTATGGGAATTTTCATAAAACTGATTTTTGCAAGGTTTGTGGGCTCTCATGCTCTTATTATTTGGAAAATTGGATTTTTGGCCTTAGTTGTGCTCAATTATTTGGAGTGCCCCTATTTTACCAACAAAAAGCTTTTCCTTTCTACAATATTAAATATCTACAGGGTTGATCTTATATAATGGTACACATTTTATTATTTTCAATCCGGAATGATATTGGTGCAAAATTACGAAGGAGTAGAACAGGAAATCTTATTTTCGAACAGTGCAAGTTAAGACGGTTAGAAAGAGCTAATAAGGTTCTAAATTTTCTCAAGGCCAACAAAAATTTGTGCAACTTATTGCTCTTGTCTGATGAAAAGTGCTAGGTACACAATATTTTGTGCTGATAAACCAAATACTAAAAAATACAGCTGTTGACATATAGCATCATATTTTGGAAAATACACAATTATTTTTCAAACTGTTGATGCTTGTATCATATTAAATATGGACTCAGAGGACTTAAGCATTGCAAAAGTCAGTTTTTGACCGTTTTTTTGCAGGGAAAAAAATATAACCTAAACACGGGACGGTCTAAGATATAAGTATGTTAATTCAAACATGGTCCTTGTACATATTATTTCCAGAGAAAGAATAAAAGTACAAACAAGAAAAGTATTCGTTTATCTTTACCCTTTTTTCATTTCCTGTGTCGGGGCTATATTATTTATCATGAAGAGTTGGAGCCTTAAGAATCTCATTGAGGTTATTATCTACTTATATACGTATGAATGTTGTCTTCCATCATATCATATATCCTTATTTTTGAATAGAAAGAACATTAGTAAATTTATATATGAAGCGAGCATTTATTAGCTATAGGTATAACCCTTTTAAAAATATGGAAAAAAGTACATCAAATAAAACATATAATGTGTCCTATTATTTAAAAAAAAAAGTAGGGAGAGTCCAAAAGCTGTCATTCTTTTGTTTTTATCTTCTTTTAGAAAAATCTAATCTGCTTAAAAATATTTAATCATATCTATAGAGCCTTTCATGTCATATCAGTAGTGTTGATGTTGGTAATGTAAAGGGTCGTTCAGGTAAATCTAGACTACCTTTAACCACATCCTGATCAATGAGGGAAAGAATAATACATTTTATATACATGTTCTAATAATTAAAAAAAAACCATTTAGTGTGTTTTTGGGTATTGCAGGCCTTGTGATAGGAGGCCCAGTTTTGTTGAAATAATAAATAATAAATTCAAGGACACCATTGCACCCACTCTCTCTTTTGGCTCATTGTGGTTGCTCCCAGTGACCCAAGGGGTACGATGGTCACCCAGAACTTGGTTTGAAAGACGTGGGGGATACTAGCTCTCTCTGTGCCTAACCATCTGTCGTTCTGGATGTTGTGAGATCTGTCAACAATATATTGTTTCTCATTCGAATTAAAGATGATTTGGTTACCATGATACTTCAAATTGTTAAGCTTTTTTCTTCCATGACAACCGGGGGGCACCATTTTGTTTGTAAGGATATGTCTTCTGTAGATATCATTTGCCCTTAACGACATTTTTGTTATTTTTTTTTTCGTCATATATTTATAGAAAAGTAGAGATACTAACTTTGATAGCGGAGCCAGGGCAGAAATTTGTGTTTTAATGACAACACTATTTAATCGTCGACTTTAAAATGATTGTAGCAAAAAGACGGCGGAAGAAGGGGTCCTTGATGTTTAGAATCACAGCAGCGTTAGAGTTTAAAATGGGAGCCCAGCATTTCTACTGTACAACCTGAGGGGTGGGGTGCATTTTTAGATATTCGAAGGTACCCATAATTTTTAAGAAAGCAGCTTCATGATGGTATTACTCACAACCATTTTATCCGACTCCCTAGTTGATATCGGCCATCTTTTCGTAAGGATTCTTATAGAGTGAATTGCTTTCGAATAACTTATTGCTGTTTAATTTTTTTAAAAGTTTGTAAAGAAATTGTACATTTTATTTATCTACAGAAAAAAAAATTGAAATATCAACACCCTGTTATTACTTTTACACACATACATCACTAATGTTCAATATTTTTTTATATTTTTAAACATCACAACAGATTGTATTAAATCAAAAAATAAATTAAACTAAAAATGATTTCCTTTAATAAAATACAAATTTTGTTCCAATAAAGAATATAGAAATAATAAAACAATAATACTAATAGCATTATTTTTTTATTTAGAACAACACATTTATTTGACAATATTTTTTTAACGTACAAAAAATTAGAAAAATTTATTTGATTTATGAATTAAACCGCTGGCTTTTACATTGACATGGTTCTTTCAAAGTAAAATATTTTTTACACAACTATATGTTAAATATTGTAAGGAGTCTATTTTTGAACATTAAAAGCATAATTATGTTTTATACTTTAACTTAATTTAATATAAAATCTATTCATTGTTTTATTAATTACCCCAATTTCTTGGAATAAGATGACACTACTGATATACACCAGCGGGCTGTCATGGCGTTTTATTATATTAGCTGCAAGTAGCTCTGAGAGGAAGGAATGGTCGGTGACAGGCAGCTTTGCCTCAAACACGTTCGCCTCGCACTCTGCTACATACTTGCCGCCCGGCATTTTTGTCGTCAAAAGTTATATAATAGATCTTATACAGTTAACAGTCCCACTCGTCAAATAGATCCGAAATTCACATCACTAGTATGAATTTTAAAACTATACACGTGAACATTCGTCATGGTGCTAAGCAACTCATTGATGTCTTTGTTGGAACGTATCTTCGAATAGTGATAGAACGGTAAAAAAAAAAAAAAAATTTCAAGCTTATAAAGATATTTATTTATTGTATGGGTATAATGGAAGGCAGTTTGTTATTGCATACCCAATCCCTGACTTCAATTTAGAACTAAAAAGTATTTATTTATGTCAATATTTACTGTATTATAAGATCTTTTTTACAACTTTGACGGCGAAAGTGATAGGCGGAAAGTATGTAGCACGGCAAACATGTTGAAGGCAAGCATATATGCCAGCAAATAAGCTTGGCAGCGAGTACACAAGAGACAAAAGAGAGCGAGGCGAACGTGTTTGAGGCAAATTCTCCTAGAACCAACAATGGTCATAGTAAAAAATTTCTGCGATGTTGATCCTCAATTTTACTCCAAGTCACACAAGGACTTAAATTTATTACTCAGTGTCCTAAAACTGGAGTGGTGCGAATAAGTAAGGACTGACACACCTTGTTGCTACAAAATCATTTATAATTAGACTCATATCAACCTATCCTTTACTTTAATAACTATAGCAAAAATTATTCATATATCTGTCGTCATTCATTTAACCTATGCATTTAAGAAAATTGTTTTTCCACACTATAAAATTGCATAAACAAAATAGTTTTTAATGGAAATAACATATCAGATATAAGTACAACAGTATTTATCCTGTTATATTGATCATGATACTTATTTTATCGTTTGTAAACGACATACTATTCTCCACATCACTGGAAAAATGTGTTCTCAATTTGAGGAATGTTTGTTATACAAAGAATAATTAGATGTACAAATTGTTGATCCTGCTAACAAAAATAGTGAGCAAAATGTTAATACTTCTTTCTAAAATGATTACTCAATATATTTTTAACGACAATATATAAAACTCTAGTTTCCTAAATTTCATTTTAAATCTTTAAATTGTCTATAAAAGCAAGTTAAACTAAATCCTGTGGATAACACAGTGGACCAATTAAGGAAAGGAGAGGCGAGAATTTTTTGCATAAACCTAGTCATGAGGAATATCATAGCTTATATTTTAGATCATAAATATTTTATTTTTTATTTCAAAAAATATGTATTTCCAAGGATTTTTGTTCCATTTAGTATTTTTTAAATGATCCAATTTTGAAATATTGAAAATTATTTACTCATCGTGAATGGAACGCTTTATTGTTTCGATCCTAGTACCTAATTCCCAAAGAGGGAATCCACTCTACTCACTTATGAGATTTGGTATTTTTTTTGGGATGAATTCTCCTCCTATCGTCTCTCGTGGAATTGGGAATCCAAATTTGAACACCTCTTGAGATGGATGATCTTCCTTTTACTGGACATAACGTCATGAAATTGTCATTAAAGTTGAAAATATGATAATGTTGACTATTTGCTAGTACACAGAAACAATAAAAATGCTTTTAAATAAGTGTTATTAATCCTACCTTCAATTTGGCGATTGTTATAAGAGTAAAAAATTACTTTGAATAGTCCCGAATGCCTATAGTCCTAAATATTTCAGAATTTAGATGACTGAGAGAAAAAACTCAGATCCATTTTGGATTCTGCGCTTATAGATAATTTCGATTATTGTCTTCAATTCATTTGTAAAAATGAGTATTGCCCTGTGTAATTGAGGCCCCTTCTTCTAAAAGTAGAAGAAATATTTAAAAAAATGATTTATTACTTCAAGGTTCATCTGAAAGCTCATTAAAAAGTCATTATTGATTTATGATTATATAATCCAAGATATATATCAATAGATAATGGATAATGATTATGTTATACAATATATTTTATTATATCTTATTCGTGTTGAAGATCCTAGATATTCTTTTTTTAATATTTAGAGTTGTAAAATATATGATCTAAAACGCGAATAAGATTTATTTTTTGTATTGGAGAATATGGGCAGTGTTGTTTGTTTTCCAATGCTGCCATCCTTATTATTTAATTATTAAGAAAATGACATATAAGTATATAGTGCGTGACTTCATGAAATACCAAGTAATAATGATTACTCGTTTTATGGTTTTAAGTTTAAGTCTGTCTTGAACCAAGTGTAGAGTTGAAGATCGACGACAACGTTATTCTTTGCCCTGCTTTTTTTTAAGATGCGGAGTTGAATTTGAGTTTATTTTCTTAGTGTCATAGCTACTTGCATGTAATTTAATAAAATGATTAAAAAATCCATTATTATATCTACTGATTAATTAATTAACTTATTTTCTGTACTGGGCTAATATATATTTAGTATATATAAATTTAAGCAAATAACTAGAGATTAATTTTTTATTTAAATATTCTTCTTGTTTTTTTTTAGCTTCAAAATAGATAAAGTTAATGTTTTCCTACTTTTAAATCGTTTTTTTAATAATAATTTTGTATATTATATGCAAAATTATCAACCAAAACTATTGAACATAAGGCTCCTTCTTAAGGTAAAAGTATCAATTACTTTCATTGCCTTATTATATGAGATATTAAAATGTATTACAAACAAAAAAATGTGATTTATGTGGGGAATGAAAGGAAAATTATTATAAAAACAGAAACACTTTATAGGATATATATAGTTATTGACTAAAAATTAAATGTCTTCAATAAATGGAAGCCCCTATGTCATAGCTCAACTAACCTAAAACTTTAAAAGTAATTTTACTAATTAGGAAACATCAAAGATTTATTTTTATTTCTTTATATCATTAAATATAATATTTAATTGGTTAGAATTTGTTTTTATGTAATTTGATAAAAATAGTTAAAGTTATAATTAAAGGAGCCTTATTCGAGAAAATACGCTAAACATTGTTTATATTTTCTAAATAGTAGAGTAAGGCATTTCAAGGTGTTATTGGTGCAGGACTTGAAGTCTTCTTACTGTATAAGATGATTTTTAGAACAGTGTTTCGTTTGTCTTTCCGGAAAATCTGATTTCTTTTACCTCTCTATTTTTTCCTTGACTCTCAGTATGTATATAGTTGTAATTTAGATTGTAATGGCAGATACAACTGGCGTGATTACTCTGATCCTTAAATTAATCAAGAAAGATCTTAATTAAGACAAAATCCCTGTATTTGTAGAAATAACATTTTATATAATTGTTATTAAGGGTATTGTTTACGACAAGTCTTGGCTTCAATAAGCGGCCTAAATCAATCATATTCCAATGGATCAGCATAAGGACTTTATTGTTAATAAAGGTCATTATATCCCATATTTTAAAATTTGTGGCCAACGCAAGCATGTATTCAAATAAAGTTTATAAACGGTAAGTCTTCCTATTAACAAATCTGATCAACCAGATTACCAATTTTTCTAACACTTCCACGGCTCCTTTTGATTCTGTCTTTCTTCATATTATTGTAAAACGTAGATATAGGCACCCCAAATTACTTATCTCTGTTGGTATTGTGTAGACCTCTAGTAGTGCAAGGACTTGAATTGGTTTATCAAGTTTAAAATACATTTTCTCCTCACAATAATGATGTTTTATTTGTTTTTTTTATTTGGGATATATATATATATCAAGTTTATCGAACCGGAAATAGTTGAGCAATGACTTGTAACCCTTGTACTTAATTGATGCTCTAGTAATTCTTGAACAAATTACTCGGCGTCCCATATAACTATATTTTTATTTTATTCCAAGTAAATAAAATATTATATATTGAAATAATTAAATCTGCTTGTTTTTATTCAAATTCTAAATCACAAAAACTTAAACTAGTGTAAGGAAATATTGTATATGTCTTTTTAAGAAAAAAATATGTAAATAAAAGTTTGCAAAATATAAATGAAATTATAAAAATAAAACGTACTTCTATTGGTATTTTTGCAAACATACATTCTATTGGAGACGTTATATACTTTTTTGCACTTAACTCTAGTGTTATGTATTTAAATATATTTATAATATTATCCTTGCACTAATGATGATTTAAATGTAGAATGTTATAGTATTCTTTAAAAATTACATTCCTAGATAAATGTAGGTTGCTTACCAAAAAATATTTATCCACTTTGGTTCTATAGTTATCAAACCTACTTTTAAATAAAGCCATATTTACATATGTATATATCACAACTTCTTAATTATCTTCTAACTCTTATTATAATGATTTATAAAAATGCCCAGATTTTGAATTATCGCCAAATATAAATTAGTATATATTTTTATATAACTGACTTGTTATACTTGGACGAACATAAATTATTTTTATATATACCCTTGGTAAAAACTCTTAATGCACTATCATTAAATAAAAACTTTAATTCAACCAGGTGAGTCTTTGAAAACTTTAAAAATAATAACAATTAATGAGTAACTCTAATCATTTATTAGACATCTAATATTTTATCTATATACAAAATATTTTATGATGAATTGTTACTTTCTTTTGAAAAAATAAGCTACTAAATTTATCTATTGGTACATATCCTATCTAATAAGTTTCATAAGAAAGATAGAGTAAAAATAGGTCGAACACTCTATATAATAAATAAAAAAAAGGTTTTTATGATAATAATCTAGAAATATATAGATATATTCTATCCAGGTTAATCATTTATCATCATAGATATATATCATATATTTATTGGAGGTTTTCCTCCAAAGAAGCGGTCATTTACGGGGAAAATAGTATTCTGGATCACAAAGCATATGAAATATACTGGAAGTGAGTAATTTTTTTACACTTGACACATGAAACTTTTTGATGATATATATATTTTGACTGCTACTATCTACAAACACAAACGCTGAGTGTAAGAAGTCTTCACTATTTAGAGGTAAAACATAATCAGATGTGAGCTCTTGTTGACAGAGTTTTAAAGATCACTGATATTAAAGGGGTCGTACACACGACAGGCATGGACTACGATATGTAGCCTATGTTATATTCCAATGGTCTAGTATAATTAATTTATTAAATTGCCTTTGCTAAAAGTCAAGGTTGTTGCTTAAGATGGAATGGGTTTTGCTCAATATAAGGACAGATCATTATACTGTCATGTTCTTAGTAAGGAAGTTTGTTCTATCCTTATAAATTCAAAAAGGCAGACGAAATCACTTTTTTGTAGAAAGTCGAATTGAGTCCATAATTAAAACAGTGCTTCTTAAGATCACAAAATTTTATCAATCGGACTTTCTATCACTTCCATAATTCTGTTTGATGCCTCATCTTCATGATATATTGTAAATAGTAGACCTGACCATCTTCCTACAAAATATCTTTTGTTTTCTTGTATACGGCCAAAAAGTGTGGGGATTTGAATTCATTTATAATGTTGGAAATCCAATTTCTCCTTATAAGTAGTGTTGTTTTGGTCCTTATTAAGGTCTGACAACTACTTTCAATCTAGTTTAGTCTAGGTCTGGTCCAGTTCATCTTTTAACTTATAAAGTTCGGTCCTTCATGACGTCACGAAACTATATATATATTTTTAATCAGTTCTGGTACTGTCAGTTTAGACCGATCCCAAGGATGGGTAGGACTTAATGGGGATAAATAATGACTGATGCAACACTAATTATAAGGATGAATATTTTGGTTAAACTTTTGTTATTTATGTATCAATCAAAACAAAAAGGGATTTTTTTTTAAATCCTATACTTAATTCATGCCCTACAAAGATTAAAAAACTTGACGCATATCTTTTCAACTGGGGACAAATTGACAAACTTAGTTTGGTAAAGTTGCCCATTTTTGGCTTGCATTCCAGTACAATATTTTTTAAACTTTATTACTTATTCTTTTGAAATTTAACCATTGACAGCTCAAATCTAGTTTTAATAAAAGAGGCCATTGAGGAGTCAGTACTTTAAAAAAAGGGGTGTTATTCTAAATTAATATTTTTCATTTTATTGAGAACAAATATGTTTTCTACAAGAATACAAAAACTATATTAAAACCTGAAAAATAATTAAAAGTAGCGAAAACACAGATTCTGATATAATTAGACTATAATCAAACTACAATGACAGGATACGGTGGCTCTATTGTTTGGAAAAACAAATAAATTAGTGAATTACATTAATAAAGGAAACTGTGAAAGAGACAACCCAAAAGAAAATCCTTTATTTTCCAGTCGTGAGTTCGGTGTCAATATTAAGTTTTTGGTTGTGCTTGCATTTAAAATAAAAATACGTAGATTTCTTTATTTATTCAAGGTAGAATTGCCACAGGGGTGGTGAAGAATATATATATTAGAGCATAATTCATTCTAGACCTCCTTGTACAACCGAAAATGAATTAAAAGTTTGTAGTTTTAATAATCAATTTAGTTTTTGTTGTTTAAAATTTTTCGTATTTGTCAACAAAGTTTTGCACACATCAAACTGTTTTTATGGTTATATATGAATGCTCACTACATATTCGTTTAGATGTAAGACACGTCTATGTGCTGTTGGTTGAAAATTTGTTTTGCAGTTAATAAAGTTGTAAATTTTTAATGTTGTTAAGTTGATTTTTTTGTGAATATTTTTCTAATATCTTGGAATAAAAATGGAATTAAATGAAAGTTTACATATGTACTTATTTTTCTATTTTCTTAAAATCGAATGATTAATAGTTTGATGCTTTACTTTTTTCATAAAGTTCTTGTATTAATTCAAGAAAAAAAAGGAAACAACTAGTTTTTTCTTTTAGTAATAAATACGAGTAAGTTGTTAAAAGTTTGAAAAACAGAAAGAAATCATCAAAGTTGTTTGAACATTTTTTCTCCTACTTAATATTGTGTTTTTATTTATTTGTTAAAAAAAAAGTTAGCTGTAGTTTTGTAGGGCCTTTTACTTTTTCAAATGAGATATTACATTAATGAAAATCGATATTAAAAAAAAAAGTTTATTAAAGCACTATGTCACTTTCAATATTATAAATTATATCTTTTTGGCAATATTTCAATAAATAAAATGAATTATTCATATCAGAACCTCATTTAAAATCAACAAGGATAAAGTCAAAAAATAAATAAATGACGACTAATTGAATAAATTATAATATGTCTATCACTTTGATACTAAATTGCTTTTCTTACAGGGGGACAAAACACAATTCATCGAGAGGAAATTCAGAGAATTTCTTTTAGTTGTTGATCCACAAGAGGATGACGGATCCTCCATTTTTGACTCACATCGACCTCCATCCATGGATGCATCCGGAAGAGGTGGGAGCTTTCAACTTTTGGGAGATGTTCTTACTCGTTTTTCAGATCATTGTACGAACACTGTCACACAAACATCATCTGTTGTCAAGTCAGAGATTCAGGTTCTCTGGATGGCTCCACCTTCTGGAAGTGGTTGTGTGAATTTTAAGACTACTGTTGTCGAAGAGAGGTGAGATAAAAAAATTTATGTTATTTTTTTTTGTCTATGTATTCATGGTACAACAACAAAAAATCGATCACTGTAACAGAAAAAAAAATAGAATCAAAATTGTCTTGACTTTTTTTTTCTGTAAAATAATAACTTTTGACATAAAATATTTAAAATAATTACCTTAGTTTGTAGAGTTTATTTGCCAAGCTACAACTTGTGCAAATAGATTATTACAGGTAATTACGCGTAAAAAGGCGTTGTCAGATTCTTCTACTCTTCAACATGTCGTTTTCGAAAAATATCACTAAAATGTTTATTTTATTAATGTTAGCTTTATTTTGTTTATTCACCTCATTTTCAGTGGTTACTAACATTCAAAATAAATCTGTCAAAATTTCCTCATAATTTGTTCTTTTTGTTGTGTGCCATAGTGCTGAGTGTGATACTACTTATGTTATTTCGAAAACAATGGATAAAAAAAATATTGTTTTAATTTTACAATGGTTCTTGACGGGAAAAAATACCTTTCAATCATAACTTAAAAAATAAAACGAATAAATAATAATAATACAAAATAATAATAGTTTTAAAAAAACAATTTTGAAAGAAAAAAAATTTGTGGTGAGCCATGGACTTGTCACCCCAAATGTTATATCATTGTTAATTGAATTAAAATATGCAATGGTACATTTTAAATATACTTTTTGGACCAGATCTTCCATATTATCCTTCGACAAATAGTCATCGAATGGGTATCGAAATGGGTTTTAAATATATTATTAATTAATGAAAAATTAATTAAATAAATTAACTGTATTTATTTGGGATTATTTCCAAAAAAAAAAAAAAATAATAATAATAATGTTTCGTGTATAGCGTGGATCGCTTACCTCTTTTCTGTCATTTTATATAATGAGTTTAATATATTTACTGAAAAAATTTACCATAAAATAAGATTCTGATAAGTTCAAAATTTATAGCTTTATTTTGTAACATTAAATAATTTAATGTCATTTTTTATATAATTAAGGTCCATGAGGCACTATTTTCGAAAACTCTAGTCCAAATAAATGTTAAATTTATACATTTTTCATTTTAATTCATGGAAAAAATTATACGAACATAATAAAACAAATATGTTTTATTGAACAGGTGTAAGGGTATGACTAGGATTCTCATTTTCCGGAACATTGTCGTTGAGTAAAATACCAAAAAGTAACGAATCTCGTAGGTAAATTATAAATACTGTGAAATTGTAGAATATATTTTTCTACTTTATGAATGAAAAATACTTTTTAACAATTCTTACCATATTTTTTCCATCCTTATTCTCATCAATATCATTCAAAGTTCGCAGATGGTTTTTTAGAACACACGGATTCCACTTTATTGAACTATTTACTCCAATCCAAATTACAAAAAGCAAAAATTATGTCATATGGGTTCAACCATAAGTTATATATAATTAAATAAAGCTTTTTTAAGAAATAATTAAATAACAGGAAAATGGTTTTTCAGAAGAAAAACATCCTTATATACTATAGTATCAGGCTGAGTTAAATATTAATATATAATAGATGAAAGAACATTATTTAGTATCAACTTTTTTTTATTATAAAAAACAGCCAAAAATTGTGTGTGTTAACATTGATTATCATATCTAAAGCAAAATTATTAACTGCGACTAGATAACACGCATACAAGTTTCGACTTGTCGTACTTCGGTTTTTCATTAGCGGAATAGAAAATTACATGTCATTTTGTAAACCTTTAGGTTGTATATTATTTTAAAATTTAAACATTGACTAAGAAGTTATAAATATCAAATTTTTTATAAATGTTTAACATTAATTTCATTTCTTGACAATGAATAAGCTATTGTAATTTAACTGACACTGAAATACAAGTGGTTCTGTTGTTAAATATGAAACACTTTGGCAGCACTGCTGTGAAAGATTGATTCAATGATTTTAAAAATATTTACCATAGTAAATGAAAATATTTTAGCCAAAGAATATAGTTTATTACTTTTTTTTGTGAATCAATTTAACATTTTAAAATGATTAAAAAACCATTTTTCTAATCGTTTTAAGCGGCTTATGGTCGATGGACAAAGGTCGGTTGAGTCTTACTTTGTGTGAAGAAAAAGTGGCTGAGCATTCGGATTTGGATGACATCAATGAGCCTTGTTGTGCCTGCGAGGAAGCAAAATATGAAGTAACATTTGAGGGGCTTTGGTCTGAGAAAACACATCCTAAAAACTTCCCATCAAGTCGTTGGCTCCTACATTTTTCAGATATCATTGGAGCATCTCACAGTGCAGACTATAGGTAAGGACATTAGTTGCTTTAAATACTGAATCTATTTAGTACGTTCAGAGAAAGAACAAAACCAAATTTTTTAATGTTTAATCCTTAGTTACTTTCTCTTTAAATCCTAAAGTGTGTACTTTCCAAGGATTTACCAACACCCCAACTCAAAAAGTCTTATTTTATGACCATTTTTAAAGGATTTGTTCTTACAAGGCAATTTTTGTGTATCGTTGCAAGCTTTAAGTATTTTTCAACATTGGTGCATCAGCTTAAAAATGATTTAGAAGAAAAGTTAAGAATGTGATAATTTTTTTTTACTTTATATATACAAACAGGTTAATAATTCCCAGGCATAATTGAGTCAATTACGGGCTTTGTATTCAAATTTGTGAGTTAGATTAAAATAACCAAAAATTGTAGCCATAGTTAAAAACTTTTATTTGATTTAAGAGACTGATATTGGGCCTGATATGGTCTTTTAAATTAAATTTTTCACTTATCATTCTTTTATTGTGCCGATCAATTTTGACTACTTTAAATGCAATTTGCGGTACCTTCAAAGGATTAATAATAACAATTTGTAAATAGAAATTGAAGATAACGTGTCCAAAAATACAAATGTAATCCAGACTCAATTTTGAGAAAAAATTTCTTTTTTGAAGAGAGGCAACATTTAAAATTCCTTGTTTCATTTTTTTTTTTTCAAATTGTAATACTGAGCAAATATGAACAGGATTTTTTAATTAATCCAGAATTTAATATTTTTGAGTCTTATTGTAAAAGAAATACCTAATTTTAAGCTAAAGAATTTCTCCTAAACTTTTTTATCTTCAAAAACTAGCAAAAACTTGATTAACCAATGACAAATTCGTGAATAAAAAATAAATTCCTAATGTAATACGAGGTTTTGTGGTCATGACTTCCTTTGTTGATATTATTCATCTTTTCCTCCTTTTTCCAAGTTTTAAGATACAAAGCTAATTATAATAAATATCTACATTCTGGTTTCACAAAACCTATCACAGAATGAGCCAAAATAATGAATAATTGAAAATAACTTCTAGAATAATCCATAAAAAACCAGTAACAATAATAATATATAATATTGAAAATAATTTAGGAGTTTTGAAGGTAATCCAAATAATTTAGGACAAGAAAGACAAAAGGTTTTATGGAGAAAAACACAAAATTTATTGAAGAACTTTCATTTATTAAAAAGTGCAAAGTACAACTGTTAGAAATATTTACTCTAAATATCCTTTTTTCTCCTTGGCGACGTTCTTAAAGAATTTAATAGTTGACAGCACTGTTTCTGCAGGGACTTAATTATTGCTGACCGTATTTAACCCTCTCTTTCTTGACTTCAGATGAAGACTTCCATCTTCTTAAAGTGATAAATAAAGTTTGCAGACACTTGATTTAATCCCAATAGTTTGTTGTTGTTTTTTTTAAGAATTTCGTGCTCATTCAAGCCTTTACTGAAGAGAAAAAGAAATATTTCGTGAAAACTCTTACATTGTCATGATCAAATTATTGATCCTAAATAGTATGAACAAAACTATTGATGGGTCAATCAAAGCCAACCATTAAATTTGGAAGTAACTTAACAGCAAACTACGTCAAGTTTGTATGCTGCTTGTACTCTATAGATATGCCATTCAATGTCCTATCTATATTTAAAGTGTGATGATGTTACAATAAGCCAATCAAAGGGCCTCAGTCCTATTTCAAAGTCAATCCAGATCTCTTCTTCTACCATCTTAAGGATAATTTTGGATCATTCGTAGAATATATGGAAGAAGGTTTCCAACTTTTTATGTGAAAAACAATATTTCTCTCTTACATGCTACTGGTATCTTAAATATTTTAGTTAATGAACGACACAACGCTATAATATCAAATTAAAAAGTTCCAGTCAAAAGCTGGAAGACCTGTATGATTAATTTCAGCGGTAAAACTGTTTGGTTATTTTTGGGTAACATACGTACATATACGTATATTTTTGTACAACATGTTGTCCTTAGTCAATTCATATTTTCTACTAATTTCATGCTTGTCTAACTGTTACGATGTCCATAAAATATCAATCATATTTTATCAAGATATTGGAATATATACTTTTAAATTTGTATATTGTACAACAAATAAAATTGTTTCTTTTACCATTAATGATATTGATTTGCAATAATGTTAGAATATTTTAATTCTTTAATGATGATGGAAGGACGTTTCAAGGTATGTAAACAAATGAATTTTGTTGACGTATGGAAACCAATAATACAACGTATGCCTAATGTAAGTGTATCCTCTCTAATATTCAATAAGAGAATTTGTTGTGTCCTTCTGCCTTGCTAAAGAAGCTCTCGCTGCTCTGAATAAGCCTCCTGACCTTACAGATAAGCTCATTAGAGCCATTCTTAACCTAGCAAACAGAGTGATGGGCACAGAGAAGATCTGTAATCCATTACGTTTTTGCTTTCATTGCTGTATTTTGTTGATGTATTGCAACCAATAAAACAACTTATGAAAGCTGATACATTTTGGAACAATTGATTAACAATAATTTACATCGATTATAATTAATAGTTTGTTTATATAGCTCATATTAGAGAAGTACAATCTGTTTAAGCACACTGTAATATATATACAAAATGTGTATAAACACTGAACATAACTGTAAAGAAGAACTAAACAAACTTAAGTCATAAAATGTTAAAAATACTCGTACATAGTATATAATGCCCCGAATTATGTAAGCAAAAAAAAAAAAATCAAAATTGGGGCTTCTATGACCTCAGGAAAGTCACCCTCATTTAACAATGGGATCTACGAGGGTGGACCTAACAAACATGTTAATATTATAAATTTTTCTTCTGATTTTTTATGTTTCCTCATAGTCTCCTTGTAATTCTACACACTTCTCCCATATCTGTAATCCATCCAAATAGTACTCGTCGTTTTTCTCTGCAAAATAATTTTTCAGGAACACTTCTTGTTTTTGCTCAATTACTCCGAGTTGAATTGACTTGTATAAGTCAAATTTTAACACAACAACTCTCCTATTGTTAGAATCTACTTAAAGGTTACCCTTTCAAAAATAAATATGTAATGACAGTTCGATTTTGTCCATCTTCCCACTAACACTTACATCAATGCGCACAAACAACTGTTACACAACAATTGCGCGTCCAAAATAAGTCAAACTTTATTTAGTAACAGTCAATAGATGTTAGATAGATTTTGACTAAAGAAACTATAAGGGAAAGTGGCGTCATGTATATCAATAAACAATATTATTTCTTATCTTTATTTCTGATACCCCTAAAATTTTATATATGCGCTATTTCCATCTATTGTGCAGTTCCTTGTTATGGTGTATTTTGACTAAGATTAATCTATTTTAATTTTATAAAAGTCAACGTTTTGGTAAGGGTTATGTATTTTTCTTTAGAAGCAGCCAGAAACATAAACTATTAATTAAACCCACAGTTCAGAATATTTGAATCCTAGTTATAATTTAAAAAATTAAAATTATTAAAAACCAAAATACATACCCCTAATCATCTACAATGTGCATTTATATTCATATTTTTTGATCGAGGTTACGTGAATCCTGACCATAATTCATGCAGAAATCACTCATCCCTATAACATTTATATCAATTCCATTTATAATTTGGACTTTGTGATACGGTCTATACGGATAAGTATATAAACTAGACACTTCAAGCTAACGCCTGATTGCTTCATTACTACTGAGTTACTTGGCATTGGAAAACAAGTGGAACATTATTCTAGACTGGTAAATATAATGTATTTCTCTTTTCTCAATATTTTGCTCTGCAATGCATATTCTATTCTGCAATTATGTATCAATTACTATTCGGAGCAGATAAGTGATTATGTGTTTTACAAAATATATAATAAACCTCTTAACTTCCGTAGACATACCGGTAGTTGCATAAATATGCGGACTAATTTGTAAAACACATATATCTCGAGGTTCCGGGACCAGAAATAAAACATTTCAGCACAAGTAACTCGTTAAATCTTTTGGCTTTGTTTTTGTTTGTCTTACTCGCATCAAACAAAGACGTTTTCGATGAATGACGAGGCCAAACGTCATATGGTTGCCACTCTCCTCCGCGCCGGTAGGTCTGTCTACTTGGAGATTTTGAAGGACAAGGTCCTTTCATAGGCCCTCAAGATCTCTAATGGGGCCCTTTATCTTCCAGTAGGATGGGGCACCTACCCATACCTCTGGAATGACTCAGGATTGGCTCGCTGCCAACATGCCATTTTGGAACAAAAACATTTGGCCTCCTCAATCACCTGATTTGAATCCCCTTGACTACAGTATGTGGTGGCAAATTGAGAAGAAGGCCTGTGCCACCTGCCACCCGAATTGGGACTCATTGAAGGCCAGCGTCAATGAGCAATGGGCAGCCATGGAAGACCATTACATCATCAATGTGTGCAAGACCTTCTGCGGGCGCTTGGAGTGTGTCATAGCAGCTGAAGGCGGTTATATTCAGTAATTATATATTACATTTTATACCAGAATACATTTTCTATTATATAATTCTCAAAAAAAATACGTCATACCAATTTTATTACACATTTAATTATTTGCCACAAATAGTCCGCGTATTTATGCAACTACCAGTATGTTGCAAAATCTGAATGACATTGAAATTCCCAAAATTATTGAGTCGGGGAATCCTTCTCTAAGCAGCCAATTTCTTGTCACCATATTGGAATATTACTCTTGCAAAGATCTAGTATATCAAAACGAATAAATCAATTTTCAAGTGTTTACTATACTAGATAATTATAAGTTGTTTTACTAAAAATAATAGTTAAAATATAACAATACGATTGTTTAAGTATTGATTGAAAAAATAATCAATGATATTCTTCAAAATTGACATTACCTACGTATGAGTTCTCCGTTATAATATTCTTTTATTTTATTGATTAATTTGCTTTTATTTTGGACATGCAAATGCTATTTTGTTATTGTAATTGTTGTCAGGCGAGTAGAAATTTCAAAATCCTTCCAATTATTAGTTGTAGAACTATTACTCGTCTGCAATACAAACTATTGCAAGCAATATATAATTGGGAAATCTTTAGAAAATTTGATTTCCCCAGTATTATTCAAATTTTTACTATAGTATATATCTCTTTCTCGAGAGATAAGTAAAAATCACAAGGCAACAGAGACATATTCAATGCATCATCTTCTGTTCTGTAAACAAGATAAACTCTATATCAACATAAATAACAAATTAAGATCTAATTGTAAGTTTATTTTTTTCACATGAGCGTTTCATGTTAAGAAAATTTATATAAGGATTGTTTTTATTTATTATAAAACTATACTTAATATTAAGATAATGCTGTATATCCCCTACACAAAGAAAATTGAAAAATATTCAGAAATGATTAGATGCAGTTGTTCAAACTTATAATAGTAATGGTTGTCTACCGTAATATATTAATAAATGTTCACCTATTTTTTTGCTTACTTCTGTCAAGTTATACAAGTTGGGAGCGACACACCTTCATATTATATAGTACCTTGCTTCTTAGTCTCTTTAGATGTGAATAGCTTTTATTTACGAGTGCTGTCATCTTCACGTTGAGGTTGGAAACTTTCAAACTACCCTCGTATATAATAAAATGAGGAAAACAATTTCTGTTTTTTTTTTTATATTGTTAATGATTCTTTTTATATTATATATTTCTTTTCTAATCTGGTTAGGACAGCTCTCTTATATGTTTTAAGCATAGTTTTATATTTATTATTTTTGTTTTCTTTTCTTTTACTACGGTAATTTGTTATTTTTTTTATGTATGTATATGTAGCAAAGCAATTATTAAGTACTTTGTAAATGTTTTTTTTCCTTATTTGTAATAGTATATCTAACTAAATGTATTAATATTATTATGTTCTTTATAATAAATTATATCTCTTAGAATGAGTAACAATATAACTAAATTTAAATATAACACTAATTGAATAAACATAACAGATAAATTAGAAGATATATTATATTTCAAGAAATGTACTTTTAACTAATGATTAGTTATTCACTGATCGTTAACTTATACAAACCTTGGTACTTATATTTTTATACTCATGCTAATAATAGTAGCCAGTGCATACTATTGAAAAAAATATTTACTGAAATAATGGATTTATTAATTTTCTTGAGAAAAAAATAGTTATATAAAAGTTTAACATATTTCTATTTAATTATTATTTACAAAGTTTGAGAAACAAAGACTGTACGAAACAAAATGTGTAAAAGGAAAAAGTGACGAAACTTTAAAAACAATAAATTCCTAATATAATACGAGGTTTTGTGGTCATAACTTCCTTTGTTGATATTATTATATCCAATATCCAAATTAAAAGTAGGATTAATAAAACTTATGTAAAAGTGTTTTTTTTATTATATAGGGTTTTACTGATTCTGTATCTTGTATTGAACTCGATATATATACATTTTTAGGCTGAAAATGATGTAAAACGACCCTTCAGACCCTTTTAACTTATTCATAATACATGAGAAATATCATAGCTTATATTAGAGAAAAATATTCAATGTATAAACTGTGTGCATAGCGGTTGCTGCGTAAGCTCACAATTGATCAAAAGCAGAACGTGTTAATTAGTCAAAACAATTTTTGGTGAAATTCTACTTCAATAAAATCAAATTTTGCAAACGATATTTACCTATGGATAAAACGTAGCACCAACATGTCACTCAATAGTATAAATCGACACTTAGTCGAGTGGACTGCACACCGTGAACTCAATCCAAAGTGTGGAAGGACACAGCAGTCGGCTTGTAAAGATATGACATCAGTACTCTGGGGTGCAGATTTTATCATCTTCATTGGTTATCTAAAAAAGGCCTTACTATCAACAACAATGTTTACACAGCATTGTTGAAGGGATATAATCACGAAGGAAAGGGACAAAAATGTTGTTGCATTAAAACAAAGCACTCTGTCACAAATTACTGAAAACGATACCAAAATTATATGCTCTAGTGCATATACATAAGATTTGGTCACCAGTGACTTTTTATTGTTTGCAGATCCGTAAAGAAAGCTTGCAGAATGAAAATTCAGAGGTAATGAAGAGATAATTGCATAAAACTGAGCACAATTTTGATAATAAAAAGAAGTCGTATTATAAAAATGGCATGAAAAAATTATATTAGCTTTACATTAAATTAATCAATCAAATTTTAAAAAATAAATGTGTTTTATTTTATAAGACTACGAATTTTTCAACTGATCTACTGTGTAAGTATTATAAATTTTAATTTATTACTAATATTGTATGTTAAATAAAATATGACATCGATAAAACTAAGGAAATTTGTACAATATATCGTTAAATATAATTTGTTGACCCTAACAGATGGAGGAGTTGAGCATTATACATTTCAAATTATCTAAATGTGAATCACTTCTTTACATCTAGAGCCAAACTACTGAACCCGTGCAACAACGGGGAGAACTTGTGATTTGTATATTTATAAAATTATAATGCAATTAAACCATGAATTATGGGATATTAATAAAAGAAACCATGGAACGACTTTAATATTGGAATAAAACTGATTTGTTTACCTTTCTAGTAAAAAACTTAAAGAATTTTGAAATAGAAGAAACCGAGTACAAAATATCATAGAGTTATCATTATATGAAATCGTATTATTTAAAAAGATTGAACATTAGAAAATCACGAGTCTAAGAGCATACAACAGTTGATATATCCCAGGTCGCTCACTTGATTACCATCACGCAACTTGTCATCCAAAAAGAAACAAAACACAAAATTGGCCCAAAACCAATGTGTGGTTAGCCAAATAAGTCAATCACAGTTTTTAATTTGAATTACATTATATCCATTTATATACCTATACAGGTGTGCGCGTCTAAAACTGAACACTCCTTTAAATTTTACACCATGGACATATTTGTGATTTTATTGAGTTGAAACCGGTTTATACTTCGAGGCAAGGCTCTTGCCTAGTTATAAACAAAACTCCGCGCGGGGAAAAACTCCCACTGAAATTGCCAAGGTTCTGAACTGCAGCCGCACCACCGTTTATAGCCTGGTAGCCAAAGGGACTCCTGAGGCGACCACAATATCTAAGTCAAGGCCTCGAAGGTCGGAAAAAATGGTTGCTGCCGTGAAAAAGTCTGTCGAGGACAAGAGAGGCAAAGGGAGTTCAACGTCAGCAGAAGGACCATGGGACGGCTTGTTCTACATTTTCTACTTAAGGTCTACAAGAGAACCCCTTGTCAATCCCTCAGCCCTGTAGACAAGGAAAAACGCCTCGCAAGGTCGAAGATTCTTCTCAACAAGCTTAAGAAAAAGGCCTCACTCACCTGATTGTTCGCCGCTGGAATTGGTGTCCTGAATAATGAATTTTCTTTTTCTTGGCAGTTGTTATTATTATTTAAATCCTGAGTAGTTAAATTCTTCTCCTAAAGGGATTCAATTATATTCAAAACTTGATTGAATATTTGTGTGTGGTCATGAAACAAAGAACGTAACGCTGTAGATTGCTGCAGAGTTATTTTTTTGCAAGTCCTTGTCGGAATCAGAGTGGAATTGAGTATCGACATAGAAGTAATTCTTGCCCATGGCCTTCTTTATTTCCTACTTCTCCTCCTCCCTTGCCATGACTGATTGTATCTGATCTCCTCAAAAGTATTGCTCAAATGTTCAGGTTACCATATTGATTTTTGGTTCCTTTATGGCTTGTTTTACCCACTCACAACCTCGACTATCAAAAGTGAAATACAACATATTCTTTATGTCTCATGTTGACAACTGTTAATTGTTATTTAGAGAATATTCAGTTTATACAATAATAAATGTTTTGATGTTATAGAATTTTGATGAAGTAAGATTTTAATTATATAAGCATCCTATAATATAAGAAATAATTTATGTATTTGCTTATACAAAAAGAGATACTGACTTACTAATTGATAAAATACATCTTGGTTAACGAAAATCAAGTGGTATAGTGTTTTCGAATTAGTTTGTTGATACCTCTCAATTACAGGTGAATCAATATCAAGCGAAATATTTTTTTTCGACAGCTGGCGATATTGTGACAGCTAATCGGTCTTGTTTATTACCGGAAAATGTAGACAGGCTCATTTTTTTGGGGAGAAGGGGAAATAGAAATTTATGAATAATAGTATTATATAACCCTTGTATAAATTATATCATGCTTTATTTTTTTAAAGAAGTTTAGTTTATTTGTTCAGAAAATAAATTATGAAACAATAAAATATCAAAACAAAACTTGAAAAACTTCATTAATTTTATAAATTAAACATTTTATATACAAAATACTGTACTAAACTGCGTTCCATGAAGGATGTACCACAGTTTGTACCGCACAATGTGTTTAACGTCCCAGCACTTGTACATATATATATATATGGCCGCACTGGGCTGCAAATGGAGGAACATTTAAAGGTATTCTATCCTCTTGCATTAGCAAGTAGATTTAACATCGGTGTGTAATATGCCTCCCATGTGTTGCTAAGAAAATAAATAAAATATATTATACTTAAGAAATAATTACAGTCCACTGGTATTAAATATTCAACGTTCTGACCAAACGATAAAGAGGGGAGTAGAGAAGTCGAAGATGCACTAAGAACCTTCTTTGAGTTCATAGTTAGTAATCAAAACAAAACTTTTTTTTTCAAATTTAAATATAATTATTAAGTTGATTGTCAATTGTCAATTGATTTATAAAAATAAGAAAAACAGCTCTTGATAAACCCCAACAGGAACTAAAAAAATGTCATGAAATAAAATAAATTCTTTTATCTATAACAGAAGATGAAGCATGTTGTAATCTAAGTATGTTCAAAATGGCATTTGTTACTATAAAATGTCTTATTTTGTTTTTAAGTAAGACTTTATTAATTCATAAACAATTTGTTCTCAAAAGTCTAATTTTTTTTCCAGACTACTATTTTAGAGTATTCATTCACAAGTATATGGTATAATAGAAAATTTTTCACAAATATTATAGAATCATTTTGAATAACTACGACGAGTAAATAAAATTTATTTTATTTGAATATCCATTTAATATTCAAATGGATAATTACCCCCATCAAAGTACTGTTGTTATAATTTGAAAGAAGTAACAGAGTATTGGGACCATAAAAATACGGCTTTAGGGAAAATTTTATTTATTATGTCACAAATTGTATTTTTACAATATTTGTGAGGTAAATGAATTTGTTAAGTAATTGTCAAACTTTTTAACATTTTAATCATTTTATGAGTTTAACTCAATTTTTCATACTTTAAGTAAGCTCATTTGCTCATGGGATTCTTATTTAACGTCCTTTATTTTTTTAATTTAATAGTTTTAAAATAAAAAATAATTTTTTTCTTCGTAAAATTATTAGTTGTAAGAGTAATAAGTATACCATATACAAAAAGGAATCAAAAAAGGACCTGCATCTATGTACAAAATGCATATTTTTATCAAAACAATAGATGAGTTTATTTTTTTCAATTAACATTCAATTTGAAAAAATATTTATAAAGAAAATCCTTTTTTAAATTCATAATCCTTTTGTCCTTATAATACTATTTGATTAAAGACGGACATTAAACATATGTTGTGTATCAAGACAAAACCAAGCGGAGATTTTTGCATTTTTTCTATTTTTTCCGGACCCAAAAAGGGGATTAGAAGTGTTCAGGTTCTCCAACTCTGGCATACATTGCATTAAAGAAAAATTGTTTTTATTAAATTAGCAAAGCCATTTGCCACAGCCTTGCTGTGAAACACCTTTCCACTCTAGTTCAGAGAAAAATAAAGAGATGCAACCTTGAAAGAGACATGGAAAGAGTAGTCCCATTAGTAATTTTGAAAAACCCCTTCTGCTATTCTCACCAGAAGTGGATTAGGTACAGGAATGCAACATACTCAGTCCTCATCAATAAATGGAGAGCGAGTCCAGAAGATAGAAAGTGTTCATACTGTTAAAAGGAGACGAAGACATCATCTCATATTTTCTACTTTTGCCAAATGGTTCGACCCATGTTGGGGATGGTGCAACTCCGGAATGAGACTCACCCTGATGGATAGGCTTATCGTCATGTCTGCATCATATGAGGGAGTGTATCAAAATATATACAATTTGTTTCTCAGGTACAGGAAGTACTCTACGCGGCGAAGCATACGAATTGAATTATTCCACTGGGAATCCAAAGCTATATGGGCATCTTAATTAATATTATGGACTCCTTCTCAGATTGAGTCACACCACCAGCGACATAATATATTTTTTAAATCACTTTTTGACAAATACCGTCCATCCAAGGGCAGGAGTGTTGTTTGTTTCGTCTTCTTCTCTATTTTGAATGTTTAATCATCTATGAAGGGGAGGGGGATAATTTTTTTATATCATTACTTTTTATTATGCATTTCTATTGGGAAACACATATTCAATGATTATAAATAAGGTGTCCTGTTTTTCATTTTTTTTAAATAATTTATCTCTGTTATTTTGTAGCTGTTATTCATATAAAATGGAATCTTGTCCTAAGTATGGTTGGTTAATTTATAATAAAATAATTTGTTTTTGTATTCACATAAACAATATTCACCAAAAATCAAGGAAATATTTTTTTCAATATCATACAGCACAATAGTCCATATTTTGGTGAATAATGGGCTTTATATTCATTTTTTTTAATGGATTGAGATTCATAAGCATGAATAGTGTTTAGAATACTATCTAGTTTAAAACCTATTTAAGTGGCTCCAATGCGGGCTTTTAAATATAATTATAAGGAACATACCTTTTTTTTCATATTCAGATTTTATTCCAAACATTCAAAGTTATCATATTTTGTATGTCATGCAAAAATCTATGCTATGTTTATAGTTGTTAACACTTTCGACTAAAGTATTTTCTGTTAAGGTAATTTTTTGCATCAACACGTTAAAATCATATTTTGCCAAAAAAATAGTTAAAATAATGGATTAAAAAATATACAACAAGTAATTTTAAAGCAAATTTGTTATTCCTTAAGTGTTTGTAAAAGTTTTTTAATATTTAACACGCACCTATTAAGCTCGTAGTTAGTTTCCTTAATGAAGAAAATGAGTTGTATTGATCTTTCCGAATCATTGCGTGATCATATCTTTTTATTATTAGAAGTTAGAATGTAATTTATAAATTCTTTATAATGAGTCCCTGAAGCTTTATTTTAGAAAATAATATGTATAACTATACAAAAAATTTTATACTATTTTTTCTTTGACAGTAATTGGGAATTTTTGCAATATTTGAGTTCGATTTTTGGACCCCCCGAAAGATTAATCAGGATAATTTAAAAATAAAAATGGAAGATAATTAGTTGAAGAAAACAAATTCTGACTCAATTTTGATGAATTCTTATTTTCATCTTCTTCAAATTTAAGAATAAGAAAAGAGGTAATTTGTAATTGGTACATCCACTCCGCTTGTTTTTAACTCACTGTATTATGTTTTTTTTAAACGAATATATATACGGATGTATTTTTTAGCCGGCCCGATTTTTTGAAATTGGTAATCTCAAGAATGAATTTTCTTTTCCTTACCAGTTGTCATGATTATTTAATTCCTGAGTAGTCAACATCCTTTTCTAAATAAATTTGATTAAACTCAAAACTATTTCAACATTTGTGTGTGCTCATAAAGTACAGAACGTAACGCTGTAGATTGGCTGCATAGTTATCTTTTCCAAGTCCTTGTTGGAATCAGAGTGGAATTGAGGATCGATCTCAAAATAATTTTTGCCTATATTCCTGTTTTATTTAAAAGACCGAGCATAACCTTTAGGATTTGTTGCAGAGTTTTACTTATAAAGCCTTGTTGGACTCAGAGTAGAAATGGGGATCGGCATAAGAGTAATTCCAGCAAATTTCCTTATTTATTTCCTTCTCTCCTTCGTCCCTTGTCAATGCTGATTATAGCTGCCCTAATGAAATGGCATGAACATTGTGCTTTCTCTCCTCCAAAACCTCCACAACATTTTTCAAAGTGTTAGGGTTACTATGTTGATTTTCGATTGTTTTCTATTTTTTATACGCCCCTTCTACACTGGATTTTCATCATTATTTATATAATACGTGAAGTATGAAATGTCTAAGTGTTTGCTCGCTTTATTTGGACAATGAAATTAAATAATTAGAATTATCCAATTTTGATGGTTCCAAACGGTTTTCTGGCTAATTTTCAGTTCGTGAAAATAAAAAAAGTGCTCACATGTCGGTTTAAATCGACGATTTCCATTATTTTATCGACATTTTGATGTCCATATAAGCAAAACAGAATCTTCGAAATCAAGGCTTTGCTGTTTGCATTCGATACTGTATTGGGTCCATAAACGTCATGAATTCTTATGGCCGCCTACGCCACCTATTCACCTTGGTCGTAGTGATACTGAAGAATGTAACGAATTTTCTCTTTTTTACATCTTTACCAAACGCAAAACTGTAAATAAACTTTTTTTAAGTGTACACTTAATCTTTAAGCAAATTTTATGTTTTTTTTCGATGAAAGGTAAGAATCCTGAGATATAGCTTATTTAAGACATCTAGCGAAAAACAATTAGAACTTTTTACTTAACCTAATATATTGGAAAACAAAGGTCTATTTATCATATTACATTCAATTACATCACATCCATCTGTGTACAAAAATGTATACCATACATACAAGTTTAATTAAAAAAATCAAATTTTTTTATCGACTTATGGACGTTTTATATTTCAAAGAAGCCTAAATATCAAGCATCCCTTTTTAAAATGAGAAAAATTGGGTGCTATAAATAAAAATAGGGTTCCAGTGTTTCAAAGTTCCATACTCGTACATAAAATAATCATTAAAAAAATATACAATAAAATTTGTTAACACAAAATGCATTTGGCAATGCTTATTCAACAAATCATAAATAAAACGATTGAGGAATGAATGTTATAACTAAAAATAATACATATGAAGGAGAAGGTTCCCGTACAAACATTTCGTTGGCACATCAAGAACTATATGCAAGTACAGAGTAGAACATTGTTAGTTATACGAGAACCCTTTTACATAGCGTTTTAAAGCTATACGCAAGCGTTATTTAACCAACAGTGGTCTCTTAATTGTATTTATATTTTATAATTGTTAAAAAACCAAAACATATATAATGAAGAAAAGTAATTTTTTTTGTGGCAGCTTGGCATTTTAAGAGAGATGTCTCTTTGAATTTAAAACCCAAGTAGAATAAGACTTCTGTTAAAGAAAGGAAGCAGGTTAGGGATACCTTTAATAATATATCCAAGATATGTTGCCATGATATATTTATTTATCTATGTGTTTGCACTCAATTGTTAGCATATAGTTATTATATATATATTTTTTTAATTTAGCATATGGTTAGTAGTTTTTTTTTTGCACACCTTCAGAATGTATACATATATAAGGTTTGTTTTTTTATATTTTAAACTTCAACAAGATATAATTTATTAATTAACAATATAATTTCGGCAAAATTAATACTATAAATAGAAGTGTGTCATAGGTCTCTCAATAATTAATGTAGCTGTGCTTAGAGACAATGATGGCTTCCAGGTGGCAGCAGAAGATCTGGTAGCTGCTGCGGATGTAGTCTTCTGCTATGGTGTTCCAGTGCTAGCTGACAGTGGCTTTGAGGGCCTCAGTGTTTGGATGACGGACACTGCAGGTCTTCCTATCGATATGCAACCATAAGGTGTAGTCTAGAGGGTTAGCATCAGGCTTGTAGGAGGGACAAAGTTAAAAAAGAATTAAAAATAACTCAAAATACTCATTCCAATGAAGAAATGGGTTAGTTTTATTGCTGTTGTCAAAAGTAGGCTGTTCAGTAGACCGGTTTAATTTTCAACTTTTTTCGAATTTCGATTATAAATAGGGCGGAAAAGTTCCCTTGGTGTATGAAAATAAGGCGTACAAAATTTTATTGCTCTCTAATTTCATCTTCAAGTGGCACATCTTGTTATATGTTTTTAAAGAAAGGATAATTTTCCCTTATTTTGCCTATATTTTTTGAGAAACGCATATATATTAGATTTTTTAAAATATACAATTGTTAGATTTTAGTACAATTTACATATCGAATTCAGCAAACTTTATATAAAATGATAGTTTATCTAACAAAAAGGATAATTCATACTAATTTTTTGATTATTTGCTTAGAACGCTACCCTATTTTAATGTATTTCAATGAAAAATTGAAATAGTAATTCATTAAAAAGTTAATTTCCTTACATTTACTCGTGAAATTCGAATAGAAAAATAGAAAGGTAAAAATCTATTTAATGTCTTGCACCTAATCTGTAATAAATTTCATATAAATATAAGTTTTCATCATGATATTTTCAATAACCTAAAATATTGAATCATTTACAATAACGGAAAACAAATGATTTAGTTATTATTCATAATTATATTTTTAAACAAAAACAATAAAAACACATACATATAAAGTTAGTATTACATAATTTTCAAAATTTATGATGAGCCATGGTTTAAAACACAGGCATTTCTTTTCTTGATGCTAAAGTTGCTTTTACAAATGCATTTCTATTGTTATATCCATATACGCTCTCCAATGATTTTGTAACTAATTATATCATACTCTCTACCGCCTGGGTGTGCTATGGTATATCCAAAAAAGAAATCATATTTCCCTTTTGCTGTAGTTATTTATTGTATATATTTGTTTGTCAAGTACATCAAATGTTCTATAACATTTCCTTCCCATTTTACCATTTCATAATAATATTCCGCCTGAAATTGAATGGTTGGAATTCTAAATTTTCTAACTGTGTCTGAAATATTACTTTTCCTTGCTTCCAATATCCGATGGCAACCAACTTCACGGATTTGTCTTCTGTCATCAGTTATCATAGACATCAAAATACTTTCAGAATGACAAAAATAGCCATTTCGTTGTATAATTGGCTAAACTATTTTTTGAGTTTGAGGACACGAATTTCTTAGTCGTATTATTGACTCAAATAAGTGTATGGATACGTTTATAAAGGATGGTTTACTTTTTATTTTGATCCACATCAGACCATATACATTGACTATAAAAATAGCAATTTCTTTAAGGTCTTTAGATTGATTTTTTGTAGAAACATAAAGCCTTGAAATGTTATTGGCAGTCGTAATCCATCTAAAATTCGACATTTTCCCGGGATTTCTATTGGACAGTGAGATGCTATAAGTACCTAGAGCTTTTGATTCAGCTGGTAGTTTTTTAGTTGAATTATTATTTATATAACTTCTTACTCATCTTTTTGGCAAACTTTCTTCATATTCAGAAGGTTTCAGAAAGCTCATACATAAGATGAGTTGGTTCAATGTTCTGTTCAACTAAATTATATTATTTATCTAATATTTCTGACTGTTTTTTCTATTTTGAACCCATTCAGAATTTTTGTTATTCTCTCCACCAATAAACATCAATCTAACTCCACGTTGATCTACTATAGAACTCCCTTCTTCTTTCGGTACTTTTACTCTTTTTTCAAATCCAATAATTGGTTTAATACATTTTTGAATAGTTTTAACTTTTTTTTTTGATAGTTAGCCGAATTTCTTTTGTCCTTGCTCACTTCAAGTAGGCTTTTATATTGATCATGGAGATTGTCAATCTTTTGAAATATTCTTCTTTCAGAGATATAAGTATCGAAAGTGTCCAGGCTCACAAGGCTCTTTCCAATAACTTTTTTTATATCTTTTATGACAGTCTGCTGTGAAACCTCGAAATCTCTTGCATGGCTCCTCAAAGACTTGAGGAGATGGGCCTAGGCAGTTTTCTTTAACTCATCTGGGTAAAGTTTGACCTTTTAGACAGAGCCCTTCTTTTTCTCCCTTTTGAACTTGCTGACAGGGTAAAAGAGACACCAAGTGTATGGAATGCGCAAATGAAAATTCGTCAATCACGTTCAAGTTTCGTTTCCTCGACTTCTACGTAAGTTAAAAAGCCCAGGTTTAGTTTGTTTTGTAAAAAAATGTGTATGCTTTAATATATCGGACTAAAAATTAATTTATTTCACATAACAATCATAAATTATTGAATTAGTAAGTGTTCCGATTTCAATGGAACACCCGGTAGAAAAAGAAACTCTCTGTTATAGTCTCATTAAAAATAAATTAGTTGTACAATGTAGCAATGGTTTGGCTTAAAATTGTATTCGCCAATTTTATGTCCACTCCCTACTGGGCCTAACTAGAAGTGTTTGGTTTCGGTTCAGAAAACCTAGAATGGTGACAAACTTTTAGAATTTTTGTTGGACCGAACTCATTCAGTCCTTGAAATAAATTCGGTTTATATCGTTTCAATTGAAAAATATAGTCTAATTTAAATTGAGGAAGCCAAATTTAAGACTACCACCCATATTGAAATCTTTTTTTTTTAATTCTTAAATTTAAAAGTTAGGATGCAGTTCAAAAATACATAGAGGTTTTGAATTCTTGATACTGGAGATCCTTTGCTTGGCTGATAAGAGGAGCCCTAACAAAAATATAAGATGCTCCAGAAAAAGATTTTGGAATTAGCAATGGGATATTTTTCTGCCTTGATTTCAAAGAAGCCAATGAACCTATCGTTAAATCTATTCGATCTATAAAACTTAAAATGTCCTTGTTCGTTGTGAGCTTTGAGATCTAAGCTAAATATCTAATTTCTCGAGATGATGTTCGATTTGATAATGATGCGAGTACGTAAATTCTCGTTCTTCAACAAAAAAAATTTATAGATAATATATTGCTATTAATTTAAGCACAGAAATGCTATATTTTGTTTCATTTGTTTTGAGTATTTTAGAGAAAAATTTAAGGAATGCCAACTATCCTTGTGGCTTTTTTGGAGCACTGCACCAATTGCTACATTCGACGTATAGACCATCGGTGTATAGTATATGGCATGAATGTGATAAGAAAGTAACCTCAGCTACACCTCTTTTTGCTCCCTTAAACGCTGAAGGATTTAATTTCGAGATCATATTTTTCAGAAATAGTTGTATGTCCAAATTTCTTTAGGCGTGAAAAAAGTATGTCCAGATGTTAATAATGTTGAATCCTTGAAGACCTTGCAATGATAATATCATCTGAATAAACGAAACAGAAATTGAGTCAAATAGAGTAAAAGGTGTTGTTAAAGCTGTTTTTGGATTATCTTCTACTCAAAAAGGTATATTATGATACTCTGAAACTTAGTCCATTTGTGAAAATGCAGTTGTTCCTATAAGACTCGAATCGAAATCATGAATATGTGGAATGGAATAACGATTCGGAACTGATCAATAACTTTACCTCCGACTATCTTTCAAAAAATAACTTCTTTTATGTCTTAAGGAAAAAATCATTATTTAGCTACTTGAAATACTGTACATTAAAATAGAAGATTAATTTTCCGTTCGATACCCCTTTTTCCTAGTTAGAAAATGAGATTTGTTAAAAGCAATTATTTTGCTAAAACTTTGATGTATTCTACTTTAATAATCTAATGCATTAAAACCTATGGGGAAAATACAATTTTTTACCCAATAACCTCAAAAATACTAAAATTTAGTATACAAATAGATTTTTAGATATGAAATATGAATTTATGTTTTTAATAATCAAACTACTGGTTTCTGAGATATTTTCACAAATTTAGAAAAGCACTGAGCTGCGCACCAAATATATAAACGTTAAAAAAAAGGTTTATTTTGCTTGAATTATGTGAATCATGCTTAAGTTTCTGAAAATAAAAGAAAGTTTGGTAAGCAAAAATGGATGAGGAGTAGATCCTTTAATTACGTTGCAATTTTGCTGACTACAAAACAACTATTATCGTCCAACGTGATATTAATTTGCTTTTCTTCTCTGATAAAAATATAGCAAGAACATCACAAATTTAAATATCTTTATATTGAATGTAAATAATTGTAGGATTTTTTCATACTTTTGTCCTCCCAAACCCGTTTTAAATTCAAAACTTACATTTTAATATCACTTTATGAGCAACAAATTTATTAGACGGTTTTTTTTGTATTTTTGTTTTTTGTACATTTTGTATTTTTCTTGCCAAAAGCAACAGCGTCATTAAACTATATGCTCCAAAATTTGTTCTACGCTTAATTTTTATGCATTATTATCGTATTAGTCCATTTAATAATATTTTTTTCATATGTCTTTATTTTTGCAAATACTGATATAAAATCAATATATATTTATAGATTTTGGGAATATGGAGGCTATGCTTCAAAAGGACTAGAGCAGGTTGCCAAATGGGGATCACCTCGCATTCTAGAGAGTGAGCTTAAAGCCGAAAGTGATCATATACGAACTATTATCAAAGCCCGCGGCCTTTGGTACCCAAACCATGAAGGAAAAACCTTTGCAGTATTTCGAACCGATAAAAAGAATCATCTAGTGTCCCTTGTTTCCATGATGGGACCATCCCCTGACTGGATTGTTGGAGTATCAGGTCTGGAACTATGCCGAAAGAACTGTACGTGGGTAGAAGAAAAAGAACTCTTTTTATACCCTTGGGATGCTGGTGTAGATAGCGGTATATCATACGAATCTCCAGACTCTCCAACTGAGCCAAAACTACCAATAACCCGCATTAGCTCACGATTTCCCAATGATCCAAGACAACCTTTCTATGATGATGCTGGAGTACTCATGAAACCCCTCGCAAAGTTGATATTAAATCGACAACGCTTATATAAAAAGTCATGTTCGGACGAGGACTTCCTACCAGAGGATGAGTCAATGCATTTCGAATCCGGTGTTTCGAAGGAGGAAGAACAAGGTACGTGGTACTGTAAGGATGTAAAATAGATAATTTTAATATTACATGAGATAATATAATTATTCGAAAGCTTATTTAAAGGAGATATGAGTAAGGGAGACCTATCACATTTGTAACACTGTTTTTTTTTGGCTCAATTACTCACACCTGCTTTAGCTCAACATAGCTATTTATGTCTGCTGTTACTTAAAACTATTTAAAGAATATACCAATCAATAGCTTTGACACAAATTGTATTTGAATATGATTCGTCAATTGTTACAACTCTCAGCGTAGAAAGGAACGGTTGCAGCAGTTTAAATATATCTAAAGACTGAATAAATAACTACACTCTTTATGTTGTTAAATTATTCAACTTAAATGTATTATAGTCTAGTATTGATATTATTGATCAGTATTATAAATTGAACAAATTTATTCTCATTAACATCTTTAGCACTCTGTTCTTACAAAAAACTTGCTTGAAATGAAGTACTATTTTATAAAAATAACAAATATGCTATTTAACAAAATAGCAAAAATCTTATTTGTTTAATTTTTGAGAAAAATAAACTGTTGTTTGTTAATTTTTGCAACTGTCCACAATTTCCTCTACAGTAATAAAATATTTGTATTGACTTTTCCTCTTACATTTTTATAAATAAGAGAAAATTATCATTTTTTCAAAAACTTTGAACAAAATGTGCTATCTGAATATGAAATCATAGAGCGATGAAATTTTGAAACACCTTATTTTCATACTCCAAGGCAACTTTTTTGATTTGTAATCGAAATTCGAAAAAAAGTTGAAAATCAAACCCGTCTAATATACATATAATCATGGAAAATGAAAAATCAGTTACAAAAACGCTTTGACACTGAAAGCATTGCAGGTATGTAATTACCTCGAAGTTTATTTGACGTTCTACTTATCCCTCTGTTAATTTCCTTTAAATCATAACGTGAATACTTTCTAAAATTAGAAAAATAAAAATTTAGCTGTGGCTAGTAGTTATAACTAAAGAGGGGTGTGTGTAAGGAAAAAAACTATCTACAGCATGGGAATTGAAACTCTAACGATACTCACACCAGTGCTCTTTCTTCTTTTTTTTCCTTCTAATTAATTATTTAATTATTGTGTGTTTGTTACATCTACCTTTAAAATAAGAATTTCCCCCATCTTTGGTCTAAATTGATGTAAAAATGTATAGTGAATTAAATATATGTGAATTTAAATATAATTGTATAAAGTAGTAATTATACCTCCAAAATCATAAAACAGGCAGCTGATAGTAAAAAAGGTCTTAATTCAGGTGTATTGTATGTCTCGCTTCAACCAGATCCTCGTACTACTTCAAAAAACTCTTCTCAAGTTATTGTTAATAATATTACAAGCATGAGTGCACAACTAGAATGTTTTTTACCAATTTACTTTATACCTGTGAGTTTATAATCTAAAATAGTTGTTAAAGAAACTAGAACATATATTATTTCTAAATTAACAAATAGCTTTCAAACAATACAAAAGGTTAGAATATACAATTATAATAATATATGATAAATAATGATTTAAGTATTTCAAGATTTTTTACACTACAAAAAGTACTAATACATAATACATTCAATTGTAACAATAGTCGTTGGTTTTTTAGCAAAAATTTATAGAAAGTAAGTGTGGAAATTCTACAATTTCTTCTTGCACAAAATTAAATCAGTATAGTTGCTGGACAATACATTTCTTTAGTATATGCGAGACGAATAAATACCTCTTGAAATAAACACATTGATTTAAAAAAGCAAACAAAAACCAAATACTTTTTTTCAAGAATGCATGACCTCATATGAAAAACACATACACATATATTTTAAATTAATATACAATTTCCTGTAAATGAGTTTATTTTTATATGGATTACTGATTTGTTTTTCTTAGTCAAAAGTTGACTCACACTATAAAATGAGTAAAAATAGCCCAAAAAGTCCTACCGAAAAATTCTACAATTTGATACTCGCACACTAAAATGTGTTTGTTTTTCCACCACGACTTATCAGTAACTTAAATATAATTATTGGTTCGAAACAAATTTCCAAAAATACTTTTAAAAATTAAATATAACTTCTTTTGTTTTTTAATATTTAATGTCATTTATATTTAATATTTAAAACATTTTGAACTTTTTCACAGAAACTGAGACAGAACTACAAGTTGAGAACCACAGAATGACTCTGATTCCTAGGCATATCCATTGTCACTACTCTGATAAAACACTTTTTGTAGACTTATAAAGTATTTATTTTTACTTTCCATTTCCTTGACAATTAAAGCAATAAAAATTCCTGTAGGAAATGTAACTTATCATTAAATATAAGGACAATAACTTTTGTGATATAATCGTTAGGATTTTGGGCATATTCAAAGAAACCCAAAATTAAGAAATCCATGAACCATGACATATTGAAGAATATTTTGAGAAGAGCAACCTAGCTGTTACAACCTTTCATTTTGCTGCTTTGACGAGGGGAAGAAGGAAATAAATTAAAACATAGATAAGAATTACTCCGATATCGATCTTCAATTGTACTCTGAGTCTAACGAGGGTTTATAATTATAACTCCTTAACAAATCTTAAAGATTACTCCTCGTTTTTTATGAACACACACGAATGATCCATCTGGCTTTGAATGTAATTCAATATATTTAAAAAAAGAATAAAAGTATATTAATAAGAGCCAAACAGAAAAGAAAAGGTACTTTTCAGTTTGTCAATTAAAAAACAAACAAACAAGGGAGCTAAAAAACGCTAACAATTAGGATCACTGCCAATGTATATACTAGGGTTCTAATTACCGGATAAATTTCGGTGAGCAAGATCCTGGAAAATATTTTACTTAGTTTAGATATCCCATTAGCAAATATAAAAAATACTGGGAAATTTAAATACTTCTTTTTTGTAGTTTAATCGCCGTTAGTGACAATCATTTTTTTGACATAGTTAATGAAATTGGGTTCAAGTAAAATATTAAGTAAATTTTATTTCTTGGTGTAAAGTTGACATAGATACTCATTATGCATAACAACATCAAATTTGGGCATCAATAAGATAAAATATTTGATGATTATAGGATGAATGCTTTGTATATCTTAAATTGGAAAAAAAATAAGGAAATATCGAAAGCAAAAGAACCAATTTAGCAAACCTTGATTAAAAATTTGAAAATAAATCCAAAAAAATACATTTTTACAATAATCAAAAGTCGCATTTATTCTGAAATATTTTTTTAAGGGCATATTAATGTTATTTTCAGCGTTACAATCTATTTTAAATAGATTTAAAGACATTTTATCCAACTGTGGGGTGGATAAAATCACAGTTCTCTAACAAAAGGTTACGAAGAAATAATAAATTTTAAGCTAAAATATTCTTAATTCTCATTTTCTTCATTTTATCAAACTCTCGAATTGTGCCCGGTTTAGTTTTTTGTAGATCTTGCGGCACCGATTGCAATACATAAATCAAAAAACTTTTAACCGAGTAATTCTTCATTTAATACAAACTCAATGTTAATTTAATTCATCATAAAAGATAAAGTAAAGCTTAAATTATCAAAAAATTTAATTTGTTATTTCCTAGAATTTCCCCTAGGTGTAAAATTTTGGCAAATCTTAAATAAGGAAGATACAGGAGGAGAATTCTGGCACGTACTTTTATATTTTATAGAATAGTTACATCTCATTGTGTCTATTTGATAGATATAATTCACTGATATAGAATACGTTCAAAAAAAATTGGAATGATCTCTGAAAAGACAACATTTATCTTCCCATATATACTTATCAATGAGATAACAAAAAAGTCCACCTCGTTAATTGAATTATTGATGAGCTTTTATAGAGTTGTATTCTTAAAAAAAAGTTTTGCTTCCTTGAAAATGGACCTTACCTTAGACAAATATAAAAACACCAAAATATATGTGAAGCTTTTCTATTTTTTTATTCCATGAATAAGTAATGTATTTATAGCTTAAATGTTTTTATGAAAAGGGGTACCCCTGTAACCCAACATTTTATACATCAATGATTTTAGGTTCTATTGATATCCGTATCACTAAAGAATAAGCAAAATTCTTATAATAGAATTATGGCCTATGAAAGTAATATTGTTTTTATACATTTTCGATTTCTTTTATTGATTTTGCCATTTTTATTTAATTAATAAATATTGTAATGCAATTTCAAATGATATTATTATACATATTGTTCTGAATCCATTAGTTTTGCTAATTTATAAAAAAACACAACATAATATTTAATGGAGTAGCATTTGACGCTATCATAGGTTGAACTACAACAATAGCGATAACTTTGCACACACTGTTGAGGTTGCAACTATAAAAAAAGAAGGATCTTTTCTACAGAAAAGTTCTGATTAAAGAATTTGCATCCACCTTTTGTTCCAATAATTTAATAATATATATTTCCACTTAAATCGCCTAGGAGTGCGCATTTTACTATTGAGTAGATGTTCATGGAGTTAGTCCCTGTGTAAGAGGTATTTCCTCACTCCTATGCTTTTATCTCCATTAATGTGAGAATCATCTATTGTAGAGATACATTTTTATATAAAAGTATATGATAGTGACTTTTAATCTCGTAGATCATCAGAATTGTATCAGCCCCTCCGGATCTCCTATGAAGTCGTTGTACACTCTTATGAGAACTGAGGAGTGATTTATTTGATATAAAGCAAGATTAATCAATTATAAAGGCAGACAAGAAAAATTGGGAATTGACATCCTCCAGTATCATCATTCTAACTCCTGAATCTATTCTTCCTAAAGTCAATTCTATTTTGTATTCTACGCTAAGAAAACTATTTGATCTGTTTGAGTAATTAAGTGTTCTTGATATATCTAACAAACAAGTTACTCATCTCTAAACAAATCAATAAGTGGTATTAATTCCATTTAAAAGGCTGAATTTTTGACATACCTACAATCCTTACGGACAATTACAATCCAGTCAACTTAAATCCTCGCTTTCAATTCCCCAATAATTAAATTTCTTCGATTTGGAAATCTCTTCGTCGAAGACGATACTAGGCTGTCAAGATCATTCCAAAGAAATGGATGGAAGATTACTACTCTCTTTGGCTTACAAGAAAATGATAATTGCATATTCATAATTAGTTATTTTTGAAAAAGCCATTAGATGATTAAAGAAAATTATTATTGTCAAATAAGATTTATTTCCATTCAATGTCGCTCCAAGCAACAATAAGGCTAAAAATGATATGAACCATAATTCATAAATTATACTAAAAATTCTCAAGTTTAAGACTGATTAAGATTAAAAATGAAAGTATTCATGTAGATTGACTATGAGAGAAATAATGCTTCCATTTCAAGTTTTGTCTTTTAATATTTAATTCATGAAAATGTATTTATAAGAGTATTTGTTTGCATTGGACAGCATATTTAGAGTGAAATTTATTAAAAACCATTGTGTTATTATTAAAATATCTAGAAATGAATAAAATAATACAATATGTAAATAATAATAATGATAGTGATTCTTCGTCTTCTATGATGCATTTATCATCATATTCATTGGGGTTATAAACCATTTATTTTCACAACCGAAGAAAAAGGAACGTAAATTGGAGTGTACTACATTGTTCGAGTTGTTTAGTGTTGGATTTTTTTTTCTGATGACTAGTAGAGGAAAAATATTGCACGAGCTGGTCATATCAAAAGTTGCATTTTAGTTTGTAATTGCAATAGTTCATCTTCTTATTAGCTTATTATCAATTTCTTCAGGTTGTTGTTTTCTGTAGTAATGTCTTGGATATGCAAGGAGATTACTTGAATTTTTTTAACACACCTAATTAAGAGCATAGCCATCTGAAGATTAAAAGTGATTTAGATTTCAATGAAACGTAGAGACAATTCTAACAGGTTGTAAAACTGAAGAAAGTCTTCCAATTATACTTTTGAATAGACGTTACTTTTGAAGTTTTTCATTTGCAAATTTTTGCAGAAATCATTAAAATCTATGACACAGTCTTTATGAATAAATTCTTGCTCTGCTGGAATGATGGATTCATTTTCACTTTATGTCATAGAAGAAGTAGTACTTTGGAAGTGGATCTTTTACGTTTCTGCGCCTAAGTGGTGAGAGATTTAGAAATCTGCTCCGAGCAGCCAAAAACGCCAAATAATATATATGAAGTTTGTTCTCCTGTATCTCGTATTCCCGAGATTTTCTATGTTTGTCAATACTGTCACAGATGAAATCCCCATTTTTTACTGAGAGTGAGCAAACTTTTGAATACTCAGAAGGTGTTTTGTCTTGGAATAGCTCTTACCCAGGAACTTTTGGAGTATTCATCCTGGGGGGAAAATGCAGTGATCTAAAGAGATTTTTTGATTAGTATCATAACCAAAATAACTCAAATCTTCATACAGGATTCCAAATTTAAGTCTTCCATTGTTTCATAAGTAATACACGTGCCGGCGTTCTTAAACATTTTTGCCAATTTGTTTATTTACGTCATCAATAAAAAATATATTCATGAATTCCTGATTATAAGTGTAAGAAAAAGTAGGGATTTAAAGTGGGAGCACTGAGTTATTGACTTGTCTACTGAAAAGGATCACAAAATAAAGTATAGAGCTGCTTACTCTCTAATACGTTTCTATTATTCAAATAGGGAAAAATAATTAATGAGAGTACTGATATCTTGCAGATTACCAACATATACTTGTATGCTCACAAAGATTTAGACAATTTTCACATCCTTAACTATGAGATTCCTATGAAATGATTCATTCATGTACTCTAAAAAAGTTATCGTCATGTATCATTGTCCTTGAACTCTTTGTTAGGGAATATAATTTATCAAAAAATATTACTATGTACATATAAGAACACTCATTAATATGACAAGAGAAATATGAATTGCATTGCAAATTTTACTCATTTATTATATTAGTTAAAGTAAATTATATGCATGATGTATAAAACAAGTCTTCCCGGTATGTAAAAATTAAAGAAACCGAAAATGAACCTTGAATGTTAGGGAGGAGAAGAAGAGCAACGCTCTCGTGACGTTGTATAAGATCAGCTGCAATCAGCTGTGAGAGGAAGGAAATGAGCACAAATCCAACTAATTCGATAGTACAGCCAAATAAACTAGAATTACTCTGACGTAAATCCTCTATTCTACTCAAATTTTAGCAAGAACTTACACACCCGAGCAAACCCTCATTGCTACTATCCGTCTTTTCATGAGTGCACGCGCTATTGTATTTAGTGAATTAATAAACTAAAATGTATATTTGGATCAGAAAAGTGTAATTAATTCATTGAAATGTATTTAACGAGCGACCGTGGGTTTGAAATGATAAAGAAATCACAATGTTTACCAGCATCTTTTTTCTTTTTTTATAACTGGCTCAAGATCTTATAGATTCTGTTCTAAAAAATTAGATTACAAATATATATTTAAATGAAAAAATATTATCTATTGAATATTTTTTCATTATCGAATTGAAAGTAAGCTTAGAGCTTTTTTGCATAATCTATGTGTATTTTTACTTATTTTACTAGCACTTAAAAACACTTAGAGTATTATTTCGTAAATGTAAATGTCTATAAACTATATTTATTTATAAAACGTTTGTGAAATTGCGATTACAAATCTTTTTTTCTTTTTTTAGATATGGGATTTAAATAATATAAAAATCTCAATATTAGGTTGAGGTGAAAGTACTTTTGTATTTCCAGCCCTTTTTTTAACTATATATATTTTTTTCATATTTGTTCACATTCGATCATACGATAAGTAGTTGTAAAGGTGTGAGTGTATACTACAAATCCTTTTTTGGCAGTATTGCACCTCCCCGGTTCAGCCGTGAATTATCGTGCGTCAAGTAATGAAAGAAATTTTTACAATTTGAAAGGGAAAAACGTGTCAAAAGCGACAAAAAAAAAAGTGAGGTATACATGGCCGATACTCTTTCGGTTAGTCTTGCACAAAAATAGTTTGAGGGATTTAATTCTGGTGTAGTGCGTGTAACTTATACGCAGGATTGACTGCCAGGAAGGTGGTTCTGTGTGTTTGATGAGATTGGAAGGGAATAATCTACTAATTATAAGCTGACCCCCTATGACCAAACGCTCAATTCTGCCTTTTACTGTGAAAACTGGGCAATTTTGAGCTGACGATCCAACAAAAATGGTCAGCATTGGTGAATAGGACACAATAAGACATCATTAAGACATCGCCAGGCTGCACGCATCTTTGATGACGCGCCGGAAGCTCGGATGGGAAGTTCTTATTCATCCACCGGTCCGGACCTGGCATTAAGTGACGACCTGTTCCTGTCAATGGCCAACACGCTTAGGGGTGCAACTTTAGTCTCAATAGAGGCCTGTGAAAATTGGTTGTCCGAGTTTTTTGCCAATAGGCACAAGGGATTCTACTAAAACGGCATTATCAAGTTGAATTCTGATTGGTAACAAGTTGTCAAACAGAAAAAGGAATACTTGGTTTAAATGAGATGATTATAACACCTCATATAACCCATTGAAGTAAAGCGAAACACACGAAATTATTTTTTTCCCCCAATTATATAAAATTTTGCTTTGAGCCTGTAATATTTAACCGATGCCCTTGGACCATGGCCTATGGCTATAGTGAATCAGATGATTATTCCTCCAAAATAATATAACAATCTGCTAATGTTAACAAGGGTATTATTTATTAAGACCATAGTGGCTACGATATTATCTCAATTCACATAAAATATATTATGTATTCTGTTGGTAGCTGTCGTTTTGTATGTTTCTTTTTCTCATATCAGTGTTCAAAGCATTTATTGTTTGAATTCGAATCAGTTCCTTTTAATTTGCTTCAATTGCCATAGTTTTGGCTAACTACCAACATAAAGTTGAGAAAACCGACATATATAATAATGGAAATACATCAGTAATTTCCGCTAAGACGGAGAAAAAAAATGCAGGAATCGAAAAATACTTACTTTTTTTAACGAAGGTTTTTAACACCCAAGAAAAGGATAAAGTAAATTGATATTTTTAGCTATCTTTTTAAGATAGTAATATCCTATTTTAAATAGATTATAAAGACCTTACATTACCATTAAGGTGTCAATAATCCCAATACATATATAAGTTTTCATTATTACGAAAATAAGAAAATATATATTGTAGCGTGATCAGGATATTGGCAAATATTATTCAATTTATTATTTGAAAATTCTTTGGAAGAGTATCACAGATCTACAGCTTCCACTGTACATATACATAGTACATGGATTAATATATAAGCATACATTAATAAACTCTAATGACATAGTAATTTACATAAACGATGCCTCATTCATCTTTTATTCAATGATGCATACTCAAAAATTATTCAATTTAAAGTAAATTCAAAATGAAACTTCAACGTTAACGATAGTTACTCGTATATCAATTTTGAATGTAAATATAGTGTAGAACTATTTTTTTAATGATCAAAGTTTAGGTAATAATATGGGAATAGATTTTCAAAATAAAAAAACATGTATTTGTCTCGTTAGAAATGGGGTCCACAGTTGTATACTAATATTCATGATATTTTGTTGATGTCAAAACTAAAAATGGTTACCATTATTGTAATTTTCAAGCTTTCTTACAAAAGTAAAGAGATAAATAGTCCAAAATCAGTTGGTAGTTAGCTAACCATGGTATTCAAGCAAACTGCTATTCATCTCTTTAATAATCTTGAATTATGTTTCCATAATTTCTTAAAATAAATTACATACATAAATTTTGTAATATTAAAATCCTACAATGTATTGCATTTAATACTGTACTGCATTAGGTTTGCCAGCGTAGCCTGGGATCTTAAAAAAGTTAAAATTAATTAGGAATTCTTCTAATTAATATAAAACAAAAAATAAAAACTATAAATTGTAAAAATTATTCTCATGTTGGTTTTATGATTATGATGAATAACATAGGTACTCTTCCTTCACCCGATGAAAAAGTAGTTACTTTATTTTGGGTCAGACGCCAAACTTGCAGTCTCACAGACGCTTCACTGAGTTCAAGAAACCCTACTAATATCCAATTATACACAAAGGCCCTCAGATTATACAGGTGAATTACTGGGCAAATAGATTTGAACCTTTACCGTCACCGTGTTTCTAGGCATCAAGGAACCATTCTAATATGCTATAATACACTGCAGCCCACGGATTGTTTAGGTGAACTGCTGGGCCCAAGTCAAACTAATTTTCAGGGATGTTAATATTTATTTTTCTTTCTTCTTTCCCATCTTTGACAAGGATTTATAGACCAATCTCCGCAATCCGTGGCAATATGGACCTCTTTTTTATCTTTCCATCTAAGGAGCAAATTGTTGTTTGATGAACGTAAAGCATATGCACCTCTTTATTTCTTTTTTATTGTGATCTTTTCTTGCTATATGACATTTTTCTGAACGGTTGTCCCTACATGTGTGTAATGCTAAATATCCTTTAGATAATAGTAATTACATTCAAGAAATGACAGTAAAGTAGTTCTCAAAAATAATTGAAGGGCTTTTATTTGGGGGAAATTTTGCTTTCTTAATTAATTTCAAAACTACTTTTCCTCCCAATCGAATTTTCGAGACTCTCTTCTTACCAGTTTGTGGTTCCTTACCAGATAGAAATCAAAAGAATCGAGATACACACCTGTCGAGCACATTGCCCACATTTTGGAACCAAATTCTATCGGCAATTCGAATATATTGCTTGGTATAATGGTTTCCAAAATATGGGATTATACTTTCGTTAATTGGGACATATTTGGGTATTTTTGAATAATTTAAATTGGTTTTTGCAAATTTTCCTAGCAGTGCTTAGCCTAAGAGTTAAAAATAAAAATTATATTTTATTTATTTTTAAACATATTATTATATTTTCGCAAATTGTTATTTTTTTATGTACAAACAGCCAGAGCAAAGATATATCTACGTAAAAATTACTTTGGTAACAAATCCAAAAAGAAAACAAAAAAAAAATGTTTCATTGTTACACCTTAGTATGTTTTAAATATGATTAAAATTTAAAATTGCAGATATATTTCTTGTAAGTTGTAAAAAAAAAAAATATATATAAATTATATATATTCTTTTGATAGACACATTTTCCTTCTGGTCATTATTACCAACTGACCTAAACACTTACATAATACATTAAAACAAAGGCAAAAAACCAGTCAATTTCTTTTTTTACAGTATAAATATATAAGAAAAGGAAAAAAACTTAAATATATTAGCCGAAAAAAATATATAAAAAAAAGTAAAACGTAGATATATCTAAGAGAACTGCGTGACTACTTGATCTAAGAAATAATTATAGATGAGAATAAAATGATAATGTAAGATAATTGTATTTGCTACCTGAATATATTTTATCTATTTTTCATGCTTTTTTTATTATTCTTTTATTCGGAAAGAGAGGAAACATACAACTTTTATATATAAAGTAATCACTAGTGTGTGAAAAACGAGAAGTAACTCTCAATTGTTGTGGAGTAATGAATATAAGTCTTGTTCGACTCAGAGTAGAATTAAGGATTAATTTTTAAGAAATTCTTGACAAAATCTTTGCTAGATACAGAGTAGGTTTTTTTCCTTTATTTCATACCTGGTTGCAGCCAATTTAATGAAACGTCTTTTTTAAAACAGTCTTCAAATTATGAGAGTGACCACATTCATTTTTAGTTTCTTTTAAATCATACTGACCGATAATATCATCTTCATTTATAGAAATAACTATTTGTGTAGCTAAATTTCAGCGTGTCATAAATAAGAAAATATGTACCATTGCAGATTGGATCCTAAAAAATTGATTTAAAACGGGTTTATATATCATATTGTAAAGTTGAAGTACATACAAAAAATATTGTTTAAAACAAGGTTCCTTAGTATTTGTGTTTGCAATTATGAATAATTTTATATAAAATATTCTTTAACTTTTCTTTAAAATTATATACACGTACTAGGGTTATGTTTGTTTGCATGTCCGCAATACGCATAAAAATTTCGGAAACGGGAAAAAATACAGACTTTAGACATAAAATAAAAGTTGTTCAGAATTTGTGAGTTGCGTACCTAAGGGTATGTTTAATTCTGATCAGACCAGATTGTTGGGCTCTGGAGGGCAAGTTTGTCTTTTTCACAAATAAACTGATTTTTTTTTCCAAAAAAGATAGATTGCCCGTGTCTCAAAATTTTTTGAAGCTATAGGTTATCGATTCGAAAATGCACCAAAAAATGAATTATGATACTAACGGAAAAAGGTAGAGCTCACATATATTAAATACAAATTAAAAAAAGGAATTAGGAAGAGAATTAACGAGCTAGACTTATTATTTATCTTCATTGTTGTTGAAAAAGGACTAATTATTTTGCTGTCCCTTGACAAGTTTTACAAAATTCTGGAATTATTTAATACATCAATAAACAATATCACACAGGCACATCCTAGTATATAAGATATTATCTTTATTACTAAAACAAATTTTCAATCTTTGTGATTTAATATTATATCAACTCTTGCGTCCTTTAATCTAAAAGGATGTTTGATTAAGGTAATTAGGCCATTTTATTATGAGACCATGGGAAACAATTCGAGTATTCCGTGAGTTAAAGCAATTTGCCTGAATTAAGTGAGTTATCTGTTCTTTTCCAAAAAATCTAGCTAATTTTCGTGAAAAAGTAACTATAACTCAACGTTAGAGCCATAGAGTGAGTAAAAACTAATTTATTTATGAATTGAAAGAAGTCACTTGTTGCAATGTGTCTAGTGTACCTTATTGTATACCATATACCAATGCAATATTTAAAAAAAGGTAGTATAATATACTAGGAGCACTTTTAGACATTCAATTCAACTCAAATTAATTAAGAAAAAGAGGAAAGTCCTTTATATAAAATTCATATAAATGAATGTGACTCTAGATAAGGTTTAATAACAAGCTAAAGTACTCCCAGGCTCATTAAATTAATTTTACGCCATGAGTTTACCAACATGAATTTCTCCTCAAAAAGGATGTTTTTTACCAAGACAAAACGCATGACTCGTGATTCAGCTCCCCAAGATAGTATTACAGCTCATTAGCTTGCTCTTGTACGTACAGCAACATAAAGAAAAAACAAATGCAAAGTCCAAAACCCTTAGAAAAATCCATTAAAACTTCGTCAAAAAAAATTTACAAAATTAAAACTGATATTACAAAAGTACCCTTATCAATGTTAAGCGATTGGTGTTACAAGTTTCTCATATATTATTTTGATTTTTGAAAAATAACATCTTATAACTTAATATCATTTCTACGTACAAGTTGAGTAATATGCCAGAATTATGCTAACTAGGCCTGCTTTCCTTACTCCAATGAGCTGGTATCAAGGCAACTTCTAACACTAATGTATAAATTATGTATAATTAATCAAATATGAACTTTAAATCCACTTTTATGCCGTTTACTAATGAGTGAACAACAAAAACTTTTATTTGTTAAGTGAGAGAAGTTTTTTCAGAGTCTTTTTATGTGGTATTTATTAGTGAATTGTGCAAATAAATGGGTTTTTTATATTCATGTATGTAATCATGTTCCTTTTTTGTCTGTATTTTAATCTATTTATAGAAAATTAATGAGGCAAAACCCTCAACGGTACATATTACATAAAACCATCCGTGAGGCTTTAAAAATACCTTTGATCAGAGTAAATATGAATGAATTGATGTCAATTGAAATTGTATCAAAGATAATTAACATATTAAATTTTTCCACAGCAATAGTCTTTTTTACTTTAAAAAAATACTATTTTTAGAAGTATTTTAATATTTTGTAATGATACCATATGTTAACATGAGAGCAATTTTAAAAGTGCAACAAACTAAGATAGTTTTTTAAAATATGCGAATATTCAACTTTATAAAACAAATATATATATTTTACATAAGCAGTTTCTGTTGCATTCATTTGTAAGTATATTAATAATAAGTTATTACTCTACTGAGAAAAAAATTCTTTAAAACTATTTAAATATGTACAGGGTCTTGTCTACACTGTTAGATGTAATGGCGGAGGGTTAGCACTTTTTGGACGATGTTAAAGATGAAATTTACCTATGTTGGTTTTTTATCGGAATTTTGCCTTCCTATAGGCTTCGAAACTTTTTTTAAAGAAGTATTACTTAAATGAAGAGGTATGACAACAAAAGATAAAAGAAAATGCTTTGCTATTGTTGATGTTAGACTCTTTCTCCTTTTGAATAACACTGACGCCATAAAGAACGTACAATTTATAGCAAATCAATATAAAGAAAGGGGAAAAAATATTAATTTATGTGAGAAACTTTGTTCAAGCTCAAACTAATTATGCGGCTGAACTAGAGGATAGTACACAAGACCTTGTAAATATCTGTCTCCTAAGAGAGTGGTTCCAAAACTTTGTGTGCCCAAGGCACATCCAAAGACAAAATAAAAATTTGTTGACACACTTTCTTTAATTAAACCACCCATAGCAAATAATGTATGGCTGTCACAAATCGTATTGTACAATTGCACTCTCAATAAATGGAATTTAATTGCAAACATAAAGATTTTTCAAATGTAAGTACATTTTTTCGAGCGAAAAAATGAGCACAGCTGATTTTTAATTGACTTAGAGGGGGAGCGTTGTCATTGTTTTATAAAACGAACCTATAAGAACGTCCCAATACCAAATTTTTAGCCGGTTCTTATTGCTAAACCATCTTTATGGACGGATCCGATACTGTTTCATTATTATTTATAAAGGAATTTCATCAACCAATGACAAAATTGTCTACTTTTTTTTATATTTAACTTATTTTAATTACGGATAGGAATAAACATTCATAAATTTATCAGTTTTAATTAGTTGTAAGGACACTTTAATTTTATAAAGTTAATTAACCTCCGTGCTCAGGAATCAGTTAATTCATGGTTGGCTCATATTAGGAGTTTACAAAAAAAAGATTGAAGTAAGCCTCCTTACCTCTCCATCTCTAATTTAATTTCAACTGCTTCACCGTTAAAAAAAATATTTACGACACTAACAAAAGGCTATTTCTATGATTTTATACTTTCCCTAGGAATTGAAATATGTATGAAACAGTGCTCAATCCAACTTTGACCTTTAAGGACTTTTTGAACCACTCATGATAAATCTCAAATATATGGGGCACTAACAATTGTGGTTATTTCTAAATTGTTACTTTAAAGTATATTTCCTGTACAAAACCTGCTAATTTGTATAATCTTTCTATATCCTTCTTTTCTTTATTTCTTTATTTTTTATCTGATAAATCCCATCCCTACCCCTAACTAAGAGTAATGCAACATATGCATTGAAATATATTCGCCTCTTGCGATTACAAGCAAGTAACAAATTGAGTCTGTGCAAAGTTAGGGCGTTGCTTCCAGTGAGGTGTTGCAATTTTAATTATATTCCTGCCATTTCATGTCCTTGTTTCAACTGTTTTGCTAATTTAGTAACAAATCAATGAATAATTGGCCGACTAACAACTACTAATTAATTTGTAATCGTTCAAATTGTTATTCGGTAATTTAAAGTCAAATTAACGGAGATCAAATAAAAACTTATGTCAAGCCTATTAAAACGTTTAAAAATACTACTTAAACTGAAGTTGAAATCGAAAAGGATTACAAAATCAGATTTGAAATTTAAAAAGATGAAGTAAAGATTGGTGATTAGCAGGTCTAATACTACTTCCAAAAATAGTAGCAAAAAGTATTCTTTCAAAATAAATGTATGGTATATTCTTAATTGAAGCACATGTGTTGTTTTACTTACATATCCGCATAAAAGAAAGAGGGTATAGATTTTTTTGTATGTTGCCCTCTTTAGGTACTTATACGTTGATAATTTAATCTTCAGAATTTCATCAAGAGCATCTGTTTACTTTTTACTACAAATCATTTACATGATGCTTTTAGGAGAGTCATGAATAAATAAACATTCAAAACTAAAATCAATTTTATAACAAAAAATCAATCACTTAATTCTTATAAATGTTTGTTTTGAAAAAGAAAATATAAAATTGTCAACTCAAAAAGAGGAATTAATGTTATATATATATATATAAATAATTCAGGAATGGAGGGGGCATTTAACAATAACAAAAAAAAAGCAGTAGAAAGCGAGTGTCCATTTGCATTAGGCTCTTTTTTTTTTGTAAATGGATACTCGAAGGAGAAAGGTATAAATAGTAAAAACGAAGAGTTTAAAGAGGGGAAAGATAATGAGATTAGAATTATAGTGGGTCATCGGAGTTCTTTAATTTTCTTTTTAATTATAAATAAATTATGTGCTATACCTGTAATAGTCTAAAATTGACTATTGGATCCCATCCGAACAATAAAGGTCTGTCTTTCAAATTATCAATTTTTAAATGATTTTTTGTCATGATTAACAGTTTATAGTTATTATAATTTCAATAACATAAATGTATATAAAAATATTACTATATTCTTTTTAATTTTCTTCATACACTACTTGAGAACAACTTCTTCTCAATGCAAATGGCCTTTGGCGGCGATATTAAATGACTTTTATGCAAAATGCCCTTAAACAAAGTTACTTTGTAGCCCAGAAACTGAATAACCGATGCGGATTGTCATTCTCAGAACTGACAAAAAGCTTTTTTACGAGACAGACTGTCTTCCTAGAGACCTTTGAGCTGATCAGAAATTATGGTAGTTATTTCCACCCAAACAAGAACCATTTTAGTTTTAGATTTTATAACTAAAATTAATATTCAATTAATCCAAACAAAATTATGGTTTGCAAACAGTGAATAGTTAATGACGAGAGTTAATGAATAGAAACATATTGGCTTGGTATCAAATAGCATACCTATAAAAATTATAATAGTAACTACTAATGAGAAAGTGAAGAACACATAGATCTTGTAAAATACAAACACTAGTTTTTAGCGTTCAAGTCTTTTAATAAAATATGTCTTTGAAATATTTATTGTTCACCGATCTGTTAATATGTATTATATAAATTGACTAAACTCTATCATTTCTCTAAAAAATGAAGTCTTTTTAAAATAAAGTTTATTTTTCATTTATACATAACTCATGACGTCATATATAGGTGGGGATAAAGTAAACAGATACCACATAAATTTAAAAAAATGAGCTTATGACGCCCCTAGTATGAAAATACTAGGGGCAGGAAGAGACATGACGTTACAAAGTATGGACTTTGAGGTAGAAAAGGCCAATTTATTAAATCATTTTATTAATTTGGTATATATTTCATCACTAACGTGTTAATATCTATCGATTAAGCACAATATCTTTATCACATTTTTTCGTGGCACACAACACAGATTTTACGGCACAGTTTACCATTGTTAATTTGGTGTTGTTTTGTCTCATATAGTCTAAGCTCGTATTGGTCATATTTAGTCTCCAATTTACTTTGTCGATAAATAAAAATGTTTATTTTCGTCTTACAATCATAATCGTCATGGAAAAAGCAATGGTAAACTAATACATTTTCGTTATAGCTAAAGAAATTAACACTGATGCCCACATTTATAGCAATGGTTCTCAATCTTTTTACATTGCATAACTGGCGAAAAAATTTCAAAATCTCCAAATATCACCAATATATAATCTTTGAATGTGGAATATTTTCAAAAGGATGTAGAGAAATTAAAAGTATCCAACACCAATTCTGTTAAGAACCAACGAATCTGAGAGCTGAATAAAAAAGTCACGGGGATTGTTAAAGTGGGATGAAATTAGTCATGAGAAATCTATTGACCGATTTTTTGGATAACCTTTTATATAAAAAGTCATCCCTTAACTAAAGCCACCGTGTACCACTAAAATAGTACAATATTGCTATTTTTTAAAGTTGACCAAATTTACAATTATCATGGATGATAGGATGTGTATAGGTGTTGGTAATGACCTCCTAATATTTTTGTCCGTTACCGTCCATCGGGTCAAAAGCTCCAGCGTTCCGGAAGTACTTCAAAATGAGGTCAAATTTAAAAAAAACCTAATTATAGTTAAGGCATACAAAAAAAAATTATTTTATAATTTTTTTGACTTTATTATGTAGTCGGTTTTGTAAGTAAAAACTAATGAAGTAACTATTGACGGCATACAAATATAAATAAATAATTATGGATTTTTATTTATTAAGGTATTTATATAATTAATTTTTTTTATCAACACGATACAAATGTCCATAAACATATATAGTTTTTAAATCTTTGAATAATCAGTAAATTAATTAATGAAATCAGACTTTTGAAAGTTTTATTCAACTTTCATCTTGAGTGATTTGTAATATTTACATTTTTCTGTTTTTTTCTCTTGATTATATGTTTTCGGGGATTTGTCAATAGTTACATCATTACGTAAACACATCTCATGATTCATGATAATTTTGAATTTGGTCAACTTTGAAAAATAGTGAACACTCTAGAGTAGATATTTGGCAGTTTGTTAATCACTAATGTATATGATTCAATGTAAAATGACTTGACTTCATATCTTACAATTAATTCTCATTTTTTACTCGTATAATACAAATTTATCAACTAATGTTCTTTAATTGTTTTTTCCATTTTTTATTTGATAAAAATATCTGCAAATAAAGCACTACAAACAATCCCAAAGTACTTCATTATGAAGAGTCTATTTATAGTTATAATTTTCCCCCATTACATTTACGAACTCATTGAACATAAAGGAAAAAATAAGATAATTCTTATTTATTATTATTATATTCTTAATGAGAAGAATGATGTAGGTAGCTCATTAAAAATAAAATATTAATTCTATGTTAACTTGTACATAATAAGCTGAGGAAGAATTTTACATGAGCACATCCACTTTAATTTATATTTAAATGTTCCCTTTTCAATGTTAAATTAACAATTATAATATATTTGAAAAGTAAATTATTATTCTGACATTTTTCCTCTTTCCATTTTTTTAGCGTACCGGTAGGTCATATTTTTACAATTCTATGCATACATATATATTTATCCATGGCGAAGGTTGTCCAGTACTGTCATTATTTCCATGTTCATTTGCAATGTTTCTTCCAACGGGTAACGAGACTGTTGAATACATGCAGGTTTGATAAAGATCCTCAAAAACTTACAGTTACATGTTATTTAATACAATTGAAAGCACTGTATATATTTCTAGGGGAAACGACTAATAGAAAGTAAAGGAGGGTCAAACATTTCAAACTACTGTGTTAAATCTTGTAGGGATTTTTAGGATATGTATGCTATTCCAAAAATTATATTATCAGAAAAAAGTTGTTATGCTTTTTTTTTTAAATATTAAAAACACTAAACTGTTATACTTATTTATAGTAATTATGACCTTGATCAGTAATAACTCAAATAATTATGGGAAAGTTAATATTGTTAACAAGTTCAACAAACTTATACATATCATCCAAAAATGATTTTTATAAAGATCGTTAGTAAATCAGCAATAAACTTCTTTACACAAGTAAGATACATATCTTTGGCCTCATGTTATTTGTAACATTGTGGATACTTTTGCCATTTTTTGAACAAATTACTGTATAAAAATAAATATAACAAATTTAATTATTTACAAATAAAAAACTTAAGATTCTGTTTGGAGTAAGGCAAGTGACAATAATTCTTGTTGAACTAGAAAAACACCATTTTTTCTATAAAAAAATGTATATATTTCATGCCTTTTTTGAAGCTTTTTCAGTTGTAACTTAATAATTTGACAAAAAAAGAAACACCATCTGACAATTAAATAGAGTACACACAACCGATATATATCTTTATTTATTTTCAAAAAAATTGTCAAGCAAGCTTCTCTTCTTTTTTCCTGAAAACAAAAATTAATATGAAAAATATTGATTAAAAAATAAAATTCTACAATATTTGAAGCAAAGTCATTAAGCAACTTGTAAAATTTTGTCACATATTTAAAAGATACAAGATGACTCGTGGGATACCCGTATTGAGTGAGGGGTTCCAAAAGACAGACATTCAAGGGAGTCCTCGGAGCAAATCCTACTGGCTAGGGCTGTTCAGCAAGGATTTCGTAGCCAGGGATTCCTTCCTGTACATGCACTCTTCTCCATTGATGAACACCGATATTGAATTCGGGATTACTGATTATAGGCTAGTCTTTGGATTGTATTTCACATTTTTTAAATTTCTTCACCTCTTTTTTCTATTTCTCTCTCCTCTAGCTGGGGTATAGCAATAATATATATTGACTTTTATTATGTGATCAATTCAAAAATAAGTTTACGCCTTTGAAATATTGTCGTGCCCTTATCTAAAATTGAAAACAATTGGAGCATTTTTGAAGTGGCTCTTTTAAAAAAAATGTAAGTTCATACTTTCAGCTATCCAATGAGATACTTTTAAACATTTTTCTTCTATTCGTCTTAAAATATTAGTCTCAGAATAGAATCACCTATTTTCAAGTTTAAACAAAGATAATTCGAGTTATAAGTATGATATAGACCTTTCAAAAATAGTTTTCGAATTTTTTAAACCTCGGCTTTCAAATATATTAAGATAATTTAGCACTATCTTAAATATCGAGGGCTTACAATAGCCTTGAACCTTACAAGTAGGCAAAAAAAAAAAAAAATGTATGGCTTTTTTTCTGAAGGCCAAGAAGCCTTGAGAGAAAAAATAAGGGCATATTTGAAATCAATGGATCAAGCTGTACTAAGTTGCGGATATACTGGTTTAGTGCATACAAAAGTGTGATTATCTTAGATAGTGTTATTATACATTTTGACGAAGTATATATAACTAGAAAAAATAATTATCCTTATAAATGTATTTCCATAAATAACTAAATTATTATTGACTCGTTCATCAACTCCAGGGCATATTTTTTTGCCTAAAATAATAAATCTAGCTCTCTCTAGATAGTGTTAATTAAAAAACCTACAGATAAATATTTATATGATTCATCTGCAATGTGGAAATTGTAAATTAATATAATTTAATAAGAAAAACAACGAAAGTAGCATACCAATACTGTTTGCATATTAAAATGTACCGAGATGAAATTTTTTTGGTATTTGGTATTGTAGGAATTTTTTTCTTATCTAAAGAAGAAAATAACATTTCATTGTCAAAAAAAAGGTCCTTCATGTACTTGTATTGATTTGAAAATCTATACAATAAAATGAAAATAATTATTTTATATTGCATTTCACATTCCTATATTATATTGTTTTGGGTTTTCTGTAAAAGACGTATACAACTCAACAAAATTATTTTATCCGCAAAAAAAATTACTTTTCTTCTTTTTGAAAATTTTAAAAAATAATCTGCAAGACTATAAAAATAAAAAATGAAATTGTAAATCAAGAACAATAATAGTTTTCCAAAAAGCAATAAAATATAATTATAAAACAATCAACAATATACTAAGAGATTTGGTTCATTTTTTAGAAATTTCTGAAAAACTGTAAAACGAAATAGGTAATCTCACAGTCCTATGGTTATAAAACTGTACTAGACCAAAGAAACTGTGACCGACATAAAACTATCACTAATGTCAACAATTTCTTCATCAAGTTGATCCTCATGAAAAAATTGTAAAATTTCATATTTTTATAAATATTTGGTGTGTGATATACATACTTCCTGCTATAATTTTTTGTGTAACAGTGCAAATGGCAATAAGTACTTTGAGTTTCGACACAAGTACATTTATTTGGATAATGTATTTGCTAGATAGTAACATATGTAAACAACAGTTATTTCATTGAAAATGAACAAATATATAAAAGAAATGTATTAAATATGAATTTTATCGATTTTGACACCATTTATACGTTATTACAATAAATTTACGATACCTAAATTTGCTCAATTTTTGTATTGTTTACAAAATAAATTTAAGTTTAAATATTTCATAATATGAGTCAATTTAATTATTGTAGTTCATACTTTTTTTTAGAGTAAAAGCTAATAAATGAAAAATCATCCATATATCCGACAAATCAATGTAACTAATGAAAAAAATATTTTAGAAGCAAATACTCTTTTTTTTAATGAAAAATTAATTACTTATCTTTCCTATGAGTCCCTTTTGCTTATATGTAATCAAATAACAATAATTAAAACAAGATAATTTTTCGATACTCACATTAATATTTATCAGGGATACATGAAATACCAACCCATATTTAGAATAAATTTAAAAAATTCTCAGAATAAATTTACTCTCGATTTCTGTATTTTTCCCCCTTCATAAATTGGTTTCCATCTAAAGAGTACATATAAATACCCGAATTTTTTGAAAAAATAGATTTAATTCTAAAACTTAAGGTATAGATTCGTGATCAGTACTTTAAATCTTTGGTTTCCATCTAAAGAGTACTTTAAATATTAATAGAATTGGATATATATTGTTTTTTAAAGTGAAATTTTGTTGACATGTATAATTTAAGGTTCTAGGACAAAATCTTCCGACGTAAAAAAAAGCCCTGTTACACAATCCTTACAGGAAAAAACACACAGAGTCTTTTCCGTTTAAATATTCCCTCAATATTTTGATATAATGAATCAATTTGAGTTACCATTTGTAGAATATCAAAAAAAAAACAAGCTGATATTTAGGCTGTCTTCATTTTACAAAAAGTTTGGGGTTATAAAATGAAGATTTAGTTTTGATGCAACCAATACTAAAATTCAATTTATGGTTATATTGAATATGTTTTGAATATATGATTTTTTTTTAAATTTTGAAGCATGGTAGGACGATTCTAGAGGCCGAATACTTTTTCTGTATATCAATTAAAAGTTGCCAATTGTATCAAATATAGTTATAACTGGAATTTTTTAGTTTGTCAAGACTTTTGTAAGGTGGTACACAAAAAGAAAAGTCGCTGGAGAAACTAACGTGTATATCATGGAGAAAAGGACCGACAATCTACTGAATAATGGTTCCCTTCTTTTTGATGACTTCTCTGATTCTGCCAGGCATGCTTGCAACCAGATTATCCAAGATTTCGGGGTCCAGAGTTTGCAAGACAGTTTTGACTTGCTGTATGAGCTTCTCTTTGGATATGCAAGAGGTCAGGCTTTTGCACTTCTCCTTCATAATTGCCTATAGATTTTCAATCCAATTCAAGGCGAGACTGTTACCAGGCCATTGGTGTTTCATTGAGAACCCAGATAGATGTTCCCAACACCATTTCTGAGTTGATTTGGAGGTATGTAATGGAGCAATGTCTTGCGTGAAGATGGACTCCGATGGTGGGGGAACAATTTTGCAGGTGCTAATGGTTCCTTCAGAGCTGTTGCGATTGAGTGCAGGCAGAACAAACTTTTCTAAAATCTCAATCTGATAGTACTCACTGTTGATCCTCTTGTTGCATCCACCATATGATGCCCACTTACTCCCAGATCCCCAAATGTACCACATACCTTTATCTTCTGCGGATGCTTTACAGCTGAGACCCCCTATCTTGCTTTTTCCTGGCCCAAACTTTGTCACTTTGGGGATTTTTTGAGCCAGTTATCTGGAAGAAGTTCTCATCCGACCAAACCACACGTTTCTAGCCCTCCACAGACCATCCCTTCTTGTCAATTACAAAGGCCAACTATTTCTTCTTCATCTGCCCCGTAAGCAAGCGTTAGGAAGGCCTTTTGTAGGCTTTCGTGCCCATAAAGTCCTTCAAGTACCTTCTCACTGTCTCCCTATTTTTTAAAATCACAATTATTTATTTATTGCACCACCCCACACACATTTTCAAAGCTATGCACGCAGCATGTGCTTAGATTTTTTAAGATAACAAAAACACAGGATATTTTTGTTTTTAGGATATCAAAGCAAAGTAAAAAATGCTATAAATAAACGAAAATTAGCATCTGTGTTTATTAATAAAGGAAAGTTTATCCTTATGTAGGAATATTTGAGTGAAAAAAAGTCATTTTTGATCAAATAAATTACAATATCCTCATTTTAATGGCATCTTTCAAACGTTTTGCATGAAGCATCGAGCTTGTATACAGGGTGAATTGTATGTAGTACTCCCTGATGTATATCATAAACATATTCAGTAAAAAGATAAAATTAGTACATATAATATGTGCGACTTATGTTAAGATTTGTATACAATATGTAACGATATTACATAAAAATGAAAAAAATCTTGCCGTCGTTTATTTCAACTCATATTAAAGAAAAAAGAACTTTATATACCTAATATGTAAAAGTGAATGCAACTTTAGATGAGTTGTCACAACGACATAAAGGGCTTTTTTGTTCATTTAATCAAATTAAAAAAAATATCCTATTATTATTTTTTTAATTTTTGAGGAAAGAACCTCTAAGAATTGAATAATTATGTCTGGGTTTGTTTATGAAAAATCCAGAGTAACATCAAGGATTTGTTGGGGAGTTTCCATACTATAGAAACGCCGTTTGTCGTTTCTTTGATGCCTAATATTTCTGAGCAATACGGAATACTATCACTAGTTTTTTTTAAGTAAAAAAACTGTTAATGGTTTTGATTAACGAAGAAAGCAAACAATACAAAAGATCAGTGAACAGTATGAGACTTACTAAGTTATGTAATAATAATATATTTATGTTCTATTGAGATATTATTTGCTCCTGGGAAATACATCCTTTGATCTTTGATGGCTTAAGGGCTTTGTGAAGAGAGAAAATACATTGTAATACAAACATAGTTGTATATAGAAATGTTATCTTATTAAGAAAGATTTCTGGAAGAGATTTTGTCGACCAAAGTCAACTAAATCTATTTTCCCTACACACACATATATATTTATTTATTTTTTGGTGCCTCTACTTTTAGAAATCCAAAATTCATTTGCTCTCCTTGGATATTTTTTTGCCCTTTAAGACCTCATTTATTAGTGACTTTTATACATATAGGGTTATATTATATTAATGGAAAAGGCAAATGGACTTAATATATATATGTTTAGTTTCTATTTTTAAAGGATATAAGTCTGAAATTAGAAGGACTGCATAAATAATGATTCAAAATGATTAAGGTCAAATCTGAATAAGGGCTACACTTCGATTTCAATTTAAACTAGAATGGGAACTCTGTTGAGTGCAAACCTCGTCTACAATCTTTTTTATAGCTTTGATTTTTTTATATACAAAGCATCGTTATTTGAACTACATAATGGTACTTTAATTTGAGCTCTGTACTTCAATACGTTGCAAAAGTAATTTTTAACATTTTGTGGTACATTGAACTTGACTTCACATAATTTAATGTAGTCTTACTGTGACCATATAATATGATCTTCGTACCAAGTTAGTTCAAAACGTATCAGTAACTTTTGTTGTAACTCTAGTTACCAACAAACAATCAAACAAAAAGAGGTAAAATATATAAAATTGGGTGTACGGTAAAATTAATGTGGTAAAAAGTTTGCGGACAAAAGAGTTGGGTTGCTATCGTTGCACAGCTTCTCTGAGTATCAAGGACTCCTTCTAATATCCTATAATATACCCTGGTCCACAGAGTGTATAGGTAAACTGCTGGACTCCAATGCAGGTTATACTCCTTCGACTCCTTTTGCCTGGCAATAATATTACCCACAACAATTTTGTCAGACAATAAAAATTGTACAGCATAATTTGACCAGAATATGATATTACGCCAACAATTTTGTATGCAACCTTTTTTATTTCAATCACTTTACAATGATCCTTAAAATTCAACTTATTTTTCTTTAAATATGAAAATTTATAGATAAAAAGACCGGATTATTTTTTGCAAAGTACAAAACACAATATGCAACAAAATTAAAGTTTATGCTATCATATCAATTTTAATGGTTTCAACTTTTGGTATTATCACTTTTTTATGTACATCTTAAGTTGCTCCAACTAGCATCTGTCAACATTGCCGTAGTTACTCTTTAACTTCCAACAGTAGTAATATATTTCTTTATACCTAAACAAATAACAACACTAATCACGCATATTAAGGTATAATTTTACTTTCATAAAATAAAGAAGGGTTTCAGAAATTATTTTTATACTTCAATTACAAGATAATATTTATTAACATGCAACAAATGGGGCCGAGTTTGTAAATTAAGAAATTGTGTCATAGCTCAGAATTGAGAGTCTGCACTAACCATCCACAAAGTGTTGTAACTAATACAATATTTATGAGTGGTTGGATCATGCATTTTAGAAAATTGAAGTGTACTGACTAGCTTAGCTTTGTTTTGTTAATAATTAAATTTAACTCGTAGATAGTCTATAAAACCATCTCTATACTCTTTACTTTGACTAATAAACATTAATGTACAAAAAATTCCATATGTTCCATGTAAGTGAATCTATTTTTTAAGGTGATACAGCCAGAAAATTGGTGCAAAGCTTCAGAAATATTTTCATAATTTGTGAACTTGATAGAAGTTCTATTTTTTGAATTGTGCCATAAAACACAAAGATGGGCATTAACCACTTTTAGTCACCAACAAGTCTTTTTACAACATTGAATGATTTTTGTGAAATTAAATTTTGTGTAGGTGGATTCCCACCTTTGATTTGTGAAACACTCCCAAGTAAACATTTTGAATGGATTTAAAAGTGTTATATTTTTAATATTGTATTACAGATGTTAAGTATCACTTTATAGAACTTTGATCTAAAAAATATTTCAAAACAAATTCAACAATTGATTAATTTTTTATTTAAGGAGTTGAAGAGGATGAATCCATACCCGGATGTCAAGTCTCAGAATGGTCCGACTGGTCCACTTGCTCTGTAACGTGTGGAAAAGGACTCTCCATGCGAACAAGGGACTTTTTAATACCAGGGAAGGCTTCAATGATGGGCTGTGATAGACAACTCGTTCAAAAGGAAATGTGCTCATCAGAAGTCCCGAAATGTGAAGGAAGCAGTGGCTTTTACGCCAATGCTCCAGGAGACTTCCTTCCAGATGATATGTGCGCTACATCAGAGTGGACTAAGTGGTCAGAGTGCTCAACTACTTGTGGGAAGGGATTTCGATCCAGAACACGACGATTTTTTAATCGAATGGGAAGAAAGAAGTGTCCACATATTGATACTATTGAGAAATTGATGTGTGCTGGTAATACTGCAGATTGTTCGTTGGATAATGAAGTAGAAAATCCAATTTGTGCTGTGACCACTTGGAGTGATTGGTCACCCTGCTCAGTTAGTTGTGGTAAGTGACTATATAATTATATATGTATATTATTATAACACATGGGCTGATAAGTCTTAACAAAAAAAAAATCGTTCAAAATTGCCTTGTTTAAATTGTTTTATTTGACTTATGGAGCAGAGTCCCCCTAACACTTTTCAAGCCATTGCTTAGCTCCCCATAGCTATAATTTTAATTTCCTCGCTCATGAATGAATTAAAGGTGATAATTATTTAAGGTTAGAAATACAGGAAGCGGGGATTAAATTGTCGCCAAAATATTTTTCTACAAAAAACAACACAAAATATACATATTTTAACTTTTTTATTGAAAATCAAAACTATGACGAGCATATAGGGATAGAGTAGCCATTCATTTGACATAATCACCGTTGGCATCAATAACGGCCTCAATATGGCCTCTGAACCGGCCGCAGGCTCTTCTGACCATCTCATTGTCCATGTTGCCGAATACCTCCTTGATGGAGTCCATCTGGCTGGCCTTGGTGCTATGGGGATGTCTGTTGGTATGTCTTTCGACATACTAACAGACAAAATAGTTCATAGATTAAGGTGGGGAGAGTTAGGAGGCCACAAATCCTTGGTTACGACGTCATAACAGATCTCGGTTAACCACTGCATGGATATTTTGGATACATGGCAAGGTGCTGAGTCCTGTTGCCACACCCAGGGCCTGTCTCAGGCCACCCCTGGGATCCAGGGCAGAACAACCTTCTCCATAACATCCAGGTAGATCTCTGTATTGACCTTTAGACCCGTTTCAAACATGTGGAGAGGTATAACATGACCTTCACTGCTGACCACCCCGAATATCATGACTGTTGCAGGGAACTTGGTTTACATTACCTTCCTCACATGGCTGGTGCAGGTGGCTATCCACCTGTTGTTCTGCTTGTTGACCTTCTGATCTTGACAGAAATTATTTTCATCAGAGAAAACCACAGCATCCCGGGCTGCTTTGGGTACTTGAGCTTGTTGAGCAATTTTGTTGACTTCATCAGCCTGTTGTCCTTTGCCTTCTGGGTCAAGATCTGGCCCACCTGCATCTTGTAGCTCCTGCAACTTAAATCCTCAGATACACAGTCCCTTATTGTTTTCTCATGGCAGCCCAGATCCCCCGCCATGGCCTTCATGGACCTGGTAGGGTCATCCTCAACCATCTTCTTCACCTTGTCGACAAAGTCGGTGTCCCTGACCTTCCTGTCGGCGCCCTCCTCCTTGGGTGCCCTCTTTATGGTGACATCAACATCCAAGGTGTCCTCTAGCTTCTTATGGATACGCTGAACAGTCTGTAAATTCACTCCTAAGGTTGAAACAATCGTTGAATTGGAGATTTCACCTCCATTATTAACCAATGCCATGACTACAGCGGACCTCGAAAGCTCCTCGTTCCACTTATAGCTCTTTATCTCCTCATATGATGACAGAATGATGCTAACTGAACTACGTATCGTCAGCTGACGAGAATAGCTTTCCTATTTGGTAACCGGTTTTTTATTTGATAATGTCGTCTTCAAGTTATCAAGGTTTAAAGTAGGCGACAATTTGATCACCGCTCCCTGTAGTTCAGGGATATATTATATCTATTTATGATTCAAATATGATTGAATAATTTTTTAAGAAAATAAAAATACCCATGGGGCACCAATAGGGGCCGTTTAATTAATTAAGATATTGCCAGTATCAGTAACATTTAAATGTAAGAATATATATTTGATTTGGATACATATTTGTTATTTAATTATTGTATTCAAACTAAAAAAATTAAACAGGCATATTCCGATAGATTGATTTTGTATTTATTATAGTAAAAGTTCACAGAAAAATGAATTGATTGCTATTTTTTGTGATAATTATAGAAGCAATGTAGATTTAGATCAATATAGTATTGTGCACTTTCCTTACACATTGGACCTTTGCAATGTCTTAACTGAAAGATAGGCCTGATAAAGTTGATCCCATTGTCTCCTCTCCACTTTCGCTTACTGTTCCTCTCAACAATAGATGGCACTTCTTAGTATCTGTGCTCTATGTGTAACTAGGGTATATTATACAATATGACGAAGGAATAAAGCAGATGTACCTCCATTTGTTCTAGCTTTCATGGATCGTAAAGCTTGAACTATAAAAACACTACTGAACTTTGAAATATAGGTAATTGTCCTTTCATTCATATAATTATCCCTCCATAGACAGCTACTATTGAATCCAAAAGAACAACTCTTCCTATGCCCTGGTTATATATTATATCAAACATTATTAGTAACTGTCAAGCTTCCACACTTATTTTCAACTTTACTCCAAACTCCTGCTTTAGAATATGTAATGACTTTGAAACTGCCCTTGGTTAAGTAATATGTCTATTATTTTTCCACACACTACTTTGAACAACATTCTTATTACATGAAGGATCTAAAAATAGATAGAATTTATTCTTCCAAGTTTTTGTTTGCGTCATTGAATCAGAACATCTTTCGAAAAAAATCCATGTTTATATACATAAATGTGCTTATTCTATTGTTAAAAGATTAAATTTTTAACCAGCAAATTTCAAAATGAAATAAAAATCTAAAAAACAAATGGAAATTATCAAAAATTGATCCTGAGCAACATCAAGGATCACAAAAACAATTTTTATTAAAATTTATTATGAAAATTCATACTTTACGAGACATTCAATTTTTCCTGGCAAGCCTTAATTGAGCAACACTCGCCATGCAGGCTAACCTTTTCATACTTCATAGACGTATGTTAATTAGTTTTGATTAAATACGTTATTTTTGATTATATTATGAGTCTTACTTTGAATACAGTTTGGCAGCTAGTATCTGTAAGTGTAAGTGCACTCAGAGTGTGCGTTGTTTGAGAGCCACTGATGGAGGGTGCATTATTTTCCGCAAACAAATTTCATAACGTTTTAATAGCTCAGAAACTAATTATGTACCATCCTATCAAAATGGCATACAAGAGCTTTATGATAAACTAACGTTGAAAGTGAAATTTAAAAAAAAAATGATGTACACAAGATTATTTAAATCTATGGCGTGGGTAACTGGCCCAGAAAAGTAAAGGAGTGAAAGGTAATTGGTAGTGCCTGATTTTAAGTTTGACACAACATTTTTTATCTTTACTTCAATAGTTTGCATAGTAAGAAAAAGAAAAGAATTAAAAAAAAAAGTTGGTAAATATATTTTTCATAACTCTTTAAAATTTTTGCAAAATATAGCATGTCTATACTTGAAACATTAAAACACATTAAAAACAAACATCATTATGTTTTAATTTTCTTCTGCTATTATCGAACATTTGATCAGTTCATATTTTAATTAGGAGTAAAGTTCTATAACTTATTTATCTCTGATTATTGCACAATCTTATTTGATTGTAATTCACTCAATTAAGTCTTGAAATATAATTATAAGTCAGCCGGAGTACCCAACATTGCTAAGAGTTATTAGGCGTCAATATTCGACAGACGTATCATTTTTGCTATATTAGTAGATACTTTTCTCTTCTTTTTTAATATGACACACAAATAATAATTTCCCATAAAAACAAATAAATTTTTGAAAAGCAATTAATTAAAATTGACAATCCCTATGAAACCTTTTCAAATGTTTTTATATTAAAAAAAATGCTCTTATTTACTATTTTGAAATGGAATATGAAAATAAATTATACGGTTTAAATTACCACAAATAAAAATCACACAAAAGGACGGTGCCAGTAAAGATATTGACTTTATTTTTAGGCAGACCCTTAAGCAGTATGTTCAAAATTTTAGTTTCCTGAGTGAAAAGTTCTATAGACCTTAGAATTTGATCCTCGATTTGAAACAATTTAACTTTGTTCAATGAATTGATACCGCTATTATACATATAGATTAGTTAATACTGAACGGAAAAATATTAGTTCTCGACATGAGCATGTCCTTCAATATGTCACTATATCCGTGTACTTATAGAAATAGACAGCCTCAGTAAAAAAAAACTAGTTAACAAACAATAATAAAGTATTTGTTTATAAAAACTTTTTATCCTTCATATTAAAAATACTTATAGTTACATATGTAGAGCGTAGATAGTTTCTATTATGAAAATAATGCATTTGTTTAAATTACAAAACAAATTTTGTTTTATTTAAGAAACTGCGTGTAAGTACTTTTTTTATATTGTATAAAAAGTGTGCATTTAAGAAACTTAATATTTTCATTCAAAGGTGAGATGCAATATATTTCATTTTTTTATTATCATAATTTATTAAGACAGTTATTTAATTTTCTTAGTCTTTATAGATCAAAAAAGTTTGGAAATATTTTTAAAGAAGTTTCAAATAGTTTTTGGACAGTTTTAATAAGTTTATTACTTTATACTTTTTTTTTCCTTTTTAGATATTGTTTTGGGTATGAATTAAAATAATTCAGCTTTTTAAATCATCCAAACTTTTTAATATTTAAAAAAAACCTAATAGGCATATATTTATTTTAATTGATGACAAAAACAAAAAATAATCCTTCAATAACGAAACAAAAATTAAATTTAATAAAATATAACCACTAAACATGTGTAAAGAACTAAATAGAGAAAAAGGAAAAGCAAAATTGAAATTATTTATCTAATAATACCAATCGGTTTTTGAGATCTTGAATAGTTAATTGTATTTCATTTTTTGTTCACACATTCACATTAAAGGATAAATCTGAACATATTCCTAGAAAATCTGAACAGATGTTTGTACTTGGTGCTCCAAAATATATGTTTGCTACATTACAATTAAAATTATAATGTTTAAAAGGCTTACTTCTTGTTTTATTTCAAAGATTGAGTACTCTAGCGGTAGTAATATTGAGGGCTGAATAATATTTATTCCTAGGCAAGTCTTTTAACCCAATATTTGATTAACATTCTAATAAGCTACTTATAAGCAAATATTTATTTCTCTAGGGGAAGTAAATAGATAATTTGTTATCAAATTGTCCATTTTTTAGCTGATCCTGTAGTTACGTAGTCAAAAAATTTGTTGACTACGTAATCAAAATATTTAATACAAAGATTAAAAATAAAGTTATTATTATTAAAATTAAAATTATTTGTTGTCAAAATTTATATACACATTTCTACAGACGAAATTACGTTGTCAAATGTTGAAATACATTCCTTAATCCAATGTCCAAAAGTTAATTTATATTGTTGAGTTTTATTTATTTGGGAATTATAAAATATTAACAAAATGGATTTTATAAAACATCTAAACAAATAAGACTCAAATTTTAGTTGTCCATCATTATTTTATTATTAACTTATTTGTAGATCAATAAAATTTGATTTAATCTAACACAAGATGAACTTCATTAAAGCCTTTTTATCATATATTTTTAGGTAAAGGGCTGAAAATAAGAACGCGTTTATATATAAGAGCAGACGAGCAAGAAAAGAACGAAAATGCATGTGATAGTCGACTCATGGAAAAGGGTGAATGTGAGGGAAGTCGATCTGAATGTAAATTTGATCCACTTGATGCCAAATTTATTTGTGGACTCAGTAAAGAAGTAAGTAAATTGATAACTAGAACTACACATTCTTAGTTCTTTCGGTATGTAAAAAAATATGAAACCAAAGATAAACATATTAACCCTGACATTTTGAAGAATATTAAGGAGAAGATCAGCTGAAATGTTATGATGGTTTTTTTTAACTACAGTGAGCTCTAAGAGAAATAAGAAAGACACAAATCCTTCTCCAATAAACATAAAAAGGATCAATGTTATTAGAACAAGGTTAGGCAACAGGAAATTTGTTGAGCATAGACAGCAGATTTATTAAATAACTTTCTTTCTTAACAGTGATGTTAGGTATTTGGTGTATTTGTTGGAATAAATACAATACATAAAAAAAAATTAATAATTTAGATTTGTTTCTTTATTTATGAATGCAACAGTTAGGTTTTTTCAATTAATCTCTTAAGTTATATTTCTGTATTATGGTAGTAAATTTTCAGTGATGATTGAAAATCTTTACTGACTAGCCTAACCTTTAGACAGGATTTACTCCAATGTTGAATATTACTTCTACTCTCATTCCATGAAGAACTTACACTAATAAGTCCCCAACAAATTATTTGTGTTACTTTCAGACATTCATGAGCACAAGTAGGGATGGGAAAATTGTTCAAATTGCAGTGATCGTAAAATTAAATGAAAGTATATGTGGATTAAGGTTCTCCCTATCTTGAAAATTCAAACGTATCAGCGAGCAAGGAGGGTTATAGTTTTTAATGCTCTCTATCGGCAGATATGTTGTTTCTCCCTTTTATCATATTTTGTATGACATTTTCTCAGACTTGGTTATTATGCTCAGTGCAATTTTGAAAATTTCTGAATCCCTCAATAGATTGTAATTGCAGATACTTTATACTTAGGAAACTTAATAGCAATACAAGGTTATGGCATTATGTAATGAGATTAGGCAGAATTTTAAATTTGATGTATCGTACTGACTGCTGGGTAATACAGCCATATATGACGTCATGGAGTATAACAGCGTTACTCTATCTGTAACAGTCAAAAAGACGATATATAGCTACTCTTGGTGAAAGTTATACTCTTTGACGTCACAATTAAAAAGCGTGGTGGAAGTCAAATATTTGTAGGAAAAGCGTTGCGGTATAACCTTGTCTTTCTATTAACCTTAATAATTAGATACTCTCTACTTAAGAATGAAAGAATACTGTTAAAATTTTTTGGAAAATATAAGCACCCTCTTCAAATTGCCAACTACAAATACTTACACGCTAGAAAATGCTTATTATTTACTACTTTATTTACTTCCATATATCCTCCCGATTTATAGGTTGGTCCTTGTCGTGGTTATTTTCCTAGATGGTACTTTGACTCCAAGGCACAAACATGTACGCAATTTGTATATGGTGGTTGTCGAGGAAACAGCAATAATTTTAATCGATTTGAGGAATGTGACCGAATATGCAAATCACTAAACAATTCGACGTCAGCTGGACATTCATTTATAATTGATATGAAGAAAAAACAAATGATGGTGGAGCAACAGCGAAAAGGTTTGTGTTTTAAAGTATAAAAATTATGTGGATGTCATTAATTATTATATATCAAACCTTAAAGGTAACGCAATGACAGGAAGGCCTTCATTCATCACTTTAATAAAAAAATGAAACTTTAGTAATCATATTAAAAGTATTGGAAAAGAATGCAAATGAACGATTTATTAACTTTTTTAAAGAAAATATTATTATATTTGTTTTGTTTTTTCCAAACCATTGACTTATTGAAATAAATTCAATTTTTATTTAATTTTTAGAATTGGTCATGAAGCAACATGAAATGATGAAAACAGAAATAATGATGCTCAATAAGAAAAAAGACATGCAAAAAGAAATGAAAAACATGCAGAATGATGAGGGAATATCGCGATCAGACTGCTCAGTGACATCCTGGTCACCTTGGAGTCAATGTAATGCTTCGTGTGGCAAAGGGTTTAGAAGAAAGTTTAGAACTATTCTGGTAGGTTTTGATGATCAATTGTACATTCTTACTATTGGAATAGTATTTAGCTTTGGTATTTAGTATTACTCTCTGTTTTTCAAACTCAAACCTAGTTACTCAATAGATGCATTATAGATGTTCACTCCTCGATAATGAAAAAATAATAATAATAGATTGTGAAAAAAAACAACTAATATAACGTTATGAATAATGAGCCAGGGAGGGAGTACTTTTGTCTCTATAGTGCTACATTAGCTACACACACTCAATACTTAATGCAAAAAAACCTGCAAATAGCATTAAAATGACTTAATAATTTTTTTTTACACCAAAAATAAGAATATGATATATATTAAAACATTTTAATAACTATACATTATTTTATAATTGTGAGATGTCTTTTTAGTTGAATCAATTTTACTTTCTTTAAACTTGTTCACGACCATTAGTAAGATTTTTTTTTCTAAAAGAACAAATGTTTTACTCAATTCAATCAACTTGTATTACCTCACTTCATAATCAAATGTATATCATGGTCATATCATGAAATGCCTAAATTATTCCATTAATGGAACATCCTTTTAGGCTAAAGGAAGCAAGAGTTGATATTATTATAAATACCCTGGATTAAACAATGTTATAATAATTTAAGATAATCATATTATTACGATTTTATCAATGGTTTAGTTATTTTTTTGTTCTTAACATACAGATTTAAACTTTATGACATAACGTTTCATTTGCTATAAACATTTTTTGTTGTCAAATCTGTTGTGATTTTAGCCTATATTGTTTTGAATCTACAAGCAATTTTGATTTTAGAAGGAAGCATTCGGGAGTACTTGCTTTGAGCTCTACACTTTAATGTAAATATGGAAGCCCCGCACAAATAAACAAACATTAATTCAATACATATTTTCCAGAAAAAAAGTCAAGTTAAAAAAAAAAGTACTTCATTCACGATAGTTTAAAAATGGTTGAGTAATTTATAAAAAAAGGGTCAAAATAACTAAGTGTAGCTAATAAATTTTGCATAACTTGGGCAGGGGAGGAATTAGAATTCAAAAAAATTTCCTGGAAGTTATTTTATATAAAGTGGATTTAGTCCTAGAACCAATGGTACAGTGCTACAAAAGTTGCAAAGTTTTTGAATGTATAAAAGTATACTACTTGTAGACACATCAGAGTCAATTTAAATTATCTAATAAAAGCAGTATTACTAGAGAAAAGTAAAGATTAATTAAATCATGTCCTTATTATTTCAAAAATGTTGATCTTACATATTTATTTTTAAGAGTTTAAAAACGAGCTTGTATCTCTAATTTGTATGGAATTTATAATGAATTAGATAAGTTAATATTACTGTGCTAAATTCTAAATTTTATTAATGAAAGCATTAAATAAACAGCAACTCAAAATAAATCCAACTTTTGAATGCAATTTGTAGGTATCTTGTCCCATTTCTCGATATAACCAATGAATAATTTAACAATTTATGTAAAAAAAAATCTAAAAAAATTTATATACACTGTACTGAATACTTAAAAAAAACTAGATAGATTAATTTAATTCTAAAATCTTTGTTTCTAGGTTCAGTCTTCATCCCATGGAAAAAAATGTCCAAAAAAACTGGAAAAGAAGCAAAAATGTAAGTATATCTTTTACTTTTTATAAAATCATGCATTCTCAACAAAAAAAAAATTTTTTTTTTGAGATAGACTCAAAAGTTCTTTGCTAAGAAATATAGTATATAGAAAATAATTTTATATATTTAATATTTGAAATCTTTCATTTCCAATAAACGTGCACAAAATGAATAACATAACATAGATAAAAAAACAAAAGTTTTTGGTTCAAGAATCTTTTGTACCCACTTTGTAAACAAACAAACAAACAACAACTGTGTGTTATTGGAAACAGTTTTACAATATTTCAGGATGTATAAATCCAATATTATTATTGTTTATAAATCATTTGTATTGAGAAATTTAATTCTTTTTTAGCACATCCCTTTATTCAAATTACACTATATGAAATTTTTTTGCAATGATATAGATTTGGATACATTTTTCTATGTAGTATTTTTGGTAGGAGACAAGCACAAAAATGAAATATTGGATCTGTAGCTCAATCCAACTATGAGTTCTGAGGTCTTACGGATAAATAAATTACCATTTTGATGTATATTTGATTAGCAATAAATCGTAAATAAAGGAATGATAGGGAGGTATAATTCATCATTGATAAGATATTATTTATCTTGACTAAGCTAATTTTAGTTTTTGTTATGAAAGAGAAGCCATGACGTCATTTTTTTACCTAAATTTTTGTCCTTTTTTTTTTTTTAATTGTAACAATATAAAAGTAAAACCCTTAAATTCCTATGAAAAAAAAATCTGAAGTGAAAAATTCATGGAATAAGGAGTAATTGTTTGATTTATAAAATTTCATCAAACATACCCTTTTTTATCAAAATTTAATAAATGTACAAAGAATTCATCATCAAAAATTTGTATGGTTAAAATTTTAAAAAAAATCAAAAAACAAGGTAAAATAATATGGTCATAATTATTTATTTTTTTATGATAAAAGTATAAAAAAATTATCTAATAAGTTCTGTTAAGCTAACTGATAAATGTTATACTTGGCTATTTTGCCATTTGACAGTCTCTCGAGTGTTCATTCTTCTTGTTATAATAGGTGAAGTAAACAGTTCTGAGCGTTTCTTCACTTTATTAAAATTAACATAGTTAGGAGTAGCTTTATGCAAATGGTTCCAAACCGTTTCAGGTTTTTCTTCCGTTCCTGGTAAATAAAATAAGTACTCCTTCTTTTCACCTTGTCTTTGTGATACTGAAGAATATATCGAATTGTCCCTTTTTTTTACTTCCATTTTGCAACGCTATAACACACAACTGGCTTTTACCAAACACAAAACTGGAAATGAGATTTCTTTAATGGTACACTTAATCTTTAAGCATCTTTTAAGTTGTTTTTATGGAAAACAATGGAGTACAGTTGCTAATTTTGACATCGGAACTAGTATAAACATATTAGTATCCTGACAACACTAGAATGATGCAGACATCCATTCTTGCAACTGTCAGCGATCGTTTTAACATAATTATATGTGTTACATTTAGTATTGAGATGGTAAAGTAATAGTTTTTATAATTAGTATGGACGGAAGCAAACTTTTTTTAAATTATGAAGATATTTTTCTTGAAGCTATGGTTTTAAATTGTGTTTAAGTAATAAATAAAGAAAAAATGTATATAATCAATTTTATAAGCCTTTATCTTTATATACATATAAATAAAGTTTATAATGTAAAATAAATAAAAAACCTTTGGCTGATGTATGAAAAAAAAAAATTACATATACCTATGTAAGAGTCATCATCTCAAAAGAAAAAAAAGTTATAGTTAGGCAAAAGCTGTTTCCATTAGAAATAATCAAACAAAAGGAAAGAATATCTAATTACTTGTTTTCCTTCTTTTATTTGACTTCTTTCTTTTATAAGTATTTTTTTGTATTTAAGCATAATTTTTTCCAATGATCGAAATCATTTGATAAAGCTCAAATGGATAAAGAATAAAAGACAGCCAATGAAAAACTTTATTTTTACAAGATACGTTATTATAAAAGTTATAAATCATTACATATCATTTATTTTTTTTAAAAGGAGCCTAAAAAATGACATGGTAACCCTGAAAATTTAAAGAATAATCGGAAAAAGAGCAGTTTATCTTTCATCACATATAGTGAAATTAGTTGCGAGCATCTATGAAATTTAGACAAATTCCTCTTCATATTTTGCAAGAACAATGGTAGGAATTACCCCAAATATCGATACTCAAAGCTGCTCTGAGTCGAATTAGGACGAACCTTATTAACCTTCCCAAAAAAACAATTGAATGTTGTTTTACGTCATTTATAAGTATAGGCCTTTTCCTTTTATATTAAAAATTAGATAATTAAGTTAGCAGATTTTGACAATAAATAAATAAACCTGCAAAGATTGCCAACTACTAAAAAAGGCATACCTTATTTACAACTAACAATCACCATTTGTAAATACATATATCATTCAAATAACTAATCAGTCATTCACATAATAATACTCATAATCAGTGGTGCCAGTCGGTTTCATGTTTGAGCTTGTTCGTTTTTTGTATTTGACATCCTAAAGAGTTGAGTTTCTTCTTCTAAGCTGCTATCATTATTGTTTAATTCCTGAGTATAAAACTTCCTTTTCAACTAAATAAAAGTAATCACTGATATATACAAAAACAGATTGATCATGTGTGCATGCTCATAAAAGATGGAGAGTTATCCCGAGGATTTGTTCTTAGGTTATAATTGGAAGTCCAATTTGAATTCAGAGTAGAATTGATTATCGAAGTCGGAGTATTTCTTACCTATGTTTAGTACCAAAGACTAGTATAGATAAATTTTTATCTGTAAAGTCTTTTTCTAAATTTTCATTTATAAGCTCTGAATATCATCTATAGAGCTATATAAATGAATTCAATAAATTTTGATCCGTCAGGTCAAAAGCAAGACCAAATATTTACCATAAGTTAATTGTAAAAAAAGGAGATAATATAAAAATTAGTTTAGAATATAACTTGAAACTACGTTTTTTAAAGAAATTGAGTGACAGGTGCAGTAGATATGAATACAATTAATTAGTTGTGCCTAACTTTACTTGTTGCTACTATAAAGGACTTAATATCTCAGAATCCATCGTTTGTTGACAAAAAAACATAAATATTAAGAGTCAGGAGGCTAAAAATGTAAATGATGTTATGCATTGTATCATGTGCATTTTGGTTTTGTTGATTTCGTTCTGGTAGTTATGATGCCAAAGATGCACCAGGCTCTGGAAGACCAATTATCAAAAAAATCGATAAAATTATGGAAAATGTCGAAGCTGACCATTGTCTAAGCACTGTTTCATTTGCCAAGGAGCTAAATTTTGCACAAAAACCGTTTGAAACCACTTAAATAAGACTTTATTTGAAAAGATGCTTGATATATGGGTCCAGCACGAGTTAACTCAAAAAAACCTTATGGACCGAATTTTCATATGTGAATTCTTGCTGAATCGCAACAAATAAAACGGCTATTTTGTTAAGGGCACAACCTTGGGGACGAGATTTTTTATGAAAGAAGCATTATGAAATAACCTTTAAAATGGAAACAAGTAATAAAGAAAACGGTGCATATTTTACATAAAGAGTATAACTCTTACTTTGCTAAATAAAACATTGAAATCAAAGAAAAAATAATTGATTTCTTTTTACTAGACCTTATATTTGTCCTTTTAAAAAACAAAAAAAACAATGCGAAATGAAGCTAAAAATAAACATACATAGCAAAAATATTAGTGCCAGTTTCCGATTAGTAAAAAGGAAAAATCCTCAAGGAAATTCTTCATTCTTATAAAATCTTTTGAAGCTGATAGTAAAAAAAGGAAGAAAAAGTTGGTTAAATGTGGGTTTTTTACTTCATGTTTCTTTTATACAAAGTAATTTATGTAGTACAAAATTATAAGCTCCAAGTATGTAGTCTCAAATTTTGTCTCCATAAAAAAATCTACAGAGAACAAATTGGAGAACACTACTAGAAACTTTGCATCAAAGTTTCTTGACCAAATATATCCATTTGAACATATGTAAAACAGAATTTGACCTAAAAAAAAAAAAAAGAAGCAACATGTCCCTGATATATATTTATTGTTCGTGTACGCATAACAAGAAATTTTATGACAACAAACAGAGACTAAACATTTAGTAGATGTACATTTCATGCATTAGTTAATAATTTGTCATTTTACCTCTCAGTTACTTTACTTCAGATCTAAGTATGAGTACTTCTCAACATTAATCCTTAAGAGGCAATAATTATTTAAGACAGCTAGAAAGCCTGTTGGGACCAAGTTTATAATTATATTTATAAAAGAATATCAAAAGATCAATGGGATCCCAATGGGACCCATTTAATTTATTAACCTATCGTCAGTATCAGTAGCATTTAGATGTAAGAAGAAATATTTGATTTGGATACATAGTTGTTATTAAATCATTAGATTAATTCTTAAAAAGCTATAGAAACATATTTATATATGTTCATTTTATATTTACATTAACAAAATTTCAAGAAAAAAAATAATAAATATTAGTATAATTTATAATTTTTTATAATAATTATAGAAGCATTTGAATGTTGGCCAATATTGTATCTGAAACACCCAAATTTTTCCTTTCCCTTACACATTAGACTTTTGCAATCTTTTAACCTAGGGGTAAAGTAACATATTCCCTATGAAAACAATATAATTTTATAAATCACTATGCTTAACAAACTGGCGAGAGCTTAATTTTTTAACCATATAATTTCAAAATGAAATAAAACTTTCAAACATGAGTGGCAAAGGCTAAAAATTAATTATAAGCAGCATCAAAGATGACAAAAACATTTCCAATTGAAATTTAATGTATAGATTTTATCATTCAAGAGATATTTGCCTTTTCCTGGAAGCCATAATTTTCAATTGAACAACACTCTCGGTTCGAGCTAAACTTTTGAGTAATGCGGTAGCCCCATAAATAATTTATAATTTTCTTTTTATAAAATATTCCAGACGACAGATAAACAAAGAGTAATTAATTCATATTTGTATTTAGTGGTAAATTAATTAACTTATTTCTGGAAGGGGTTAAAATGGATATAAAAAATTAGGAAATAAGTTTTATGAAAACAAAATAAATACCTACATTTATTTTATTTGAATCTTTCAGGCGACTTACCTCCTTGTCAAAACAAATGCATGGTTGGATCCTGGAGCGATTGGAGCACATGTTCTGGATGGTGTGGTATTGACGGATCTCAGGAAAGATCACGCATTGTTCTCGAAACGGATAATCCCAGCATTTGTCCACCATTAAAAGAAGAAAGATTTTGTACAACCCCCGATTGTTAAAAAAAATATAATATTATACTTACGAGATATTATAACAACCTATAACTTATATAAAGCATTATTATCATTAAATATTAAGGATTTACATATTATATAATCATAATTTTTTTTTTGTCATTTTATATATTATTTCCCATGTTTGTAACTACACATACTTTATGGAAATGCTAATAAAATTATTATTGTTCTTCTAACAATACATAGTTGCAAACTGAATGTCTTATATATTATAAATACACATATTAGATTGTATATTATTTTATTGTAATAAAATGGTTAAGAAACCAACTTTTCGTATATATTTCTTAAAAAAAAATTCTGTTGTTGATTAAATATTTTTCATATAATGCTGTTGACGTCTATTATACCAGCTAGTCCATATAAATCTTAACACTTACTTATTCAATAACCAGTAAATGCTGAGTGGTTCAAATTGATTAAGGCATAAACAATTGGTTACAAAACAAGACAAATCTGAGCGCTATAGGTTACGTACAAGTCGAGAAAATAACAGTTGAACGTGACCCACGAATTTTCATTCGCGCACTCCAAGCAGCTGGGCGTCTCCAAGACCACCTTCCACACCGTTAGCCAGTCTGAAACGTTGGAGAAGAAGAAGAGCTCTGTCAAAAAGACTAAACAACTGGAAACGGAGGAGTTAAAAAAAACAGCCTAAGCCAATCCCCTGAAGTCCATGAGGATCCACGGAAGATATCTCGAAGTTTCACACTAGACTGTCCTTAGAGCTATCAAAAAAGGGGATGTCAAGAACTTTATGAGAGCGGAGAGGCCACTTTTGGCAACAGCAATGAAAGAAACCCATCTCATCCTTTTCAAAAATCTTTTGAATGAGTGTTTTGAACTATTTTATGACAGTTTTGATACCCCTACGCCCAAGACTACACCTTTTGGGTGCATGTAAAAGGAAAGGGCTGCAGCGGCCGTCATTCAAAACACTGAGGTCATCGAAGCCACTGTCAGCCGGTACTGGGACCCCATGACAGAGGAATACATCTGTACCGGGTGCCAGACCTTCTGCTGCCACCTGAAGCCATCAGCTCTATGGGGGGCTAAATGTATCACTTAGAGAGTTCAGACACACATTTATTTAATTATTATTTTTTTGAAATTCTATTGTTAATTAATGAATTATATCTTTTGAAGTTTAAAATACAAAGTGTTCAGATTTTTTAATGGACCACTCCGTAAATCGGTGCACTCCTAATTTAAAAAATAGTGTTGGATTAGAGTATTATTCGAGAACAAAAAAAAATAACTTAAATCGAGACTCGAAAGTTACTTCAACTACGTTGCAATATTATTTAAGAAACTTGACTAATTTCTAATGATCAAAACTTGAAAAATTCAAGTACCGAATAATCATCTCCAGTAGTTGTATATATACATTGATTAATTATTTTTTACATATATATTTTGTTGTCACATGTTTGGCTCAATAATTTTTTCTTTCATTTATTTGGCGCCATGTTTTTACCACCTTATTAAGTTTGCCAAACTAATTTAATTGTTGAACCTAGATTTTATCAATTCAATGAAAAAATATTTTTATTTGCAAAGTGTTTTCACTAGAACTCAAATGCAACTCGACGCATTGTTCAATTACACAAACTCGATAATTATAATTCCAATTAAGCACTATTTAAATTTAAAGATAAAACGATTGTATGATATTATACAATAATCTTTTGATTTTGTGGGTTTCTGTTCTTCTGAAGTTGTGGACATACATCCTACATAAACATTTCGGGCTTAACTTCTTAAGAGATTGATATATTTTTCAACCCCATGTCAATTTTTTGGGGAAACTAATTCTAAAACTAACATTAATTTTGTCTAAAAATGAACAACGCTGAAAGATTCCTGATTCCTGAAGGACAGCATATCTGCTTTCAATATTTTATTTTTTTGGAAAGTGGAAAAAGTTAATCATTCTGCGGCATTGTAAGAGCCATGACGAATTCGAATACCCCTGATTATTGGTTTAGTAAATGAAATGATCCTGAAATGAAAGGATACATTTAAAAAAAATCCTTGAATCCCTTTCGTTCATCCTCGTACAAGTTATGAAATTTTGAATTTTAAACTTGACATATTGATGACTCATTATTTTCAACTCAATCAATACCAATGGGTTATCGTTCAGGACACTCAAATCCTAGTTTAAGCTCGCTGAAATAAACTTTTTTTTATTTCATATTTTTTCTTCTTAAGACGAGATATGGCAGCTGCTCCAAAAAGAGAGAAGAAATTGAAAACGATTTATCTGGTATAAAATCCGTTAGAAGGATTACAGAATACAATCACCCAGCATAAATTTTGTTTGCATCGAACAATATTTTGATAATTAGATATCATCTTCCCTACTTTTTTACAGCTAATTGTCAGTGATGTTGAGCAATTATTAAACTTATATATGTACTATTATGTGTATATATTGGCCTTTCAATTCTAAGCGTTTGAACGCTTGTTTGTATTCATGAAATTCGGTTGTTTTTTTAGCTCGTCCATTTAAAAAAAAATTTGTAATCTGAAGAATGAACTTTCGTTTCCTCAGCTGATGTCGTTATTATTTAAATACTGGGGAGGGAACTTTCTTTTCTATTACATTTAAGTATACTCAAAACCTGATTGAACATTCATGTGTGGGGAAAAAAAGACAAAGAGTAACATTGAATATTTGTTGAGGATTTATAATTCTATATCCTTGTTGGACTCAAAGTAGAATGGAGAATCAATATCGGAGTAATTCTCCTTGTCTATTTCCTTTTCTCTTTCCTTTACTCGTCACAGCTAATTATAACTGAACTAATGAAACGTCATGATAACTTAGCTGCCCTCCTTCAAATGATTCTATGAACTTGTCCGGGTCACCATGATGATTTTCGGTTTCTTATTTTTATAACATGCTCAAAATACAACCTATTTTCTTCACTACTTGCATGAATATAATTAGTTATTTTTTTGCTTTGCATGTCATCACTAACATATAATTAACCTACTGTTCAAAAAAAAATTAGTTGTAAATTTTTAGTAGGTGAGGTAACTCCATGTTACGGATAAATTAACAGTGAACATTATTAGTAGATCTAATGACATGCTTTTATTTCTTTCATAAATCGAAAAAATTACTACAATATATAATTGCATACCCAATTAATAGTGCATTGCCATCTAGATGCAATTTACAAGACTTAAAATAAGAGCACCTATTATACATTTGAAGGATTATTGTGAGTTAGAAAAGCAATGGGTAGTTTATTTATGACCATTGAACCTAAATTTATGGCTACTGTAAACCATGAAATAATGATGACAGTAGGTTTATTTAGAACATTTTCTTTTTTTTGAAATATCACTAATAAAAATGAAACCTTTCACTGACGTCACAAATTGCATAGTAAATAAAAATCAGCACCATTTTGGGGTTATACAAAATTTAAAAAAAAACAAATTCCAGAAACTTCATATAATGTCTGTAAAAATCAAAAAAACCCTACTGGTTAATAGCAAGTGGTTCTATTCTCATAAAATTTGTTTTTTTATGCCTCAAACATGGCCTTATTTAAGAATTTTGACGTCACGAGAAAAGATACTATTATATATTATTTTTTATTCTCAACATTTTTTTTAGTAGAGTTTAACTTCTATTTCTAAGCTTAATATTAAAAAATTAAGTAATGGATTAACTGAAAAACAAAATTTTGAAACATTAACAACAATGTAGAAATTGAAAAGGTTGTACACGAGTAGTTGAGCTCACTAAGGACATGAAGCGTGACTGTAAAATCGGTATATTAGAGCTGTGTATCTTTGAAAAGCTGATTTTTTAAACACCATTTATAAAAACTGGTTCATTGTTGACTCATTAAGACACAGAGTTTGTATTTCAGAATTGATAGAAACAGAATGTTACTTTTTCTTGTAAGTTTGAATTGTAGGGTCTGTTTTTGTTTTTTGTTTATGTTCCTTTAAATGTTCAGATAGATTTGCATTAATTAACTATAAGTAAACATTGCAATATTACATTTATTCCATCTGACCTGGGAATTGTCTTTGAAGTCCATATATATTAAGTATATTTCATTCTCTGAGAACGACCTAGACGCAAACTTACGTACATTTAGTTTAGGGAATAATTTCTCACGAGTGGGTTTTCTATTAAGCTACATCATTCCATAATTTTTTGGGGGTGATTTGGCTCAAGGTTAGGTACTTAAATTTTACGAATTCCAGGATAACATATTACAAAAAAGATAAATAGATATTTAAATTGGTAATGAATGAAGGTTTTATTTATTTCTATATAAACTTAAATTAATTTAGCTATATAATGGTGTAAAATGAAGTCAATCTATTTGGTAAAAAAGATGAAAATAAAGTTGTTGCTCCCTTTAAAACAAAAATCATAATAGAGGTAATGTTTTAACTTAGAAATGACATTTTCTCATAATTGGGTTACCTAACATGAATTATAATTTCATATTTAAATTTAAATTAAATTGTGTATATGTATAATTTCTTTTTATGTGGATGGCGTATTTTTTTCTTACCTAAATGTTGCGTAAAACCTATAAAAAAGTACAACTGCTCAAAATGGTCGTAGCAAAAGTTCTCACAAATTAGATTTGATACAAAATAACGAATTACAGATTCGTTATAAATACATTCTGTACAACTAGACTGAAATATGATACTTAAAATATTTTTTTGGGCCGACTTATGAATAATTCTAATTTTAAAAAAATACATAAGGATTATATTTGAGTCTATAGACTTGTATTTTCCCTAAAACTAATTTAATTTGTATTTCGGGTGATTGGAAAGGATTTATTAGAGGAAATCTATAACTTATTCAAACACAGTGAATTAATTATCTCAGACAACAAAGCCAAACATATTTTGCAGATCCATTTAGCTCATCTTAGGAATAAATTAAATATTTCGTTACTTCACTAGTGAAAATATTCTTTAGAAAGTTGTATATATGTCTCTTGGAACATTTTATTTTATTTCAGAGGCTTCCTTTTAGAGTCGTGGGCTTTTTTTTTTTTAATAGGCTTTCATTGGTAATTTGCTTCTTATAATTTTATTTTATGAATGACTAACCATGTAATTATAGGCACATTGAATAATTACTCATGAATCACGCTTTCTTTTCTTTAATCCCCTCTTGAAGGAATGAAGAAGAAATGACGTAAGGCTTATGTATATAGAACTCACTTTGACAAACATCTAATTTATTTAAAACTTGATGTATTCATATAGTCTTTGAGCGGGATCCTAGTAAAATATTTTTTTTAATTTCAGGATATTGTTGGCAAATTATAAATACTGTCAGGTTTTTGTATTTCTCTTTATATTTTAAGAAAATAAAATAAATTTAATGCTAATCACAAACCCACACGCAAGCTAAATGTCAACTTGCACATCACTAAAATCGATGACACTCTTTTTATAAAAATGTGATGTATCTAAAATGTCACATTTCATACTTTTTCATAAATATACTATAACAAGTTCCAAATACAGAACGCTTGTGCGGATAAAAAAATAATAGTTTCAAAAATTTGATTTAGCTGTCATATGAATAATGTGTTCGTATTTTGAGTATATTTCTAGCTCCTGTTTCCAAATATCAAACATGTAATATACTCATTTGATGCATTTGTTTGTATAAATAAATGTATATATGTATGAACTATATAAGACTTGCTAAATAATTCGTAGGCTGACACACAGAGGGTACCAGTAGAATGAAATAACTTTATTCTACGTATTAAATACGATTTTTTTACTCCATATGTTAATGTGGAGGAAACGTGACTCCATCAATCCAGAGTCCAATCGACAGTCAGTCAAGTGGACTGGATGCGATGAACAAAATCAAGGTTATTGCTTGAGTATTGTGGGGTTTGTGTGATATAATATTCATTCATTACTTCGAAAGGGCCAGACAATCAACAAAGATTTCATCAAGACAATACCCCGTTTCACAAATCACAGATTATGCTTAAAATGGATTCTATATAGGAGCAAATATGATTTTTGTTGTAGTAAATATTTATTATTTGCTTCGTTATACATCATTTATTATAAATGCATATATCCCATCATTTGCAAGGTATAAACCGTAAAAACCTTATAGCAAGCTATTTTTCAATCATTATTTTCCGTATAATGAACTATGTATTTATACTGTATAAAATTAATTAAAACTTATATAATGAAATAAATCACAAAGTGCAAGATTTTTCTATGAATTACTTGTAGGTGTAATACCCAAATCCCTAGAGAAAAAAACCGAGTTGTGTTGGTCTAAATAAATATTTCATTTATCATTGTATTTCAATAATACTAACTAATGAAATAGGTTTCTTTATAAATTATCTCACTAGGCTCTCGTATCCCTATCTTTGATACATAAAATGTTCTTAACATCAGGGTTGTACGTTCTTATAACACAAAATATGTCAATACCTAGCACAAAAATATAAAAGCCAAAATATTTTTGGGTTAATAGGGTTATAAAATATTATGATTATGTTTTCAAACTATGCTTTTATACATATGTAATAAAAACTATCCTTGTAGTTTTGTTTGTTTGTTTGGTGGAAAGGCATGCATAGATATGTGAAGACTGTAGCTTATCTATTTTTTTATACGTTAAGACACGTTATCTAAATTATATATATGACTGAGTTTACATGAACTTTTTTTTTGTTATTTTAAGTAAAATATAACGTGTATTTTTAAGATCATCCAATTACGAAGCAAAATTCAACAATATGTATGAAAAGCAGTCACAGGTTGCACTGTTGTGCATTGTGTCTCCTGATGTAAATTACATAAAAATATATTATGAAGGAAAAAAAGACTATAATATGGAGGAACATTGTATAAAAAAATGAAATCTTGCTGGCGTTTATTTCATATCTTATTAAAAAAGAAAAAAACAGGAAGTACTTTATATAAAATTAAAAAATAATGTAACCTTAGATGACATCCAGCTAAAGTCCCAGCGAACGAAAGTCCGTTTTCTAAACGTTCTAGGAACGTAATTTGTAGATTCTCCATAAGTTCCTGAAGCTACTTGTGAGGGTGTTTTTAAAAAACTGAGAGTAACAACAAGGATTTGTTGTAGAGTTATTTTTAAATTATTAAGTAATTGTAATAATATTTACTGGTATGTAAAAACAAAATCAAAAATTATTCTGGTAACCGTGACAATTTGAAGAATGTTTGAGTGGTGAGCAGCTTAGCTGTCGTAACGTTTTATTAGAGTAGATGCATGTTGTTACCAGAGAGCGAGGAAGGAAATAAACTTCTATTTGTCCAGAAAATGAATAGACAGAAATGACTCCAATGTCAATATTAAATTCAATTTCGAGTCAAACAAGGACTTACACACTTAAAACTTCACATCAAATCATTAGTGTTTCTCTCCGGCATTTATAAGCACACTGACTTATACTTTAATGTTTCACCTTAAGAATTAAACGATAATGATAACAGCTTTAGAAAATATAAATAAAAACATTGTTCATGTTGCAACTACACAAAGTATTTCGCTCGTCTAAGGTCATATTTTTCACAAATTTATTAAGGTTACAGTTTCAAGCTTTGGTAATTAGGATATGAGATGTTATAGCAAACAACAAATAATTATATATGCTATTACAAGCATGTAAATGTTACATTCAATGTACCATTATGATATAAATTATTTTATGAAATATTTCCATTTATTAGATACTGTAGAATTATAAAACATAAAAAATAAATTGTTTGATTCGGAAGAGAAAAAAGGATCCAGATGGAAACTTACTCATGTTTTTAAAAAAAGGTTCTTCATAATGACGTTGTTAGCATAATTATATACTTTATTCTTATAATCATTTATTGATTATTTCGTTAACCTTGTAACATATAATCATCTTGTAACATATTTGTAAATGCAGATTACTTTTATTCATGATTACATTTAATGAATCTATTTCATGTGCACAAGGGCCTCAACATATTCAACATAATACCTAAAGTACAAACATTTATTAATTGCCGTTCTAAAATTGAGCTTAAGTTATGTTAGAGCGGCTCAGAGCGAGTGACGATTGCTTTATTCAATATTCTTAGTTTGAGTTATCATAAACTACTTATAGTGGTCTAATAATATTTAATCGAATCCAACTATACATATTTCATTGTTTAGGTTTAACTTAATAAATGAATAAGTAAAATACATAGATAGCATGTAATCTATGCTTAATTATTGACTTCTTTCTTATTAAACAATGAATCGGAACTTTTTCGAGAAACACGCAACCTTTAGCAGTAACTTCATTTTTTTTATGTTATCATTTATCCTTAAATTTGGGATATTATGTCGTTACTTTTATCACGCAGTCTTTCATTTAAAAAAAAACCCAAAATCAGTTAGTAACTAGCGAAATGAATTTGTATTCATTAAGTGCTCCCTGAGTTCTGACTGTCATTCTCATTTTATTTCTATACAATTTTTAAAATTAATCACATATACGAGTATATATACAATAATATTAAAATTCTAATATTTGATTGGGCACTGTGTCATAATATTGCTTAGTGATATTTCTAAATTTTTTGCTAGCACATATATATATTGAAATATATGGTAATAAATAAATCATTCTCAGGGAAAAATAATTAATATTTTTGAGAGGTATAGATTTATTCAAATAGAGTATAATAAGTTTCGATAAATAATGATTTTATTAACATACATTGAATTCATACTAAAACCAAATATTCATTAGTTAGTCCAATCTGTTCATATTGATTTTAATGCACTGACTTTTATTTTCAATTCACTTTATAGATTAAATATGACCAATGCCTGTATTTTCAAACATGTATTGAAGTTTGTAATTAACATATTAAATATTTTAGATACAACAAAATTATGCTAACATAATAAATGTAATATTAGTAGAGGTTTTAATGGGTCTTAATAAACCGAAAAGTATTCCAAATTAAGGAGAAGTTTCCTATCCATTTGGTGGACAGTTATCCTAAAAGTGTGACTAAGTTGATAGCAACACCATATAACCAACTTTTTCAAACTTTGCCTTGGTTGATATTGCCAAAGACATTCAGATAACTTGTCTAACGTGAAATATAGATCTAGTTTATACCATGAGGTATCAAAGCATATAGGTTTATCAAATTTATGTAATTGCTGGATTTGTTTTTGTGGCAATTTATTCTTTAAGAAATATTAAGGGATCACCTAAATTAAAGTGTCTAAAACTGAAAGAAAAAAAATAGAATTTTTTATGTAGTCTTGTAAAATAACATTTAATAATAAGGTTTCAGGGGCTATAAGAATTTTTTGGTACATTGTATAAGTTTGCATCCTCCTCATACTTTCATTTTCTGTCTCGAAATTGGAGATAGCGAGAGTGGATAGTTGAAATTTAATCCTCATAAACTTTTAATTTAAAAAATATATAACTTCGCGTAGCGACTAATATATTATTTGATTAGGAGATGATGGATCTCGACGAATTCGCTTTTTTGGAGAATCATGAATGGAGATAAAAGGACTCATTGTGTAGAGAAGATTATCAATTTGCCTCTTATCGAGTATTCCAGAGAGGGGGATCGGAGTCGATCTGTGAACTAAGGGATAAGGCTTGAGTAGATGAAATTAAGTAAAGCACTGCAACTTTTTTATGTATCGACCAAACCATTATAGGTATCATGGAGGGGAATTTCTTTGTCATCAAATCCATTAGTTCCGGAAACAAAAAACTATTATCAATATACATGAATAGAAATATACACTAAACATTAATATCAAAATCTAGGTAAGAATATTTAGAGTTAAAGAAGCTATATATATATATTTTTTTTAATGCAAAAACTCCATAAATCTCCAATAAAAAAAGAAAATGAATATTTTTGATTTTGTATAACTTTTAATAAAGTTATGTTTAGATTTAACAATGATTCTAGTTTTAAAAGATCAAAATTTTCGGACCATGCATTCATCTAATGAATGTTATAAGGCTGATTTCGTATTTTTATGAGCAAAATTTAATTTATTACCTTGAATTTTTTTTGAAATACAAGTATAGTCCATGTTATATTCCCCCAAATACTTGTATATACAATTGTTGATTAAAATAGTATCGTAATTTTTATTAAATCTTAAGGGTTTTTTTTTTTCACAAATAAATAAAAATATTAAATTAACAAAATAAAAAACTACATTGAATTTATGAAATATAAATTTAAATATAACGTGCATACATACCTTTCAACTATTAAATTCGTATCAATGATTGGATATGATATTTATCGATATAATAAGAAAAAATATGGCTGGATAAAAATATTTATACGTGTTTAATGAGTTTTTCTTTTTGGTTTGTTAGAATGTACACTGTATCAAATATCAACACTATTGTTTTTTTTAAACTAGATATATATAAACATTATAAGATTTACTAATCAATTTGTGTATTTTAAGTAATTGACAATAAAGTACTAGGGGTCGATGTCTTTGTAAGGAAGGAAACTATTATAATAAGTCGAAACATGAATATATCTTGTGCAAAAGGAAGAGTATTAAAATGTGTCAACATTCACTCTTTTGATTTTCATCATTTATACTTTTAAAATGGGATATGGACTTTGATTATTCAGTGCTTTATGGCGTTTAAAAAAAGGTATAGGTTTTAACACATATATACAAAAAAAAATTATTTAGCTCCTAGAGGAGCAGGGGAAATTTCATTCGTTGATGAAGGGGAATCGTCATCATCTGTTGGCCTGGATCTAGCACGAACAATGGTTGTATGTTGACCTTCCTATAAAAATACAAAAAATAAATATGAAGTAAATATAAAAACTGCACAATCTCTCAATGAAAGCCTTACTCTCACTTCCTCTGGTATATTCGATGTTGTGTTATACTGTGGCATATTCCCGGATTTAAGCCTCATCTTTTCTGATGTTGTGTCTGACTTCGATGACGTACAAGGAGCGATATGAAGCTCTTCTTTAATATGATCAAGATTGCTTTTATTCGATGGGAGAAGGAAAAACAGCTTAAAATCAAATTGTGGAATGTCATAAAAGACGCAGAGGCTAAACATCATAACCGTTACACCAATCAAAAGATAAACTAAGTTATGGGTAATACAAAATTCTGTTATTTTGTGAAACTAATATAATTTTAATATCCTCACTCGTTATAAATGCTTTGTATAAAGGTCTCCATTTTTGTCCGGGTGTATCTCCCGGTATAAAATCTCCCAAGCCAACAGTTGTAAGGGATATAAAACAATAGTAAATTGAGTCTAACATGTTCCAATTTGACTCAATTTTGGCAAAAATAATTGCTGGGATTATGAAGAGAAAGATAAAAACCAGGATGATAATCTGGAATAAAAAAAAATTATATATTTTCTTAAGTATAAAGATAGTCATGTTATATATGAGGAAAAAAACAACAATTTATCATAATTTGTTTATATGCAAAAATCGTGATCGAACTGTAACTAATTGCTTTGATAAGTTTTACAAAAAAACCACCATAAATAACTATTTTATATTTGCATATTGAAGTGATATTTAGACATGTATTTTCCAAAAATAATGAATAATTAAACTGTACTAATTTTAATTTTGAGTTATTTCTAACTCTCAGTAAATTCGATCCTGGATTCATCTAATGAAACTATTGTGAAACATATTTTGTTTTAATAAATAGTTTATAACAATCTGATCGTTTAGTCTTAAGGGCAATCTTTACCATAAACAAGTGTATAAGTCTTATAGTAAACGGAGTATATATATGTCCAACTTTATCCATCATCCAATTTAGAAGTTGTTTAGATGGAACCATCATTTTTTCAACTATTACTGATAAGAGGAGAAGTGTCATTGGAATTCCAACGAGGGCATAAACAATACAAAATATTTTTCCTTCAGTAGATAATGGAGTTTGATGACCATAGCCTGCAATATAAATGAAACAGAATAGAATTTCACAAAATTATTACTTATTAATTTAAATTATGTCAATATTGGTATTGCGTCAAAGTAAAAAGATAATTGTACTTGTTTGTTTAATTAGGGGACCTAGAAACGCGCGAGTAATTCAATTATTTAGTCAATAATGGGGTTTATATTCCAATTTTGAAAATGACTTAAGACACTTTACAGTCATAAATAATGTTAAGAGTTTTCGTTATGATTTATGAGTCTTGAGTTGGTTCAAATAGAGTCTTTTAAATTGCAGGGGCGTCCATAAGGAGGTTGGGGTATGAAAGGGTTATAACCTCCCCCCCTCTCATCGAGAAATTTAAAAAAATATAAATATGAAATAATAATTAGCCCCCTCCCCCACCCGAAAAAAAATAATATATATTCCTCGGGCGCAATTGAATCGAGTATATGATAAACAATATTTTCTTTAATTATGGACTGGAACTTTTTATACCTAAAGAAAAAAGTAGTGGTACTTCTAAATGACTAAACTTCCGTTATGATCCTAGGATATTTAGAAATCCCTTTTTTTTAACTGGTGTATTTTTTTCCCTTCTACAAAATAACTCCTAATTTATTTCCATGATTAATATGTAGGTATTTCTATTGAATTCTCAAATATTATAAGAGTTACTCTTTATTATATTTGGTTTTCGCTCTTCTGATAGAGGTTTACTGTAACATTTCAAGGTCATTGTAAATATGATGCTCACGACTATCAAAAATATATGTATATGATACATGCATAGAGATAGAATCAAGGTTGTACTCTAAGCTGTCTTGCGATTCTAGCAGTTCAAGAATGAACTGCTAAAACCGAAACCGACAAAGTGGAACCGAGGCTGCACTTATATTGCGTATCGGTCTCGGTTCTTGTGCTTTTGTTCCTATATAGAATATATAAATAAAATACAACATATATAATAAAAAATTAATTAGCTTTAATCAAGTAGTCAATTGTATGAGTTTTTTTTTGTGTGCAATGACAATGTTCTCTAGTTGCAAGGTGATACAGTTGTATCTGAGTTCCCAAATAGCTAAGGACTACTTAAGGATATAGAAAAGGGATTTTAGGCACCAGACAGTGTAAATACAAGAGGAAGGGGTGGGTAAATTATGGACCTAGGTCTGCTACTAAGCTTGTCTGGGCCCTATAATATGATAACTATAATATTTTTTAAGCCAGGGTGTCCCAAACATCACTATGCCAAACTCCCCTTAAACTAATAAATTTTAAACGGAGGTCCCCTTTATACGAGCTTTTAGCGTCCCTGCCGGAACTTGGGGTACTACACACTCTGCATATAAGGTAACTGCAGTCCTGTTTGTGTTGAATATAATTTCCTTGGCCCGAATTTTCTAGCGACGCCCCTAGTTTTAAGTGTCTGCAACAAAAATGGCATATATATAAAAAATAACGGATACCAATAAAGCTGAACCTAAACCAAAACCGTTAAAATGAAAGAACCGAGACCGGGACCGATAAAACTGCTGAACCTAGACCGAGTACAAACTTGGATAAAATACATAGAATGATGCTGTAAAGGAGTAGTTGACGCTGTTAAAATAAAATAAATAGTTGAACAAAGCATAATAGTTAGATATGTTTAAAAAACGAGGGCCCTTCAAATATTTTCATTGTGCTAATAGAAATAATTCATTACCATAAATATATGAATTTAGAAATGTGAATAGGTGATTAAAGTATTTTTGAACAGATTATTTTATGAAGAGTATTAATATTTTAGTCAAACTTTTAAATTTATATATAATTTCATATAGCCTTTTTAAAATATTAATGATGAATTTGAGAGATTATTCTGACTATAATTCTATTCAAGAATCAGTATCTATTTAATCCTGATTTTTGTCAAATTCCCGAGTATGCTCCGAACTTTGGTTCCTTGAATCCCCTCACTTTCACATTTCCCAAATGATATAATTTCATGCCTGCATCAAATTTTGAAATAATTTAATTAGTGTGACTATATGGTTTGATTTAGGAGATGAATTAAAGGCATGATCAGTTGTAGCTTGAAGGTTACCGTTCTGCATGTAAAATAATATGGCACACAAATTGGCAATTTTAATGCTGGACTATATATGTGGTATTTAAATAGTATAAGAGTGATGTAATGATATGCTTGGTGATGTGATATAAGGAGCAATCAGATGCTAATATTATCCCTATAATTTGATAAAATTGTATGAGCTTATAGCGGGAAATACTATGTTTTCAATTTTTTGGGCAACTATTACTTTTTTCTCGTCTGCTGTCGCGACGTCGATGAATTTTCCTTACCATTACTCAATATCATCACACTATGTATTTTATCTCCATGGATACAACTCTGAAGGTGCTACAGTTATATATTAATGGACATACATTGTTCTGGAACATCCTGTGAGGAAAAATCCTTATACAAATTACCATACTTGTAAAAAAAATTGCCTTTTTCCCTTTTGAAATATCCCAGAAAAATATTCACATTAGTATATTTTAATATCGATTTAATAGTTTTACTGAAAAAAAGGCTTAAACACTCTTACCAATGGTAGTCACAACAGTGCTGGCAAAGAAAAATGACTGTCCAAAACTCCAGGATTGAACAAAGGATCCATTGCTTCCAAGTGCTACGCCACGACTATTTGCATCGACGACAGCGCTAATAAAGTCTTCAAGGGATCTTTCTAAAAAAATTACATACATATGTAAATATACAAATAGTCTGGTTATTTCAAGTATTTAATAATATACCAGAAAGACATGGATGACTTTTTAGAAACTCTTGTTTCTTAGCAAGGAGTGTGTCCGCCTCAGATTTTTCTATTGGTGCTTCGATGGCTGAAAAAACCAAAGCTCCCAGCAATAGATAAATTAAGAAAAAAATACCTGAAAGATACAGAACAAAAGTTTACTTTTTGCATACGAAATGCCCATTCAAGAAATAATTATATTTTGATTTAATTATTCATCTTTACCAAATTAAAAAAAAGAAAAAAAACAAAGAACGTTTACTTGTCATTGAACGATACCATAAAAGTGTAAAAATATGTTAATATTTGTCATAATAAAGCTTTAAAAATCTTTAGAACAAAATTTGAAACTAATTTAAGTGTTTTGTCTCAAGTTTTGAAACTTCTATCCTTTTTTACCAATCCTATTTTTTTGAAATTTTTAAGGGATTAAAAGTTTTTTTTTAATTTTTCTATTAATTTTACTTAATACCAATAATGACAAATAAATACAGTTGTTTTAATTCTTAAAGAAACTCTTTACTCAATTGCTTTCATTGAATTTTCTCATTAATTTCATAACTTTAAACAACTAATTGTATGAGTATGTCCAAGAGTTGGCTAAATGTGCTTTTGTTCCAAAAATACATGTGATCGCCAAAGAAGTGCTTGGGTAAATTGTCCAAGTGTACAGGGGTACCATTTTACTAAATTATAACATTATCATCGGGTTAGTTAAGCAAAGTATTGCTGTCGACACCAATCTTTTTTGGAAGTGTCGGTTTCGATAGGGTCTCCTGCAAAAGAGTTGGATGACATTTAGGCAATTGTCTGTCTCTATCAGTGATTGAATTAAAATCAAAATTGTATTTAAATAAAGCAACATTTATCGAATTTTTAGCCATTTGTAAAATGGCATGAATAGACTGATGCAATCTTTAGTTATCACCATTTTTTTATAATAAGGAAATATATATCTGACACTTGGTATTTAATAATATATTTTACAATTTTGCCCTTAGAATGTGTCCAACAAGTACAACATAATGCTGAAAGTTGATGAAGAGAAGCTCATTTTTTTTTACCATCCTACCTATTATATACTTAAAAACCTATACTTGCCCAAGCCAAAAATCCTCCAGTTATTAATGTTTAAGCTAAAACCACCACTACCATCATTGGCAAGGAGTTGTTGATGTTCGGTTCCCTTCTTCTTCAATGATTCTGCGTCCATTAAGAGCATTTGGGCCACTGAAAAAAAAAAAAAAACTTAAAAATGAGTTCTTATAAAAGCAAATTATAAATAACTGTGTTATTTATTAAAGTTATTTAGAATATTTATAAATTATATATATTTTCATTAAAAAAGTGTTTAAAATTACACATTTTGTATAGTGATTTGGAATTTATGAAATTATTACTAAATGAATTTATGTTAAACATAAACTTAACAAGTTGCAGCTGATATACGCATATAATACAAGTAGCATTTTCTTTGTTTTAAATTCCTTTATTCAATTACTACATGGGTCAGTCTAATGAGCTACGATTACTATCATTTCATTTTGTCTTATTAAAATTATTATGTATTGATGAGTAATATCAACCCTGTGCATTTGAACTTTATAATGTGCCACAGAATACTTATAACTAAGTAATTTGTGTAAAAATATCCAAAAATGACATAATTAAATATAATGATCATTCAATGAATATTCTATAATTGAATTATCCTCATTCCAATGAATATAAATCCTTCATTAAAAATTATTCATTTCTTTTTTTTTGGCTGCAACTTATACACAAGATATATAAAAAATTTACAATTTCTTAATTTTTTTATCCGATTTGAATAAAATTTAATATGTCAAATAACCTAATCATGGAAAACTCAAAAATGAAATATAAGATCAATAACTCAATTTAGCTCTGATTTATAAGCTTCTATTCAAGATGAGTTCAATCAATACCCCTTCCTTTTAGAGAGTTGTTCGCAAAATTTCAAATATCGTTGGGTTTTTATTTTTATTACTTTTTTAGAAAGGACGCTGGCAAAATTTACAACACAGCTTAAAAAAAAAAAAAAATAAATATACATTTTTTTTAAATGACTCGGTTATACCATTTATTTTTTTCTTTCAGAGCAATAATTTTTCTAGTCAAAGACAAATACTCCTTGATTTGGCGAGGGGCTCCTTCCCATCAACACCAACCACTGCGGACACCTCTGCCCTGTCACTTTATTTGTGTCTCTCCTCAATAATTCCAAGTTCCCTACCAAAACAAGAGCTATGAAGTCTGCCTTTATCCATCTCTTAAAGCATGATTGTAGAGATCTGGAGTCTGTCAGAGCTGAAAAAATCAGAATTATTCAGATTGCAGCCGCAGCCTGATATTCTGCCTCCTTCATTGATGTTATAAGAAATTTAAAAACATTTTCGGATCTACAAAATAAATATTGCCGCTTACTTATCCTTTTATTTTAAATGTGACCAAAGTCCTACTCCGTCTCTTATGAATTTTTTAAATATTTTATGACTTTTTATTGTCGATACTTTTAGAGGAAACATACTGTGAATGAATTGATATATAAAATCATATGCAAGATTATCTGTATATATATAAAAGGAGATGTGTGTGTGTATGACCTTTACTTGTGCCCACACCATTGGCATAGGCTGCTGAAATTTTGTATGGACCCCTCTTTTGAACCATTTTGAAGGGATTATACCATACCCAAAATACAAAACCGTGTTCTGCAGCTCAGAAAGACTAGATAGGGGATTACGCTATAATTTAAAAAGTGATTGACGTTTCAAAAAACAACTATACCAAGAACTACGTTTTCTAAATTTATTCAAAATCAAAAAAGTTATGGGCTAATAATAAGGAGATCGGTGAAATTGTTTTTTTCAGGAGCCAAAAAAATGACCTTCAAATCAAGTACTGCTTCTATGATGAGACTTTGTAGATTATCTTACATAAGTGGATTTGTATTGTGTGAAGAATCCAAGAGAATTATATTAATCAGTATTTTTTTCGACAGCAACGAATCATTCATTTTCTGGATAATTTTTTAATTTTCTCAATTTATTTGAACATTTTTAATGTGATTTTCCTCTCCCTCTTTGGCCCGATCAACGCTGGATAATCTTTTGCAAGTATATATATATTTTAGTATGTTTTACTTTTGTTTAGAGAATTATTCTGAAAATAGAATGTTTATTTATCTATTTTATTTATATGTAACTTCTTTAAAATAATAAAGTCGGTAAAAAAAAATTAGATTGACATTAAACCTGACTTTTTTTTTGTTTTTGAAGCCCATAAATTTAATTTCTGGGAAAAAACAAAACAATATATACTTCATTCATTGTTGTAATTTATCTCCTTGAAAGACTTAAAATAAAAGAAAAAAAGTATACAATATACCTTGCCTATATATATTTTCCAGATTCTAAGCATATTTTTTTTTTTGTATCTTTTTCTGAATGGGGAAAAATGCAAAGAGATCGTAGAAACACTCAATATCAAAAGGTTTTTTCTAAATATGAGAAGTAGGCAAGTTTTCTATTCCACGATATGTTCTACGGAGTGGTTCATAAAATCTAAACACTTGAATTTTAAACATCAACAAGATATAATTTATTAATTAACAACAGAATTTTAACAATATTAATACTATAAATAGATGTGCGTCTGAGCTTTCTTAATCAGTAATGTCGACGCCGTTAGCGGAAATGGTGGCTTCCAGGCAGTGAAGTAAGTAAGACCTGACGCCTGCGGCGGAGTAGTCCTCTGGCATACGTACCAGTATACTGTATATGGATGACGTACATTGCAGGTCTTCCCCTCCGGCTGGCATCAGGGCTGTAGGGGGCCAAAAGTTTTAAAAAAACTTCAAAAGAAATCTTAATACTCATTGAAGAAGAGTCTTGCAACGGAGGAGATGGGGTTCTTTCATTCCTGGAGTCAAAAGTGGTGTCTCCATCCTCACAAGGATATTTCCAACCACTTTTTGATAGCTCTTTAGGCAGTCTGGAGTAAAGCCACGAGATCTCTTGCATTGGCGCTCATGGCCTTGAGAAAATTGGCCTTAGCTTTTTTCTTTAACTCTTCTAGGTCCAGTTCTTTTTGACAGAGCTCTTCTTCCTTTCCAACGTTTCTGACTTGCTGACGGTATAGACAGTCATCCTGGGAGACGCCAAACTGCTTGAAGTACGCGAATGGAAATTCGTCGATCCCGCTCAAGTGTCATTTGTTCGACTTTACGTCAGCTGGAGGGCTTAAGTTTGTTTTGTTTTGATACTAAATTTTTATATTTAATATATCGAAATGTTAATTTATTTGAATCTCTCAACCTTCATTAATTATTAAATTAGTAACAGTTCAGATTTATATGAGCCACCCGCTACAACAATCTTCTGTTGATGACACATTAGCTATGGCTCTTTCAGGATTGTGTGAATCTTGATCTCTTTAGTCCCAGTCTCCCCAAAAGAACAACATACACAAGTTGACTTTTAAATATATCATGAATAAAAACAGTCAAAATGACTCATTGCCTGTTCCAGTCTTATAAATTATATTTTTGATGTTATCAGAGCTGGTCTCTAAGATAATAACAAATATTCAACGATTGATAAGATCTATCCTGAGCACAGGCCTTAGTTACTACTTTATATTTAGATTTACCAAGAATTAAATAATAATGATAACAGCTCTTGAAAATATAAAATCCTGTTCAGGTTATAACTACAAAAAGTCTATAGACCTTTCTTGGGCATATATTATACACCTCTAACATACATCATATGTAGGTATGTTTTCAGAACCAATTTAAAAAGGAAGTAAGGTAAATTTACAAAGGAGAAGAATGACCTCTTTCTCATCTATAAGTATATTCATTCTCTCGTTACTGTTCCACCAAACCCTGACATGAATACGACCCTCTGATTTTTAAACACCCAAACAGCATAAGTCATATTATGTATATTTATCGGATATTATTGTTTGTACATTGTTCAAATTGTATTGAGGAACAATTTGAACATTAAGTAACTTTTTATATCGTTTATTTTCTGATAAAAATGTACTTTTCAGATTTTAATACCAATACAATGTGAAAATCATAGTTGAAATGACCTTCAATTTATTACTTTTCTGTCTTTAAATGAAAGATAATTATATTATATGAAAAAAAAAAAAAATCTCATTAATATTTTATGGAAAAATAAAAGTTGAATAATCTAATAAAAATGTGTCTTTCTTCTTTCGCTTTTATTTAAAAATTTTATCAAACAAAGATATTAATGATCCTATAATCCATAATTATTTTTCTCAAAAGCATGATCAAAAAGAGTTAAAACAATTAATAATAATTATAATAACAAATTTTACTAGAATACTCTAGTAACAGTTGGGCAAAGCTAAATACATAATTTCGTTGGGTATCTGGAATTTCTGTTGAAAAAGGAGCAAAAATAAAAAACATGGTATTTTTTTAAACTGGGGTTTCCAAACACCCAGAAAAGTAAAGAAGTTAAATTCATATATTCTACCCAAGTAAAATATAAGATAATATAGTATATGTGTTTCACATATTTGTGACAGAATTATACATAGATTATAAATAGTATTTCATTGTTTTGATTACAATGAAATGTAATACTTTAAGCTATATAAAATTGAATTATTATTTACTGCATGACATAAACTTGGCAGTTTTTTCTTTATGTAATTATATAATCATGCATAATTACTTTGATATCTTCTCAAATATTTACTTCTTGTTCATCATGAGATTATGAGTACCCATGTACAAAATAAATATATGTGACATTTTCAAGGTACTAAAAAATGAAAACAATGTTGTGGTATTGTATATTTCCACAGTGTTTAGCCAAAAAAACAAAAAACAGCAGACCCTTACTTAACGAACAAAGTAACTAAACGACATACACGAATTTGCACTTGTGATGAGACGGTTAGGGCTCTGTATAATGAACCTGCAATTCCAACAAAGTTAAGCTAGTGAATCCCTAAGTAGTTCAGTTTTTTACACTTTTAATGACAGGTTTCTTACTACCAAACAATAGCGTCCCGATTCCAGGCCTCTCAAGTCGTACGCAATAGTCTAGAATGCCCCCCCTCCCTTTCTAACGATTCTCTGCTACACATTCAATTTTGCTCACATTTTTTTAAACATAGGAAAGATACCCATGAAATTGGTGTGAGTAACTTTTTTTTAGAAATTAACATTGAAAGTAGGGATTAAAGGTGATTAATTTTATCACTACTATTACAAGTTGTTACATAAATGAGGAAATACATATGGGTCTACTACAAAGCGCTACTCCACAAAAGAAATGATATTCAATATGTTGAAAGCTTTGTAGGTAATTTCCGTAAAGAGCAACTTCTAAGTTTTAATCTAATACATTGAAATAAAATCGATTCTACAATTATGTTATTAAAGAACAGAAATAATTATATATCTTCAATAATAAAGTTAAATTAAATGTCAGGTTTACAGAATGACAAAATGTGGGACCCGCGGGCTCTAAAAAATTCCTCTTCTACCCATTTATAGTTTATACGTATGAAATCAAACCTAAATTATATTATTAAAAGTAGTTTGTTGTTCCTTATTTGGGGTTCGACTGTAAGTATGTATATAGGTATATTCGTGAAAGACTTGAGCAAAATTTGAAGCGAAGGGATTTAGAGTTATTGAAAATATTAAAAACTTTTGGGAAAAGAGGAACGAAATATAAAGAATAATTGTTTTTTCAGTTGTCAGTTGGAGTAGAGTAGTCAAAAGAGTTTCACTGAATATCACTCAGGGCAGTATCTCAAACAAATTAAGCTACTTCATTATTAAACCCTAGCATCGGCTTACCAGAGGTGTTGTTTTTTTACTAAGTGTCAAAGGAAAACTAGTGATGTGAAAATTGTCAAAATTATCGTGAGTGTAAATAAAAAATAAAAGTTCGTATATGTTGGCAGTTTTAATAAAAACTATATATACTGTTTCTTCCTCAACAATAAGAAGAAATAATGATTAAGGACACTAATATCTACCAGGTTACCAGTATATACTTTTAAGAAAATGTATGTTCACGAGATTTTTCGACAATTTTTACATTCCAAGATATAACATTTGAGTGACTTCATTTTGTCTAGGGAAAATTAAATGTGAAATACTAAATATATTTTTTTTTTTTTTACTGTGATCTTAAGTTTTGCAGCCTTTAACTACAATTTGAAATAGGGTATATAAAAATAATTTATATATACAAATTAAAATTAATGAGTGGAAAAATGCCAATCCATCCTAATCTCATTTTGAGAAGAAATCCTTCTAATTTATTTTGGGGTTTACTCATTCAATATGTCCCTATATGCATCTAAAATTATATTTTAATTTTATCACTGAAATTAAGAAAATATAAGCCAAACCAAACAAATGAAAGTATTTTTTTCTTCATTTTTACTTATATGCAAGTAATTTTTTCAAATGCATAAATATCGACAACTTTTTTAAACTGGAAAGTGGAAATTTGCCGAATATACATATTTTTTTTGCTTTTAATGTTAAGAAATGAGTTTGAATATTTAATATGAAATAAAAAATCAATTTGTGACTAGATATGCAAACTTTTTATTTTTCATTTTTGATTTCTTTGACTTAAAAGCAAAAATAAATTTATCATTAAAACTCTGGAACAAAAAAAAGTTCAAATTCTGAAACATGACTTTATTCAAATAAATAGGAAATACTTAAAAAAATAATTTTCTTTTGAGTATAAATATCTACATGAAAAGGACTTAAACTTGATTTTCTATAAAAAATCTATTTCTTTAAGGTATATTTTTGTCATCATATATAAGACTTGAGTTTGTGAGTAAAAATTAAGTTCTGCTATTCTAAAATCTTATTTTAATAGTTTTAATTATATCTAACATTTGTATGGATCAGATATATTTCTACAATTATCCTACTCTTGTTTTATATATATATATATATAATCGTCATTTTTTGTAATCCAATATCATTGGTATAAATTTATAAAGAAAATGTAACAAAAACTTTAATAATTTTTACAAACAACAAAAACATTAAAATTAGTTGAAATAAATGGAGACTACTTCCAATAAATAATAAAATAGTATACGATGCTCATTGAAGGTGGATACATTTAAAAAAAATTGGGTTGCGTTGAGTTTTAAAATTGCTCCAACCGATTAAAATAATATTACTTTATATCTATGTTTAAATTATGTCGTGGGTGCTTTTTAAAAAAACAAAAACATAAATAACAATGCTTTTTCCATGACCTTTTGTCGTCAAACCTCCTCAATAAAGTTTTATTCTCTTCAATAAAAGTTTCGAAGCCTATGGAAGGCATCCTCCTTTATATGGAATAGCATACACTAGACTCAAAACTCATGTAATTAAAAGTGCAATTGTAAAATATGCTCAATGTGGACTTGTGGTAACAATCCTCTTGTTCTTAAGATTAACTGATCCAAAGGAAATTTAATTCTAACACTCTAGCCATGTCATGGGGATTTTCAGCTTTTTTATAAATTTTATTTTATTCAAATAGCCTTCTTTCTCTTTGGAGGCATCAAGTTGTATTTGATACAATTTTATATTTAAAATTATTCGAATAAAATAATTCAAGAAAAATAGTACATTTAAAAAGATTAAGCTAATTGTACATGAATTTTGTTACCGTATAATATATTAATAATTAAAAATATATATATGTATTATTTGAATATTGAATGAGCGATAAACTAATGGAAAATAAATGTAAATCATATCTAATGTTTACAGAGTAAGAAAAATCTTTTTATGTAGGCCTATTTTCTGATACATGTGTATCTTATTAGTGTGATAATATGAATTAAATGAATGCAATAGATTGCTCTTCAGAAGTTGAGAAGAGCGGTGATTCCTTCATTCTAATCATGGAATAAGTGTTGAAGTATATCTTGGGTCAGCTAAGAGGAGGATGTTTCTACATTTATATTTTACTTAATGCCCTGAATATTTCATAATCCATTATAATACATTTTGATTCTTGACAAAAATGTTTTTTCTTCCTTCCTATATGATAACATGACCGTAAACTCCTAACATTAACGGGAGAATGAAGTAAGAATACTGAGTTGATCTTGAGGAAGAAAATGGATACGACGTACAGGAGTTGACTTTTTGAGTTTCTTTCTTTTAGTATTTTTTGGAAGTAATTGGCAACCTTGTCCAAAATGCCCCCAATTATTAACACTGGACAAGTTTTACTACAGGGCTTGAACGGTAAAACAAGTTTATGGTTTTTACAAGAACTATGGGACATGCTTTTTTCTTATTTCTATAATAATTAATAGATGTTAATATATAGTTTCTAATTATTTACTATATCCATTAATGCTATGTATATTCTTATTCAATAATCATCGTTATTATTGATTCATTGGATTTTTTTTTTTTGATAAATGGGTTTTCCTACTATATATAGAAAATATGATTCATTGGAAAATAAATTAGGAACCTTGTATTATTCTCCTATTACCAATTAAATCTAAATTACATAACTATATCTGTTTGTATATTATAACAATATGTGCTATTTTTATTTTTTTAGATATATCTTCAGCTAGGACGATGTGTCTATATTCATTTTTGGAGTTGAAGTATCTGTTGTTTTTAATAAAGCCTTTGTTTATTTTGTGATGAATACTTTGATTATTAAACTGTCATATTCTTCTTTTCAAGCTTAAGATCCTGATTAATTTGCACAAATTTATTTATAAAACTATCTCAAGTATTGATCTCAACAAGACTATTAATCCAAGATGTTATAGGTATCTTCTTTTATCTATCGATATATATAGAAAAAGAGAGAATTAATACTTTTCAAATCTTTAAAAGAAGACTGACTTGAGATGAATGATTGCTTGTATTAGTTTTACCTTCAGATATAGAATTTATTCATCTTGTGTTTTTGCAGTAAAACTTTTTAATAAAAGAAAGGGTAATATTTTTTTTTCCTTTCGATTAAAAAACTTATTTTCAAACATATAAATGATTTGTAATTCAAGAGAAAACAGTTCAATTTTAGCAATGGTATGTGGTAAATAAGCTGGGCTGCAAGTTTCAATGAGTTAGCGTTTTGAGCTTAGAAAAGGAAAAACACCTTTTGCGTTTGATCTTTTTTTTATTTATTCATTCTTTCCCAAATTATTGTTGTGATTACATCTCCCTGTAATAAAGAATCTATAGTTTAACCCATACCCTTGTAAAATATCATTAATCATATTAGCGAAATGCATAAGAAAATTCTCCCTACAGCTACATCTAGATTCAAATTAAATGAAGGCCATGAAATTTGGAGCTACCTACATAAATATGAAAGCAAGAGAAGCAGTTGTAATTAGTCATCTTCCATCATTTCCGATTAACTTGAAAAGATAAGGTTAAACAAGTCTATAATTATATTCTTATCATTCATGATAAAAATTGTGTTTATTTTGAGTATGTTTAAAAAACCGGAAATCAACATAGCAACCCTTTCAATTAAAAAAAAAATAAATTAGGACGAAAGTAGCTAAGCTGTCATGAAGTTACAGTAGATCAACTACAAACAGCTTGCAAAGGGCAAGAGGTACAAAGATATAAAGATGAACATTTGTAAGAATTACTCCGATGTCGATCTTCAGTTATATTCTGAGTCCACCAGGAAAATACAATTATTATAACTTTGCAACAAATCCCTAGGTTACCCCTCTGTCTTATATGAGCTCATACAAATGTTTTATCAGGTTTTGAATATAATTAAATGTTGTTGAAAAGGAAGTTGACAACTCAAGAAATAAATAATTATGACAACAGCTGATGAAAAGAAAATCTACTTCTCAGATTATAAATTCCAAAGAAACGATCCAGCTAAAAATAGACCACATTTCCATCATTAGTTATTATATTTATAGTGAATAGGTCACTCATTTTTATACAAAGCAGATTATAAGCCTCAAAATCATTGCTCATTCACTTAATCCATATAATACAAGAACCACGTCCACTACAAATGGGGTGGGGTGGTGGAACTGAGAAATTACTACAATCACATAATATGAGTTCAAAAGGCCATTTGTCGACCATATGTTATATTTTAGGAAAACCCCACATATTTATTAAATTTAAATAGACAAATATTTATCAAAAAAAATAATAAGACCTGTAAATTCATAAAGCTTTATGAAATTAATTAATTTCTATATCAAGCCTATCACAGATCTCTTTTTTAGGTATAAGTATACATTAGACTATGACAATTTAATAAATTTGTTGTTATTTTTTCATAAAAATATGAAAAATGTTTGAAAAATGGCCTTTTGAAGTTTTGTAATTTCTCAGTTATTCTACCCACTTGTAGCGGGTGCACTTGAGTCTTATATTACAGCAGGTTTCTAGGATTATATGCTAAACCCCATAATGACATCACTATCATATTTGAAACATGAATTTTGGAATCGTAGATTTGAGCATTTTGACAATTTTAGGAGTCAAAAACTTCATTATATCATATATAATCAATAAACAGAATGAAACGTGATTTTCTTACGATTTACCTTAAAGTATTGCAAACGACAGTTATAGGACAAGTTAAGGACAGTTATAACATTAATAAAAATGTGCTCAAAATACCAAATCCAAGATGTTATTTGCAGAAAATCATTCATTTTTTAGTACCATTAGCAAAAAAAAAAAATCGTCAGTTTCTTGACTTAAAAGAAAGTACTCAATTTAGAAACAAAAACTTAAAAATCTTGATTTCAAATAATATAAAAGGACTTAAATTTGAAAATACCAGATAGCTATGATTTTTCGTTATCTATAAGTTATTAAAATATTGTGATTTTGTACGTAAGTTGTAACTTTTATAGTCAAAGTGTTCAAGTTGCTACCCAAAAAATGAAATGAGTTGTTTCAAATGATGAATTTAAAGTACCTGTAATGAGAACAAAGCACTTACGACTAATATTTGCGTGTTAAAAATTTAATGGATATTTTCTCATTAGTAAGAGCTTTATTCATTATTATTATCAAATTATGTCAGAGTGTGGCAACAGATTCTCTCTTTTTTTTAATGTAGATTTGACCCATAGTTCATTTGTTCAAAATAACGAATATTTGACTGAAAATTCAATCATTGGATCAGTAAATTTTTCACTTTTTTAAACGTCATCAACCAGATATTAAAAAAATAAAGTATGATTACTCGGACTTGCTTCTGAAAAGGTGCTATCGAATACAGCTCTGCTAAATAGGGGCAAAAAAAAATTGCCAACTCCAAATTATCAAAAGCCTAAAATTAAAAAAAAAAAAAAAAGTAGTCAAATAATATTTTGGTATTTTTCTATCACTTTTTTTCATTTTTAATTATGTTATATTATACCACTAATAACATAAATGTTCTTTTTATAAAAAAAAAAAAAAACTTCTTTATATGTAATCATAATGACATAAGTTTTTAAAGAAAGAACTTAGATAAAAACTTTTGCAAACAAATCTAACGTTTTAGTATTTTTAGATATCATCTCTTCAATCATGCTTATTCAACTACTTTTTTTCCTTACTAAAAAATAGTTGTAAACTGACATTTATCGATTTTTTTCATCTAATAAATAATTATTTTCATCTTTGTATAGTTCACTTTCGAATGCTTTTATGTATATTAAATACATATTTTGGCTTTTTATAGTTCAGACTTAGATTGATAAGATTGAATTATTTCTGTTGATTGCATTGAATGTTCTGATGAATAAATTTTATATTCCCGGGTGCAATATAATTTGTTTTGGTAAATACTAAGAAAAAAATTAAGATGACATCACATAATCAATAATTAATCCTATTTCAATCAATTGGATATTCATTATACATATTAATAGATAAAGTCTAAAAAAAGAAACTAAAAAACTTTATTTTTACAATTAAAAATGGCTTTCGAAATTTTTAAAAGAAATTGTAACCTGTAAGGTTTTTGGTTAAAGACAAGAGTCCAATAGAGGGATTTTTTGTATGCAACTTGATGTGTTAACCCCTAACATTTACAACATTATGATGAAAGACAATATCAAAATAATTCTTGGAAGAGGTGTCAAGGGTGCTCAAGTGGCTTAAAAAACCACAAATTACATTAAGGTTTCCCCCAATTTTAATCTATAAGATAGAACAAACTTCCCTGATATAAATGTGGTCCTCGTATCAGGACCCAAGTCTTCGATAGAGTAAACATTGACTTGTGTAGGCTTTTAGAGTTCAGATTTGGTCAAAGACATAACTTTTTTTCTGTTTTACGTGATTTTTTTAGGCCCATCTGGCCCTACATTTTGGTGTAGATACATATTTATATTGTAGATCAAAGTTCAAAGAATGGATCGATATTGAAATCATAGTACATAATTTTGAGACACAAGTTTTTATCGAATTTTACTACTAGACTGGACCGAACGGAAGTCGGAGCGAATTACTTTAGTTATAACGGTATTCAACACTAGAATGCTTTCAGAAAGTAAATATATAGGATTAAACAATATCGAGGCCTCTCTTGTATGCCATCTTTAAGATGAATGCTCTTAAGAATTCTGTAAAAAGGTATTGGGTTAAACCTTTCGTCTTTAAATATTTAAGATATATTTTACTTTCAGAAAGCGCCTGAATGTAATACTACTTCTAGAAGGGACGTATATTGCCATAAAAAATACTCGTAGGTACTACATATATATCCTGTCTAATTTTCTGTTTGTTGTATAATTAGGTTATTCTAAATGTGTACAATTTCTTAAAGTTTCACAAATATGTCAAGTCTTATTTTACATTTGGCGAAGAAAATTAATTATTTTTCCTATCGTAAGCTTACAACAAAAGCTTTTAAATACCATGCACATAAGTCAATATTTAAAATAAAATTAAATTAAAATTTAAACATTCTAAAAAATAAAATTTTTGCACTTTTTGTTAATCCCTCAAAATTGAATGGAGAAAAAGTATACAGTTTATAACTAATAATCACTATCCTACAAGCTCATACTTTTTTTTATGCACTAGAACAGCATATACTCAATTTAAAGAATTTGATCTCTTGATTCCAAGTATAGCCTTACTTTTTCTCTTTGAGCCTCGTGGCTTTCAGAAAAAGGTCATAACTTTTTTCTTTTTTTTTTCAGGTTCAAAGCTGTTTTAAGGCCTCCGTGTTGAAGATATGGATAAATTCTGTTGCTATATTTTAAAGTCAATGGCTAAAAGATTATAAAATAATTTTTTAAACCTTCCTATCATGGTTATAACTCAAGTTATCTTATTTTAAAGTGGAAAAATATGTGCTTTTTATTCAAAGGCTCATAGCTTCAAAGCAAATATATTCAAAAAGTTTAAAATAATCTCATTTGATAGCTGAAAGTCTAAAGTTCAATTTTTAAAAAAATCCCCTAAAACGCTCTATATCGTTGTCAATTGGAGATAAGACCACGAAAATATTTCTAGGATCTAACTCATTTTTCATTTGATCTCATAAAAAAAATCCAATAAAATAGCAGGAAAAAGAGAGCAGAAGAAGAAGGAGGAGGAGAAATTAAAAATGTGAAATGCAATCCCTCCTGAGAGTAAAACCCCAAATTCGGGATAGGTGTTCATCAATGGAGAACAGTGTATGTGTGGGAAGGAATAAATGGGAACGAAATACCCTCTGAAAGGCACCTGGCCAGTAGGATTTGCTCCGAGGACTCTTTGGAATGTATGTCTTTTGGAATCCCTCACTCACTACGGGTCTGTAACGAGTCATTTTGTGTTCATGGAGCTTGAAATAATAATCCATGAAATCAAGTCATAATGTTTCATACCATTGAGTTAGAACGTGTTTAATATATTTCAGATTTATATAAATTGTAATTTATATGAAATGGTGCCCATCAAAATAAAGATATATCATACAATTTGTAATTACATTATGCCTGTATAAATAAATCTACATGAAAACTACTCTTTGTAATAGCGAAAATGTTGCTCTGATCCATAATTCGCTTCTTTCCAAAGTCTATAAGGAATTTTATTTTTCAGAAATCTAAATAATGAAATAATTCAATTTCTTATTAACTTTGAAGGATATTTATTTGATAGAGTTTTCCTATATAAGTTGTTTTAATATATTTTTTGATTAATTTCATTAATAGTGTGATTGTTGAACCTAATGTATTGTATTAATATCTATCGCAAAAAACAACTCGATCTTAGTGTTTATGGAATATTCCTATAACACGGTTCTACGAGTCAGTTTTCTCTGAGATGAATTGGGTGAAGAATAAATATAGCACTAAATTGACTCATGAACACTTACATCAAATCATGAGGATTTCTACAATCCATTTGGATGCGAACTTTAAAAAGCCGGCGCAGAAGTCACTAACAAATTACAGTCATTAGACTTATAATATGTAAATATATTCAAACGTCAATGAACATTATTTAGTTTCTAATTAAATTGAAGCCAAACAGTATATATAGTCTGTGATATGATTTCTTAATCGTATTTTGCTTAACACCCATAGAATTCAGTGAAACTTGGCATGAACCTCACTGTCTATCAAAAATCCATACCTCTATTGCCTAGTCTTCTTATATATATTCTTAAATGTATTAAAAATATGTTATTACATCGTTATACATACGTATTTCAATGTTGAAGATCGAAGGAATAATATATTTTGATCTTATATCCGATCTTTCTTGTACCTAGTCACTCAAAAAGGAATGATAATTTCACAAATTTAGACTTTTCATATGGATTTTCAGTCCATTTTTTCTTGATAATATTCAAATATAATTGCTGATTTTTGGCATAAAGTAGTATTCAATGGAAGTTACAACCCACTCTCTGTGGTCGTCACTGATTTCTGGCCAAAATTAGTATAATAACTATAAGTATTTATAACTAAAAGTATATGTTTCTACATCAGAGGTTCTATAAAAATTTACACTACGTGAGAAAATATCGAAGTCTCCTAGTATCACCATTATTTGAGTCATTAATAACAATTTTTGAAATAATGTTTAGTAAAGTTTTGGAGGATCTTATTTTCATAGAAACATATTTTTTTAATTCATTTCCTTTTATAAGATACATATATGTTGATCTTTTATGAAGCACTGCTTTAACTCTCCATTAGTGAAACTTGTTAGTGAGCTCAGTAAAAAAGAATCCTAAAAACTAAAACTTAATTAGTTATATGATAAACAGTTGCATGATTATAATAAACGCGTCATTTTAATTTCTTAAAATTTGTTTAATTATTTCATCCATTATATACACACAAATATCAATTATGATTTTAAAAAAAACAACTTTCATGAATATTTGATGTTTTAATAAAATCTTAACATATGAATTTAGGGTTTATACAAACAGAAAAAATATTAAATTGATATTTTTGATAAAAAATTTTATTTTTATACAAGAAATTATTAAAATAATTGCATATAATCTGATTTAATGTTGCAGGAGCATACTGAAAATTATGAACAATCATAAGAAGATTCCAAGGAATAAGAAGAATTAATATATATATTGGGCTATAAAATATCCCAATTTACTAACAGAGGGTTAAACTATTGTTGATATTCTTGAATATATATTTTAAAGCCCATTATTTAATTAAAAAATGTCAATGAAATATTGGAGTGTTTAAAATAATATATTTATCACGAAATAAAAATATATAGTTTAGGAGTTCTCTTTTTTCTTGGTTTTGGTTAAAGACATCTTTGGGGTTAATACATCACATTCTAAAAAGTGAGAGAAAGTATTTGTTCAACTTGCTCCTCAACTTCTTACTATAAATTGAAGTAGTATGAAATCATCATAAGTAGGTCGATTTATCTATTCCGTATTGTATTACTTCCACTAAACCATCTACAATATCACAGAATAATCAATCACACAGAAAAATATAGTTTTTTTTCCTATACATATATGTTTAAGACCTTTATACTACGACGCTTAATATACATATTTTAGTTATATGGTTAAATTAGTTCTTAATATTTATGTAAGATTTATGATACGATAATTAAAATTTAGCTTTTATCAGAGATCCCATGAGATCATTTTTGTCCAGGTTACTTATTCCCTAATGTTTCTATATTGTATTTTTTAATGAACATCTTTTTTTTAAATTTAATAAACTAAAGTATTTTATAGGGATTTATCATGACATTTATTTTTTTAAGCTAAGAGAAATAAAAATGCATATATCTATTAAAGAGTGAAGCAATTTATCCAAAATATCACAAATTAAGAATTTTACACTATGGGGCTTTTAAGGTGGAAGGCATCATAAGAAAAGTATAGGTGATAATTTATTTTTGCAGATGCAACATAAAAACAATTCCAACAAATTTGGAAGGTCTTACCGATGCTTATCGACGCTTTGGGAAATTTCTCCGACAACGGTAGTTAATTCGGACTTTTAAATATTTGTATTAAACAAAAGAAAAAAAATAGCTGTGATTTTCCAAGTACATTTTTTTACCCTCGTCAAATATGTGTAAGGATTGTATTATATTTAGTTAGAATATTTGTTTTTTGTCAGAATTATAAATAAAGGTATGCGTATTGAGCTTTAAAATATATATTTTTTATAATTTTTTAGCCTAAATTCTATGTCGTCACCATGAGCACACAGTACGAGAAGTGGAATGAGATAACAGCACTCCTCCGCACGGGGTTGGACATCGGAGAGCAGACTAGGGCCTCAAAGAGGAAGTTTTACAATTTCTTCCATCCATACATGAATATCTAATATTAGTAATATTAGCTATACAATGTTAACAATATTTATAAAAAATTATTAGAATTTATCAAAATATTGGTATGTTAATACTAAATTTTATATCGGTGGCCATAGTTACAAAAACAAACGAACATAGTATTTAATTACAATAACAATAATTTAATTCCTGATAAAAAACGTAGACTAAAAATAATTACTTCTCATATTATAAAGTGTATCCTTTCTCTGGAAACATCCTTTTTATGATGCGGTTAGTGTTCTTGGAAATAATGTTTCAAAAGAATGAGGAAAAATATTGAAAATTAAATGACGATTTAAAGGAATAAGGAGCATTTTTAAAAAGCAAGCATATATAGTCTCTCTCAAAAATGAGAAGGGATTGTATTTTTCAACAAATGAATTATCTTCCATTTCAACCTGGGTATAATTTATATTGATAAATCTTTTGAATGGGTTCCAAATTAAACTAAAATATTTCAAAAATTTCTAGTCATAGCTTTGATTGTTTTAAACTAACTTAAGTAAATCCAATATACCGGATGTTCCATTGAAATCTGAACACTTACTAATTCAATAATTAATGAAGGTTGAGTGATTGAAATTAATACATATTAGGATATATTAAAGAATAAACAATTAACTACAAAACAAAACAAAATCAGCCGTCAGCAAGTTCGAAACGTTGAAGAAGAAGAAAGGGCTCTGTTGAAAAGGCCAAACTGGACCCAGGAGAGTTAGAGAAAAACTCCTGGCCAATCCCCTTAAGTCCATGAGGCCCATGCAAGTCATTTCGGGATTTCACACGGGACTGTCCAGAGAGCTATCAAAAAAGTGATTGGTAAGAGCTTCGTGAAGTTGGATAGGCCACTTTTGACATCAGTAATCAAAGAAACCCATAACTCCAATGCAAGAGCTCTTTTGAACTATTTTTCGACAATTTATCCCCCCTTCAGCCATGATATCAATCCCCTCGACAACAACATTTGAGTGTATATCGAGAGAAAGACCTGCAGTGTTCTTCATACAAACACCCAGGCCCTCAAAGCCACTGTCAGCCAGTCATATTCTATAGTTTCTATATTTATATTCTTTAAATTCTATAGTAAGTTAAAAAATATATCCTGTTGACGTTTAAAATTCAAAGTGTTTAGATTTTAGTGGACCACTCGGTAGTCACTCAATCCGTTTGCATAACCAAATGTATCCCAAACTTATTTTTCTGCCATTAAATCGTATAAGTAAACGTAATTTTAAAAAAAAATCATGGTGCGCTCCATGGGTTTGGTTCTCTCATTAGTGCACACCAGGAAAAAAAAGTTATTATGATGAACACTTCTGGGTATATTAATCCATTCTAGAAATGTGATTATGTTTAACACATAATTAATCTAAATATGTACATATAATATTGGGCTGTCTCTAAGTGCAAAAATAAACTAGGTATTTCTTATTTTCTGGGTTCTTCTTTAATATTGTATTTGTGTTGACGTATCAAAAATTAAATTAATACACAATTGAAAACTTTTTCGGAATAGATCGCAAAGGCAAAATATCTATGGGCAACTGTATGCATTTCAACGACAATCATGCAATATAATAAGTATTTGCATATTCTAGTGATATTATTCATTCCAGATATAATAATTATCTGTCAGAAAAGGTTTATGCAAATAAAATTTGAATGTATCCAAAAAAAAAAAAAAAAAGATCAAATATTAAATCATGAAGTAATGATATTCTATTAATACATTTGCTCTGCCTTTTCCCCAACTATTAACGTACAAAAAATACATTTGAAAAAAACAATTAAAATTACTCACTTTTTAGTCCTAATCAAAAGTGATATTCTAAGTCTTCTTTTTATAATTATATTTATATAACCCTTTGCACACAAAAATATTTACTCAGCTAAATATGTAGATACGAAGCATTCTTAATTTCCATAAAAGAAGATGAGCTTTTCAAGATAAGAAAGAAATGGCTTCTAAAAAGAACGCTTTGTGCCTATAGAAAACTTCAAGTAAACTAAACCTTTCTATCCATCATAGATTTCCAAAAAAAGAAAAGAGAGAAGAAGGTAACAGGCACACTCAATTTCTCTTTCTCTCTCTGGTACTTTCACAACTCGTGCGTGCTGAATCTTTTTCTCTTTTCCCTTACCATTTTCCCCCCTCTATGATTAAAAAAGAGTACATAAATAAAAATGCAGCATATGAATTGTTGATTCTAGGAGTAAGTAGTCGTGGAGAGGGGAGAATTATAATGCTTCTAACTGCTACAATATAGTACATGAAAATGAAAAATGATATTGCATGTTGCTTTTATGAAGTTTTCTCTACAAGTTACTCAGTATAAAAAAAACAGCAGGGATAAGTGGATAAATGAAGCGTTAACATACACTTATGCTAATGACATTTATAAGCATAACCTTCATCAAGGGCAACTAGATAGAAAGTCTGGAGAAAGAATTGATCAGCTGAAGTCCTCTGACTTCATTGCTCATTATTATTTTGTGACGTGTTAAAAGACGAACGATAACAAACCAATCTATGAAGAAAAAAAAAAGAATTATATTTGAGAATAAAGGCCGAGGAATTCTTGCCTTGATAAACAATGTATAGATAATTTACATATATAATAATGATCTGAGATAGACAGCATACAATTTTTTTGGTTTTGTATCCGTACTCCTGTATCATTAGACTAGATGGTTCTGTATCAGTACCTCCGTAACATTTTTTTCAGATTATGCTACCATACCACGTATGTCCATCCAAATAATTTATTTCGAATCAAAGATATTCTTCTAATAAATATTCAAAAAGACCTTAAATAACAAATAGAATAATAGAGTACAATTTTCTTTTTATAGGTTATCAAATAAAGAGTGGAAAAATAAAAATTCGGATAATAACTTCCTGTAATTAAACAGGTTAAAAAGGAAAATACATATTAAATTTGAAATTTTTTATAACATACTTTTTATAAAATTAGTAGAATTAAAAAAGGTATTTATATACAAATTTTGAGACTCTTAGATCTACTTATTTAATTAATCTATAAAAACTAGCGTGTACAAGTTGAAGGGATGTACGGATGAAGTCCGTAATATTTTTGCATTTGTTACCGGTATATAAACTTTTGAGTATATGTCTATTTTTTGGAAAGACATGCCTTATTCGACCATTGACCAATGCTTCCTCACTATTGTATTCCACAAAATCCTTTACAATTTTATATTTTGTTCATGGAAAAATATCTACATTCTCATATATGTGTTGGATGAAAAAAATTTGAACTTATTTCAATACGAAGTATTTATTAGATAATTTTTTGTTTTACATAAAATGTACACCATGTAATTGAATCAGACAAAAATATACTCATTACAACAAATGATTGTATTTTCCAAAAATAGAAAAGGCAGGAAAAATTATTTTAATTTATTCAAACATTACTCAGAAATAGTTTTACTATTACATAAACTTCCAATAGGTATTGAAATTGCTGTGGAATGAGATATTGGTAGATGTTGTTGTTATTTTTTTGTCCGATCCAGTGTCCAAAATATGTTTTTTTTTCTAATATCTTCATTTATTAGAAGAAGAGTAAAATTTACAATTTCAACAATAATAACATGACAATTCGGGATAAATTTAATGCATTTTTACTAGGACTGGTACCGTACACTAAACTCAAAGTTCGGTACCAGGTAGGGTACATCCTTTATTGTACGCAGCTTGCTACAGTATAATAGTAAAATATTTTTGTTTCTTTTTAATATAATTTATGTAGTTTTTCAAGTTTTTTTCGATAATGTATTCATTAATAATACAATGCAGCATAATGAAGATGTTGGAATTCCCAATGACTGAAATCTACAATTATTAATTATAATTATTATGTTATGGACTTTTTGGTCAATTTATTTTTCAATATTTATTAAGAAATTTAATCAAATAAGCTAGTTGCGTGAATATTTATTACATTATTGCTCCTGGGAGAAAATTTAATCAATAATATTTATTAATTATTCAATAATTTTAAATAAGAAACATCTATGAACTTGTTTTAAGCCATTTACATCTTAATTTTTTTTTTCATATTTGTATATTTTATTAATTAAAAACTCATGGAGAGTTCAATTTATCTCCCCGGAATATTATTGTAATCTATATTCAACGCAACCTAACAAGCATTTTTATATGAAAATTCCTTTATAAATATTAAAAACTATATTATTTTCATTTTTTAATAATTTTAATCAAGATAAAGTAATAAATAATTTATTTTTGAAATGGTGAATGTTTGGATCAATTTGTTATTTTCTTTGATTTTCATCTTAATATTTCTTTCATATGAAATATAGCACTGAATTGTAGCTATACCATTAAAACTTGATTTTTCAAAAAGGCTTTAAAGGGCAATCTTGTAGAAATTGAAAGTTTTAATGGTCATTTCCGTGTTTTAGGGCTTTAATAGGAATAATAAATGTGGGGTCTATCCCAAAATACTGTTGCATGGTGTAATTTATTTTCTGTACAAATTAATTAGTTCTAAATATACTTAAATTATCTCAAAGGACAAAAACTTGCTTTAAAATATGCAAGCGTAATGAACTTATAAAATTTTTTGAAAAAAAATCACTTGTCTATATTTTCCAGTAATAAACAAGACTGAAAAGCAGTATTAATAATATTTTTGTATAAACAAATGCATAATTTATTCCTTATACAAAAGGATGTTTACGGATTAAAATACATTAAAAATAACTTGCACCATTCATTTTTGCTGCTGGTAGTTTTTTTCTAGGGGAGATTTTACCGCATGACATATTGGCCGTATTTTTATATTTTATGTTATTGGTTGCATCTTTACTGTTGTATCTGGATAAGATTAATTATATAGTTAGGAGAAGAAGAATAAAGGAAAATATTGATGGGCGATTTTTGTCTTCTCGATACATTAGTGTGAACTGTGCAATTCTAACAAAACATAAACTTGTCTCTCTTCTGAAATTGCATATCCTATTATCATATAATAAAAGACAATCTCCACTACTTACATCATTCAACTTATCGGCAAATTGTTGTACTGAACTTTTTGTCTTCGAAATTGTGTGATACATTGAGAATACCATCTACGTCTTTGTAAGTGTTTGATTAACCTTCCAATCCATCATCTCTACGAAGACAATATGCGTACCCTGTTGCTATGAATCCCATTGGAGCTCTATTAAAAATATCTGCCCCAAGGAGTCATGAAACAGGTTATTTCTCTTGTTTTTTCTTCCAGTTCCATTTGTTAATATCCTTGTTTTGCTTCCAAAGTTGTAAAAAAACTGAATGTTTATTGGAATACTCGATATTATGTCCCAAGGTGTTCTAATGGGTGGATTGGCCTCTCAACTTGGTCAATCGATTTCTTTAGATCCCCCCACATATTCTCACTTTTCCACTAGGTTTGGGTTCAGCTACTAATGTATCGCATCAATCTACTGATTTATCACCTAATTTACCTATTATTTTCGTTCTTTCTATTCTGTTAATTTATTTTTTCACCTCTTCTATATCGGGAAATGGTATGTCTCTTGCAGTATGAATTGACTGTGACTGTTAATCTTACTTAAGATTGCCCCTCCATAATTTGGCATTCTTCCTAATCACAAAATAAATTTATTAATTCTTCCATTCATTCTTGTATTAATCTCCATATCTTCTTTTTTCACAGATTGAACCTATTTGCTTAAAGATATCGTTTGATATGATCCGCAATTCTCTACAGATTTGTCAAGACAAAAATATTGCAGGATTATTTCAACATATAATTACATTTTCTTCATTTTTTACTGAACTTAATACTAAAGTAATTCTTAACTTACCAATAATTTATAAATGCGATCCATCAGGACTTACTAGTACAATTAAATTCGACATCCAAGTATCAAACGCCATCTCATGTAACCTAATGATTATACCTTGACCTCATACTGAAGTGTAGATTGAATCACATTTTTTATCCTCGTTTTGTTTTTGGTAGACTAATTTTATTCGTTTTTATACTATATTTGTTTGTTTTCTTAGGTAATTTTCTATTAGTATCATAATTTCTTTTATGAAATTTTCATTTTTAATGTTGATTTCCATGGCGTGATTGATTTTATTCAACATCTCCAGAATACTTAATCATTTAAAAATTGTTTTTTTTCTTCACTTCGGTTTGGTCATTTGTCCTCTCATCCCGGTTACGCAATTGTCCAAGATTACTTCTAAAATTATTCTATTTCTTTTAATTCCATCAATTCCATTCCTTCAAACTGAGATGTGTGTTAATGTGAATTTTTACTTCTTGAACACTTGGTCTTCTTACCGTGATCTTCTCATCATCTTTACTTCTCTGATGATTAATGAAGTTCTCGAAAAGTATCGCTCTTATAGGATTTACAATCCACAACTCACCTGCTTTAAGTCCAAGAGCTTATAAACGATCTGCTAACCATTTGCAAGCATGGTCAGTTACAGAATTTTCAGAGAGAGACATCTGCACAATATGGATGAAAATAGATGGGCTAGTAACGCATATCCCTGTTGCTTACTTTGACCAATTATTACTTATTGAGAAGGAAGCAGTGTTACGTCTCATTATACATTGTGAACAAGAACATAAGCCACTACTCTTAGCTATGAACTCAAATGCCCAAAATCAAATGTGGGGGGAGGGGGGATAGAAAAATTGACACAAAAGGAGAGTCTCTGGTAAAAATCAAAGAATCCTTCAATTCCTTTGGCTCATAAGAAAGCTCTGGGCCTGATGAACTGAAACCAGCTGTGGTTCCATCGTGATGAAATACTTATACAAGTCGGAATGGATCAACCAAGTGACTACATAAAAAGTGATCGCAGATGATAGTCAGATTAAGAATCCTGACGCGATCATCTATACGTATGGGTCTAAAGACGAAGATGGAAACTCTGGGACTGGATGGGCATCACCAAGGATGATTTATCAAATTGTCATTCAATGGCTTTTTTGAATAAAAGGCTTTAGTGTTTGAAGCAGAGATTTTCGCTATAACACAAGGTGTAGAAGCTCTTCTGATGTAAAAAAAAAACAAAACACTGAGCAATCTAATAATTAGATCAGACTCTCAATCAACCATTTTTACAATCTTTAATCCACTTACTACTAGTAAAGAAATTTTAAAATCTAAAGAAACCATCTTCAAAGGAATGAGTGAGAAAAATATACATCCAGAATTTTGCAAAGGACATTCTGACATGACAGGAAATGAATTTGCAGAAGCGGTTTACTATTTGGACAGCTCCAAGTTACATAAAGAAGATAATTTATAATTTCTTCTTTCAATATTGGTGTGACCGATATAAAAAAGATCAAGGTATAACATTTACACATATTATGCTTTATAAGCCGAAGTCGAAGTGAATCAAGCTCGAAATAAAAAAATTGAGACTTATTGTACATGCTTAGACTGAACATGTCCCTTTTCTACCTCACCTAAGCAAGTTGGAGGACATAAGCTTAACGTGCAATGTCTTTATGGAAGAATGGCAAAGTGCAGATCATTTTATTAATAGAAGTACCACCCTATCTTACGAGAAACATCAAGACCTGAATGAGGAAAAAGAAGACATTCGTATTTTAAAATTTATGAAATGTAAAAAAATGTCATTGAACAAAATTATCATGTAAACTAGGTTTTAGAATCAGCCGTAGTAGCACAAATACCCCGTTGTGTGGTCGTGTTCGTTGCCTTCTGTTTGTACAATTTTTTTTATATGTGTTTAGCTTGCAGTAATGATTAACATAACTTAGTTTAACTAACTGATTAACAATCAGTAGTTAACTTTTTCAAATTAAAGAAACTTACTTTCAAATCGCTATAAGCAGTCATTTAAAGTATTTATTTGTTTTGTTTTTATTAATATTCTCCTAGTTATTTAATAAATAACGCATATTAATGCTAAAAACATATTTTAAATAAATTTAAATTTGCCAAATAATAATTTGGTCCTTTATATAGTTAAGAAATGTAAATAATCGCCTAATAACAAGAAGACATGCCGGGTACTCAAGGAGAAAAATAAAATGAAATATTTTTGATAATTTCTTCCGGCGCTTTGTCCATTGTCGTTGTCGTTACATCAAGTTTTTACGTTTCTAGTCACTCACAACCTTTTGCAATCTAAAGAAGAAACATGAAATTAAGCCCAAAAACAGTTGGTAGCTACCTAATTCTTTTCAAATAAGAAATTATTATTCAATTTCAATAACTAGAAAACTAAATCAAATTTAATTAATTGACTATAAAAAATATTAATTATGGAAAATAAGAATGAAAAATTGACAACAAAATACAGTTAAATTTTTGTAAAAAAAGGAGTTTATTTCCTTTTTGTAACATTTTTATTTATCCGATGATTTTGTATTGCTTAACAATTTTTGATCCTTAAGGGGAAAATAATACTTATAGTAGTTTCAGTCAATGACTAGAAAAGATTATGTATTAATATAATTACATTTTAATATATAATCAATTTATTATAGAGCTAATATATAAGCTACTTCTTTATTTTTTATTGACATTAAATCAAAGTTTTAATTTAGATCTACAGGTTAGGGCAGAAAAACGTGGACTCTTAATTAATGCTTACTTCCCATTACTATGAAGAGGTTTAGTCATTATGCTTTGATATTCTGTTTCCGCTGTCCTTTTTACATCAGCAAACTATACTAATCATTAAGTCATTTCATCATCATGACGGAACAACAAGCAAAAAGGCAGCGCATCTCAGATCTTCTAGATGCTGGAGTTGATGTGATGGAGATTACGGACATTTTTAAGTGTTCTAGGAGCCTTGTTTTTAAGTTGGCCAAGGTGAAAAAAAATGGAGAAGACCTCTTTAGGATGTCAGGAAGTGGAGGAAATAATTTAAAGAGGGATACAAAGTTCTTGTTAAGTTTGGAGAAGAATATATAGGAAACTCCCACTAAATCGCCTTGCAAACGACTTCTCTGTGTCTATGACAACCATCAGAAGGACTATAAAGTATAGCATAGGATTATTTCATTTCACTAGGACCCCATACCACCTTCTGACAATGGGCTCGAAAGCCAGAAGGCTTGAGAGGTGCAAGAAAATCCTCACATGGATGAAGGCAAATGGGTTAATTGTGAAAAAAAATTGTGCAAAAAGATTTTCACAGTTGATCAATGCCACAACTACCAGAGCTAACACTGGCTTGCTAAGGACACAAAATATCATACTGATGAATGTAGGAGGAAGACCACTACTGTATAATTGGCTTATTATAAATTCATCACTTATCGAATCAAAGGCTTTTTTGAAATCGATTAGGAAGGCAGTAAAGTTTGTTCCGTTTGACTTGTCTATTTTGATACCCTCTTGAAGGGATCTTGGATCAGTCTTCTGCTAATTGACCTTTCATAAATCCCTTCTGTACTAGAGGTATAATCAGATGGATAATTAAGTTAATTTTTTTGTTAAGGATTCCAGTGAGGATCTTGTACGATGTGTCGATAAGTGTGATAGGTCTGTAATTGACGAGGTTGAGAGGATCCTTCCCCTCTTTTGGAATAATCGTAATAATACCAGTATTCATGCACTGAGTTACAACTTTATTATGAAAATTTTCATAGTAGAATTTTTCTAACACTTAAGATAATGGCTTATCGAACGTTTGATAAAATCTAAAAGGGAGACCCGAAGGTTCAAGAGATTTAAAGTTTTTCTTTTAGTCTACAATATATTTACTTATTTCATTTTGTATCATTAGGAGTTTGAGTTGCTCCATAATTGTTTTTCCAAATGCAATCACATTTTTTCTTCCATCTGTCGCTACATTGTTTTTGGCTTGTCTTCAGTGCATACAGAAATTGCATCTCGAAAAGAGAGTACATTTATTAAATATTTATTTATTACTGGACTATTATTCATTTAATTGAGAAATGGATTGAGTATAATGTGTGTAAGCAAACCGAAAGGTGCCACATAGAACTCACAAATAGTTATTATTACTTGCAATCAGGTTTAGAGACTGAACGGGAAAATGAACAGCGTCCCCATTAGTCGTTCATTTTTGAACAAATGAACGATTAACAGGGGGGAGGGGGAAAGGAACAGTTTTAATTTTGTCATTATTTTTTGTTCTTCTAATTAATATTTTTTTCTAGGATTTCTAGGCATTTCTAGGCATTCTAGGATAGATCAATTTTCTATATACCCATTCACTTCTTATTTTTATTGTTAAATATTTTAATTTTATTTAAAACCCGCTGGGAATGTAGTGTAAAATCAAACACATTCATAATAATGCTTGTAAATATGTAAGGTAGTAATTTTTTTAGAGCCCCGAAAGGATTAGTCTCAGATTATGTACCACTAGGGCAGTGATGTTAAGACCAAGTAGGGTGAAATAAATAAGGTTTTAAAATAGGTCATAAATTATTTATTGTTCCTTAACTTCCGATCTTAATTAACTTGCTGATTCAAAGTCTGATTTCTTTATTGAAATTCGACTCTGATTCGTCTTCTACTCTAAGAAAACTAATTCATTGGTAAGAGTCCTTCAGTTTCCTGGATGTATATTGTATATAACGCCGAAATCAATCATCTCTATCACATTTATATCAATTCCATTTAAAAAATTGAAATCCTGATATACGGTCATTACGGATAATTATATAAGGTGGACACTTCAAGCTCACACCTGATTGTCTTATGAGTTATTACTACTGAGTCACTTGTCAATGGACAACAAGTGGAACATGATTCTAGACTTGTAAAGATAATATGCTTCTTTTTCTCAATATTATGCATATTCTATTCTGCAATTACATATTAATTATTATTCGGAGCAGACAAGTGATTATGTGCTTTACAAAATATATAACAAGCCTTTTAACTTCTGTAGACTTATGTTGAAATATCTAAATGTCATTGAAATTCCCAAACTTATTGAGTCGGGAATCCTTCTCTGAACAGTAACATTGTATGTTGCCATATTTGAATATTACTCTTGCAAATATCTAGGATCTCAACACAAATAAATAAATTATTAAATGTTTTCCATACTAAATAATATAAGTTGTTTTACTGAAAATAATACTTAGAATGTAACTATATAATAATACGATTGTTTTAGTATTGATTGATAAAATAATAAAAAATCAATGATATTCTTCAAAATTTACATTCCCTATTTATAAATTCTCCTTTATTTTATTTTTTTATCTTATTGACAAATTCAGTATTATTTTGGGCTTGCAGATGTTATTTTGTTATTGTGATCGTTCACAGGCGATAAAAAATTTCAATATCCTTCCTGTTATTTGTTGTAAAACTGTTATTGGTATGTTTTACAAACTATTGCGAGCAATATGAAAGTGAGAAATATTTAGAAAATTATATTTCCCAGTGTTATTCAAATATTTCCTAAAACATATATCGCATTCCGGAGAGAAAATTAAAAATCACAAGACAATTGAGAAACTATTATTTTTTAACTTCATCGACTGGAAATCCAAAAAAAGTATCTTTCTTAGATCGGGTAAAAAAATTGGAAAGAGTGCTATTTTTACCCTCTCCCCTTTCCTTACAGGATAGAGAATGTGTGAATGAAGAGGAATGATTTTAGAATTTTAGTTAAAACCTTATATAACTGGAATAAGAGATGCAGGGTTGATAATTTCACAATCTTCAGGTTCAACTAGAGATCTGAAAAGATAAACAGGACTGTTAGAGTCACAATGGTCACCAACTTCCCTTTACATTCCTCAACATTAAAATTCTTAATGAGCAATTTTTCATCATTCACCTGCTCAACACAAGAAATTCATTCTTCGTCTTCAGAAATATTATTTATCGAATATGAATAATTTTAACAAATAAATTCACTTCAAGATGTAACGACTATTTAAACAAACAAAATAATAGTAACTAAAATAATACTCAAGTAATGAAATGTTGCAAGTGCTAGAGGAATGATGATTATTTTTAAGCTTAAATCTGAAGGGATATACCAAACGAATTAGTAGCTACTACATTGAAAATCAAATTTCACTAGAACATTAGTCCCCTCAAGTAAGCCTCCGCTCAGTTACTGATTTTATGAGCGTAAGTCTCGGTCACGCTCAATTAACAATGAACAGCGCTGATTTTTTCGATCGTATGTGAGTATTTGAATTCGACAACTCTTTATGATTACAATAAAAATCCTCAAATTTATATATATGATTTATTCTAAAAAAATGGAAAGAAATAAGGTACGAAAATAAATCAAACATAAAGATCTAAAATTATAATTAAAATTTTAAAAAAACCATAAAATTATTTAGCCAATGTTTTAACTATGAAATATTTGATTCATGGACAAAAGTAAGTTTTATTCAAAGTTTTCATCTTTTAAACTCTGCCATTATCCTTAAATAACTGACCACCTTTAAAAAACACTCTCTCAACGTAGCTGAGAACAACAGAGTATAAATTAGAAGGTAACATTTGTGCTTGATCATATCTAACGGGAATACAAATTATTTTCAATAACAATTATTAAAATAATAGAATTAACATTATCACATGCAAATCAAACAATATTATTTGCAAAGCAGTATGTCTTGAGGTAAGTTTAAGTATGCCGTACCATATGTGACAACCATACATTATCTTCAATAACTTATAATAAACAAAATAATTCGTTTAATTGAAATAGGTGTTTAATTAATTAAATTGAATGTAGAAAAACGAGAACGTTTTCATGTATGTCTGGGGGGGCTAAGCTTTTTTTGTCTTAAATGTCCATAGGAATCACAAAAAAAAAAAAAAAAAAATTAAACCTCAAATAAATCTAAGAACACTAATAGCCGACTAAAAATTACAATATTTTATTTTCACTGAAGTTGAATAGCTATGTTGTTGTTATTCAATCATTTCGATCTTTTCTTAATCACATATGTAAATATAGATGAATTAAGTCATAATTAAATATTAAATTATTTATTATATATAACTTATGACCAACTCTTAATTGGACTGAGTCATTGTAATAAAATTACATATATGTAGTACGTAAACCCAAAAGAAAGCTAGAATATTTTTTCTCAGATTGAACATAAAATACATTTTGCAACAAATATTAGTTAACTTCAATGAACAAATGATTCTGATTAATCTTTTGGAGTCACTGCTAAATGTACTTAAAGTAGCCATAATTCACCGCCACATTTATAGAATTAGGAAATTAATAAATTATATTTCTAAGACGATATTTGGCTAAATTAAGTCAAATATATAAAATGGAGTTTTTAAACTAAAGTCAACACTCAGTTATTTTAATTCATCCCAGAAATTTGAATTCAATACCTAAAATTGACCGTAATTATTACGAAATATTGCCTGTCATTTTATAAATAATATAAATGATTGAACCTTTGTATATATGACTTGTGTATTTTTCATTAAAATAAATAGTTTTTGTTTTTTTAAAGATTAATAGAAATACTATTAACCTTGATTGCCACCTCTAACGTTAATTATATTATCTAACTCAAATATCCACTCATTGTGAAGTCATTTAAATCCATATGAAAAATTACAGCCAAAAATAAAAAACAAAGAGCTTGTACCATTGAGTACTAGATAAATTAAATTATAACTGCGTAGAACAGACATAAATCATAGTAATGTCCTTTTTAAAGTGTTTAATTTACATTTACATGAAAATTAATACCAGGGGCGTCTGCAGGGACGAAGGCTCAGGTCCCTCCCTAATTTAAAAATTTGGCCCTAAATTTGCATAGTTGTGATTCTAGGGTACTTATCCTGTGGACACCTATCGATTGAGTCGAAATCACTCCACTACTACCTCAATAATATTTTCTTAGTTTCGAAGTTATTTTATTATTATTAAAATGTCGTAATAATTGATGCAAAAAAAATAAAAAAATAAGACAATTTGATCCGTGCTGTAAGACCCCCCTGACATATTAGGTCACTGGGGATCATCCAATTTTCAGTTAACGATGTAAGTAAACGGTTAAGAACAGGTTAGACCTTCAGAATCGTCCTCACTCGGAATTGCCGGTTAGAATTTGTCCAATGACTACGAAACAACCTTTGCAAGATATTAAGAAAATAAATTTTGTTATCACGGGTACATGAAACTCTACGTTAAAAATTATTCATCAGTCTGGAAAGTCTAATAGGTTATTAATGCAGGGCGATGCTCCTACTCATCCTGCAAATATTTTTCAAAAGTAGATGGCAAAAATATGAGAAAATAGTCAAAAGAATTTTGGCTTTTACAGTGCCCCCGACTTAACCCTAGGTAGTGAAGTGGAGAAATACTTTTGAAGTGGCTGGTATACTTAATTTAAACAGAATATTAGTTTGTCCTTTCGTCCGACACACTTCCAATTTGAAGCTTCTGAAGTTTTGTGTTGATAATTATCATTATCCCAAGATGTTCATACGTCTATTTGTTAATAATTATTTTGCATTAAGAATAGCAAAATTTTATGGGCCGCTGTATTGGATTGCCTATTTAATATTTGATACAAAAAGTATAATATTGTACGGCTCCAATGATGATATATTCCATTTCTTTGACTGCAGTTTTTAGAAAAATCGTTACTTTTAACTTCTATCAGAAACTTAATTTGTATGAATTCAAGACTGCCGCATATTTAAATATGTATGAATGCAAATCCAAAACATAAAAATAAATTTACTTTCTAATAAATTCACTTGCGAATAAATGTAATATATCTTGCATATTTACAAAATATCTTGTATAAAACCAAAAACATACAACTAAATAATTGCATGTTTTATGTTCATGTATATATGTTATATACACGCTATTTATTTACATTAAATAAAACTACTCATTTGTCTAAATGGGCTCAAAACATATAGTATTGTTTCATTTTTATATCAAGTTTGAATAAGTTTATTAAAGGGATTTTATTGGAAATTATAGACGTATCTATATCACTAAAGAACAAGAAAAGTAAGGCAAGGAACTCAACACTTTGGATTCGCTAGTGACAACGTCATTGACATACAAAGAAAAATAAAAAATTGAATATATCATTTCGAAACTACGAAGGATAATATACATATAGTGTTCAAAATAAACTCTTGCCTATTCAACCTAGGCGAGAAGTGTGTGTACTCTATTCAATGGATATCCTGAAAGCCGTCTCTGCCCAGTCCGAGTTACAAGTGCATGAATATGTCTTGGATTTATCATTTATTGGTTTTCTATTATTTTAGATATTAAATTTTTTATATATTTGAGTATTTTAAATTTGTTATTAGGCGTAATTTATTGTATGTAATCATTGTTATTTTGTTTGTTAAATTTTCTTGATATTAAATTTGAAATAGATAACAATTTAAAAAAAGAAAATTAAATGAAAGTCTATCCGCTTGTATTTGGTCAATGACTACGTTAAGTCATTTTTGATTGTATTTTAGGAATGCCTGAATACTTGATCTAAGAAAATTACAATCAATCGAGCGTGTACGATATATAATAAGGAAAAAAAAGGAGGCATATATACAAAGACGTGTTCTATCCCAAATAGTGTTTGATTCGTGATTTCCTAATCACCCTCCCCCTTTTCATTTTTATTTATCGGTCGGGTCATCATATTAACAAATATCAAACTAATATTTTTCCATTCTTAAGGAGAGAACACCCAAGTATTGAGTAACTACGTGTGTGTGTGCTAATCAAATACGAAAAATAGCACTGATGATTTTTTGGGGAGTTATCTTTGATATTATTAAATCAAAAAAAATTCTCTTCACCGACGCCGAATAACTACGGCAATGGGGATACAAGAGTTAGTATATATGTATAAGGTATAAAAAACGAGGTCATGGTTGCCAGTTAAAGAGTGAGTAGAGCCAGGGGCTAAAATAATTGTGCGGGGCCTTTTTTTCATACCTTTTTTTAAGTTGATTTTTCAAAGTAGTAACAATCAAAAGTAAGGGAGGTGTGAATATCTTGACAGACACACTTTGCTTTATTAATATAACCTATTTGTAAAAAAAATAAATATTGTATGTATGTTTGTTTATTTGTAAATTAAAATATAAATAAATAGAAAGTACATGCCCCATATTTCATGTTTCTATATACAATATATATTTATGTACACAATTTTAAGAATACCTAATTTTATGATAAATGGATATTGTTTATATGCAATATATGTCATACAGGTAAGTTAGTGTTATTTTGCAGAATATTTTTTATTAATTATATTGATTAATGATCATTATATAAATACAACACCAGCAGTAGGTGATTCCAATGAAGTTTCTAATCTTTTCTGTCGTAGTGCTCTAAATATCCAAAAAAAAAAATGGTTTGGTTTTTTCCATTACAAGAAACCGAAGGAACGGAAGTCTCCATAAGATATTCAATTTTTCCCTTCAAGTTTAAAGTATAAATCTATATATATATTAGGAATCGATAGTAAAAGTTAACCAGACAAAATTCCATGTTCTAATAAAAAATTATGAAAAGATTTTGTGTACTATCAGAAAAATATTTTACGTATATAACTCCTGAAGTAGATTTTAAGGTGAAAATGTGATACTTTTTTTAATTCCTTTTAGAGTACAGGAACACTAGTCTAAAATGTATTTCAATTACACACTACTGTATTAGTAGGTATTGACTTTAGTAGATGCTGTGTTTATATACTGGCTGATATCAAAATATTTTCCGCTCAGATTAATTAAACATGAAAGGTTTAGAGAAAATTAAACGACTTATTCTTCCGTTCTAATTCTATATTTTTTGTATTAATAAAGTAAATATATTGTCAGTCATTATGTGTATAGAAAATGATCTCATTCTTGTTAATATTATATATACCTAAAATAAAATAATTATACGAACTTAATCAAATTACATCATGGCAGAATTGACATGACACTTAGAAGGAGAAGAGGCAGATCCACTCCCGGTTTTTATCTTCAAAAAACAATATTCATCACAACCACTCCAGTGCGTAATCCAAATAAAGTTGAAGTAGAGGAGAATGGGCGAGTTCAAGAACCCCTAAAGAGTGCTAACTGCAAATTGGACTGCCTGTGAAAATACAGCAAGTACAATCAATTCTTTTTTAAGTGATTATGAGAGTATCTACTCAGAATACATAGGGCGTTTAAAAAAGTTAAACTCAGATTTACAAAATAAGTTGTCAATAGCTGAAAATTCATGGCAGATGATCATGGTCAGCATCACAGAAGATATTCAAATTACATCACTAGAGCACCAAGTGAAAGAAATGGAGGATCGAGTTAATAAAAGGCTTAATTTCGAATACAAAACCAAAGCAAAGGCCAAGAAAATGTGTTAGGATACAAGCTATCAACCAACCGACTCAAATACAGGTAGTTCAAAAATGCATGATACTTTATGATCATAGTCTATATTACAGAGATAATTTAGAATCGAGAAAGCCAACCTATGGTTCAATTATTTCACCACCTACTACAACCTCAATGAAATAGCTCTTCAAAACGGCGGCCCACTTGTATCTGGATAGCTATTATGTAACCATATAGAGGCAGGACTCCTTTCAGCATTAGACACTGATGATATAATCCATAAAATACCAACATCATTAAAGATGACAGTTGTTTATCACGTTCAACTATATTTTCTTAGAGCAAAATCCTCTCTTCCTTAGAAGATATCTTTCCAAAAACGCCACCAAGAACAAAAGGATTCGGTCGAAGAGTATTGAATGAGAAAGAAGTCAAACACTGGTCAATGCGACCTACAAATAAATAATTCTCAGGAGGTAATGGACTTAGAACTTTTTCAGGGTATTCGCTATCTCCAACTCCAAGAAGAATTCTTAAAACAGATAAATCCAACGCTTGACAAATTAATAAAAGTCGTTAAGATATGGCAAAGTGAATCAAATATGGGTTAAAAAATTAAACGATGATTCAATCAATGCTTGGAGAACCTCTAACTACAAGTCCAATAAAGCTAACAAGTTGTCTGAATATGCCAAGCAATATATATCTTTTCCCTTCAACACTGCAGCTACTGTGGCTCAAAGACGCGGCAATAAAAGAAAGATTGTCCTTCAAATTTTGGTACCTGTACTAACTACGAAAGCTTGTGTTGATTTCAAAACAGTCTCATGAACGGGACCGATCTTACGTTCGAGCGAGGTTTTTAGACTGAAGGAAAACTCATCAAGCTATGTCTGTTCGATTTGGTATAACTATGGACAGAAATGATTCCAAACCCATGGAATGAATAGGGCTACCATTACTCCTGAATCAGGAACTCCATTCATACACAAAGTGGTTCCAGATACGTTTGCTATCAATCAATAACAACAGAAGATTTTACCAATACTTACGACATGGTGATTGACAAAAGGCAAAATAAAGTACTCTAAGCTGTTAACAATAATATATTGAGTTGTATTGGGTCCGTAACGTTTAAGGTTGAATTTGAAAGTCAAAGTACCAAAATACGTGCTATCGTCACCTTATCCCCCTGTGAAGAGGTCTTATTAAGCTGGAAGTTACTTCAACGTCTTGGTATTATTCCAAGATGTCTTCCTCATATCCCAGTTATTATAGGAACTGTAAAAGTGACTCCAAAACAGACAGTCGATCAGCTTATCAAAGGCTAGGAGTCAGTTTTCAATACTAACGATCAACTAAAAACCACGATAAATTGCAACTACTTTAAACTTCATCCAGATCCATAATGTAGATATTCGGGGTTAAATCATACTAATATAAAAGGTTGCGTGAACAATACACTATAACTTCCACCACAATTGTTTTGCCAACAAACAATAGTCATCATGGAACAAGCAAGGAGAGACGCCATCCTCGAATTGGCTCGCGCAGGACACAAGCCCTCTGCTATCTACAAGCTTCTTAACTACTCCAAGACCACAGTGTACTGGGTCTTCAATGCCTGGGGGGTTGAGGGGAAGGTCTGCCGCAAGGCCCACAATATGAGAAGTGAACGAATATGCACTGTGAATGAGGACCTCGGGTACAGTTCATACCGAATGGCCAAACAACACATCCTCACGGTATCCATGAAGGCCACCAGGCTCACCAACGGTAAGCGTCTCTTCAATGACCTGAAGAGCCATGGAGGAAGAATCATCTTCTTCTCGGACGAGAAGAACTGGACTGTCGACAGAAGCTACAACGTCCAGAATGACAGGTTGCCTGCCAAGGAGAGAGAAGAGCTCTCTCCAGTCTTCACCACAAAGTTCCCGGCCTCCGTGATGGCCCTGGGTGTCATCTGCAGCACCGGTGAGGTAATGCCTCGTTTCTTCTTCAATCCTAAGTAAAGGGTTAACGCAATAAGGTACTGCGAAGTCATGGAGGAGTTCGTCATCCCCTAGATGAAGGATACGGCCTCTGGGAGGGAGTTCATATTCCAACAAGACTCAGCGCCCGCACACATAGCCATGAGGACCACTAACCTCTTCAACTCCCCCGACATCCCCTTCTAAGATCGCAACATCTGACCCTCCAACTCACCCGGCCTCAATCCGTGTGATTATTACTGGTAGGGGAAGTTGGGGAGGGAGGTGTGCAAGGTCAGTTACAAGAGCATCGCGGCCCTGAAGGGCTCCATAACGAGGGAGTTGAATGCTGTCGATTCCGGGGAAGTCATCAGGGCATGCAAATACTTTAGGGGCAGGATGGAGAAGATGGTGGCTGCTGAGGGAGGACATGTTGAATAAATTTATTGTTTAATGCCATGACTAACTTTTTCATATTAACAAATACACTCCAAATTCCATTTTTATCAAGCAGGTTGAATTTTAAGATAGTTCTAATTTATCGTGGACACCTTGTATATAGGATATATTGAATATTCATATTCTGTCATTCTCAAAAAAAAAAAAAAGAAGATAAACTCGATTAGGATAAATGACATGTGTCTTTCATATTTCATTTTGGTTAAGAAAAATCCATATTTATCCACTCACAAAATTCATTATCATTTTTGACGTATTCAAACCTCGTATGGTAACTACTGAATAATGGCTTCAGAAGTTTGAGTAATATTAAAAAAAGAATGTCATTCTAGATAAGAGGTCACCAAACTTGTGTTACTGCAGGCCTAATAAGTGAGAAAATGGCAAGCTTGGACTATATAATCATTACTTGCAAGCCAGAAATAAAGCTCTGGGAAAAAAGACATAAAATAAGATTAGCATTCCATGTTAATCATGGGTGAGTGGTGTGCAATGAACAAAAAAAAATGTTTATTTATGAAAAATTAATCAAAGAAGCGATGTTAGCAAAGAGATTGTTACATCTTATATAGTGTGCACAGACCCTAATCTTTCAAACTAATCAGTAAAAGAGGTTAGTGAGGTTTCTGAAAGTGACGGTTGGCTTTCAAGATAAATATATTCAGTTGGGAATTACTGCAATAAATTCAGAGAATTGCTTTCAAAAGTGTATCAGTTTTTCGAGTTCGATGTACTGACTTCATATCTTCGAAAAAATTATTTCTTCAAGTCTCCAATAATCTTATTCGGAAAATTGACGTTGATATCTTGGTGACTGTACTGCAAAACTCTTTGAAAGAGTGAAAAAGAGCAAAGTTTTTTCTTTCCAGTTGTGCTTCAAACAAATTACAACTTTCTCCACAATCCTCTGATTATTCTAACAAGATTACAGACGAGATTATCCTTCATCTAAAGTTTTTTAAGTTCAATTTATTAATATGGGATGTAATATCGCCCAAAAAGGACAACTTTGACAGTCAGGTAGGATTTGAAAGCTCTTCAGTGCAAAAAATGTATATAAATATTTCCCACATTATGCTTGCTGATGTATGGTGTAGTGTAAGAATAGAGCACCCACAATTTGCAAATCTTCCAACTGGGTCCTGATATGCCCCACCAGACTCTTAATCCAGTCATGTTATTTACTCCATTTACTGTTACACCTCGAAGCTGATTCTACTGAAGTTTACAGTCTCTGCAAAGTTTTTTGCAGATTCATGAATATTACTATTCCATTTGTTGTTCCATGCATGCTTCAAATGAGTACCTACTCTTATGCTATTTGAAAGTCAAGATTGATACCACGAATAAACACGAAAAGTTGTTAAGTACTCGAACGATCAGTAGGCTCATCCGGCTCCAAAGAATTCCCTGAAAAAGTTTCTAACTTTTTGTGTATTTGAAGCACTACGTTCTCTCCAAATCCTTCTATTCTCCACACAACTGAACTTGCAGAAAAAATGATACTTCCAAACGAATTGGATTTCCCAGGACATAAATCTTTTGGCTGCTTTTATCATACACTCTCTTAGATGAAGTTCCCATCAGTAAACGTTTTTTCTCGTTCTGCCATCTCAAACAATATTTCGAAACATGTAAGAGTGACAGATTCATTTTCAACAAAATTTATCGTTAAAAGTTTATTTGAGTTTCTAAACCACATTTAATGTACTCATATTCCTCAGAATATCATTTTCCTGAAAAATTAAATTATGTTGATAGATATTTTGTTTCATAGTGACAGCGAAGATTCTACTCTTTCAATGCTACAACCCTTTGGTGCTTATTACACAACTAGCTTACTGTTGCCTTGTTTCCAAAAAAAAGTTTCTTTACTCCCCACTCTTAATTCAAAACCCAACACTCGCCAACTACTACTCTAAAGTTATTTACAAGATAATATGCATAAAATACACTACAACAATAGTCAATTTTAGGGCACATATCAATGAAGATCTTCTAGTATTTTAAGCATAATATTTAAATAAATTTAAATTGTATGACAAAGTTTCATGTTTCATACATTTTATCCAGGAAATTAAAGTAAAGGGGGGGGGGATGAACTGACGTCATGGACCTGATCTGACCCTCAGCTCTAGTTTACTGGTTCAACTGGTGATTATGAACACGAATTAATCCAAATAATTGGGTCACAAAAGAAGTGTGGCAAATATCTCCTGTCCCCTTTCTTAATTAACGGATGTTTATATTTCTTATTGACTTAGTGTTTCAAAGTTCCGATTTATTTGTTACTGATCATTGATAGCTCTTTATGAAAGATATTCATAAAATAAGAAAAATGACGTAAAATGTTCTCTATTTATTGATTTTTGAGCCTTTTTCTTTCTCCGTTTTTTCATTTGAAAGCAAAGATTTATAGAAGCAATTAATATATCCTTACCTAAAATGTTACAAATGAGAAAATGTTCGCAAGGTGTGAAATATTTTGTACAAAGGATGATTAATTAGATATATAACTATACATTGGCCTGTCCTACATTGTGTCAGATATATATTTTTTTAAATGATGAAGGGATGGAAGACGTGCTCAATAATTTACGGTTTACTTTTTTTTTTTTAATTTATTTTCCTCCTTTTTGTTCAACAACTTTTACCAGTGATGCGAATCAGGGACATTTTGGATATGTTAAAAAAAAAAAAATTAAAACCTTTAAACTTGAAAATTTTTTTGGAAGAGAGCAGAATAGATATCATGACGTTTTATTAGATTAGTTGTGACGAAGAAAGAAGGAAATAAACGAGGCTATAATTAATCCCATGTCGATCTTTACTTCTTTTCTGTGTCCAACAAGGACTCACAATTATAACTCCGCAACAGATCCTCAAGGTCACTGTCCGTCTTTTATGAGCACACAGGAATGTTCAATCAGGTTTTGACTATAATTGAATCTATTTAGGAAAGGAAATTCAGTAGTCAGGAAGGAAATAGTATTGACAATGCCTTAAGAAAAGAAAATTCATCCTTCAGATTACCAATTCAAAAAACAAAAAATAACTCGCGAGCTTAAAATATACAAGATTTTATCACTACTAATCATAATATTGAAATCGTTGGTTTTATATGAGTTATGGGGAAGGAATGGGTGTATTAATTTCAAAAAACCTATTGAATCGTCATGCTTTAAGAGGCCATCAACTACTTCGGATCTCATTCTTCTAAGTGGACGGTGAGCTTATTAAGACATGTTTAATATGAAAAATACTAAAATTCAATTTAGTTTATTTTTCTTTGAAATTTCCAACTCCAATTAGCGATAAAAAGAAATGAGATCGTTAGTTAATTTTTGTTTAAATTAGTTTATTTTCTGAAATTATTTTTCTTCGGAACTTACGTTCAAAAATTTTGATTTGGAAGTGGAAACACTTTTTTATTAGCGACTTAATATCAAAGTTATATAAGATACACCCTTGTGTTTGGAGTTCACAACTGAATACGTCCCCCGTTATAAGAAGTCCATTATTTTGTGTGTTGTCATTCGAAGGTTAAAATTCCTATGCATGTTATTCGGCTGAAGAAGTCCTCTATTTCCCTTCGAATTTGAGTTCCAATCCAATTATCCGTTCAACGTTCTCATTGAAAGAAAAATCAATGTTTTATTCTTGAAATACCGCACACGGGCTTTATACTCCTCTACCAAATGGTTCAGATGTCGCTTCAAGGTAAAGTGAACTTTAAAGAAGGCGCATAGATTTTAATGCATTGCACTATAAGAAAATATATTTCTCTGCATATATCAAAGGTATGGTGACTCAAAATGTGCTCTACCAAACGGTCGATCAAGGGATACATGAAATCTGTATATTTTCAAATAAAAACTATTCAATTATGAGAGCAAATTTAAATCATACTCAAAAATATACTTTACACCCAAAAGATAAATAATGTAAATATCATGTACATTTCTAAATAGGTTCGAGAGCAGATAGGATATGAAGGCATTTTTGTTTCTAACTAAAGATAAATTTAGAAAAAACGTTATTTTATGAATTATTCATTTTGATGCAATATTCAATTAACTTTAACTTAAAAACGCTCTCTATATTTGTCAATTTGAAGGAAGGTTATGACATTTAGCCATTACATGTGTTTCTCCAGTCTTTCTCCAAGATATATTGGATCCCAGTCTATCCATTACTATTAAATACTTGTCAGCCTCCAATTGATTATTATTCAAATAATATAAAATATTCTCCAATTAATGTTGCATTAATAATGTAATTCATTCATTGAGATGGACAAATCTCTTATATTTGGTGCCGAAATAGAACCATTTGGAAACATTAGTCAGACTGTATTCTCTATTTTCCATTTATGAGTTTAAAAGGATCAAATTCTAATGCCCATGAAATAACAATTATGACTGATGAGTGGGCCGGGAGTCATCGGAATCAAATGAATTTACTTACGGAGTCGGTTTGGAATACAGGTAATATGTGTATGTATCTATGATTTGGAGTTGCAAATTTTGAAATAGCTGCAGATTCGGAGCCAGGATCTCTAAAAATTATAAATTTAACCTCAAGAACTATTGAAATCATACTCTAGAAATTAAATTGTAATTCTTGGTCCTTAAAATAATAAATAAATATAAACAATTTCATTATAACTACACACATCTAAAAATGAATTATTCTGAATTAATAGTTTCAGTTTGGAATAATATTTTGTGATCTTGGCTCTAAATCCAACCACTTATATTATACAACTCCAAATCCATTTGACCCATAGTGCAAAAAACTCGACTCTACTGACTTTTTTAGTAAAGCATATTACTATTCAAAGATCTATCGAACAAGTAACAAGAATATATTTTATTTGGGGCTTACATTTGTGTACGAAATTAAAAATAAAATATATTAAAATATCAACTTTCCTTTTTGTAAGTCCAAGATATGAGATTTATCCGAATTTATTTGGCCTGAATTTTGAGAATTATTTAGAATATTAAATATCAGTTCTGACTTTTTAAAGAAAACCTGTATCTACATGGAAATCTAACAGTAGTTTGATAAATGTAAAATAAATTATGGAAAACTTATCTGTTATATATTATGACACAGAAAGGGGAGCTAAGCTTTGTAATGACTATGTTGATACAATAACACACGAGAAAAACTTTCAAAACATACTTTAAGAAGTTGAGAGTTGTCATGATATTAAATATTATATCCGACTTTATGTGATGTAAACCTATATTGAAAGAAAATATAAATCATTCAAATTTGTTTATGTTATACAATAAAATGAAAATAACCGGATATGTTTAATCCAAATGTGCTAACACAAGATATTGTTTAATCCTTGCTAAATTTTGAAAAGTTGTTCTAAAGGTTAAGTCTCAAAACCAGAACAAAGGCCCATCACATCACGTAACTTTTTGAAGAAAAAAAACAAAAAAACGGGACAGAGCGATCACCCTAACATATATTTATATATTTTTAACAATTATTTATCTAAAAATTTCATTAAATTATTATTTATTTATGATTAAATGTAAGTAATCAATAATCATACAATCACTTAGAAAAAAACAAGACAATAGGGGAAAAAAAAATATAGAACAAGACTGGAAAAAAATGAATCAGAACCGGCAGAATCAGAGAGGATCTTGAACCAGTTACCGACACTCCACTCTCGTCAAAAGCAACAAAAATTCTTATGTGCATTTTCACTTCCTCTTCCAAGCTTCTAGGCATAGCTGACCCAGAAGACCCTGCGCTCTTCAGTATATAGTGCACCTTCAAGATCATTGCTTCAATCTTAAATCCACCCTTGGCCCTTCAATTAGTGGCCACTGGGGAATCGGATGTTTGGCACAATCATGTACACAGCCAGAATCAACGTATTAGTTGCAATTCTTACTTGAGTAATGAATTGGCAATAGTACCGATTGGAATATTAAAATCTGAATTTGAAACTGAAACAAGATAAAATTTATTAATTAACAATTGAGTTTCAACAAAATTAACATGTGTCTGAGCTCTCTTAATCATTAATGTAGCCACCCTTATCGACAATGATGGCAGTGGTGGGAGACCTGGTATCCACTGCGGCAGTCCTCTGCCATAGCGTCCTAGTGGTGTCTGACAGCGGCTTTGAGGGTCTCGGTGTTTATATGATGGACAATGCAGACCTTTCCCTCGATATGAACCCAAGAGATTTGGCTATAAGTGGGCTAAAAGTGTCAAAAAATAGTTCAAAAGAACTCAAAAATCAATTCAAAAGAGTCTTGTAACGGAAGAGATGTGTTTCTTTCACTACTGGTGTCAAAAGTGGTATCTCCAGCCTCACAAGGGTCTTTCCACCCACTTTTTTATAGCTCTCCGGACAGTCTGGAGTAACACCCCTCATGGACTGGAGTGGATTGGGCTGGTGTGTTTAACCTTTAAGACAGAGCCGTTCTTCCAACGTTTTGGACTTGCTGATGGCATAGACGGTGGTCCTGAAGATCCCCAACTGCTTGGAGTGTGCATATGGAAATTTGCCGATCACGTTCAAGTGACTCGACTTGTATGTAAGCTAGAGAGCTCAGATTTGTTTTATTTTGTAAATAATTGCTTATGCTTTAATATATCGAAATCCATATATTAAATGTGAATATCTGTGTTTGTTTGTCCTTCAATCACGGCCGATCCCATGGATGGATTTTCCTCGAATTTTTAATATATATTTTAATGGCTCCAGAAACGATTCTGGTAATTTTTTTTTGTCTTTTGGGGCCATAGCAACCTAAAAATATCATTTTTTAGCACTTAAACTGTACAACCTGAGGGCTGGAGTGTATTTTGGAAATCAAATGGGTTCTTTGATTCACAAAGAATTGGCGGTGGAAGAATTTAACCTGCATGAGGGACCAGCATCTCATAAACACGCCCTGTAGGGGGTGTTTATTCTAGCATATTAGAAGGGGTTCATGGTGCTTAGAAATGCAACAGCGGTGCAGTTTAAACTGACTTGAGGCCCAGTTGTTCACCTGTACAACATAAGAGTCGGAGTGTATTTTGGGATATTAAGTGGGTTGCTTGATGCTCAGGAAAGCGGAAGCAGAGACATTTTACTTGAGTTGGATCCAGTAGTTCACTTGCCTATTCTGTGCGCTGCAGTGTATTAAAGCATATTAGAAGGATTACTCGGTACCTAGAAACGCGCCAGCGCTAGAGTTTAAACTATAATTTGGTCCAATACTTCACCTGTACAACCTGGGGTGTATTTTTGGATATTAGATGTTTTTGATTCTCGGACAGGGTGGTGGAGAAGTTTAACTTGACTCGGCCCCGGCAGTTAACCTGCATAGCCCGTGGGTGTGGTGTATTTTAGTATATTGTAAGGGTTCCTTGGTGTCTAGAAACACGGAAGAGGTTAAACAATATTTTAGCCTTGTACTTCTCCCGTATTGATCTGGGGTATATTTTGGGAGAGTAGGGGGATTCGTTGATGCTCAGAAAAGCGGCTGCAAGACGGCAAGTTCAACTTCTGGCCCAGAATAAAGCAACTACTTCCTCATTGCGTGAAAAATGTGCCCATATAGTTATCTTTGTGTACTCATAAAACCAACATCGAAATCATTCTTAAAATTTTATGGTTTTTATTTTTTGTGTAATATTAAGTAGTAGAATTCTTAATTAATTTTAATTTATTTATTTCCCCTGCAACACCCAGCAAACTTACTCTAATGTGAATTAATTTTAATCACTCAAACTTCATTTATTATTGAATTAGTAAGTGTTATGATATCAATGGACCACCGGGTAGAACAAATATCCAAAGTTTTCCCTGTATGGATGAGCAGTTCTTTCTTCCGGTTTTTTTTATTCAATCGTTCATTTTGTAAAAACTTTCCGGTCGCCGTTCATTCTTTCATTTTTCCGTTCCATCGTTCATTTTTGAATTTTTATTTCTTCATTTAATATTTATCTAGTTTAAAAAGTCCAACGTAAAAAAACCTCATTTATATGTAAAGCCCTTTTTGTTTCGTAATACATAAAAATGGACGTACCTTTTTAAAAGCAAAACAGGCAATCCCAGGGGTTCTAAAATGATACTCTCAATTTTTTTAAATGGTGTACAATTGTTCAAATTGTTTTTGTTTTTCTAATAGCCTCAAAATAGAGGCAGTACTTTTATTTAAGGCAACTTGTTATTTATTTTCAATATCCACCCTCCTTTAAAAAATAGCTGTACTGACATATTTTTTCTGAGTTACCTTATTTACTGGAAAGATTGACCCATGGCATAGACAATATAGGCAAATGCTAAGTGGGCCGTTCATTCAGGGGTGCCATAATTGGTGCAAAGAAAAATAAAGTGACTCCCGGCCTAACCCAACTTCCGGGCCGGACTCATTTTTTCCAAAATTATACATGGGTTAAGTTGCTCCAATAAAACTAGGGGCTGATTGGTTTTTAATTGTCAGGCCAATTACGGGGTTCATTTTTTATTTTCTGTTTGATTTTTTTAAAAAGGCCTCTGATTGGTTTTTAATTGCTTAACTGATTTTTTCAAGAGGTTGTAAATTCCTCTTGTGATTCATCTCTCATATACATGAAGTGGTGTTAACCTCTCCAGATAGGTTAGTTCTGTTTTTATTATTGTTATTTATTGTTAGGTACATTAATGCAAGAGTTGGGGTGGAGGGGGCTGGGGTTTTCTGTGTGAGTGGATAAAATTAGTACCGAATGACTTGTCTACATTTTTGTATACAACCCGACCTGAATTCACTGCTCCGACCAGTTAATAGATGCATTTCTTAGAATGAAAATAATAAATGCATATCAACGGTATACAATATACATATATTCGTGCAGGGATAATATTATTATTTAGCAAAACAATTGTCCACAGTTTTCTTTTTTTTCATATAGTTCAATTTTATACTTTGAATTGGCTGGATGTTACATTTTTTAATTATTTATTACATTATTAGAGGTATTTGTATTTTATCAGAATATAATAAATGTCTAAGGCAATTAATATGTTTAGCTTTGTGTAACAGAATAATATTGAATATACATATTATTGGATAATATTTTGCATAGGGTGCCAAATTGATTCAGATTGACCCTGTTCGATTACATGGTTGATCACAATACCATTTAAATTCAATTTAAATACAAGAAGCAAGAGTAGGGAGATGCGTCAAACGTCATCCATTCGCTTTTTTTTTTTTTTTTGATTTTTCAAGTGGCTTTGCCTGAGGCCCATAAATGAGTAACTAAATCTAACTAACTCGAAGGTAAAGCTATAAAATTGACTATAATTATGAACTCAAAGACTTCCAACTGCAAATTATAGTCTAAAACAAATGATTTGAATTTAATATTGCAATAATAAGTCATCCACGGCTTGATAGGTCCATTTAAAATAATTATTGGTGGGTAACTTCCCAAATATATCACAGTTTGATTTCCTAGTATTTTGGAGCTTCAGTAAATTAATTACCTGGGATTGGAGTTCCCGATGAAAATATGTTTGTAAGTGTAAATTATGTATAATACCTTCTCCAAAAATAGAGCAAATAAAGTAGGTATGTTACAAAATGCCGATTGAAGCAGAAAAAAAAAACTAAAAGAAGGTGTGCACGGAAATTTAGAAGTGTTTTGGATATCCCCATAGAAGTGCTGAATTTTCATTACTTAAATGTGAGAAATCAAATTCATGTATTTACATTTAATGTAGATAAATTATTAATATTTCATACAATTTAAAATTTGTTTTAATTCATGGCTATGTTTAATTCCACTATTTGCAGGAAAATAGGTATCTCATTTAAGCCTTCAAAGTTACAAATTACGTCTAATGGATCATGTAAAAACTAAAATGGATGTAAAATTATTAATTTATATAGTATTTTGTAAAGTTTTTATCTAATTTGTGTATGAGATGTACATTCATTTTAACCCGAAATTAGCACCTGTAATCTGTATTAATGCTCAATATGAAAGTACTTTCTGTTAATTTTTAACATCTCTTTTTTTCAATAATTTTCATTTGTTTCTGGAAAGTCTGTTCATATACTCGAATTTTCTACACCAAAATCTGTGATCTAATAAAATTTGATATTTCAATAAAACGACACAACTTTTTTAAACATCAAGAGAAATGAATGAAATTTTCAAGAATTACAAAGTACAGTATTGTGCAATAGTTAATATTTTTAAATACCTGGAATTGAATTGTATAATACGAAATTCGAGCATATTAATATCTACTCGCGCTCTTCAGATAACTAATGATTTATATTGAAAAAAAAGAGAAGTTAAAAATTAATGACTAAGTACTTTCATATTGCGCAGTAATGAAGATCGAAGGTGCTAATATCGGGTTAAAATCTACGTCTTCGCATACACAAATTAAATAAAAACTTGAATTAATACTAAACTAATAAATGCATTGACGTCCATTATTCATTTTATTTGATCCATGGCACTTCATTTATAATTTTGAAGGCCATCTTGAGATGACCTGCAATTGTCCAGTGAACGGTGCAATTAAACGAAGCAACAGATTGAAAAAAAAATTAAACTAAATAAACTTAACCACCCTCAAAAATAATAGTTATACCCATAATCAAGAAAAAAAGATGTAGTAATCTTTGGAAAAAGAAGTCAAAAAGCTACCTTCTATGTACTAAGAATATGAACGTCAAGATGAATACCGTTCATATATTTTTTCCGTTTGTCGTTCATTCGTTCAAAAACTGAACAGAAAGAGTGAACACCATTTGTTTTTCTGTTCAATGTCCAAGGCTGACATTTTGTAACAGTGGTTCACTTGCATAACTTATGGGATTAATATAGGATATTGAAAGGGGTTCCTTTATGCTCTGGGAAGTAGTGAAGGTGGATAAAGATCCAATTCTTTAATCTGCACTTCTTTAGCACATCCCATGGGCGGGATGTATTTTCGGATATGAAAAGGGATCCTTGATACTGAAGATGAGGATGGCGATAAGTTTTGATCCCGTTTGTGGACAAGCAGTTCATTTTCATAACCTGTAGGCGAGGTGTATGAAAGGATATCAAAAGGGTTCCTGGATGCTTAAAGAAGCGATGAGGGTGGGTAATGATCCACATTTTGGACCGTTAGCTCACTTGCACAATCCGTGGGCTGGGGTGTATCAAAGAATATTGAAGTGGGTCCTACATACACAGGATAGCGGTGGCGATAGATTTTGATTCCCTTTGTGGACAAGTGGTTCGTTATTGTAATCTATGGGCTGGGGTGTATTATAAAATATTAGAAGAAGTCCTTGATACTCGGGATAGTGGTGGTGAAAGGCTGTAATCCCACTTAAGAACCATCTGCTCACCAGCACAACCTGTTGTCCGGGGTATATTTTGCAAAATAGAACTGAGTCTCTCTGAGACAATTTCTTATCATACAATAGTTTGATTATTTGCGTGCAATATATATTTCAATGAAAATAAACTTGAGTATATGTTGGCAAAACAATCAAACCCTTAATGATGAAATTACATAGCAATAAACTCTTTAATAATCATATTACCCACAACCATTTCGCTTCGTCTTTGAAGAGCACAAAAGAATGTACAAGTGATGGGAATTTTGGCTCGGCTCACAAAAAAGAGCCGGCTCTTTCTGCTCCCAAACGGCTCTTCAGATTTTGTTGTTGCTTTAATATATTACAGAGGCATCCGTAGGGGTGGGCTGTAAGTGTTGTAGCCGACCAAAATATCCAAAAAACATAATACTTGAATATTTTTTTCCCAAAAATTAATTTAATAATGGTAAGCTGTGGATTTTTGACAAAAAAATTAATATTTGCAATTTCATTTTATACTTTTTGTATCAAAAATTAATATTTGTAATTTCATTTTAAAATTTTTTAACACTCCTGTCACAAGATTACATTTTGGACAAAGTTTCTCTCTTGCATAATTGTCCCAATGCCTTTTATTTTAGAATATAAATCCTAAAAAAAAATTATTCCCGGTTTTGCTTCAAATTTTGCCAACCTGATGATTAAAAAAAAAAAAAAAAGAGTAAAACTTCCTTCATTTGGTGCCCCCCCATGAGGACACTCTGAGCAGGCTCCCGTCGTTCACTTCAAAGAGCCAGCTCATTGATCCATTACGTTCGCGAACGACTCCTCATCACTAGAATGTACAACCAGGTCATGAATATAATTGAATTAATTTAGGAAAGGAAGTGTTTAGTTAATTTAGAACTGAACACTGAATCCCATGCCGTTCAGTCTCGATCCAGGTCAGCTCAGTTCTGTATATCAGTCCTAAAACTTATAATGTTCGGTCCTTGATGGCGTCCCTTAACTTTATTACTTCTTTTACTTCCAAAGGACCGGTCATAAGACTGGACTGAATAAATAAGTACTGACACAACACTAATGAAAACTGCTAAGGAAAACAAAATGAATTCTTGAGGTTACTTATTCAAAAAAAAAAAAAAAAAAAACGGGCATGCTAAAAAATTCAAACGATTAACATCACTACTTATTAGCCTACCCTACGTTTACCTGTCTAAAAATCATGTGACAACTATATAAATACAATATATGATAAAATAATTGTTTCATAGGTTATATTTTAAGAAAATTTATGACTAAATGAATGGCTTTATTATGAATAAATTATTTTAGACCTATGAAATTCATCAATAACAAACTGTGGCCTGGATGAACGCCGAGTCATGCACAAGGTAGTCAGTACTGCCTGTATATTGTATTGAGAATATACCTTTCCTTCCCTATCCTGCGTATAATATCAGCAGCAGATCATAATAAATACTTGTTCATATTTTCAAGTCTTTGGCATGTTTTTAACGTTGTGAACTTCCGCTCAATTTTGTGATTAAATACATACTTTTTTACGTAACTCCATGGCTTCTATTTTAGCAAGATTACCTTCGAGGCTATCCCTCGTCTCAAGACCAGGGGCCAGGACTATAGCCCATTTTAAATACCATCCAGATCAACCTATCACTGACAAAGGTAAGGAAGATACAGGTATAATGGAGTCATAAGACTCTCAATATGGAGTTTACATTAGAAAGAAATGTAGCTACTCATAAAGACATGCTATTTCAGTGATTAGTAAATACAGTTTTTTGTGTGTGTTAAATAATCAAAATATAATAGCGATTAAAGAACTCGTAAAGAGTTTTTTCATCGTTATTCGTTTTTTTTAATATACGAATTGTGTAAAAATTATGTCTAGTATATTATTTTGTGTAATTATAAATATGTCTTGGAAGTTCAAACTATCATTTAGTCAATTTTATTTCGATTTTAATGAAGTTATTATACTATACGATGTTGATCAAAGGACTACTATTAATATGTCAATCACGGAACATGTATTTGTTAAAAATCACGAAACCTTTGGCCTAAAATTATTTTCCTCCGTAATCACATATTTATACCATTCTTAGTGCCTTACTTCTTATTATATATAGTAATATCCGCTAAACATTTGCATCCACCATTCATATTTATTGAATTATTTAAGGATATTTATTTTTGTCATATATCTAATTTTTGTATAACTTTAACCGATGATTGTTTCTTCTTTTTCTATAACATTAAGACTTAATTCAGCATATTTAATTGCAAATGGGAAATGATTTTATTCATAAATTATTATGACTGTAGATACAGTATAGTTCATTTTAAATCCGTGAAGAATATCCGCATATTATGACTTATTACAATGTAATTAAAGTTCATGTGTGGAACATGTCAAAACTTGGTAATGTCCTGTTGTTACCGAGTCCAATGATTATCTGTGATGGAAAAAGATATGATAATGGAAGAACTAATATGTCTTTTTGTAGTTGCAACCCGAAATGTTATTTATGAGCCTGTTTGCAGCTAATCCAATGAAACTTTGTTAGAACTAAGCTGCTCTCCTGTAAAACATGTTTAAAAGTGTCTGAATTACCATGATGCTTTTCCGTTTCTTCTTATTTAGCCTTTCGGCAGATCATATTTTCTACAACTTAGACAATTTATTTTGTTAACGAATCTGAATAAAGTAAGATACTTCTTAATGCTTAAAGTTTTTTATGACAAATGCTTTATTTGTCAAACATTTGCAGAAGCATGCCAAGCACCTTCCGAAGGATCTCAATTGATCAATTATTCAGTCATTTCAACTTTCAATGTTATAATATATGTATACCCGTAGTATACCCTATCGTACAGTCAACTTTTGACTATATTAAATTTCATTTACTTTATGGGGTGACGAAATAAGTTTTATTTAGAACATAAACCTTTCCGGTCCATAAGAGATTAGTTGGGTATCCCAGCAATAATTATTTGTGCATTCAAGTGTTGTGTTTCAATTTCTTTTGTTTTTGCTATAAAATTATCTCAAATAAGACTGAAGGAGAGTTATTATAAAAAAAATTTCAATATCAGGGATACTTGACTCACTTCGTAAAACTCAAAAAAAAAAAATTATATTTTAGGTCTAATAGCATTGAGGTCTCTACAATTTATTCCCTTAAAGTTGCAAATATGATATGTTATACGATGAGAAATCAAAAAGTAATGATCATCACTTTGGCTGTGGCAGTAGATTACTAGTAAATAGATAAATTAAAGTACAAAGTAGGCGAACTATAGATTCCCTAATAGAGGGAGACGTTATCATAACAATTACTTGGCAAATAACAAAAAAAAAAAAACACTCTACAACTGTTTTTCCTTTTCTAATCTCAAAACAGTAATTTATCGATAATTGTTGAGCAATTATAGTGATGCATCCGCTAAGGTTAATTTAGTATGATGAGTGAACTTACTCTTGAGCTGTGACTCATTCTTTCTGACTTTACACTATGGGGGTAGTTTTTTCATATTTATTAATTTTCTTCTTAAATTCAAGCATCCCCTTATACTTTTAAATTTTGTAAAAATATAATTATTTGTGATTAATTAAAGGGTTAAATATTGTTGATCTTTCAAGTACTCAGTAATAAATATATATTTAATATTGGGGCCAATTTATATAGTTACGTCATAGTCATGGAGTCTAAAAATTGGATTATAGATACAAGGGTATTTGGGCATTAATTAAACAGTATTTATTTTTGATAAATGTACAAAAAAAAAAAATGCAATTCATAACTTTTGGAGCATAATTTGAATCCTCTCCCAAGAAATTCAACTTCCCTATGCATTATAGTGACACGCTTAAATTTCTCCTCAATTTAAAAATCCAAACATTGGCTCGGGACGTGGGGTTCTCGAAATTCATGTGTTGCTTGATGACTAGTTAGGCCAAATATGTTAAAGAAAATATTCTTCTTCTGTTTTTTTTTTTTTTTTTATTAAATTATACACTGACAAGAAAAAGTTTGGAAAAAATATTTTTTTGTCATTTTCATCAATGTATATGACTTTTTCAATATTTTTTACTTTAACCCGATGAAAATTATTATGATAAAACAGATCCATAAAACATTTTTTACTTATTTTGTCTGTAAAAATCAAGTGTTTTGGAGGCGGAAATGTGATGATTTGGGGTTGTTTTGGGAATTTGCAGAGTTGGAAACTTATTGCATATCCAAGGAATACTGAAGTAAAACGGTTATCATTCTATCTTCTATCTGGACAGAGATTAATAGGAAGGAAGTTTTTTTTTCAACAAGACAACGACCCAAAACATATATCCAAGCTCTGCAAAAACTTCTTTGAAAAGAAAGAAGCCTCTCAAATCTTATCTATTATATGTACAATGGCCAGCTAAATCTCCAGATTTGAACCCAAAATAGCTATTGTGGGAACACCTAGACAAAAAGTTCGGGAAAAGTGCCCCACAAATAAGAATTGGTTGTGGAACATTTTGAAGAATGCTAAGAATGATATCACACCTTTCTATCTTGAAAAACTAACTGCAAGAATCCCAAAAGTATGTAAAGCAATTATAGTGGCAAAGGGGTTTTGATGGAGCTAAAATTGAAACAAAAATACTTCGTTTTTTTTTAGAAATAAATGGTTATACCCATATTCAACTATTTTCTCCTAACTAATATTGAATTATTTTGTTAGAAATGGACATATACCTGTAATATTTTTCATTTTACTAGCCTAATTACTATGTCACCTGATGGTAAAGTCATAGGTAGTTAGATAAATAAGTGAAATTCCATTTTTTTCCAAACTTCTTCTTGCCAGTGTATATCATAGCTTTACCTAGATAAAAGAAAATATAGACAGTGTAGTTTATTGTCAACTGTCAATTTTTCTGCTTCTTTTTCCAAATAAGAGTTCTGAATGTTGATTTGTGGAATTAGAATTAGTGCTTGTTAAGGTGTAAACAATTCCTAATAGTCAATCAATAATAGCTCCATAGTTGGAAAAATTGGCTAACCACCAAGTAACTGGTTTTTTTTTCTGTTTCTATTCCGAAAAAAGGTTGCGTGGTAGAATAACATGAATACGTGATACACTCTTTGTTCATTATCTGTTAATCTGACCGAGTTAAAAGTGTCTATAATATCTGAAGTGTACCTCTTATATTATTGTTAAATTAATATTTATATTGTTATTAATTGTTTGAATAATTATTATTCTTTTCTATTATTACATATTTATCAATTCTATAAGAATTTGTCCCATTGCCGTATGAACTTGCCCCATCGATGAAGTAAATTGATACAAAAAATTACATACACTAAAATTACTATTATAGCTAAACTATTCACTATATCATGAAATATGTTAAAGAAGTTTCAGAAATAAGTAATATGTACCCAGTTGATCTACATATCAACTAACCCCATTCATTTTTTGATTAAATTGAATGTAAAATGTTCTTTTTGAATACTCTATAATGAGTTTTTCACTTGCAAATTCAATAGATTACGTGATCCCTTTGCATAGTAAATGCTTTCTATTTTTGTATATATAGAAATGATCTGGATATTATATTTATTTAAAAAAAAAAAACATTTTGCAAAATCCTAGCATTTAAAAGGTGGTTCATCTAAACGTTTGCAAGCCTAGAAAAAAAAAAGTAAAATTCTGTTGGGACTATATTTCTCAACCGATTTTATTAAAAATTTCAAAAAATTAATATTATAACATAAAATTGACATTCAATTCAATAAATTGCCATTAGCTCGGACCAAACGGGCATAACGTCTCCGAAAACGTACCACATTGTTTTTTTGACTGTCCAAATGGGTAAAGTCTGGAATGGATTCCGTATCCCAGCTCTCAGGGATATTGTGGTGCTGTAGATTCCTCCATTAAAAACTCTTTCAATATTGCTAAATACAAAATAGTCTACAGGGTTAAATTTCGGGGAGTTATGATCTCAGAAACTCGGTAGGACGTACATCACATCCTCAAAATTAAGAAAATAGAGTGTTATTTTGCTGATGTGACAGGGTGCCCCGTTTTGCTACCAGATCCTGTGTCTGTCTTTCATGATTCTGCAAATGTGAAGAATACATAAAAAAAGATCAAAGTATATCAACATTGCCCGCCCAACCATGGAGTCAAATGGACTTTTCGTCCGTAACTAAAAAAATGATACCTTTTGGAAACATTTTATAGCTTATTTTCATCTATACCAGTGGTTCCACACCTTTCAAATATAGAGCCCCATATTAGAACAAACAATCAAGAAACGACTGCAGGATACGAATTACCGATGATACAGAGATCCAAAATCAACGAAGTTTACGAGCTCGTTCAAAATACACAAGCCAAGTATGGTATAGGGGAGGAATCGTAAATTCTGTAACTCCTAGTTGACACTCCTACCAAATCAATCATTGTTGATGGAAGAACTTACATAAGGAATGAAACATTTCTTAAATTAAAGACTTCAGCAAAACCCAAGAACAGTACCTTATATATTAAATTTATTATTTTTCTATTGTTGAGGTTTATATATATAAATATTATTCATATATCTGATATGGTCTGTTACCCTATTTACTTGTTTATATATACTGTATATATTTCTTCTCTACGTACCTTTATATAGATATTGTAATAAAGTCAGTTACACATACCCTACACAACACATGTTAATTGGAGTTTCATCTGAGGAATTACCAACATTAATTGCTTATAATTATATTTGCTATGAAACTCTTCTAAACGAAGGAATACATTGAAGAAAAAAAAAATACAATTCCTTTGATCCATTGTGAGAAGAAGACTAAGACATTTCTATAGGGAATTATTGAGTACTTTTCAAGCCTTCTACATAAACCTAACTTTACTTCTACATCAAGCCCGTTTTTCATCTCAATCCCTCCTCTCACTCCATGTCTTGAGTTTCGTAACTCATGCGCTCATCCCAACTTGAGTCAATTTTCTACCACAAGCTCTTGTTCCTACCGCATCAGTAGAGCTGAGCCACCTGAATACAGACCCTAGTATATATGAGCTGCCTTTTTTATGATTTTGAAGGGAGAAAATAAATTACTTTTATAAAGAAGAGAACAATCTTTATTTTAAATAGCATTAGTGACAGGAAAATATTATAATTATATTTCAATTCTTATATGTTAATTTTATTATTCATTTTTAGAACAATTTACTGAAAAAATAGGCGAGATTTCTTCTTTTAGATGAAGATGTTAAAGCAGCACGACTTTTTAAATAATGAAAAAAAGAAGAAAGACACGCATCAACGGTTTTCCAACTATAATCGCTATACTTAGTTTTTCCTATACACACATTCCGTCTTTACCCATCAGTCCTTGCCATTAAGATTTGGAAGAAATGTTTCAGAAAGAAGAGCAAAAATGTAAATTTTGTTTAAACAAGTATTTAAAAAAGACATATACTTTATTCAGTTGTACTAGGATTAATAACTTGTTCAACTACTTTTTACCTATTGAATAATGTATTATTCAATTTTAAAAGCACAGATATGAAAGGAATATACACACAATTGTAATCTACTAATGCATCATCCCATATGCCCAGGTTTATTGAAGCACTTAAAACACTTGACTTACCCATGAAAAACTGAATGATCAATAATTATAAAATATCACATCCTTTATAGTATTAAAATAACTTATGTGTGTGTTTGATGTATGTCCCACTTAGAAAAACAATGATAAAAAAGCATTTATTTCAAAAACAGAGGCAGATACATACTTTAGACATGAAATAAAAGTTATTTAGAATACTGTATCACGTATGTTAAGCAATGTTTCATTCTGGTCAGACCAGATTCATGGGCTTTGGAGGGGAAGTTTTTTTTTCGTTAATAAGTTGATTTTTTTCATTAAACAAGATCGATTCCCCGTGTCTCAAAGTCTTGTTAGGGATCGGTTGTTGATTCGAAAATGCACCATAAAGTTAAGAAATCCAAAACACTAATTATTGTACTAGAGGGAAAAGGGAAAACCTATATTAAATGTGAATTAAATAAGGGAAAAAGAAGATTTGCGAGTTATGATTAGTATTTATCTTCATTATGGTTGAAGCTGGAACATCTTTTAGAAGAGTTGTAATTATGTCAGTAATCACTCTTACTTCTGGTGGCGATGAGTTTCTATTTATTACTTATAAGAAAACAGTTCCTAATTAAATTAGCAATGCAAGGACAATACATATAGGTATAAAACACAAGGTCAAACAATTGAAAAAATGGCTTTATTTTTACCAAAAACAGTGTTTTCACTTTGTCAATTATGTATTGCTTTTTCAAGAGTGTCAAAAAAGGGTCCAGATTCGATTATACTTACATCAAATGGACAGAAAAAAGTAAGAGTTCAAACAAGGAGGAGGTTTTACAATAGAAATTAACCTATTATATAATTATAGTAGATCGCTTTAGTTTAGAAATTTAACATTAACAAACTATATATTGTAAGTAAAATCTTTTTAATTTTTCATTGGCTATCTTTAAGATGCATGTTCGTTCTAGTAGTCATTATTTTTTCCTTAGTAAAATTAATCAATGACTCACAAGTAATGTAAATTGAATAAAGTTTATAGCACACATCACATCAAAAGGATGACTGGAGAAAACATATTGCACAATAAGATCCAAAGTATCATCATTTGCTTTTTGAAATTACTAAAATAAAAAAAACTTAAAATTCAACTCCTTTACGTCAATTCATTTTATTTTCTCGCTTATTTGTATAGATATTTACTTCATTCCATCCTTAATGTTGGCAGTTTGAAGTAATTTATATCATACAGGAGAGAAGGAAACACTTTTTGTCAGGAAGAAAAATATAATACAATGAATTATCACAGTAACAATCATTTTGTACAAATTAATTTAAGCCAAAAAATGAATTTATCTTATAACACAGAATCCAAAACTGATTTCAGTTTTTCTCTCAGTAATCTGAATTTTGAAATATCTGGGACTACAGTAATTCGGGATTATTATCGTATAGAATCATTTTTTACCCTTAAACAATCTTCAAATTAAAATAAGATTAATAAAACTTATTTGTAAGTTTTTTATGTTGAAAAAATGTTTTTATTGATTCTGGAATTTGTTTTGACCCCCATATATTTACATTTTTAGGCTGAAAAAAGATAAAAACGATACTCATCTTTAGACCCTTATTACTTATTCATAATATATAGTGATGACGAATTATATCATAGATTATATTAAAGAAAAATATTCTATTTATAATTTAAAAACAGATATGTTTAAAAAATACGTATCTCCAAGGACTTTTATACCATTAATATAGTGTAATTAACGCAGTTGAGTTCAAGGGAAACCAAAGGTGTTTTCAATTATCATTAAACCAAATTATTTCAATGACATTGCAAATTAATTATACATGTAAACAGTGGCGTCGCTAGCTCCTTGGTGAAGGGGGGGGGTAAAGTCCCTCCCCCTCAAAAAAAAAAAAAAGAAGCATAAGCTCATAATTTTTTGGGCTAAGCTCCACCAAATGATGAAAGCTATCCACGCTTCTGAATGTAAGGTAAATTTAATTTATTCCTAACAAGATAATTAAAGACTAGGAATTAGTAAGAAAAAAAAAAATCAAATAATGAATTAATCGAATGCATTCTGAACTTAAACTCACGTCAGAGATTATCGATCAGATTAAAAGCTAAAAACTTATTTCATTGGAGATTGACTGGGGTTGATATGGTGGGTGTTCTTTCATATGAATTTGCGTCCATGACTAAATGTATTTGTGGATGGATTAATATTAGCACCCAATATCTGAATATAATATGCTGCTTTCATGATGCTTTACAATACATATTTATGGATCAGCAACATGAATGTAATTTAAAAAGGGTGCTTGCTTATTACTTTTTTTATTATAAGTCATACTCTGACAATTTTACCGAGTCTTTTTACAATATATATCCAAAGATAAAAGCCTTTTAATATTACCTATCGGGAGTGAGAAATGCTATAAAAGAAGTTATGAGATTTTCTTATTTCTTATATAAAATGTATATGAGAGTAATATATTCTTCATTAAGTCCTGAAAAAAAGTTTTATTCGACAAATAATTTTATTTTAATTTTTTTAACAAACATACATACTTAAGTTTTGGTGTTGAGAGGTTGTAATGGGATGGTATTTTTTGTATAACCCTTTTTGACATGTTTTAATGGTAATTGAATTTTTATTTGACTGCATAATACACCGATGTTTCAATCCTTCATTTTGACAATGTCTTTGGAATCTTCTATTTCTGTTTGCGCTATCTAAATAAAATGAAAATTTACTTTTCATGCAGAGACGTGTTTTTTCACTGTCGATTTGTTTACTTCTGTCTTTTATTAGTGGTTGAATGCCATCAATAAGGATGAAAATACTGTCTAAATTGAGCTAAGCGTCAAAGTCACGCTTGAGAGAATTATGATAACTTTGAGAGGCAATATATATCTACTGACAGGAATCAAAATGAGCTATAATGCTTCTTGCTCACTGATACGTTACTATTTTCAAAATAAAAATGAATAGAATCGTTTTTTTGTAAGAACGCGACTAGAAAGCGGGAGTGAGATTTATAGTTCACCTGAAGGAAGAGCTTTGTTATTATCAGCTGTCTGTTTTACGATGTTGGAGGGAGAAAATGAACTACTGTTATAAAGATGAGAACCTTCTACATTGAAAATAGCATTAGTCCAGTAAATATATAATACAATTATATTTCAATTTATATACTCGTATATCTTATAATGCATTTTTATATATATTTACAGCAAAGATAGGGGATCATTCTTCTTTAAGATTGAGATTTTTACATCCGACGACTTATTAAATAATGAACAAAAAAGAAGAAAGCGCATGGCTAACAACCGTTTTTCCTTTTTAATCATTTTACTTAGTTTTTTCTTTACACACATCCCCACTTTGATCATTAATACGAGTGCGGCCCCAGAAGTACCTGACCCAACTAAGAAACCCCAATTTCTTCTGGATTTAAAAAAAAAAAATAATCTCCTTTCAGTTCCATAAACCTATTTTTTTTTCTGGTCCAATTTTTGATTTTTATAAACTAAAGTTATTTGCTTTGAACCTGTTAAATTTCTTCACAACACTGGTTTTGCTTGAGTGTGATAAAAAGCACACCCCATCTTGCAAACAACTTTCTCTTTTTCTTGTCCAAATTTTCATACTATAGAGAATACTATGGTGGTTGTTGAACAAAAGGGATATCAACCTATTTCAAAATTATCTCAAAATAACATTAAATATATTTCTACATGCATTTTATAGTGGTGTATCGAGTCAAGATAGATTGTTAGACAGTTTGGACATTTTTTATTTATATTTTTATATATGTATAGAGTATAGATTAGACTGCCTTGTTTTTGAAATTACATTTTTCGTGATTGAATTTTAATAAGATCGGTTAACAAATTAAGAAAATATTCTTCATGACAAACCTTGAAATAACATTGGTGATATCTTTGAAGCTGATCTTTATTGGTATTTTAGTTGTAGCAGTACTTTCTCTCTTCAGTTTTTTTTTAAAATAAAATCGGAATTATTCAGTTTAAAGTGAATTAAAGCTTTTACACGATGTTGAATTTTAAAAATTGCTCAATCAATAAAGAATATATGCGTATTTCTCTCCAGACAATTATCATATTTATAGATATTTTTGACTTTTGGCATTTTCAACTCAACATCAGACATAATAAATATTACAATTGGCTTTGCTTCTTTCTTTTTTTAAATGGATAATTACTCAAACAACACTCTTAAAGAAAATCTAGTTGATGGTTTAAAAATTAAACTAATTTAAGAGAAAACAAATGTTATAATGTTTCGACTGACAACATCTTTTAAAATGAATCAATTTGAAAACAATTTAAGCAATTTCTTTTTTGTATCAATATGCTGCAGAAAATTGATTAGAGTGTAAAAAAATATAATGGATCGACGTAGCTCAATGAATAATGCACTTGGGAGAAAATATTATCTTGAACTTAATGTGTTGAAGTTCGCGTTTCGGTTAGTACTGTGTTGGTCCTTAATTAGGACTGTGGTCTAGTTCAATCCATTCCTATCCAGTTTAGTCATACTTGTCGGTTGTTAAAGAAGGTAAAATCAATCCCTTTTGACGTCATAGAGGGGCTTTTTCTTTTTATTAATTATTCTGTTATATTATTAAAAATTTATTATAATGAAAATTGAAATATTTTGCAAGATATATGCAATGATCATAAAACATATCTCACTTATCTCATTTGGTTTCATAAACCATCGACATTTTCATGAAAAAATCTAAGGACCGATAGACCGGCCCTAAGACTGGAATGGAGTGAACAGAATAAATAAGAACCTATACAACACTAATCTTTCGCATTCCTAGAAAAGGATATATACTTTATGTATATGGACTTCAAAGACAGTTATATGGAGTAATTGTAATAATATCATGCCTACCTATACTTTGTAACTGCAAGTCCATTTGACCAATTTAAGAAACATTAAAAAATTATATATGCCGGTAGTTGCATAAATACGCGGACTATTTGTGGCAAATAATTAAATGTTTAATAAAATTCGTATGATTTAATTTTTTTTTGAGAATTATATAATAGGAAAATTATTCTGGTATAAAATTTAATATAAGTACTGAATATAACTGCCGTCAGCTGCTATGACACACTCCAAGCGCCCACGGAAGGCCTTGCATACATTGATGATGCAATGGTCTTCCATGGCTGCCCATTGCTCATTGACGCTGGCCTTCAATGAGTCCCAATTCGGATGGCGGATAGCACAGGCCTTCTTCTCAATTTGCCACCACACACTGTAGTCTAGGGGATTCAAAACAGGTGATTGAGGTGGCCAAATGTTTTGTTCCAAAATGGCATGTTATATAATATATAATCTTAAAACCGGGACAGTCTAATGGTACATATATACCTTCTACCAATTGTAATATATTTATATCATATGCAATGTGTTCCTACATATTTATTTACATGATCCTTTTTATTCTTTTATGCGCAAGAACTAATAATATTTATTTGTTGTTAGTGAAATTGCAAACAGTATTTGAAGACATTGAATTATTAAATATTCATATGTAAAAATGGGTAATATATTATATTCTTTTGCAAAAATATATAAATATGTTGTAATTAGTGTTGTGTCCGTCCGTATTTATTCTGTCCAGTCCCGTCGTAAGACTGGTCCTATCAATCCTTGGAACTGGTCCTTAAGACAGTAGGTCTTTCGAATTATCAATACTAGAACTGATTAAAACATGAAGAAATATAGTTGAGTAACATCATCAAGGACCGAATTTTATCAGTTTTAGTACTGATATGCAGGATGGAACTGTACCGGACCGACCCTAAACTGGACGGGAGTGACTACCACAACACTAATAAGCTATTAAAGTTTGATAAAGGAACCATGTAATGGTGTTCTACCGAGTCCATTAAATAAAATTTAAATGACGTCAGCACTATTGATGTCAGCCATTTTGGGAGCCTACATAAATAGTTCCATGTTTTATTGGAATAACAAACGCTCTTTCTTTAAGATTTAGGAAAACACTATTCAGATGTTAGAATAAAATTTTAAGCCTCCACCGTCTATTAAAAATCTATATTTCTATCGTCACTAGCTTTATGTTATCTTTGATGATGAAAATCGCGTGTATTTTGGGTATATTGAAAAAAATCAAAAACTCAAGAGGGTAAGAATTTGAGTAGAGCAGCTTAACTGTCATGCCATTTCATTAGACCACCAACAATCATCTGCGACAAAGGTGGAGAGGTGAAGGAATAAAAAAGGTCATTGGCAAGAATTACTCTGATCCTCAATTCTTCTCTGAGTCCGACAAGGACTTACAATTATAACTTTGCAACATATCCTCAAGGTATTTTTTAAAAGTAATTCAATGTAGTAGAAAAGGAGGTTCAATATTTAGAGTTGAATAATAATGACAGCAGCCTAGGAAAGAAAATTAATTCGTCAGATTATCAATTCCAAAAAAAACCCTAGATGTTCTAAAAAATACACCCGATTTTTAACAGATTTTAACGATCTAAATATCAGACACTAATATATGTTAGACACATTCTATCACATCATTATACATTATTTTTGACATATTTTGGACAATAAACTAACTAGTATATTTGCAAGGATTATATATTTTTCTCCAATATTTCTACTTTTATTGTTCCTGATCTATTTTAATCAAATTTCATCATTTAAATCAATTATGTAATAATTGATTTATTGAAAAGGGAAATTGAGACTGAAGACTTCTTTGGGAGCTATCTTTTATATTATTAAAGCCAACGAACATTACTCTAGGCAATGCTGGATACTAGTAAATTATATTATAATCTTTATGAGTGATATATCGTCTCTCAAAGTTACTAAAAAGTACTTATTGATTTATTTACGCTCTTGTGGATTTCAACAATTTTTGCATCTCTGTTTATATTTTTGGATGCATTATATTTTGCTCATAATGAGTGTGATATTAGAGAAAAATATTAAGTATTTTATAAGATTAATAGGTTTTATTTTTCTATTTCTATGTTTCGATAATGTATTCTTAAAAATACACATTTACCTCTAAGAAACACTGAAAATGAGAACCATTAACATATTATTTTATTACTTGGTTACTAACTGCAGTTTGAGCTGGATATTAATTATACCATTAGAACTCATTAATAGCATGGAAAATCATAATAAATTAAGAAAGGATAAATTATTTCTTTTTTGCCTTCATACTATTTTATAAACAAAGGCGGATTCCACACTTGTATTGCATTGAACGCCGAAAGTCGTTTACAATTTATGCATATGAACAAAATCATTTTGAGGACAATCAATCTCATTACTTTTACTATATCTCGCAACCTTTCCCCCCCAAAAAAGACCTTAAATAATTTTGGTCAACGTTCGTTATTCATCAAATCAATGTTCTAAACTCTAAAACGGAGCTAAAAAATAGAAAAATAGGTTATTTGGAATGATCATTTTTTGTTTTTTTTTGGTTTCAGTGATTTTTTCATCAAATCGACAATCATTTCTGAAATTCAATTGTTTTCAAATCCTGGATTGATTTATTCAATCTCAATCTATTTTTGGGACTTATCATGGCCTCAACGGTGAACAACATTATCTGTGTTCCCTCTGCTCAAGTACTTCCTCTTTCCGCAATGTCATCCAGGAAAAGAGTGGATATTTCGAAGGAAAAAAAAAATTTAAATTACAATTTGATCACTTACACCAAAGTTTATGCTAATTAATAAAGTTATTTTAATTTACAAACTAGAACAAATCTTTTTGCATTTATTCTTCTCACCTTATCCAATATTAACTTAAAAAATGTTGGAATTGTACGCTTAGTACATACCCCAAATCTTGTATACAAAATCTAAAATATCCAGCGGTAAAGGAAACCTCGCACTTTTAGATTTAGAAGGCATACTTCCTATTTTTATAACGGTTAAATTAATAATTTCTTGATGGGGGTCAATATGTATAAACCAAAATGATTTGCCTTTATATGTATCTCTCATACAATATTTCTGAAAGTCATTTCCTTATCCATTTATTACACTTACTGAAATGATGGGTTTGATGTTCTCTAATTAACAGACGATAGTTTATATCTTATATGATTTTACATAATATAATATAAATTTTTATTTACGGTAATTATATATTAATAATATACATTTTGTAAAAAACCATTGTCTCTCTTCCAGAGTTTGTTCACAAATGTTTCCAAGGGGTGAAAGTATTCGTTATGGTTCTATATATTCCCTTAACACAAGTATTTTCGCCCATAGAATCTCGATTGTTGTTTATTGATCTTATATATGACTTTTTCGTAGATTCAAGAAACTTTAATCTCCGAATCTGTGGATTTCACAGTCACTTTATTAATTAAAAATAAATAAATAATAAACTATCCTTCGGCCCTAACCCCTTCACACGATTTTTTTTTATCTCACTATATTGACTTTATATGAGGAATCAAATTTCATATTTCTTAGACTGTAGTTGATATATGCATTTTAGGTATATAACAAAAAGGTCAGGAACAACCAACCACCTAGAAAATCTATAAAAATACTTATGCAATCACATTGATTGAGTAATACGTTATAACTCATTTAATATGAGATTAACAGATTTATAGAATGATATTTTTTATACACAATCTTTATACAAGGAAGAAAGAATGAAGTTATAAACTCTAGGTTCAAAAATGGCCCCATTTCCTAAATATGGAGTTTGAGTCGACGAACCCTTATGCCAAACCGTTTATTCAAGTTGTACGAATTATATGTATAGAGTTGTATAGAATATAATCTATAATTGCTATTTTTTTCTAATTGTCAATTTGAACAATGTTTAGATTTTATTTTTAAAGCTGTTATCATAATTTTTGAAGAAAGATTATCTAATCATAAAATAATGACTAGTAAGTGGGCTCATGAATGACAGACAATAACTAGGGGAACTATTAGTGCAAGTCCTCGTTTAATTTAGGATCTGCACCTAAGTAAGTCCTACATATGTTCATGATAGCTACTAGTGTTGCATTAGTCCTTATAAGGGACTGAAGACTTCAGTCTCGTCTAGTTCAGTCTTGGCCCAGTCTAGTCCTCCATATTAGTCTTAAAACTTATTAAGTTTGGTCCATCATGACGTTACTCAACTTAATTTCTACTTCTTTTAATCAGTTCTTGTACTGACAGTCCAATGTACGTATCCCAAGGACTTATAGGATCGGTCGGAAGACTGGACTGAATAAAGAAGGATTAACACAACAATACTAGCTACAGAGGGGGATTTGAGTTTATTACTTCCTCTCACGGCTACTTGCAGCTGATATAAAACATCGTGACAGATAAACTATTTTCCTCCAATATATTATTCAGATTGTCAGGGTTGAATGATTTCTTTAGTTATCAGAATGTCATATTTTATATAACCCTTTGTGCGTGCATAAATAAAACTCATAAAACTTCGTTTGACGCCCTTGTCTAGATGTTTACAATGTAAAAATACACAGAACGTCATTTAAAATTCATTTTAAAAATCGGTTTACACCGAATTCTAAATGAAATTAATTCAGAACGAATTTCTTAAAAGACCTGAATTATTTCGGGCCAACAAAAAATACATCGATCTCAGTATACTGTAAGACTCCTTTCACGTGACGTCATCATTATGAAAGCATTAACAACCAAATTTTATGAGAATAAAAACCTTTTCATTTTATTCAACGGTTTTTGTTTACTTTTTTTTCAACTATAAAATCATTAGATGAAGTTGAACCATTAAGTTTAATAGCTTACGTTTATGAGTACAATATTTTGTTTTTTGTTTATTTAATGTAATACCTATAATTGACTCAAATATGTCTATGAACTATAGGCCTGTTTAATATATGAAGTATTCAATTAGGATTTTTCCTTTTTCTTGACTTTTGTTCCAGAAGCAAGTATGTTGACATACTACAGATATCGTTTGTGGTTTTGTAAAAGAAACATTTTTGGCCTTTTTTTATTGTTGTTTATAAAAAGGAAAGCTTTAGGACAAAAAAGGACAACACTGCTGAAAGGACATCTCTTTCTTAATTCTAAGTTTCTTAATATTGTAGATACTTGTCAGCTATAAAGTTACTCTCTGTGTAGCAGGACTAAAACCAGAAGGATATCTTATTTTTTCGGTCAAAATCCTCCAAAAACAACGCCCACCCCCAAGATAAAAAAAATATTTATTCATAAATGATAACACAATGCAACAGCATTTTTGCCCTCTGGCTGAAACCCACATTTATTATTGGTATTTAAGTAGTAAAACACGAATATGGCCATTAAAACTTTGAATTCATGAAGGTTTGGCCTTTAAAGCCTTTAAAACAAAATTAAGTGTAGGGTAGAACTAAGATTCAGTTCCATATTTCGACATGAAAAAACGATATATATGAAAATCAAAGAAAATAGTAAATTGATAAAAACATTTAAGTATTTAAAAAATGAATTATTTATTACCTTATCTTGAGCATATTTAATAAAAAATGTATATAACCACCAAAAAATCCAGTAAAATAAAGTACAGAAACGCTCAGAACTTTTTACGTCACCTATTGTGTGCATACAAATTCAAACATGAAAACATGAAGTCAGCCATTGTTATTCGCTATGAGTAACTTTTTCAGCAACCTGTAATGGAGAGGAATTTACGTTCATCTTACGCTATTTTAGAAACGACGCCAAAAGCTTAACAAAATAGCTAAGAGTAATTATTCCTTCGACGTATTAACTTTTTATGCACGTTTTTTTTAGCCAATTGGAGTTTTTGTCCTAGAACCGTGTAGTTTCCTTCTATTATTTTCTCCAGGCATACAGAAAATTGGGAATATTATACAGCGTGCGTAAGAGAAGTTTTTCATAGTAAGATTAAAATCAACTTCATTAAAAACAACTCATACGTAGTATCAGTAGTATTGTTAATTATAATTATACCTCATAATATCTACAATTATTTCTCAAAATTCCGCCTTCATGCGGCCAATATGGCCTCGAGTCTGGGCCAGAAGGCCTTGCACATCTAGATGGCTAGTCAACTTACCTATAAGCATACTTCTTCTCAACGGAAGCATTCATAAATCAACATTGTGGTGGGGATTTTTCACAAAGCCCCATATTCTATAGTCCAGTGGCGAGCAGTTTGGAGACGAGGGGGCCTAATTTGTAGGCCAGCAATCGGTGAGATTTTCTTTGAATAAGCTTAAATTGTTATGACCAGGTGGCGAGTCTTGTTGGCAACATAAATTAGGGGTATGAGAATCCATTACATTTTGAGAAGTCAAAGTTCAAGATACTACAAAATATAAAAAACACAATATCGACCATAACAAATTGAGACGCATCACTCAAATTAAGTTTGGAGAGTTCATTGTTAAGTAGTTAAGATAACACAAAACATTAAAAACTCATAATGGACCATCATTTTTGAACAAATTAAGAAACATAACTCGAATGAATATTGATTTTATGTGGAAATATTTTAGGGAGAGGTTTATGCTCTAGTGAGTCCTCATTCTAAAAAAAAACATACACCACACAATAAGAAAATATCAAATGATATTGTTAATATAATGTTTTTAATTATTTTAGTCATAAATTAATTATATTTATTTAGTTGTCTCTTAAAAATATGGGATTTGTACTTATTTGTGCACGTATAAATTCTCTTGTATTCCTTAGTACTTTTTTCTACTCTTTTTTCCATTCAAGCCAATGAATAAGAACATGCTTTCTTTAAAATATCATTTAAAAAATATTGAACTAGCTGGTAAAATAGAAATGCAGAAAATGTTTTGTTTTTTTTCCTTTTACAAATGAGAAAGCCTTAAAACTTGGACCTTATGAATGTTACAAAAAGATTTAAATATCGAAAAAAACGATTTATCGTCACAAACTTGACTGAAGGTAACCCATGTAGAAAGAAAACACTGAGGAATTAAAAGATAGTGTGTAGGGCATAGGCCATGGAGTTGTATCAGTCCTAAAGAGGGGTTACCACATGTATTTTACGTGTACATATATAAATGATAGTTTTGTAAGAGCAACTCTACTCCCGATAATATATATATAACCATACATTGATACGTGTAAACGCACAATAGATGCAAAATTAAAATCGACCATTCCTGGCCTGTCTCGTTCCTGTTATCTATCCTTGAAAAACGTCACAAATTTGTAAACACTTTCTTCTAAGACATATCCTCAATATTTATAATTGAGTAATTAACCTCCTCAGTTTACGAATTGAATTAGTTTAGTAAAACTGTCTACAGATTTTCTTACATGGCTGAGACTAGCTTGACGTTATAAGGACATTCCACGTCAAGTGCACACATATTTATGACACTACATACTGAATTATTTAATTTTGGTTTGCAATTTAATCCTTCCAATAAAAAAAGGGATTTTTAAAATTAAAGTCAAATATGGATAAAAGAAACTGCTATTTTTCAAAGTAAAAGTTAATTATATCTGCAGTTTTCTTATATCTGATATATATAAAAAACCACTATTTTTGGATACTTACTCATGTGTAATTAAGTAATTTTGTATTTAAACCAGTGCTCGATTATATTCTGTTTTTGATAGATAGTAGAAGATTTTTATAAGTTAATGAGTTTTTCATGCTTAGGGTTGTGTCATTCGTTATTTATTTAGTCAAATCCAATCTTAGGACAGGTCCCATCACCAGCCCTTTTGACAAATCCTTAAGACTGCCGGTCCTGTGGACAGTCAGTACTATAACTTTTTTTTAAAAGAAGAAATAAAGTTGAGTGACGCCATCAAAGACCGAACATAAGTCCTATAAGTTTTTAGGGATGATTTACATGACTGAACTATACTGACCCGAGAGTGAACTTAATGGGACTGAAGTCTTCAATCCTAAATTAGGATTGACACAACACTACTCATATTATGAATATGTACTGATTGAAAAACAATGTGTAATGAATTTAAAAAGAAAAATACAGTTTATAAATAATGTACCAGCTTACGATTTTGTACTCGTTAAAAAAGAAAAATCATTAGAGGAATTACTTATTCTCATGAAGTTTTGTGAAAAAGAGAAAAAATAGTTGACTTTATGCGGATTTTTTACTCCATTTTTATTCTATTTGAAGTATTTTATGTTATATTTAATTGGTAAAATATGAGAGAACGTTGAACATAAGCGTATGTATATTATATCCGAATTTGACTGTATTATGTTAATCTGATCAATGGAACCCATTTGATTTTCTTTTGAACTTAAAAACTAAGGACTACGCTCTCAAGTATAAATAACTCCATTATTTTTACTCAATTTTCATGATTTTGTTCACCAATATGCTCAAAACCATATATTTTAGTTCATAATTTTTCTTCCTTAAGATATTAAATTTTATTATTTAGTTAACTAAGTGACCAAAGGTCACACAAATTTAAATACAATAAAAGTTTAATTTGAGAGAGACTACCACCTGTAAATACAATGTAAAAGAAAACTTAAATACTACTTAATGGATTTGAAAGTAGATTTATTTATTACATTAATAGTTTTTCAATTTACTAGTTTATAGTTTACATAACTTTACATACTTTTGTTTGCAGGGGGATACAAGTTTATCTACGTTTAATTCATTTAAATTCAACCCATATATTGTATTTGTAATATTAACTATATGATTGCATTTATTTTTACAGGTCAACTTGAGAAAATGACTATGCTTCAATCCATAACTTCAGCCCTAGATATATCTTTAGAAAAAGATGCATCCACTTGCATTTTTGGAGAGGATGTTGCCTTTGGTGGTGTGTTTCGTTGTACTGTAGGACTTCAAGATAAATATGGAAAGGATCGTGTATTTAATACTCCCCTCTGTGAACAAGGAATTGTTGGATTTGGAATTGGTATGGCTGTAGCTGGCTCTAAAGCAATTGCTGAAATACAATTTGGAGATTACATTTTCCCTGCTTTTGATCAAGTATGACGAATGATTTATTCCATTTGAATTTAGTATCGATAATTACAATATATTAATTTTGCTGAAGACATGCGGGGCATACACTTGAGTCTAGTCGTACGATAGTAAAATTTATATGAATATTGTTGTTTATACTTAGAGGGGATGTTTGTAATGGATGTGGTCTTCTTCTTATTTAATAAGTAGAGGTGTGTTAAAATCTCCCTCTCAAATAATTTGATATAAAAATCCATAATAAAGTAAATATATTTATGAATTTAAATATAATTATAATATTTTCACGTCACAAATGCTATTTTAAATTTTATGTCTTTATAGCAGTAATTCATTTTTTCCCTTCCAAAAATATAAATTAGATAGCTGATATTAACAAGGGTATTTATTCACACTCCTACACCAATCCCAATCTCTATTTATAATGTACATTTTATTCGTCTAACACGACGTTACCTAAATTATACAAAAATTTGTATTCTGTTTGTCGATTTTTCTTCTTTTTCCCTCTAATCAGAGTTATTTTGAACATTCATTGATTGAATTTGAATTAGGTTTTGTAACCAATTCTTCACAATTACTGAATAATAATGTCATAGTAGGGAAGAATATTAGATAACTACCAACGGATTTTTAGACCTTTTTTCCTTTTTTTTTTTTCGAGGTAAAGTTGTGAGATACAATAATACAAGTATAGCGTGCTTAATTAGTCAGTATATATATATATTTTAAATAAAAAGCTCGGACTAAACAACTAATTATAAGAGCACAAATAATTGTTGATTAAATCATATAAATAATTAATTGTCAAATTATAGATTGTCAACGAAGCTGCAAAGTATCGTTATCGCTCTGGAAATTTGTTTGATTGTGGTAGTCTTACTATTCGCGCTACCTGGGGAGCTGTTGGTCACGGTGGACTTTATCATTCTCAAAGTCCTGAAGCATATTTCGCACATACTCCTGGATTAAAGGTATATAACATTATTTAATTACTTCATACTACAAGCAACAGAATGTCAAAATGAAGTATGTCTCGGATTTTAACTTATTTTGTATTAAAGTATTATTTACCACTTTTAGTTGACAACATTTTCTATTTTTTAAAAAGAATGATTTTGTAGGTCAAAATATATATATATGGAATCTTTTTAATTAAATATGATAGATTTGTTACGCTGAAATACATGGAAACAATTCTTTAAATATGCCTAAGCTTTTTAGAGGTATTCTGTTGTTTTGATATACAAAATATGTCAAAAGATGTATCAAATATATGTATTTTTTTATTTGTTTGTAGATTGTCATTCCAAGAAGTCCAACAAAGGCAAAAGGCTTGTTACGTTCTTGTGTCAACGACGAAAATCCTTGTATTTTCTTCGAACCCAAAATATTGTATCGATCTGCTTCAGAGGAAGTTCCTGTAGAGGATTACTCAATTCCAATTGGAAAGGCTGAAGTTGTTAAAAAAGGTAACAATATAAGTCAGTTACAATCATTTTCATTAACTATAAGTCATCTTCTTTTATAGGATCGGATATAACCCTTATCGGTTGGGGCACTCAAGTTCATGTTTTACTTGAAGTCGCAACCATGGTTCAAGAAAAGTTGGGTGTATCATGTGAAGTTATAGACTTATTCTCAATTCTTCCTTGGGATAAAGAAACTGTATTTGAGTCAGTTGTAAAAACAGGACGTTGTCTAATTGCTCACGAAGCTCCCATTACAGGTGGATTTGGTGCTGAGCTGGCTGCTTCAATAACAGTACGTTTGACTTTATATTTAATCAAAAATTATTCCACTGTTGTTTCCTTTTAGGAGAATTGCTTTCTCAATTTAGAATCTCCTATTCAGCGAATATGTGGCTATGATACTCCCTTTCCACTTATATTTGAGCCTTTTTACTTACCTGACAAATGGAGATGCTTGGAAGGTATCAAAAAAGCCATCAACTATTGATTTTACCTTTGTACATATTCGCGAAAATCTCTGAGCTCAACCGTTATTTTTTGTGATAAAGATAAATTTGCAGTTTTAATATAACATTATTACTATTTTTGGAATTTAAATAATTTTTTGTTTCATTTACTATGCTCTTGTTTTGTCCAAATGTAAAAGAAGTCAACTTTATTCATACCAAATAAAGTATAAATAATATTTATGCGCTTATCTATATATTTAATGCAATTGTCTGTGGGTGTCTTTGGGATTTACGGCCAAACAAATGAATGGATTTTACTGAAATTATTCATGTAGGTTTCTAAGGTTCAAGAGATTCTTTTTGTAACACTTTCTTTGGGTTTCAAGGAAAAATGGACTTTTTGTCAACGATTTTGAAGATGATAATTCCAAGAGTTTGACCTTTGAATATGACGAGGATAGTAAAAAATAAAAGATATCAAAATATTACATTGATGTCAATTTAACCGAAATAATCTTTGTTATGAAAAATTGTGCCATATTATCTTTTGTAACGTCAAATTTAATAAATTAATAGAAACAACCCAATTTTCAATCAGTAACTAATAACATAAGAATACTCATCTTTAGAGTCGTTTCTATTACTTTTTAATTGTTGTATCATATTATTTCGTGATCTTAATCTCAAGTTTAAGAACAAGATTATAGTATAACATGAAACAATATGTTTTATAGAATTTCTCGTTATTCCAAAAAATATATCTAATTATCCATCTTTTTTTGCTGAGTTTCAATAATTCACCATTTAAGAAATAAAAGGATATCAAGATTTAGCTCTGCATAATGAAAATTACTGAAGAAAAAAGAACAGTTATCTCCAATTTCAGATAGATATGGGGAAAAGTGTCAAAAGAAAAAAGTGATATGGATTCGGCATGAAAAACAACAACTATAAGATCCAGCTGTAGGAATGAGGCGAAGAAAAAAGCGAAATCAATAAATCTTATTAAGCTAGAAGAAGGTAATGAAAGTTGACAATTAATCAATGGTATCTTGTTTGATAATTGTCGTGAAACGTAATCAGAAGTTAAAAAGAGGTCGTTTTATGAATTATGTTAACTTTGTCAATTACTTTTGTGTTGATCCTCAAGAAGGCATTGTATTAAAGCGCTTCTCCTAGAAAATAATTGTACATGCAAAAATAAAAAGATGTGGTTCTGACATATGTCAACTTTGTGCTGATGAGATTAAACTAATCCGCAAGGAACTATTTGAATTGATCCGTATGACGGGTAACTATTCGTCATATATAAATGACAGTGTACTAATTAAAATACCTAATAAGCAAAGGATCAATGATTAATTAATCATTTGAGACTAATCACACTTCAAAACACTTTATACAAAGCTTTTTCACAAGTAACTGTGGAAAAGCTCAAAAAGCAGAACACAGTATATAACTCCAAGTGAGAACTTATAGTCTGAAAATAATTACTCTGCATGTTCATGTTTTTAAAGAATAACCTTACGAGTATCAGCTTTTCCAAATTGTATGGCTTGTTAACTACATCATGTTTTTTCCGTACGATTTGCAAATAAGCTTTTCCGTATGCCTTGTTAACTAAGTACACAAAAATTTAAATAAGAAAAAATGTAATTAATAAACACAGCAACGATTCGAATAGAAAAATTGTCAATCACTTCTGTGTTAGTGATTATCATTAGACATGACAGATTATTCAAATTAAAAAATACTAATTGATTGAAAAAAAAGGATAATATGTTGGAAGAACATAATTCAAATTATTATTTTAACAGAAAACAAACATTTAATGAATTTTATAAAAATAATTAATACATATTTCGATTTAAAAAATTAAAAGGGAAGATAACTTTAACAAAAAAATAAACAATAACGATGTATAAATCTCATTTATTTATATATTTAGGTGACATATCCCTGAAGCAAAATTACCGAGCATCAAAATAAAGATCTATAAAAAAGGATTACATAAGGAAAATATGTACGGTATTGTTTACGACCCCCTTCATGTACGAACGTTGAATTAAAGCTTAATGCATTACCGGGTTACTTTTTAAATCTAAAAGTTTTTCATTATAGTAATTTATTTAATACCTAATTTCCTATATTTTACGAATTTTTGAAATTCAAAGTAGAAAATAGTTGAGCACGAACTGTGAATAAATTTTGTAGCCAAGTATTTTATAAATTTTGTATGCATACTTATTATAAAAATAGATTAGGAAATTCATTATGTTAATTTGTTCAAAGAAAATGGGAGGAAAAACAAAGTTAAAGGTTGGAGAAATTCATTAAATTGAAGGTATAAAAGAATCTCATAAATATTTATGAATACATTTCCCCTTTTTTCTATTTATGGACTTGTCCAACATTTTTTGAAGGCTCTTACATCTTTCTTTTTTTTAATTTATTCATTTTTTGTTGTCATAAATTTATTCATTTACTTTTGTCAATCACATACACTCAACGATACATCAACTATTAATTTAATAAATTATTTGTGCAATAATGACTGCGGTTGACTTGTTCTAAAAGAAAAGAAATATAATAATAATAATTGAAAAGAAAGAGAGAGAGTGGACCGTAGTGTTGGGTCACTACTTATTTATTCGGTCCATTGCAGTGAGAACGAAGAACTTTCCGGTCTTGTATGACCACACACGAATGTTCCATCAGGTTTAGAATATAATTAAATCTATTTAGGAAAGGAAGTTCAATACTCAGGAATTAAATAATAATGGCAACTGCAAAGGAAAATAAAAATTCATTCTTCATATTATCAATTCCAAAAAAAACAACAAAAAAAAAAAAACGGCCCAATTAAAAAAATTGCATGACTTATATCAACATGTATAAAACATCTTTCTATTTGGTAATTTGAACATTTTTTTATATTTTCCACAGCTGTTGTCAAAATTATTAAATTTTTGAAGGTACTACATCTAAGTATACATTAAAAACTAGTGAGTTTGCACATAAAATATAAAGAGTAATAATGAGGGTTTGTTTGAGAGTTGTAAGTATAATTCATTGTTGACTTGGAGTAAAATTGATGATCGTCATCCGAATAATTCCTACCTATGTTCTTGCTAGATAAGGAGTGGGATTTGTATTTATTTTCGTTCCCTCACGGTTAGTTAAAATAGTTGGTATAATAAAAATTGTCAGTGTGACCACATTAATCTTTTGTTTAATTTATTTTTACATACCGGCGGGACATATATTCTGCTGATAGTTACTAAAGGAAAAATACCCTTTTTATTTCGTTCTCAGCTGGCATCTAGCTCATGCTATTTCATACGTCATACCTATTTCATAATTTATTCTTCTTGATGAATAAACAAACTAATAAGTTAGGACTAATGATTAGAAATGAGGTTTTTGTAAGAGTGCAAGAAGAAAACGGGAGCAAGACAAATTGTATTACCCTTTTTAATATCAGCTGCCTGCTAATAAACGCTAGTAATAAAATGTTACTTTGTAATATTCTAATACAGTATCGAATAAAATACTATGTAGGATTTAAAATTGTCGGACATGTAACGGTTAAGTCACAACAATTATTTTGTATTTCATCCTAAGATAACAAGAGAGATTGTAATTTTGTACACATTGCTGAATAATCTTGTAAAATTTAAAATCGATTGATAACATACTTTTGAGTAACACAACTTTAAAGTTCGAGGTTCCAATAACATGCATTTAAAATTCAACAGTAGATTTTAGAATTTTTTTGCAAAAAAATGAACGCTTACTTTTTTTTTTTTTTAAATACTAATAAAAAATAATTTTTCTAATTTTTTTCCAAACAGGCGAGCCTTTCCTTGAGCCCAGTTTATATTTATTGTTTATATTTTCTGGTGTGGGATAATGTGAAGATATTTTGTATTTATTAAGTTGTATGAGAACAATCTTACCATGTTTTATATCAATAGGAGTTTTGACATAATTATTTTATTTATTAGCTGCATTTTTATAATATTTTGTGCAAAATTATCACTGTCTGATAATATAAACCAAATAATTGGCAATGTGTCAACAGTGTCTGAGTTTGTGAAATCAACCAAATGAAACGATAATATTTTAAGGAATGAGAAAGGGAGAAACAGACGCACGGTACATAGAATAGAAAGAAACCCCTCCCTTACTCTTTATCCCCAGTCGATCATATTATTAAAAGGGATATCATCATCCTTTTTCGAACTCTGTCTCTGGAATGAATATAACAGATTCAATTTGGTAAGATAATGCCATTTATTCTATGGATAGCTCCAATATTTAATTTACAATTAAACCTCCCTCCGGATTTTAACCCTAGCTAAGTATGGTATAGTCTATATAGTATCTCCGAGTTTCAGTCGCTTCACTTCAACCCATCACTCTGGTAAGCTATCAATATTTTGTGTTCAAGCATAAATAATTGTTTTTTTCCCTTGACAGATGCTCATACGAATAATATTAAGTCTGACTGCATTAACGCCAATTCCATTGGAAGCAATGTCAAAGTGTAGAGTTGAATTTGGAAGTTATTTGGATAAATATCTTTTATTGAGGGAAATATATGAGAAAACAACAGAAAGTTATTCAGAAATATTATGCTCCACCTCACCAAATGGTTATTATCCAATCAAAGAAATATATTCGAAATAATTTATCATTCAAGCACCAAAATTAATTTATATATGAATTGTATATTATATAATTATTTTAATTGATACGTAAAACTATAAATTAAACAATATAAATGAAATCTTAAATTATCGAATCAATGAGAAATTGAATTTAGTAACAAATGTAGTGGTAAATTGTTTTTTCCTAAATACTGGAGGATCCTAGCATTTTTTATTTTTTTAAATATGTTGAGCAACTTATTCCAAGGAAGTCTTAACCTACATGGACATATCCATAATAAGTTTCAGTAAATTTAGAAAACATTTTCGATTATATCACGAAAAATTTAGATCTAAAAGTGCTATAATTTGAAAGATCATTAGCTCAGCAATGTATTGATGTAATTATTATCTCTTTAGCATGCTTAGGTGCCTTGATATAGTCGATTACATCCTTTAGTGACAAAACATTAGAGAAATGGGTATATTTGACCATCCATCAAGTTTTTAATAAATTCTGCGTCTATATTTGAAGTATTCACTATTTCTTTTAGAGATTATTTTTGAGATGTTTCTGCTTAGGACAGTTAGTTGAACAAGCATTAAAATTATAATGGTAATCCTTCACATCCATTTAAAAACCTTAGTGACAGGACATTTGAAATTCTAGGGACATACATTTGTTAAAATTTAATTGACTGCTAGCAAACAAGTATACATATGTTATGTCAACTAGCATGATACTCTATTTTATCACTATTAATGCTATATTGAAGTGTGAAACTACAAGGTTGTGGATAAAAATGATATGTTTAATACGTTTTAGGAGTATGTAAATTGAAATTTTAATGCAACATAATGTTTGATTACAAGAATTCTATTGTTTGAAGCAATGATTCTGTGGTTGTTTACTTTTCATACTGCTAAATTCAATAGCATGTGGTCGTGTAACTTTGGCGAGATGAATCTGTTAGATGTTTCTATGCTTAAAGGCCCTCATCAAGTACTGCTGTAGAAAAGTGTGCTTTTTGGCTATTTTGGAAGGTGTTATGACAATGACTTTAGCTGTTGAAGTCTTGCACTCCTGTGCAAATTCTGTTGCATTGGAAACAACCACTTTCCTGCTCAAGATACGTCTTCTCACTAAACACTTCAACCCTCCCTGTAGACCATTTACTGGACCTTTCCCATGAGATGTGGCGAAGTACTTCAACTCAAAATTTTCTAAATCATAGCTGGTTTTAAACCAAGAAAGATTAGCTAGGAGATACTTATTCTTGAATAGGAATAGCTGAGTCATCGGAGAAAACTTTGATATCAGTTATCTCCTTGTTTTCTTCATTGAGGATAGAGAGAAGCCGGTACATATATATATGTACAGAGAATTTGTCGTGGGTCAAGCAGTCCCTCACCAAGTCGATACTTGAAATATCTTTTCCGGGCAGCCACACGCAGCAGGTGAATAGGGGAGACTTGATTGTACTACCAGTGAGCAGATTGAATGTCATCCTGATGGAAAGTTTAATAATTTTGACTGAAGTCTGAGTAGCAGCTTGAGTTCTGGTGAGCTCCTTCTTTGTTAACTCATAGTTAGACGCCTGGACATCCTGAATATAGCAGTGAGTTAGAAATTGTCTCCATTTCTTTTCCAAGAGCTTTAGAACGTCTTCTACAACTTCTACTTCTTCCCCTTTCTGAACTCTTTTATCGACTGTTTTCCACTGAAAATAAGCTTTTTTAGCTTTCAGATCTGTAAATTGCTGAATGTAATAATGTCGAATGGAAATTCATCCTTCACACGAGTTTTTAAGTGCTTACATACACTTCGAAGTATTGCAGTCGCAGATCAAACGATTGATGAACTCCTCTCCCGAGGTAGGCAAGTTTTGATTTCTCAGTTTTGAAAGCACCGAAACACACTGCAGGATGTTCTCGGGGGTGGTACAGACGCAAACATTATGAGGCAGGTCGTTTAATTATAGAACGTTTTCTTGTTGCAAAGCCACAAATTTTGAATTGCCTTTTGTGCGATTTTCTTCGTTCTCCGACTTGTAAACTTCAAATATATCACTAATGTTTGACATTCTGTAATATTTTATTGGACAATCGTTTTCTGATCTTGTTTCCTTGTTACCATAATTCACAATTTGTAATCCAAGCTGAGTTGCAACCTTTGGCACCACGTGTCCACTTTTCCTAGCACTTTTTGGCATTGATCCATATAGCTGCTTTATGGGTTTTCCTTCAGACTCACGAGGTCCAAATTTGGCTATTAAATAACAAATCTATTATTAGAAAAACCTACCTCAAAATGAACAAAAGTTCTAAATACTTGTTGAAAATAGTAGGCAACGGCTTAATTTTTGCCTGTGGTAGTTTTACTCGACTTTTTTCTCTCGCTGCCTCTGTTTTCTATCTCTTTCAAGTTGTCTCTGTACCTTTAGATCTACTTCTGACATTGCTGTAGTTTTTTTAGCACGGCTCGCACGTTGAGATGCTACTTTGTCAGTTAAACACTTTGTATTTTTATCTGGATTGACCCTAATTGACTAGTGAAAAGGTTGCTGATGCTCTGCGTTAGTTCTAACCATCTTTACTGAGATTAAAATACTGGAGGTGGATGTTATAGTAAAAGAACGAGAACGCTTTCATGTATGTATGGGGTGCCAAAACTTTTTTGTCTGAAAGGGAATCATTAAAAAACTAGCCCCGTGAGAAAAATATGTATATTGTCTTCTGAGAATATTCCAAATATTACATATTTTTGTTTAAGAACAAATAAGTTAAACTGATATCTTCTAATATCTAATAAACTTTGTTTCTTCTACGTATCAGGAATATGAAGAAAAATTGGTATGATGAATTCCGATTAAGATTTTTTTATTTTTTTCAGTACAAACTTGTTCCGTGGAACGCCGTTCGTCAAAGTAATGGTTTAGCAGAGCAAGCAGTCAAGTCAGTTAAGTCAATCATCAAGAAAACAGATAATACCAATATAGAAGTAGAATTATTTGCTTGGAGAAATACACCGAGGGCAGATGGATTTAGTCCGGCACAAATGATGTTCAGCAGAAGACAACGTGGTTAATTGCCTACACTACCTTATGTTTATGAAAAAATCGATTCAAATGATGTTGATGAGAAACGAGAGAAAACAATAACTACCGAGCATTCAAACGGTGATCCACCAGATTTCAAGATTGGGAACAATGTATTGGTACAAAACCCTATTTCCAAAACTTGGAACACTGAAGCTGTGATCAAAGACATTCAAGATCATGAGAGATCAAATATATTGATTAAGAACAATCGTGAATTGTTTCGAAACAGGAAGTTCCTAAGGCTAAACTAATCAGGGATATTCTCGGAGAATCTCAAATCTGGAGAAGAAAACATGGAGCATAGAATGTTGAGGAGGAGTGACCGGAATAGAAAGAAAACTGCTAAATTTAATATTGACTTCTAAATTGTGTATAAATATGTTTTTTTGAAAAAGATTTAATGTCCTTTAAAACCTTAGATATATTCCCTTAAAATCTTAGGTGGGAGTGAGAAGTTGCGTGTTTATTTAGGTATATTAAGTTGCGTTACATTTTATGCAAAGTCATTTCGTATATATTATCTTGTATATTATATAATAAAGAAGGAACTCAATAGGTGAAGAAGTGAATAATTATTCCTAAGTGCAAGAACCTAATCACTGTAATTGATTATATATCATAAGGAAACTCCTTTTACATACATAACAAAGACACGCAGACTTTTATTAATAACAAGGCAATTTCTTATAATCTGAAAAAGAATATAGGTGTGCGAAGAATAGTCTCCTTAAACTCTAAAGGAGGAAGGGATTGTAAATCCAGACACACAATGATGAAAAGAATCCTAACTTTAAGGCCAGATATAATATACTTGCAGGATATAAAGTCTAAGGTATCGTCTTTTTCCTGCATTTCATACTCTTTTTGCCTTCCATTGAATTACTCAAGATATTTTACTGGATCTAACTTGCGCCGAAGGATCCTCACACTGGTATCCAAGTCTTTGGGAAACTTCTAAAAGCATAAAGCTATATTCCAATAAGAGTGATTGGCATAAGATTAAGTTATACACAGCCGACTCGGAATGAGATATTATCAACACCTATGGTCCTAATGAAAAGTCGTTCCCGTTTTATCAATCAATAATTAATAGCGAGAAGACCAACAAACACCCTTTGATTCTGATGGTGATTTAAATGTAGACCTTGAAAAACAGAAAAATTTATACCTAAATGTAACCATACTTAAAAAAATTTATCCCTGAATTTAACTTAGTCGATCTGTTTGTAAACTCCAATGTGAATGACAATGTTTCTTGAAGGTCGGGCAAGAATTTGTCATGAATTGATCATGCCTAAGTCTTGAAGAGTATTCTACAATACCATAAAAAAAAACCTTTAGTTTCGAAGATTGATCGGATCACAAATTGATCAACATGGAATTTTATACCAATCCTCCTTACAAAAAAATCAGAATTCTTAATTGGGTAATTGACTCTTATGATTATAAATTAAAATTAAAAAATAAATTGAGGATTTCTTTTGACTCTACACTATCGTCCAATAACCTATATAGAATATTAACAAAAATTAATCGAGATACAACCATTACTTTGATCAATAAGAAGAGGAAAACAAAGATTCAGTTAAAAGAGGATGTTGAAGACATAATGAAGACAGGTTCCTTGTTTATTCGAGGTATAACATGGGACTTTTCAAACATTATAGGAATTTCTGACATTTCTGAACAAGAAATGAGGAATAAAGTTTTAATAGAAGGAAGCCCCAACAAAAGATTGAAAAGTATGTCGTCAACAAATGAACTATCGACTAGAGGAATTAATAAAACAGTAACGGAAAATTCCCAAATATTTCCATGAGTTTTACCAAAATATTGTTGGGGGTTCTAGGAAGGGAGTTCGTAGACCAAAGAGGGTGAGAAATGGTTCTGTATATACGGAAGAGAATATACTCTACTATATGAATCACCATTATAAACATTATAAAGCATCAGGCCCGGATAACATCACAGGGAAGATATACACTTGATGCCCTGAGGACAATATTACGTACCTATTGAGATTTGGAACCGATATGGAGACAAAAGGGAATCCCTCTAATGTTCTCACACAGGGTAAAATATCTTGGATTTCTAATAAACGAAGATATCCTTACTCTCCATGACCTAAAACGCAACCCAATTTTTGATACAGGTAAATTCTCCTTCTCTTAACAAAGAATGGCTGTATATCATCGTCTACTAACTCCTTAGTGCCAAAAATTAGTCAACAGAATTTCTCTTTTCAACGAGGCTGAGTAAATACTTGTTCATTTCATATCTGTTCTCAGCCTTGACAAATCCTGGTAAAAGAAAATTCTACACTCTTTGAAGATAATTGATGGGAGGAAATTTACGGCTAAATTCTTGATAACGGCAAAAGTGTTAAATTTTTCAAGTCCTTGCAAAGACTGTGGGTAATTTTTTATAATAGTATCCACGGTTTTGTGGACTGCCCAGTTCTTTCAATAATTAAGCTGTTTATAGTGCTTAATCAAATATTTATGGAGAACTATAAGGAAGAGGGATTTAAAGGATATATTCTGTTTGGTGTTTCCTCTCGAAGAACTGAAATTTCTCAAGAACAAAAGGCAATAAACGCGTCTCTTAGTAATTACAATCCATTTATAGCACAGAACATTAGTGTATACCGGGTTGTTAAGCTCAATGATATAAGATCTATACTTATAGCCGCTGCTGCAAGGTACACAAAATTTTGTTTGAAGATACTTTCCTCCGATGGGGCTACGTAGAATTATGCATCTGGTTTAAAAAAAATACTTGCCACAGATTTCCGTAAAACGTAAAAAACATGAAAAAAAAAAAAAAATACCCAATATATAGATATTATAAAGGACGAGGGATCAGCAAGAAATTATATTCCTACTCTTTTGGAAGCCGAGCATCATAAAGAATAACTTATAAGTTTGTGTATATATCAAAAATAATGAATTATAAATTAGCCATGACGTATGAAGGGAGAAAAGGGAATCGACTGTTGACAATCAAATACATAGGGTATTTTTGTGTTATCGATGTAACGCCGGGTAAAATCTTCAGTCTGCGGCAATGAACTGCTGCTTGAGGAAGGGCCATGTTACTTTCAAATTCAGGAAAAGAGAAGAAGATTTTTAAGTCAATGAAGTTCATATTCTGTATTTCTAAATTGATGATAGTTTTAGATTTTTAATAAAATGGCAAAATATTGTGCTGCTTATGTTTGTGCCAATTGGGCAAGGAGTTCTTCTTCTGAACCAAGGTATATAGAAATACAAGGCTATACCATAACGCGTGTACGACTGATGTTTGACTTCCACCACGCTTTTGATATTGACGTCATAGTAGATGAGTAGTTGCGTGTTTTGTCAAAATCTGTTTTTGTTTCCGGCAGTCGGTACGATACATTAAATTGAAAATTCTTGCGCTAGTGATGTCATAGACTATAAGTGGTTGCGTGTTTTGTCAAAATCCGCCTGTCTTGCCAAGCAGTCGGTACAATACATCAGATGGAATATTCAAGCCAGTCCGATGAGATGATGGTTTAACCGTGTCTTTCTATTAACCATGATCTGAACATAGTTTCCATAAATTTCTTACAGATACAGGTAAAGTTTAGATTGAATCATTATATACTATTCAATTTCAAGTTTCGTTTTCTTGTATTATAATAATTAATAGTCGATAAAGATTTGAAATAAATGGATAAAAGCTGTATGTCATATGTAATTATGACCTGATTACTTTGCTGGAGGACCATTTAAACAGCAAAAAATAAAGTGAGAATCTTTAGGAAATTAAAATATAACGCTGTTTCTAGAAAATTTAATTTAATCTCTCATAAGATATAGAAAATATAGCAATATGGTAGTCAAAGAAATGAAATTGATACAAGACAAGGTTACAGAAACAGTTAATAGATGTGAAAGTGCTAAGAACAAAACTTCAATCCTTATGGCATCACTCTCTTCTTTGTATGATAATAATTTCTTAAATTTTTCGGATTTAAAAGAAATTAAAGAACATTATTTTTTACTGTCCTGGGAACCCTTCTCGTTCAATTTTGTTGGAAAACAAATACTTCCATTGCAAAATAAAATTATAGCGAGATAAACGTATTCAGCTCCATGAAGAAATACGGATCAGACAATGATCCACCTTATAAAAGACATAAAAATATTCCGAATAAACTCTGAAATAAATTGTTAGTACCTAACATCTTATAGATATTTAATTTTTATTTTATAATATATGATGAATAGATATATAAATATTTAATTATAGTTGTTTGTTTGATCATTTCAGTTCCGTACTCTTCCTAAATCCAACTTGCACTATTCATTCAAGTTACTTTTAAAATACAACGAAAGCGGAGAAGATAATGATGTTCCTTTTTACTTAATACACAAAAATTCTTAGATGCCCAAAGCACTTTTAACAGAACACTCCTTCATTTAAATGTAATTTTGGCTGTAGTTCCATTTTTCCCGAGTTTAAGTTATTTTAAAGATTCCCAGACAACTTTAAGTTATCATGCCTCAGGGCCTTCCTGCTATGTTTTCCGAGTTGAGTCTGATTAATCATTCTAGTTGTGACTTAAGGCTTTATTCGCTCTTTTTGTCACTACATAATCAGAATACAAATCTATAATAAAAAAATACGAGTATCGCAGCTCTGGTATTATCTAACTTAATATTAATACATGATCACTATACACTATATAGTTATATAATCAATTTTAAACCACAAAAACTCACTGAAATATCTGTTATAGCGCTATGACACTATAATTATCTCCTTATTCACTCAATTCTCTTTGCTGTGAATAGATCATACTTTTTTTAGTCCAAGATATCACTCTTTGTAGTCCAAGTCCTCAATCTCATTTCTTTCAACATACCCATACTCTTAGTTGCTCAACCTTTTGCACACCTTGTCGTCTCTATCCATTTATTTCTCTATGCTTCCAACTAAATCAATAACACTATTCTCAAGAAAGATAATAACTTTATATTTGTAGAATTTTAATTCAATGATGTCTCAGGGAGACTGTGTGATCTAAGTTATTAATAAGAAATGAAACCGAAGAATGTAAAAGGCTTCAACATCAATATCGATTATCTTAATACAAATTATAAACTATTTATTGTTTAAGTTAATGTAGGATTTAGAGTTGGTGATAAATCCTCTTCATAACTGATCCAACATTTTAAACATTTTATTACGATCGCAGCTTACAGTAATTGATGCTATGAATCCAACAAAACCAGTTCTTTTACGCGTTTTGACAAAAGGTTTACCAAAGTCATCCTTCCATTCAGATATATATAAAACATATCTTGAACGATCGGTTTCCAATAGTCTTCATTTCCAATTCTCAGAGGAGATTTGAATCCCTTTGCCAATGGATTTCTGTGGTTGGTGAAAGCAAAAAATCTATCAAATCTTTTAAGAAACTCGACTGTTGCTTCAGAGTTTCTAAATTCCGGTAATTGAAGATCCTTATTACAGAACTCGATCCCATCTGCTACAAATAAACTAATGAGTTGAGTATGAGTTACCTGTTGAAATAAACAAATTTAATACCATTTTTTCGTTTAAAAAATTGTAAGATTTTTCACATACCTTCATTTTCATATTATGGAAGTTAATGTGATTTTTCCTTAGTTTATTTGCAGCTAGTAGTCCTTCTGACGTTTTAAGTTTTTCCAATTCTTGGTACTTCCATTCAACTTTTCTACCGTCTTTATCCATCATAACTTCCGGAGATGCGTAGTAGCATAAATACTTTTTGGTGGCGATCACTGGGGTGAAAGAAATAGGTCTGAAATATCACTCTTGGTTCCAAATTACCTCCCAATTGTTTCAACAAACTACTAGGCCTGTCAAAAGCTAACGAAGTCACTTTTATATTAATAGAATGGAGTCTTCTAAGTTATTCTTTTACAAGATTGGCTTCTTCGGACCTGTCAAACTATGAATGAAAAATTGAACCACAGGAACTTTCCAATTCGAGTTTATAGAAACACCCATGAATACAAGTGTTGCGTCTTGACGAGGGAGAGACACAAGCTTATTTATAATAGGAGAGATCCAGGATGACCAAGAGACATGAGGAGAAGAATTCACGTGGAGGAATAATGTAACACTGTTTTTAGATCATCTGTATTCTAATTATACTCTAATATATTTACAAAAGACGATACTATTTATAATACGTAAAACACAGTACTTATAATACATAGACGAATATACAAGAAGATAAAAACATGTAAGGAGATATTAAATACATAACAACAAGAACCTCAGTTGTCGCCTAAGTTTCACATATTTCTTCCTCGTTAAGCCCTATGTTGACATATCCATTAAAGCCTTTCCCATTCCATTAAGTTTTTTTGAATATTGACATTTTATCTAAGGTCAAATTAACAAGAATTTCTTCGTCAGATTCATGGGTTTTATTGGCCTTAGATTGTAGGATATCAAAAGAAGATTGAGTAAAACACGGATCACTATCTAAATTAGAATAACAGTCTCTAATTGTACTGAGACTTGGTAGCAAAAAAAAAAGTCTTCCTGACATAAATATGGGCTTTAGTGGATTAAAATGACAACGTTGAAGTGAACACTCGAAGCTCAGGGGAGTAGCTGCTGCGACTTCCCTTTCCATTTTTTCCGAGTGGTCTACTCTGCAAAAGATTTTTAGGTACGTTCGACATTGTTTCAAGACTGTGTGTTGACTCTTCTGACATCCATCTCATGGACTTCAATTCATTGACTACGTCAACTAAGGTTGATAACTTCTTGCCTAACTTATTTTTTTTCTATCTGGACTTTTATGATGTTGATTAAAGGTGGGAAATCATATCTTCTTGCCATTGGAGTTTCTTCTTGGTGTTTTGAGCTGATGAAAGAGGGTAGGGGTGATCCAATTCTACATTATTTTGAGCTTGCAAGAGTATAATATCTAGTGCTGGGTCAGGAGACGTTTTCACTACTGGGGGCGTTAAAGTGAGGCGGAAATGCGTTAAATATCGTAGGCACAACGTTTTTCCTTTACTTTATAATATCCAAAGTTTTATTAAAATGCTCTGGATCAAAATGTTGGAACAAAGCCTGGAATGCTCCTTTGGAGTAAAGTTCTTCAACTTGAGGGTCCTTACCCATTGCCAGCACATCTTTGAATTTCGAAATTGATTAAATGAAAATTCATTCTGAGAAACACATTTGTACTTTAAAGCTTAGCTATGAATTACTTAGAAATATATAAAATGGCTGCCGACATATGAAGGGCGAAGCTCCTTTTTATTATATAGGTTGTGCATCCAGTTATTATATCGGTCAGTAGAAATAATACGTCTCCAAAATAAGATGAAGTTAACTTATTCAATTGTAGAAAAAAATGTCTGAATGCTTTAGTAAGATAAAATGAATAAAGTATATCACGTATTTATGTTCTCCTCTGATCATCCTGGAATTGTAAGAATGAATGAGTGGTCCAACAGTAAATAAATTAAATTGTTGAGTATATTAAAGAAAATGATTTCATTTAAATAAGTAACAATTTTGATTCCTAAAAATTATTTATTTGAAAAAGCTCTTTTAACAGAAGAAAGGAAACAATATCAAGAAAGGAATATAGCTCCTTAAATCAATTGTGAGAAAAAGAGGGGAAAAAATATTTTAGGACTTATTGAGCTTTAATGACTTCAGGCCTTCTATCTACATCAATTTCTCCAGTAATATATATTTAATTTAGTTTATAGTAAAGAATGCATAACATCAAAGGGATTATTAAGAAGTATTACCCAAATATACATCAGTCGCTTCTTCAAATTACTAAAAGAAAGGAACTCAAGAGTCAACTTCTGTACGTCCCATCCATTGTCTTCCTCTTTTCAAATCCGTGTTTTTACTTCATTGGGTACTTAATGTTGACATTTATGTGTAATTTAGTTATCATACATGAGTGCAAAAAAAAAAAAAAACTTTCGTCAAAAATAAAAATCTAAAATAATGAATGCTCCAGCATTGAAGACATCAAAGAAATTATAAATGCAGAATCAACTCCTTCAATAAACACTTATTACATACTTAGGTTAAGGAATTATTGTCGTCCTCATCTTCCAAAGATAAATTTGTGGCTTGGATCTAAACTCATATTTGATATTCCTCTCAATAATAATAGAGTATATTTGTCAAAGGCTAGAACAGAAGTTGAAGTAAAGGGATTCAGAGGTTTTATTGGAAAGTTTGAAAGGCATTTGAAAAGGAAGGGAAAAATCATTCAACACTTTTGTATTCTTATTTGCATTTCAAGTTGTGAGTTGAAGTATACAATAGTCAAACGGATCCTTTTTCAACAAATATATGAGGAGGAGTTTTTGAATGCATCTCACTCTTTAATATCGTTACACGTTAAAGTAATATTTGAAACAACTCTAGGACTGCTTTTATGATTATATAGGGATGATAATATTGTCTAAATTACTTTGAGTTTAAAAACCCTTGCTTAGATAATTTAATAAATGATATGTTAACTTTTAGAAACGACACATCTTCCGACAGAAATAAATAATTATGAAAATCGTAAGCATTTAAGGCATGTTTAAACAAAACTAAAGATCAACAGGATAACCCATTGAAGTTATGTTTTGGAGGAGAGTAGCTTAGTTATCACGACGTTTCATAAAATTAGCTACAAGCAGATTTGACGAGGGGCTGATGGAGGGAAGAAATAGATAAATATAGGAGATAGGCAAGAATTACGCCACTTTTTAATTTTACTGAGTCCACCAAGGACTTCAAATTATAACTGCAACAAATCCTTTCTCTCTTTTTTATTTATATGCTCTTTTTATTGGTCAGATGAAGTAGCACTTATTAAGCATAAGTAAACATAATCGTTAACAATTACTTAAACTGATCTGGGAATTGTCTTTGAAGTCTAATTATATTGATTAAATATATTTCCTTCTCTAGGAACAACCGTGTATCAAATCTACGCACATTGAGTTCAAGAAAATAATTTCTGCGTGGCAATAGGGAGCAAACGTATTTTATTTATAGTAGTTTGTGATAGAGAGTAGCGCCGTATTGCAACAAAATAATAAAACTTTCTGTGTAATAAATATCATTATTGCATAGAGGAAACACCAGCACCTTCAAGCAATTTATACTAAGATTAGCCCAATCTAAAGAATGTCACACCCTCTTGGGAATAAAATACAGGAGAGATGGATCTAGAAATACATTCATCCCAATTTCCAATAGTAAGTGAAACAATAATGTTAACTAAACATGTAAACAAGGTTTTTTTGCAAAACTTTTTTCACTCAAAATGGCAAATTTCATTATCAATCATAGCCTTTACACGTCGCTTGAAGGCTATGCACGAGTTGATAATAAACTCCTCCGACCAGTTATCCACTGCAGCCCATATGTAGGACTTCAGTCAGTCCATATTTGGGTGTGAGGTCCTGTTGGTTCCCCTCTCCAAAGTACATCATCTAGAAAAGTCAAGTGGGTTCAAATCTGGTGAGGAAGGGGCCAAATCTCTTTGGACCCGAATTGAGCCATGTTATCGGCACATAACTTTTGAAATGTGTACGTGAGAAGGGGCACCATCCAAAGTACAAACGTTGTTACCCTCCGGGTAGTTGGGTTTCAGATATGGTAAGATGATGTTCCTAGGCACCTTATTGTAGGCCTCCTAGCTGTTTTTCTTTACAGCATTGAAAAGAACGGATGCATCTTCTTTCCATCAGATACCACAACGCTGAGGCCCATTATTTGGGTCGGACATTTGGTGGGGTAAACTCCTTGGGCCTCTTCTTTTGTTTCCACATGCAAGCAGTTGTGGAATTGATCAACTATGAAAATCTTCTTGTCCAAGAAAATTTTCACAGTTACAATGCAACCAAGTCATGAAGTATAACAGCACAATCTCCACTCTGTGTTTAGCAATGACATATGCAGATAGGAATTACAGAGATGTCAATCCTTAATTCTACTCTTAGTACAACAAAGACTTAAGGTGTGTATACTGAAGTGCGTACATGCAATTTAGCACGCATATCTTCTTACTTTTTATTATTATTATTATGTAGTTACTCTTCGTCTTTCCTGCACAAGTGATTATTTTATACTTATTGTTCTCTCTCCAAGGTTAAGATAATAATTATGACAGACTTGGTAAATAAAAAAATTCTTTTCAGATAGCAATTATAAATGCGCTTTAACCAAGTCTATAAACTGTTGTCTTCCTTGCTTGTTTTATACGTAAGAATATTAAAAATAGGGAGGAATAATTAATAAGAGCTTTTAACATCAGTTACACTTTTTAAAATGTATGCTCACTGTGATTTATCCAATATTCATATACCTACTTATATACAGTGTATGTAAAATACTTTTAAGAGGTTTAGAAACAAATGGGAAAAGTTGTTGGTAAGACAAATATTAATATTCTCTTTTGATAAAATGGGAAAATCATACATAAATATAAAAAATAACTATCTCAAAAACCTAGTTTTATGAACTATCCAAGTATTACACCCTTTTTATATTTTTAATATTATCATTGGTAAGACTCTGAATCTCTTCTACTTTAGTAGGATATTATATTTCATATAATATATGTATATATACATATATAGTATATGTAATACTCATAAAAAACATGATATCCAGAGTTCCAAAAAGGGGTGTCCACCAAATTCCGAAAACCCATTCTGATACTTCAAAAAAAGGCCGATTCTTGCCGATTCCGATGCATCAGCAAATATGATAATATTTCTATAATTAAATAGAAATTATTATTATAATTAGAAACGTTCAATTAAAAAGTCAAATTCAGAATTTAAGCCATCTCTTCATCCTCCTTTTTTAATAGCAAGTAATATAGTTTACATATAAGTTCAGTCTGCCTGGCCTAAAAGGTCATGCGAGGATACTTACTGGAAACTGTTCGGCTGTATTTTTGACCACCTGTTTACCTAGAAGTTAAGCATTAAACCAAGTAGCGCATCAAGCCTAAGGAAATGGTCTGGTCAATATTTGTCATAATATTTTTGCAAGATGTCACTTTTCTATGACGTCACTCGTTTATTTATTGTATGTACTACGTAGTATTAATCAGTTTGAATAAGTAATAATACGTATATAGTTTATTTTTTTCTTAAATATTTTATATTTACATATTATTATAAAGCAAATTTGAAACAAATTACTCCGAAAATAATGGGTCATTGTCGCGTCCGAGGATGCAAAAATAGAACTAAGTAAAATTTCCAACACCTTCCACGAAACGTTCGCTTTTTTAAATTTACCTTTCCCAAAAAAATCAAAAGAAGTTGCAAGAAGAAAAAAATGGACATCAAATCTTAAATATCTTCCTAATTGGAAACCTGTTGACCCTTCTGTATATGAAAATAATTTTGAATCATAATTCCCTTTCCATAATGGTTCAAGAAAAAAGTATATTAATAATGACAGTACAGTACTTGACTCATTCACGAGAGAAGAGGAAATGATTCGCTAAAATGCTTCAAATAATAATACCTCTTGCGGAGAAAAAAAGTAAATTATGACCAAGATATTTCTTTCGCTAATAATGACATTAGCTTTCGATGCGCTACTTGGTTTAATGATTTGCCTAAAAGTTAATTTTTAAGTAAACTATAAAAACAATCTTGTGATAGTCGCTACTTTTTCGGTGCTACTTTTTTCCTCTTTTTTTCGAAGTATTCTTCAATGTACTTCTCGCTTGCTCTAGGTCTAGTAATGAATAAAAAAAGGGAAATATATTGATCGATATAAAAAAGTTGAGCTGCAAAGTTTGGATAAAGTGCGTACCGTATGTCTGTATAATTTGTTGGTTCTGTAGCGGGACACGCTTTTGATATGGACTTGCTCAGCTCTGATTGTATATGTAAGTAAGTTTATTTCAATTTAGTCATATCAGAAGAAAAATGCAAATAATGATGACGTCATTATTCATCCTATTCGGCTCCCCTTATTCATTTTTTTCTTTATCCATCTCTTTTTAGACACATTTTGTAATAAACAAAATCTATGGTCACATAAATAACCAAAAAAGTTTATTTTACAGAACCTCGAATGAAAATTGAATTAAATTGACAAATATGTAGCCAAATTGACTTAAAAATGAAAACATAATTGAAATTATAATTTAATAAATTGCATAAAAAATTATGCATAACAACTGAGGGGAAAAAAATTTATTAAAAATTAATTTTTCTGAATTTTGGGCCAAACGGATTCTTAAAATCTGTGCAATTTTATGAAAAACAAAGTTTTATTTTAATAAAGTTTGGGTTTATGTAAAAACATAATTAAACATGATAGTTAAATTTTTTATAATAACTTCATTTTTCATACAAAACAAAAGTATAAAATGGCTATAAAAAACATAAACAATTAAAACTACAAAAATAAAATAAAATCAACAAACCAATTTACATCAAATATACTCTAAAAGATTATATTAATGAGCTTTTTATATTGATAAATAATAAATTGCCTTTTCTTCTTGAGAGATCTTGGTCTTTCGCGACTAGACACCATATAGAATGTATGCTCTTAATTATCACACTTCAAATTAAAAGCAAAATATTTGTATATAAAATTTCTCAATTCCATTTTCAGATCAGTAATTACATCAATAAAAATGTTAAGATTGGTTTTTGGTAAAACATTAGCTATTATGACTAGTCCTCCTTCTAATTGAGACCGTTGCCTCTTTAGGGCAGGGATGCAATGTCTATTAAACAATACTCTAATCCGTTTCTCTTCATCCATTAACGTAATTCATTCTCATTCCCGAAACCCTGGTGAACTTTTTGAAAGCAGAAATAATAATTTCGACTCTTTTTTACAATTGTTGGCTTGAATTTTTCTCAATCCTAAACGTGAGATCAACCGCTAATAAATCAACCTAGTGGCATACTTCTCCAATAAAATTACCAGAACTCGAGTATTTACGAGTCAAGTAAAAGCTGAAATGTTACATTGAAATTTAAAAAATAAGGGGAATAACCGGACACCATTACAGTTTTCCCCCAACTTTATGGGGACTTAGACACCCGTGTAAGGATACCTGGGTAACCCCCATTACTCAGTAAAATACCTTAAGTTTTTCATGGGAAGGCAAAAAGAAAGCCAATAGAGCAAAAGGTTAACTTAGACAATAAATCCTGGAAACATATTATATCTTGCTTTAGCACTAGGATTCTTTTCATTATTGCTTGGGTGCATTTAGGATCTCTTCCTCCTCTAGAGTTTGGGGAGATTATTTCTCTCAAACTTATATTCCTTTTCATGTAATAAGAAATGTGCTGATAATTAATTGAAGTCTGCATGGAGCTGTTAAGGATGTAAGAGTTAAGGACATAAAATTTTCCTCAAAACTAAACAAAAAAAAAAAAAAGAACTTAATTAAAAAAATAAAAACCCACAAACCCAAACTAAAATTTCTAAACCTTTTGTGCCTTTAACAGAGTTTCCTTACTGTCAAGGGATAACCTTGAATAAAGAGATATTCTTTTAAAAGTAACCCCAGACCTTGTTTATGTAGACGTGATGATGTCAGTTATATTGATAATTTTCTTGTTTTTTTTTGGTTTCAGATTATTTCCATTTGAGACTTCTCCATTTTATGAAATAAATACATCGTTAAAATTTTTCTCCCATTTGCTGTGGCAAAGCTTGATTCCACAGTTGAACAATCATCACTTTGCTCACAGACTCTGTTCTTACTAACCTTCTCAATATTAACCAAGATATTAGTCTCGATTTCATTTCTGATATTTTTGGAAGTATTTTCAGTACAGTCAGAAGACCCACTCCTATTCTTCTCAATAAATACATCCAAACTCTTGGTTTTTCTTCAAATTAGATCAACTTTATGGAGGAACCTTTTTCATCTTTTTCTATTACTCACTCAATTTCACGGCTGTATTGGGACACTCTATAGAAAAATGCCCAAAATTAAAGCATGTGGAACAAGTAATCTTCAGACTAGCATAGTTTATCCTATTTTTAAAACTTTGGATTCGAAGGAGTCCTAGTATTCTATTTTTTATGTTTGCTTTGCTTACAAAATACCGATTCAAAATGCTCTCAACCTTTCCTGCTTGAAAGCAGCTTTCCTTAGCAGGAACAACAATCTCCCCATAGTTCTTTATAACATCTGCAATATCATTAGCCGTAATTTCCACATGTGGAGAATGTACCAATATATATATATATAAAATGAAATTTTCCTCATCATCTCGACGTTGAGCTTTGAGTCCCCTAACTTAGCCTTTAAATCCTCTGAATTTTCTATCTGCAATTCAGATGATAAACTCATCTTCCACATGTGCTATACTAACTCCAATATTCATTTCCTTTTTAAGTTATATAACAAAGTTATTCTTAACCCCAGGGCAAACACGAATTCCCCAAAGAATAATCTGTTCTAGTTTTCGAATCCCAAAAATACGTTCTAAATATTTTTGTTATTAAGTCTATTTGGAATATAGTCATCTTTAATGGACTTAAGATCTACAACAATTCTACTTTTAATCCAAAGGTCCAAGTATTTCTTCAGTGCTTATAAATAATTTGAGAAAGAGATACTTTTTCATAATCTCTTTTTTGGTTCCTTCGCATGTGAAGCCTTCTTCATTTATAGACATAAGTATAAATACCTATTTCCCCACAATGTTAACAGGCTTCCTTGAAAGTAATATTGTTAAACTATTGTTGAACACCAAGAGTATATGAAACAAACCTAGAACACGTATGTGCATATTTAGAGTTGTGGAAAATATGACCCCAAAATGAGCGAGATACTTTTTGAAGTTGGAAATCTGAGCAATGTTTGTCTTTTAATTTACGAAGCTGTTATCATAAATATTTAATTGTTTGAAAGGAGACCATCCAAATATAAAGTAATCAGGGGTGCATGTGCTCAATATCATCGGAGAGTAAACCTGACGGAATTGCTGGGGAGATATATGTAAGGGGTCATCCTTGTTGGACTCATAGTAGAATTGAGGGCTGACATTAAAGTAATTTCTTCCTAGATACAGAAGGGAAGTTGTATTTATTTCTTTTTTCTTGAGGCGGCTTGCAAGTAATATAATAAAACGATATGACAGCTTAGCTATGTATACATATGTGAATAGTTTATATATTTCATACATTCAAAATTTGTATTACCAATAAATGTTTTAATCTATGATCATCAATCCAATTACATTGGATTTTTTTTACTTTAGTAAGTTTTACGAAAAGTTACGAAGAGAAATGATTTACCTGTGGTAAAGCTTTAGAACAAAAGAAAACCTGTTTTAGCTCGAGTATCTTCCTTCTCGTATTTAAATTTTTTCCACGCAACACGTCTTTTTTCGTGATACCACAAATGACGTCAATTGTTCTGTAAATATGAAGTGTGCACTTTGTTCTTCCCTCGCAGAATTAACATTTTTTTTAGTAGTTCAAATGGTACATTCATTGAGAATTCATACTTAGTTAAAGTGTAATATTTTAGAATACTCAACGCAATAGTAAGAGTCTGATTTAACTATAATCTATATTGATCCAAAAAGTTATATTTATATAATGTATGAGTCATTTTCCAGCTGATATTTTAACTATAATTTGTGAGATTGAAAGTCATTTGTTCAAATTAGGAAATTAATAAATAATATAATAAATAAGAGAAATTTATCCACATACAGATTACACAACTACAATAAATTTGGTGGGTTTTGAGTTATTGATTTTTTAGCTCTTTGGAAGTTCATGTATCTCTATTGGATCGGTAAATTTTTGGCATAAGGATTATTTATACAACATTCATCTGTAGGATTTTCATATAAAACAAAGCCAAAATTATAAAGGGGTCCTTGTACTGGAGTGGCTACACTTTAAAGTCTACCTCTACTTGCTCATCAAGATTGGAGGGATTTTGCAAAGGCTTAACAGTAATTATCTAAAGTCAAAATTACTAAATTTATTGCGGAAGATGCTGGTGAAAGGATACATAAATGCAATGGAGTTCATAATTTTTTATTTGTATATCGTTGCTGATCCTGCAATATACCCATCTTTTGCAAGCAAAAAAACAAGACAATCAAAGGCCAACGCCCAATTATACAAATTTGAGTATTATTGTTGATAAAGTGTACTCCATCCCCCACGTTGCAGCTGTTTATTGGATAAGTTTGAAAACATATGAAAGCTAAATGTAGACCAAGAAAAAAAATGTAGTCGCTTATTCAATACTTTTTTTTTGCCTTACTTTTATAATATCTTGGTAGAAAAAGGAAAATGTATGCAGTAGTCTAGTACATTCTACATGTATAAAAGGAAATGTAAAATACAGCTGACAATAAATATACGTATATATATAATATATACCTATTAAAAGCTAAGATATTAGATTCCTCCCTGGTAATTATCAATATTAACAAAAATACTTTTATGATAAAAAATAACAATGACCGTCAATTTAGCAATTAATCAAAAGAATAAAATTCAGTTTATTTGCAGATTTGAAATTCTTGATGACCAACTCTATAACATTTTGGTTTATCATATATTCAGGAGATATTGATTCATGGTTCTTTATTGGTATAATTTGATCTTAATATCATCTATGAATGTTAACATCCCTAGTTTGACAGTTCAAATGATAAAGGAACTGTTTTTGTTCGCAATCTGGTGGGGATACATTTAGTATTTGATGTAGTGGACTAATTATTCATCATAATCCCCTCAGCGTTTTGATATCAAAGACTTTAGAAAAAGATGAGTCATAACTTTTTTTTTACTTTTCATAGGATAATTGAATTTTATCTGAAATATTAGAAAAAATGGTTTGTTAAATCAAAATGATTTCTCAATATTCTCCCCAACAAAAGTTTAAATGGTATGTTTCCCTTATTACAATGGAGAGTTATCCGTAATTGGAAGAAAAAGTTTTATTAGTATTAAATATCACTGGAAGGGGTTTACAATCAATAATTAAAATACATGTTTATTGCAATAAATAGTAATGAAACTTTTTAAGGTAAAAATATAAGTTGAAGTTTCTTTCAACCGGTCAATAATTTATTTCAGTAGAGTTTAAAATACGAGAAGCAAAATAAACTGAGTATTCTACTCTTTTAAATTCATAATACAAAACCATACCATACAATATCATAATTCCATTAATCTGCAATAATCCAACTCCATTTGGTAGAACTTCTCAATCAGCAAGTTAGTGGTTCTAATAAGGTTGACGCTTGATAAGTAGATTTTGTAATACATTCACAATTCCCAGATAAGCTATTAATTGAATGTCTTGCCTTTGGTGCTTGAAGAATAGCTTTTAATTTTTCCTCAGTTGGCTTTCAACCTGATGTATCTATTTTATAGCTTGAATATGATATGGAAGATTTGAAAGATGAAGATTTGGAAAGATTTAATATCAATCCTTAAAATTATACTACAGCTAAAACTTTTTGTAAACGAATAAAATATTAGGAATCAGACTTTCTGCAAATAATTATGTCATCTAAAAAACTCTCACACTTTAAATATTTTTCGATGTGACATCCCGGCACGTTGGAGAATACCAGGGACAAAATGAACATCCAAAAATAAATTATTATTCATATATAAATGGTGATGACCATTTATGATGGTTAGAATCTTGGAACTTCCATCCAAACACAAATGATTATAAGCATTACTCATATCAAGTTTGGACAAAAAAGTTCCTCCAAAAAGAGGGTACATGATTTTAGGGATTGGATGTCTATAACACTTTAACTTGATTTATAGTTGATTTATAATCTCCACAAATTATCACACTTGTTTTACAGAGTTTCAAAATATATATTAGGGATGTATCCTAAGCTGAGTATTTTATTGACACTATAATTTCTGATTAGATTAAACGATCTTATTCTTGATCTACTATTTCCTTCAAGACATAAGGCACCTTTCTGGCTTTATGGATGTTTGTCTATTTAAAGGGAGATCTCAAAGGATATAATAGTTCCTAATCCTTCTTTGAACATTCTATGATACTTGTCCTTGAGTGAATAAATATTTATTAGATTTACATGAGACTTAAATTCCCACGGAAATTCTAATTTTTTAAAGCCATCCCGGCATAATAAAGAAGTACCATATTCTTCAAGAATTAAAATTGGAACAACAGCTACTCTATTATCATTCTGGAACTTTCCTTGAAATTATCAAAAAAAAAAAATATATATATTGGCCAGTTAAAGCCTTCGAAGGGAACTAAATCCAATAAATAAATTGATTTTTGCCAAATTAATGTTAACGTACGAACTTTTCAGTCGACTTGTTATGTATATTATAACATAATCTGATATAATAAATTATTCAACATCATATTTTTCCCCGTTGTATACATATACTCGTGGAAATACTAGGGAAATTGCCCGTGTTTTGTTCGAAATTCATGATGAATAATAGCCCATTATAAATTTGCTTAATATTATTTATGAAAAATTTTTGTACATAATTGTTTGATCTATTCCTTAAGGAAGTACCTTCATTGATATTCCTCGAATATTTTTTTTCTCGTAAACAAGTATCTAGAGAATTGCAAATCATATCAATGGATTTTCGAAAACAAATGGTTGTAGCTTTGGTGTAATCTGTGAAGAAAGAAGATATTTATAATTGATGGAACAGTTTGGAGATGTAGTTGGTAATGAGAAAGAATTGAAAATTATGATAGAGCTACGAACATAGATAAGTCTTAAAGAAGATAATCAGCCTTACACAATTCATACTGCAAGAAAAATACAATTTACATATAAATAAGAGGAGTAAAAAGAAATTAACTGAATGGAAAAAAATGAAAATAATAAATAAAGTCGGTAATAAAGCAGTAGATTAGTTCCATCCATTTGTAGTTGTACCCGAACCTAGTGGAAAAGTGAGAATATGTGTTAATCTAAAGAAATTAAATGCCCAAGTTACATAATATGAAAACACTTTGAGACATAATAACGAGTAGTCCAAGAAACATTGAGTTTTTTAGAGCATTGATTGTAGTACAGGGATATTGACAAATGGAACTGGAAGACAAATCAAAAGAAATGCCGTATTTCATGAATCCTTGTGGTAGATGTTTTTTTTTTTTTTAAATAAAGCTCTGATGGGATTCATAGCAATGGTGGGATGCATGTTTTTGTTTTGTGAATGTGAGGTGTTAGAAGTTTCATCAATCACTTACAAAGTCGTAAATAACATTATCACTATATCACACAATTTTGACGACCATATTAAAAATGTCCATCGAATTCAACAAAGATGTGGAAAAAACAAAATAACACTAACTCCATCCAAATTTATAATAGCACAACATAAATTAAAATATTGTTGTTATACTTTATCCAAGAAGGGTTTTGAAGCAGATCCACGTAAATGGAATTTTATTTAAGATTTTGCTGAGCCGTCATCTAAAAATAAATTGAGAAGTTTTTTTGGAATTTGTGAATCAATTTGGCAGTTCCTTTTATTAAATGCAAAATATACTTGTTTACCTATTAAAACAGACGCATAACTCTTTCTTAATTATCAAAATATTATAGAAGTACAAAGAAGAATTAAAATTAATTCAATATAGTTCCTGGTTCTAATCAAATACTGAAACAAGATACTCCATGATATAATTATAATATAAAGGTGTAGTGTGGGGCATATAGAAATGTCATATATATCTATCAAGCATACCTACACTTAGTAAAATTACGGATCATAGACCACATATTCCTTGTTCCTATACTCAATAATTACACCATAGATTATCTGGACAACGCTAGACCAATTAAATTTAACTTGAAAGTATCAATGTATCATTTTGAAACGAAATGGATAAAGGGAAAATATCATGAAGTACTAGATGCATTATGGAGATCACTGGTGTCTCATCCCGAGGAGGATAAAGAGTTGGATAGAGATGTTGAGTATCATGTAGGGCATGTTATAAGAGTTGCTGTTATCATAACTTCTTATTTAGAAGATAAAGAAAGATTCGTAGACCCATTATTCAAATATATTAGAAAGGAGGCAATGAAAGATTAAACATAAAAATATTTAGGCAGTACAGTTGAAAACAATTGTGTAAACGATTCAGTACAACTGTTTGTCGAAATATTAAATGATTTAAGGGCAGAATATGGTCTAATATTATATGGTAATATAGGCTGGTAATTCCACAAGAGAGACAAGTTCATGTTCTTCAGGGATAGCACAGTTCACACACATGTATCGATAAAACAAAAAGAAGAGCCAGGCAGACAATCTATTGGTCTGGAATGAACTCAGATATTGAAGAAATTATTAAACCATATAGAAAATGTATAGAAATATTACTAGTTTACCAAAAGAAACGATGATGAGGGACCCAATACTCATGAGGTCATTCGAAAGCACGTCTACAGATCTGTTTGAGTATGTAGGAAAATCCGAAAAAGAACAAAAATATTATTTTGGAGAATGGAGTAAGTAGTCAACTTATTAAAATGAATGAAAACAGCTTAAATGAAAATAGACTACATCCTTGTTTTTATCAAAAAGCGAACTGTATCTCTATTAATATTTATCTCTAATTCTGATTGGTTTAAAATCGAGTATTTTCAGTTTTATGTATTTAACTGTATACTTAATCTGAAACCAACAAAATAAATCTAGGCTCTACTGTTCAATGAATATTTTCCTTGCCAAGGGACAACATTTATAAAAGTTGTGAATTAGCAGAGTTGAACGTCTCAATTAAACTCCTTCAGATAATTCAAGTCTTTGCAATCTAAGGATTACTATTAAATTCAATATACCGGGCCGTGCAAAATTATTTACCGAGGATGTAAATATACTACTTTTTAAGAGGTTTTGTGGCAACCAATCTGATTGTTTCGTAATTTTACTGTTAAAATAAACAAAAATCCTTCCTGTGAGAGCGTAACAACTTCTACACGTGAGACCATGTCCAATCAGGAAACAAAGAGGATCGAAATTGAAGCCCTCCTCCGAGCGGGAGTGCCTCATAACAACATTCAGGAACAGGTTAGGGCCACGTTGAAGACAATTTACAACGTTTCCAAGTGCCTGGAGGCTGGGGGTGATCTCAAGAATTCCCCTGGGGCTGGCAGGAAGCCCACTGTCTCAACAAGGCCAGTAAAGGCAGTTTTCAAGAGGACTCCCAACAGGTCCATTGCCGACATGGCCAGAAAGATGGGAACTTCGAGATCAACTGTTTCAAGGACATTGAAAGTCCCTTAGGCGTACTGAACGCCCTCTGGTAACTGAACGTCAGCGAGAAGTCAGACTTGAGCGTGCCAAGAAAATCTTGAATGATATCAAGAGCTCATCTGGACGCATCATCATTTTTTCAGATGATAAAACTTTTACGGTCGATCCTGTATTTAACAGGCAATATGACGGTGTTGTGAGCTTTGGAGATGTACAAGATAAGCACTGCTATGTGGCAACAACAAAGCACCCTGCTTCGGTGATGATGTTGGGTCTCGTGGCCTCCAAAAGGAAGGCCATGAAGCCAAGGTCCTTCCGTGGATCAAATACATAGTCGGCAACTCTCCTTGGGGGTTTCAACAAGATGGATCACTTACCCACGCTTCCAAGAAAGCTCAAGAGTGGCTCAAGGACAACACGAACTTTTAGCTCAAGGACTACTGGTCCCCTCAGAGCCCAAATATGAACCTACTAGACTTCTCTATCTAGGTGCACGTGGACACGAAGGCCTGCAAAAAACGACACAAGAACATAAATGCCTTAAAGGCTGCTGTCAACAAGGTCTAGGCCTCCATGGACTCTGATTACATCCAGCAAGTATGTAGCAGCTTCAGACGTCGCCTGAACAGTGTCATTGAGTCAAATGGTGGCTACATTGATTAAATTTGGTCACAAACTATTTTATTATTCTACAAATGTATGAATAATTGTTTCTCAAGTCATTCGAAATGTCATTATTGTCCGCAATATGTTCTGAACAAAAATCGGTAAATAATTCTGCACGGCCTGGTATTTATTGGTCATTTTATTATTTCTATGAAGAAATTTTGGCTATCATACATAAATACAAATATATAACTACTCTTTTAATAAATACTACAAAGTAATATTATTTAAATATAATATTGAATAAAATACTTTTGATTTTAATGACTTAAGAATGGTGAAGAAATAATATGAGAGTAATAGTCTGAGAGTAAATAAAATATAAAAGGGAGTTGGTATGGTTGAATTATGTTGTTAATTACCAAATGATGTCGGGCCATTTTTCTGTATCTTTTTGGAGGAAAGGTTACTTGATATAATAAAAGTAACGACGTTATAAATTTATCATCTATATCAGGGGTAGGCAACCTTTTTGCGCATGCCAATGAATATGCATCCGCTTGCCAGCAGTGGAATGCGTGTCGTAGGTTGCCGACCCCTGCTCTATATAATAATGAATATTCTACCATCTGTATTAGACACGAACTTTGGCCAAAACGGAGACAGATACAGACTCAAGGCTATCATTCCACAAATACAATATAAATTGTTACCATTGTTATGAAGTGGATTTATTAGATTGGAAAACTTATCTCCAATTCGACTACTAAATAAATATTTGATTTACCTTTCTGGATGTAAAGATAACTCTGAAGAAATGTTCCTCTATTATTCTGTGGCTACTATAAAATAATTAATAGGTTTTGTTTTAAATTGGATACAAATTTTATTGTTCAAAATGTATAATGTATATTTCTATCCCTATACATGTTATATTTCTTATTATTATTTGAATATATAGAGAAGTATATTTTCATATAAAAGAAATGTTAATATATTTCAAATATTGACAATATATCCAATCTCTTTTCATTATTGTTCTACGTTAAAATGTTTTTCTATTTATGAAAGCATCAATTTTGGAATTCTGATGTTTACAATGAGGTAAAAGAAATTAATATATTTCTGTCTAACGATGTTGGAATTCAAAATTGCAACCTTTGGAAAGAAAATAAGATTTTATATTACTCCATATGGGGGTGGTGAAGTAGGAGGCCATTGTCAGTCCTCTGATTACATTTTTTTTTTAATTTACAGGAAATTTCCATGTAATAAATATTGATTTAATAATAATAATATGTTTCTTTGTCTCCAACGCTTACTTAGAAGTAATTTTTAATACTATCGTCTGTCATCCTCATTTTCACAAACGGTGTACACAATAAACTTTACCTATTTAATGGAGGTTTTTGCCGATTATTTTTCATGTTATAATCGAAGAGAGTATAAATTGCGTCGTACGTCAATAACCATCCTCCTTCTTAAGATCCTCGACGATGACAAAACATATTCACTTCAAAGTAAGCCTGAAACTAGTATTTTTGTTATTCAAGTAAATATTGAAATATGGAATCGACATAGCTCATAGACAATACCCTAGGGAGATATTATTTTCTTGAACTGAATGTGCGTAAGTTTGTGATTTGGTCATTCCAAGAAAAAGAAATATACAATATGTATATGGACTTCACACAAGATTCCTAGGATAGATGAAGTAATTGTATTACTATGTTTATTTATAATTATTCATTGCAACTTCATTAAACCAATTAGAGGAACATTAAAAATTTATATAGATAGGTATACCGGGCCGTGCAGAATTATTTACCAATTTTTGTTCAGAACATATCGCGGACAATAATGACATTTCGAATGACTTGAGAAACAATTTATTCATACATTTTTAGAATAATAAAATAGTTTGTGATCAAATTTAATCAATGTAACCACCATTTGACTCAATGACACTGGTCAGGCGACGTCTGAAGCTGCCACAGACTTGCTGGAAGTAATCGGCGTCCATGGAGGCTCAGGCCTTGTTGATAGCAGCCTTTAAGGCATTTATGTTCTTGTGTTGTTTTTTGCAGGCCTTGGTCTCCACGTGCGCCTAGATAGAGAAGTCTAGTAGGTTCATATCTGGGATCTGAGGGGGCCAGTAATCCTTGGGCCAAAAGTTCATGTTGTCCTTGAGTCACTCCTGAGCTTTCTTGGAAGCGTGGGCGGGTGCTCCATCTTGTTGGAAAACCCAAGGAGAGTTGCCGACTATGGATTTGCTCCACGGAAGGACCTTGAACGCCAGAATCTTCACATAATCCTCCGCTGTTAATCTGTAGCCAGTGGGGAATCATACCGGCTTCATGGCCTTCCCATTGGAGGCCACGAGACCCAACATCATCACCGAAGCAGGGTGCTTTGTTGTTTCCACATAGCGGTGCTTATCTTGCACATCTACAAAGCTCACAACACCGTCATATTGCCTGTTGAATACAGGATCGACCGTAAAAGTTTTCCCATCTGAAAAAATGATGATGCGTCCAGATGAGCTCTTGATATCATTCAAGATTTTCTTGGCACGCTCAAGTCTGACTTCTCGCTGACGTTCAGTTACCAGAGGGCGTTCAGTACGCCTAAGGGACTTTCCTCCAGCCCTTTTCAATGTTCTTGAAACAGTTGATCTCGACGTTCCCATTTTTCTGGCCATGTCGGCAATGGACCTGTTGGGAGTCCTCTGGAAAACTGCCTTTACTGGCCTTGTTGAGACAGTGGGCTTCCTGCCAGCCCCAGGGGAATTCTTGAGATCACCCCCAGCCTCCAGGCACTTGGAAACGTTGTAAATTGTCTTCAACGTGGCCCCAACCTGTTCCTTAATGTTGTTATGAGGCACTCCCGCTCAAAGGAGGGCTTCAATGTCGATCCTCTTTGTTTCCTGATTGGACATGGTCTCACGTGTGGAAGTTGTTATGCTCTCACAGGAAGGATTTTTGTTTATTTTAACAGTAACAATACGAAACAATCAGATTGGTTGCCACCAAACCTCTTAAAAAGTATATTTACATCATCGATAAATAATTTTGCACGGCCTGGTATATAAAATATGAAGGACGAGGGATTAATAAGAAATTGTATTCTTGTCCATTTGAAAACGGAACATGAGAATATATTACAACTTATTACTTTGTTTATTTGTCAAAAATAATACTTTGTGAAATAGCCACGACGTATCAAGCGAGATGAGGCAATTGTCAGCTGACAACAAAATACATATGGTATTTTTGTGTTAGTGAGGTAGCACCGACGAGCTATTCATAAATTGTTTCACCATAGTCACGCCAGGTTTATAACTTTTCAGACCTTCATATTTTATTCCTAGCACCCGCTGTGGATGTAGTCCTCTACGATGGTGTCCCAGCGCTGGCTGACATTGGCTTGAGGGACTTGGTGTTTGGATGAAGGATACTGCTAGCTGTAAGGGGTCCAAAAGTGTTAAACAAGAGATCAAAAGTGTTTTGCAATCCAGGAGATTGGGTTGTTTCATTACTGGTATCAATAGTGCCATCTCCACACTCACAAGGACCTTTCCACCCACTTTTCAATGAGTGTGCAAATGAAAATTTGTCAATCACATTCAACTTGTACGATGGAGGAGTGCTAATTTATTTTTTGTTTTGTAACTAATTGATTATGATTTAATATACCCGAATGTGAATTAATTTCAATCACTCAACCTTCATTAATTTTTGAATTAGTAAGTATTCACATCTCCAAGGAACACACCTTATATGCATCCATCAGATGTGTGGTGTACAAAATATAACCCAAAATCAAGGGCCTTCATGACGATTTTTGATCAAATTTGTTATGAGAAGAAGCTCCAAAATCATAGTCGAATTGAGTTACAGATCTAAAGTTTCTTATATTTATGGAAAATAATAGTTTAGTTGACGTATCAAATTTAGCTGGGTATTAGATTTCATCCACTTCCGAGAAATTCAGGGAAAATTATTGGGGAATTTTATATATAATAAATATATGCGTAGAAAGGAGAAAGTCATTCATTTTATCTAATACATAAATGAAAATATATATATCCCGTTATGAAGAATATGGTTTCTGAAAGGATGTGACATATCCTTTTCCTCTTACTAATTTTATATCGTAAATTAATTATGTGTTTTTGGATTATGTTAGCCTTCAATTACTCTTCCTAATTAATTTTTGATAGCATTTAAGGAAGAGGTGGTGAGAGGGAGACTCATTCATTTAATATCCTTGGATATAATCTTATGCCACTCACAATGTGATTTAAATACGTGTAACTTAGTGTTGGATTTAAAAAACATAAAAAGACTGTGGTCCTATCAGTGGGGTAATTTTTAATTTTTCAGACCCCTAGGGTCAGTCCTTATCAGCCTTTCATGTTAACCACAACAGTTGAAATGACGTATTTACTATCTTCGTATATTACGATGAAGTCTTTTTTCTCCTTTACAATCGATAATTATGATAGGCCGTTTATATTTGTATATGTTACGACAATGTGGAAAATTGTGCATTATGCAAAATACCCGGGTGTATTTTCTTAATGCTTAATGAAGCAATAGTGGTGGCTTACCACCCACAGTTTTTACCACCGGTTCTTTTTGCAGATACCGTGGGTGAGGTGTATTAGAGGATATTCATAGGGATCCTTGATATTCAGGGAAGCGGTGGCGGTGGTTAATATTCCACATTTCGGACCAGTAGTTCACTCACACAATCCGTGAGATGAAGTGTATCACAGTATACTAAAATGGGTCCTTGTTACTCAGGATAGCAGCGTCGAAATTTTTTGATACCCTTTCTGGACAAGCAGTTCACGAGCGTAACCCGTGGGTAGGGTTTATTTTAATATGTTTTAATGGTTCTTTGATAATCGGAATAGTGGTGGTAATAGGTTTTGACCTACCTTAGGTACCAGCTGATCACCTGTTTACCAAAGTATATTTTGCAAAATAAAATAGAGTCTCTTGTGACAATTTTTTATCATACTATAGTTTAATCGTTTTAATATAATATAAATTTCAATGAAATGCACTAGATCCTTTTAATATAATTGGTCATATTCCCACTTGAAATATTTTATTTTATTCAATTTTAGACCAAATATAAAGAAAGGGCAAATCCAATTTTTCAATCCCAAACTGTATAAAAAAAATAATCTGGCAACCCTGTTAGAGTCTCAGAAAATACAAGATATCGGCGAATATTTTTCAATGATTGTACATATTTTGATCGTTCTCCGCGTTTTGATGATATTGTGACCATATTGCTAAAAAATATTACTCGAAGTGAGATTGAGTAGTACGCCACGCCTAAAAATTAAGCGGGCTGCTATGCTGCCTGCCATTCACAGGTTGGACATCCTTGCACTAGATTATCAATTGCTTGCAATGAAGTTGAATCTAAATCAAATCCTTAATGATCTAATTGCTTGCAATGCATTTTTAATAATCAAATTACCCACAATCATTTCACCTAAAATTTTGCACATTGCCCGTAACATATCCAATGGAAAACAGAATTTAATATAATAATTTATTTATTATGTGGTTTTGATGACAGGAGATAAGCGCAGAAATATAACTTTGGATCTGTAACTCAATCCCACAATCCAAAAGTTTAACCATATAAAGGTAGAACTCTTAATAATTAAAAATTAGAAACTATTGGATGAAAAATTCATGGAATTACTAATAATAGTCATAACTTCATTTTTCTAGTATTTTTTGTATATTTTTTTATTTTCATGTATATTTTTTTAAAACTATGTAAATGAAGTTATAATTTTATAAAGAACGCATGTAAAAAGATGATTTTTTTGTCGAAACCGTTCCGAAAACTTTTGAAGCTTTTTTAATACTCCTTGAAAAATCAATATAAAAAATTATTGTTTTGATGTACATTTTAACGCATTTCTATACAAATATTAATATTTTTATCCTTAATTTCATTAATTATTAAAAAAATCTTATTGTTCCTTCCGTTATAGGGAATGGACTGATCAATTTCAAATTTCTTTTTTTCAACAGTATTTTGTAAAACTTTTCTTTCAATTATATTCTATGTCGATTAAGGATATTTTTGTCAAAAAATCTTTTTCTTTTATTCAAAAGTTTTTATTACAGAAAGGGAGAAAGTTTTCTCAATGTATATTTAACAAATCCAAGTAAAAGTAAGAGGTTTGTAGAATGAATGGATATTTTACTTTCCAATGAAGATCATGATTGTACTGACACAAATCTCATGGACAGTGGAACAAGAAAATTTTTATAATTTTTTGTTTCAGAGGTCAAATTTCCGAACACCATTAAAATATTCAAAAAATAACTGATTGAATTTGTCAGAATTAAATCTCTTAAAATAAACTATAAATTACCAGTTTATACGTAAAATAGAAAATATTTTGATAGGTATAAAAAGTATTTTTATTTTATAACTTAGATCAATAGGAATATGAACTTTTATTAAAAAAAAAAAAAAAAAAAGGTTTAGAGTAGTTGTTCTCAAACTTTTTAATGTGTATATCACACATCAAGTTGTAAACCTGTGTTGATAAGTCTCATCAACACAAAACAACTACCATTGTTTATGAGTGTGCAAATAGATCCACAGAAAATTTGTAAATGTCATTGTTGACGCTGTACACTGATACAAAAAACAGTAAAGATACTCCAAAGACCTAGGAAACTGGCAGTGTCAGAGAAACTGCTAATGAGGACCACAGAATGTCAAATGAGCCAGGAAATACCTTCTAAATCAAGAAGCAGGTGTGAAAGACTCTGGAAAAAATTTAAATATATTAAAAAAAGTCATGATGGAAAAAAGTTATCCCAAAAAGATATGTTCTTCGATTTGGTTGCCAAACCAAAACGAAATAAAAAAATGATTAGCTGCTCTTATATCAAGAGGATGAAGATCTTTGCATTCTTAAATTTATGAAATGTAAAAAAATATTAATGAAATTATTGATAATAACCATAAAATGAAATAGCACTTATGATCAACTTCTGCTGTAGTAGCATATAAACTCCTTTGTGTGGTCGTGCTCTTTACCGTATGTATGTATATTTTTGTAATATATGCATATTTGTATTGTTTTATAATGTATGTATCTACTATGCTAAACAGCAATCAATTCTTAACTAACTAACTACCACACATCAACATCTCCAAATACTACTAATATGATTAAATTAAATATATAATATTGGATAATTAAGCTGTTGTTCTTCACCGTACCACAAAGGAAGCTGAGTCATATGTCTTTATTTAATTATTATTAAATTAAATGTTTTTTTATATTAATAATAATTAAATAATTCAAAATTACCCTTACTTTATCCAAAAACTCAAAGAAATATTCGCAAAGATAGATTGTATAAAAAAATTATATGATTTATTTGAAATATCTTTTATAAATGTAGGTTGTATATATTTATAAATCTTCTTTGTAGGAAGACGTTTGTTTATTTATGCCAAAAATAAAGTAAAGTTCATTTATCATTGATATTTATATTTTTAAGTAATATAAATAATATTTAAGATATAAAAGAAGGGAAATAATAAATTATATGTTTATTAAATTTGTTAAATATGAGATCCATGAAAAATTACAGATAATTATTCAATCTTAAAAAAATTAATCATTTATTTAATTTAGTGCATTGAAATCTTGATGCAATTCATTATTTCTAAAATTGTGCGTAACATTGAGCCTTGGCACTACATAGATTTACTACTAAGTACACCTTCCCTTTAAGATGGAAAATCTTTAGGTGATGTATGTAATTATTTTAGTCTTTTGCTTTACTTTTATGTCTGGCATTGATTCATTCTAATATTAAGCTTGTTTTTTTATATTATTAGCCTCTCTTTTACTACACTTCAAGTCTGAAAACAAGTGTTCAGCCTTATCAACACTAATTATTTGTCCTTAGTAACGGATGCATAAGATATTAGGTATATAAACGTATTCAATTTGTTCACTATTACCTTTATAAACCTAATACATTGATGTATGGTAGAAATAAACGTATTAGTGAACAAATTGAATACTTTAGCATCATGAAAATTTATACCTTGGAGTTCATAATCGAAAATATATATTAAATAGTTGAAGAAAAGAATATGAAATTATGAATACTGAAACTATGATTGTAATGGTCACCTACGTGTCGTCTTAGGGTCAATTGACATGTTTTCAACTTTAAACTAGATTTTAACATAATTTAAAAATAAGTAAACATTTGGACATAGAAAAGAAAACATGTTTTTAGTAATGACTAAATACACTATCATAAAAAAGTACTTAAATTTTAAAGCACCATTTACTAATATTATAGTAAAATATCTCAGTTCACCATTTGAATTTGTTTCGTAAATTTTTGTAATTGAGTCGTAACGATATAAATATTTTCGTACCGGATATTGATATCGCTATTTTAAATACAAAATTTAACAAAAAAGATAAATTGCATACACTTAAAATACTGGGCATCCAAAAAATTGGTAATGCAAAGGGGAGGAGCTTTTGGTGGTTAGAGGTGAAATTTGAAGACGTTTTAAATAGACAATTTGATTCATTTTTTTTTTTTTTTTTTTTTTTAAAGATATTTTTAAGTTGGTCCATCTCCAAAATTTAAGAACTACGTTGTGGACCCACCAATATATTTTGATAAAATAAGACTGCAAGTACCAATTTGTATAGCAATTTAGTATGTCTCAGTACCCCAGTAACACTTTACAATGACTACTATATATACATGGACTTAAACCACAATATAACTTGTATATTAGGCTAATACCAATCCTAAAGCTAGGTATTAGAATAAAAAAGTCTAATTATCACTCAATATATCTACATTTAAGTAAAATGAAATAAATTATTTACAAGCAGTTCTGTTATTTTGGCGTTCTGTTCAGCCTTCTGTTCATTTTTTTTTTCGTTGAGGGTTCTGCATTCAGTCAATATTTCTGTTCCGTTCCGTGTTCCAATCATAAGTTAGTACCATATAAACTGTACGACATCAAATAGCAACTTCCACTTTGATAGTGATAGGGATACCTCATTTGACAACTAGGTTTCAATATTTTTAAACAAAATAATACAGTGAATATTGGGGTTCCAATGAGCTACAACGATTGAAATCGGAGCCTCAGACGGAAAGAGGATGCCACCGTATTGGTTTCATAAGGCCTGAAATTCGGAGGTGGTCTTGCCCTGAGTAAAGTCCAACTACCCAGAGGGAAACTATGTGTTTCAGTAGGACTCTGCCTCGGGTCACAAGGCCAAGACAACGCAGCAATGGCTTGAGGAGGATTTTTACGATTTCTGGCCTCCCTCCTCGCATCCTATAGACTATGGTATCTGGAGCTATGTCGAAAGTAGGTCCCGTGCTGTTCCCCATCCTAGCTATTAGGAGCTTAATACCTTCGCCGAGAGACAGTGGGCGTCCATGTCTGAGGGCTGCGTCGTCAAGGTGTGCGTAGCCTGCAGGCCTAGGCTAAAGCCAATGTAGCTACAGATGGTGGCCATTTCGAGAAATAACTTTGTAATGATTGTTCTTTTACAATAACATATAGCCCACTCTTTCAACACTACCTATATTGTTCTTCGTGAAGTCGATTTTTCGTATACTATGCATGAAGTAGGTATTTTACAAAAAAAAATCCAATTCAGTTTTTTCCATGTAAATATTTTTATCTACTAGATAATGGTAAAAAAGACCTTTTGTCGTATAATCTCAAAATCATGTCTCCATCTTCAATATTAAGGAAGTTAAGGCCAATTTTTCATCGAAATTTTATGCCTTTTTTTGCACTGTTTATCTTATATCCTACACCAAAATCTGTCATCTAAGAAAATATGATATATCAATAAAACAACACAACTTTTTTAAACCTCCAGAGAATGGAATAAAATTTTCAGGAATTACAGAGTACAGTATTGTGCAAAAGCTGCATAATACTTTTAAATACCTACAATTGAATTGGATAATATGAATATCTTCCCACACTGTCCAAACATTCAACAAAATAAAGATAAAACAAAGTACTTTCATATTGCGCAGTCATAAATATTGAATGTGCTAATGTCGGGTTAAAAAAAGTATTCAAGTTGATCCATTGAGAGATTTATCAAGGCTTTATAGTAAAAATTATTCTGTCGGTCTCTTTGGCTGAAATTTTCTCCATTTCCAATTTAACGATCAAGAAAAAAAAAAATAAAAATTCAACATACTACTAAAATGGCAATCAAAAGACACCTACCATTTTAAATTTTTGAGTTTCTATCTAATTTTAGACTATATATAAAATTTGATTAAATATCGGAGATAATATAAAAACGACATTTTCTACGACACTGAGAAAATATTATTTTTATCGATTTGATGTGGAATGACCCAGTTGAAAAGTTTAATAAAATAGATAGTGTCGACACAGTGTTTAACAAAATGATCGGAGAACTAATGCTTACTTAAAGACAGTTTTTTAGTATTTCAACTTAGAATAAGAAAATAAATTTAACCTTAACGAATTAACTTAATCAAGGTTAGTTAAATTTAAGATAATGAAGTTTAACAAATTAGCAAGTTAAGTCTAACGTTAATTTTGAAAAATTAAAATTTCACTAGTTAAGTTGATTTTAAAATAACGCTGTTTAAATAATTAACTAGTTAAGTTAAAAGTTAATTAACTTAAATTATTAACTTATCTAAGTTAAGTTAAGTTCCAATAGCTTGCCCAACTTTATCCGAGACATAACAATGTAGTGAATGTAGATTTTGCAGTCGCTTAACATATACCATAGAGCTTGTATACCTACAGAGTATACTATATAAATTTTATTATCAACATATTTGGGTCTAAGAAATAACAATATAGTCGTATTAATGAAATTTTGCAGGCCGGTGCATGTAGTATCCAGTTTATAAATATACAAAGAACGCTGTGTCTATTTGTTTTTGTTAGTGAGCACTCTCCAGACTAATAAAAACGCTGCTACGTAACAATGAATAACTCTTGCAGTCGTTTTGTAAGTAACATTGTGTTAGTCTAGAGCAGGGATCACCAAACTACGGCCTGTGGGTCAGATCCAGCACAAATCAGTTCATCAGGCCCTCTGATGGTAATTGAATTTACTTGATAAAATGTATAGAACACGAAACTTTGTAATAAAATATAAATTTGTATGGTATGTTTAGAATACTATAAGATTATGATTGCTATATGCCTTAAATTTACAATTGATTTAATAGATTTTATGGATATTATCTTGTCAATAACTAAAGAGCACGTTTGTCCTATTCCATGTATTTCAATAAATATAAATTCAATGTACAACATGAGCCGCATTTATTATTTTCATCTTGATTTGGGTGTCCCACAATTACTCATCTTTCCCGTTCTTTCATTTTTGGATAAAGTTTTCTTCACCCTTCATTATGGCTATTAAAAAAGGAAATGTGGACACGGAGTGTTGCTTTTTTAATGAAGAGTGGGGGGAAGACTATTTCTTTGTGGAAACAAAAAACAAGAAATTTAGTTGTGTAATATCTAGCGCATGTTTTGCAGTTTTCAAAGAGAACAATCTTCGGGATCACATCTGCTCCAAATATAACGAACATTTAATTTGCCGTGGAGGAACGGCGTTGTGCTGAAGGTGAAGAAAAAAGTTGTGCTGCCTTGGGTCTATAAATCGTTGTAGATTGGCAATGGGTCCACCAACAAGACTAAGCACCTTGTAATGGCTCAGACATGTTGTTGAAGTGGCTGAGTGATCAATGGTATGATTTCATTGGGAAGGGAATATTGCACAAAGCATATTGGATCTTAATCTGCTCGATTATTCTCTAGGAACTACGTTGAATCTAAAAAAATCGAACATATCACACAATCAAATACTCTCTGCTTGCTTCCATCAACAAAACAATGACCAAAATACCAAGGAACTACCTCGTCAATGCCTTTCATCCTTCCTGACCCGAATACATGCCATAATTATGCTGCAGGCGTATAAGTCAAATGAATTCTTTTTTGACAGTCATACGAGTATGCACAATTCAATAAATTCTTTAAGTAAATCCGCCAAAAATATGGCCTCTGTGACAATTCAAAGATTTTTGAAAAAGGGCCGATCTCGTATTTAATTTGATTGTCATTTCATTCATCTCAACGTTTTATTTGTTCAAATTCAATTTATGTTGACAATATTGTTTTACTGTGTGTATATGCAAATTTTTTTACTTATGAAATATAATTAAAATTGTAAAATATATTTTAATTATTGAAGATAAGACTATCGTGTGCATAGTTTTTTTCTTCTAAAAGCACTTTTAATAAAGATATGCTACACTGACTTTAGCAAATATGGAGTGGAAATATTTAATGCAAAGTTTCCCTTTAGGATATTAAAAATAGTAAAATCTAATTCCGTTACTACTTCAAGTATAACTACATATTTTTTTCTTTAAATACATTGATATCATAATAACATTTGAACTCATAACTTTCTTTTTTTATACATATTCCCCTTTTTTTTAAATTTCAATGTCCACTGTAAATTATATTGCAATATTATATTTTTATCCACAATGCCTTGATTTAAAAGGCCCAACAACTTTGAATAATCTATAGTTATAACTCCTTGGATATTAGAGAAAAATCTAGTAGAAACCTCAATAAATTAGGAATATCCTTTCAAGAAGGGGAAAAAAAATGTTATTTAAAAAAAAATTAAGCCTTCCAAAAAACCTAGGCAAGTGACTCAATAAATGGTATATATTTATGTATCCAATTAAAGCTTTAATCTTATCAGTGGTACTACGTATTTGACAAGGATATATAGATTGGAATTACTCGGATGTTGATCCTCAATTCTACTCCGAATTCAACGAAGACTTATACTTATAACTTCTAAGAATATCCTTATAGTTACTCTTCATCTTTCATGAGCACACGCAGTAGTTATTGCTTAATACTTAGATGTTCTGTCTTCAAGAATTAAATAATAAAAACGACAGCTTTGGAAAATAGAAAATCCTGTTCAAATTTCAAGGACATATTTTTTACACATCTAGTTATTTCTTTGATGAAGTAGTCCCGCAGTTCTAAGACAATAAGTCCATACCTACAAATTCGGAGACAAAAAATATAAAATCTTTGATTTATTAGTATAAATGATTCTTGAAATTTGTGAATAAATTATCCACAGATTCAAAAAATGTCATTTATTAAAAATAAATCATATATATTATATAAATTAATCTATGTACAACTTATATAAATTTCAATAATAAAAAACAACTATCGTAACTTTTTTTTTGTTCGTAATTTTTTTTTCTTAAATTGCCTTAAATTTGCTTTATTTATTAATTATTTGAGTATATTTGAGTATTTATAAACTCAAAAAAAGGAAATAATTAATATCAAACTAATTTGTTCTCCAATTTTTTTTTATATTTCTTTATTTACAATTGAAAAGAAAGAAAAAGATGACTTGCAAAATATAAATCTTTTTGCACCAACTTCATTAAAATCAATTGAGTAATACATTAAAGCAAAATTAAATTAATTTTTGCACTTATGTTGTAATATATCAAGTTATATGAATGTAAAAAGTTGAAAACCATATTTACACAAGAAATATTTTAATAATCAATCCTACCCGTCAACATTGCAGTGAGAAGTGTTAACAACTTTGGCCTCCAAACCCCTCTACATAAATGTATTGCAGAGTTTTAACATTAGGTTTTGGGTCTTTAGTAGACGATAGAACATTCTTGAATTTTGGGTATTAAATATCTGTTGATAAAATACAATAAAAATAATAGTAATGTTTTTTTTATTTCAATAAAATTATGTAACGTTCAGACAAGACTATGGGTTATTGTTTTATTGTATTTTCTTACTATTCTAATTTATAATAAATGTTCGATGAGTTTCATATTTTGTTACTTATTAAGTCGTTCATTTTTCAATGTGAGGGGAATGCATTTCGACATATTTAATGTAAACAGTTGTTTAGATATCACAAGCAGCTTTATCAAAAGTGACCAGTACTAATTTGAATTGTAAAAATGGTTTAAAGTAATGCATATTCCAAATGAATTTTTAATAAAAGTAAAATTTTTATGTTTTTAAGGTAATAATAGAAATGATGCTTTGTCAAAACTTCATTTTGTAGAGTGTTAAGGTCAAATCGGTGCATTTTTCAAAATTCGATAAATTGTCACTGAGCCCACTTTTTTCGACGGATTTACTTGAAAGTTATTTAAAATTTTATATATGAATGTTTAAAAGTGTTCCTTTGGCGTATACACCTCCAAATTGAATCACGGCCTTTTTCGGATGGAGGAGAAGGATTCATGAGGTAGTTCTTCGGCATGTTGATCATTGTCTATTGGACGGAGGCAATCAGAGAGTCCTTGATGACATGATATCTTCAATTTTTTATAGATTCAACATAGTCCAAGACAAATTAATCTATCCGATTATGATCCTTACTGCTAGGAGGGGATATTTTCTTACCCATAAAGTAATAGCAGCGCACACTCAGCTACTTCAACGGCCTGTATAAAATATCAAAAGGTGCAGAAGGGCCTTACTAATCTTTTGTATAATCCAGATTGTGACGTCAGTCATATTTGATAACTCTTAATTTGAAATCTCCTAGTTTTTAAGGACAAAAATCATTGTCACGACGCAATGAATTTATTTTACTGTAAATTCAACCTTGTTGATATCTGGAGCATATGTTGCCATACTCCTCAAAACTTCACTAAAGTTTGTTGATACCTCAACGTTTTGCCTGTTTAAAAAAAAAGACAAAATCAGAGAGCTGCATCTTCATAAAATCGCCAGTGTACGCATGTGCCGATTTTATCTTTGCGCCCTGAAATGTCGTGTAAATTTATAAAGACATGGACTTTTCTCTCCATATCAAGTATTGTTAGCATTTTAATTTATGGTTACGGCTGTAAAATATATTGAATAGTGAGTTTTGAGTCTATGTAGACTATTTATCGTGTAATAAAATATACATAACTTTGAAAATATCGCATATAAAGAGATTACATTTTTACAAGTTACAATTGTTTTTTTTTTAAAGCACACGAATCTTTTACATTTACAACCAAACATTTACACCACATTTACTTTCTAAGCGCCGTGATTTTCTTGTACAAATAACCTGATTCTATTTTTTGTTGGACATGTAAGTTATGACTAAAATAATTGATTCTTTTCTTACGTATCATCTTTTGATTCATAATTTTCACCAATTACTTCGTCAATCAAATTATTCCAAAACAGATGAGGAGTTATTTTCTTACCAGTCACTTCTCTTTACAAGATGACAGCTTTGTTACCAACAAAATCCAAAATATTATAAGAACATGTGGAAGCCATTAGTGACAAGGCATTTTGGTAAAATAAAGCCCTGCCATTTGATCTAGAATATAATCTTTATACTTAATTTCTTTATAATACTAAATGGATTCTGGTAACCTTTTCCTCCATCCAAAACTTGCACACATTGTGAACAACAAGCAAATTTTACAGTTTTAGTTATAGCAGTTATACAGTTATTTTTATTTTCAAAAGACAAACTACGTTGTCCCTTCTTTTTTTAAATAATCCATCATTTTTATTTTTTGCTTTGATAATAAAAAGGATAGCATGATTGTTATTTTTGAGACATTCAAAAATTATCGTGGAAAAAAGTGACTTCAAGAAAAAATTATATAAAGTACTTTGAATTTATAACCCAATCAAAACCCCTTATGCCAAAATAAATATCATACTTACAATCTGATTTTTGTTCCTGACATAAGTGTGTCCCCCTCTTCTAGAATTGAGAGTGCCTATTCTTTGATAAAGGTCTGTCTATTTTATTGCACTTACTAATGATTTTAACTCTCTTAACAAAAAAAAAAATCTTACAGTATGAAAAAGAGGTTTAAACATCTTGATATTTGATTTATCATTGTTCGAATGCAATGCCTGTGGTTACAATAATAGAAATAAAAAAATAATGTTTTTTTTTTTATATAGATCATACCTTCTTTGGGCTGGCGAGTTCTTACATATTCGAAGTATAAAGATCACATCAAAATTGGTCTAATATCTAAATATCCTCTATTCAGACAAAGATGTGATGAAATAAATTCCATTAGGGCTAAAGGAATTCGTATAATTAATAGTAGAAGCTATTGAGTATTTATCGTGTAGGGAAAATAGGGTAGTTTATTAGACCCCACATTGGCATTGTCATCATACAACCAATTTTTGATCTACTTGATTTTAATCCACTGTTCAATGTAGAAAATAAATATTTAGGTTTTTAATATTTATTCCCTATATATATTTTTATAAAGCAGTACATTATTGGGTATTTATATAAAAGGGAAAATGGTAGTAAATATACAAAAATGTTCATATTTCAATTAATTTTTCATATATATTTATTTTCATTTAGGCCGAAATTTATAATTTCTTTGTCCCAAAATTTTGAAAGCTTCAACAATATAACTAGTCTGATTTTTGTTATATCAAATTAATGTAGAATCAATATTTTTATTGAAAATAACCTTTAACTAAACATTTAATACTTTTAAAACAAAAGATCAATAATCTACGCTTCAAATTAGTTTGTTAAAAAAAGTTATTTAAAACTAAGTTTTTTTCCTCTTTAAACCTTTTTATTTATAGAACAAAATTTATTTAACAAATTTAGTTTTTCTTTGAACAGTATCATCTTATCTCACACAAAGAAATACTCCACTTTTTAATATCATTATTAAATTATAAGACTATAAGTACAAAATTACTTATAAAACCAGATTATAAAGAAAGAGCCAGGGGATCCTAAGCCTATTTACAATTCGGGATGGCTGGGAAAAGATAACAATTGGCCATCCTAGAAAATTTAGAGGAGCCTATGGTCTTTAAGGTCCTCATTTTCCTGCTTTGTAAGGAAAAACTATTTACAGATTCATGATTAGCTCGTAGTAAAGTTAACTACTAAATGTATTAAGATATCCATTATAGCAAAAGTAACAATGTAGCTCAATGGGCAACGCTCTCAGGAGAAATTATTATAATGAACTCAATGTACTAAGTTTACGCCCCAGGCGTTCCTAGAGAAGGAAAAATACTTTATGTTTATGGGCTTCAAAAATTATTCCGAGGTCCGATGGAGTAATTTTAATACTACAGGGTCATTCAGATCCACGTAAACAAAGTTCATTTTTGCCACCATAAATCATCCATTGATTATTATTTAGCCCCTGAATTTTCTTCAATTGGTTGATGTTTACCTTTGCCCAACAACTTTATAAAGGGATAAGTCAAAATCAGTTTTCATTAAGTCAAAATGGAGAGTCCAATAAAAATAGTTTTTACAAAAAACGAATGGAGCCACCAGAATTAGAAACACCCTTGGGACACATTTATCGCCAAATTAATCCACAAAGCTATTAAACGGTATGAATAGAATGTTAGTAATCAAGATCATCCGCAAGCATCAAACCCTCGTACCGCGAGGACACACAAAGTTATATCAGCCATCCATGATAATCTCAAAATGCAAAACCTAATGCGTCAACCCCGCCGTTCATTACTAAAGCAATGCAAGCGCAACGCAGCCGAGTTTTGCCTCAAAGTTTTACAGAACCAACGGAAATTATCTTCTCGGACGAGAAAAAGTCTGACCTTGATGCCAAGTTCAACTGTCAAATGAATCAAAAACACTACATATCCAAGATATGGAGCCTGTTGTCTTTCCTTAGTATAAATCCTGGAAATAAAAAAAAACAATTATTTTTCAGCAGGACGGAGCCCCTGCGCATACCAAAAAACAAACTCCAGAGTAACTGCAGTCTTATATGGAACTTTCGCCCTAGATCTTTTGTCGTTCTTCGAGCCAAGATATTAATCTCCTTGATTATTTTGCTTAGAATTATCTAGAGTTGAAGATAGAAACAATACGACATCCAATTATTGAGTCTCTAGAAGCAAACATTGATTGGGAATGTGACAAATTACCTCAATTCTTACTACGTGAATCATGTCAATTATTTCAAAAAAGACTCCAAGCAGTTTTCGACAATAGAGATTTTGTGAAAGCAGGTATGAACAATCTTACAGAAGGAACTTTATACTGGAAATCCTAATCTAAGGTCAAAAAGAAAAATATTCTTTAAATATTTTTTATTTTTATATAAGTTCAATGTTTTTGGTTATATTTTATTAATGTTTAAAAAGTAAAAAGATATATTTAAATGAAGGCTCTTCAAACCTTTTAATTAGACCCTTCACAGAATGTTTGTTTCTTAACATAATTTCAATAAGAATATATTTGATATTCAATAAATTAGATATTAGTTGTATAAAAACAAGACAAAACATTGAAATTTTCAAAAAAAATTTAATAAAAACAGGGAAAAAATCCTAAAATCTGTCAACATACCATTTAACAAAAAGGTTGCCATTAAAAAGAAAATTCACATAGGAATAGCTTATAAGTTTTCCATTTTGAAACTAAGAGCTTATTCTTTTTTTATTTTTTTTAAGTTCAATGTTTTTGGTTATATTTTTATTAATGTTTAAAAAGTAAAAAGATATATTTAAATGAAGGCTCTTCAAACCTATTAATCCATAGACCCTTCACAGAATGTTTGTTTCTTAACATAATTTCAATAAGAATATATTTGTTATTCAATAAATTATATATTAGTTGTATAAGAACAAGACAAAACATTGAAATTACTTCAAAAAAGGCCTACATTTACATAAAAACAGGGAAAAAATAGTAAAATAAACTGTCAACATACCATTTAACAATATGCCATTAATGAGGTTAATATGCTCGATGAGCATGAAGTGAGTAAGGTCAAATCCCCACAGGTTCCATCTATTTCCCTAATCTGCATTTAAGTAACTAAAAGCAGCTTCAACAATGGCAAAAATTAGCTTTTGAAATATACAAAAGAATATTTTTAAATCAATTGACACTTTCTGATATAAATGTTAAAAGTATTTTTGTATGGAGCAATAAATATTTTGGAACAATACTTTTTCTGTTGTAATTGAAATATGTTACTTTTTTGAAAAAAATAACGTTTCTTAAACTCTTTAGGACAGTTAATTATGACTTGTCATTGGTTTTGATCAAATAACTACATCATGTTAAATAATTTATGCTTGACTTTCATTAACTTTAACAAAATGAAATAGTATATTTCATAGTAAATTTCGAAATTTTACAAAAACTTGCGAGTGACAAAATCTTAATAACTAAATATGCCCAAGAATTTGGAAATTTTCTAATGGAGTCGAAATAAATTCATATTTGTATTAACTATTTCTCAACATGTTGATCCTGTTATTTATTTGATATTTTTGATGTTATTTCCTAATACACAAATTTATAAAGCAAATGTGTTGAAATAATAGTTGTCACACTTGATACATACATACTTTTTACATCCATAGATATACTTACAAGAAGCTTGTGTTTAGTTCAACGAATCTTAGTGTATTGAACGATGTAATAAGTCTAAAGAAGAAGTTGCTCCAACACCTGTGACTGTGAATGTTCTTTTAAATTTGTAAACTAGAAAAATACAATGTGCATTAGGCTGCATGAATTCCCCAATTATGCAGGATTAACAATTGCCTTTGCAAGTTTATGTTCATTTAGTTTGTTTGATCAAATTTAAAGGAAATTAATGTTTGATAAAGGGATATACAATTAGAATGAAATTTGTTCAAAAAAGTGTTTTGAAGACAAATCAGAGAAAATTTCATTTATTTTGGACATTTTATATCAATTCAAACCGTTGAGAATTGTTATTTAGTTCGTCCAGACTTAAAATTCAGTAGAGTTTAAGCGATAATACTAATAAGTTTATATAATGGATACGGATATCTCAGGGATTGGGAACAAAACAGTAGTTTGAATGTGATGAGGATTTAGACTAGATAAAGCCACTTTAAGGCGATTCTTCACTTTACACTACCATATCCTTCTCCTATCCTAAGCAGGAGCTATAGCTCACACAATTTTCATCCACTCCACAGAATATTGAAATTCTTTGGGCGTCCTAAGTAATTACTATGAGATTCCCTTTGACCCCTACTACACCCTCAAGGATTATTTTCTGTCAGTCTTGTTGATTTAGCCCTTTTTACAGCAAGACAAAATAAACTATCCCCGCCACGTTGAATCCCATAAAAATACTCATATTTTGATTTTTTTTTGCCTGAATTGGAGCAAAGCCTGTTGAAAGTGACTATATTAAACTAGGGCAAATTTTTACAATTATTTACTTTCTTGCAGGCCTATTACTGCCCTATTCGGATGAACTATGAAGAGATATTCTATAATTGTTAAGTCTATTAGACAAGTATTATAAAAATACTTTAAACTTACAAAAATTTTATTTCATTTAATTTAAACTTCCCTACTTTAGGGCCTAAAATGAAATAATTTTGCTGGCTTTAAGCCCACACTTAGGTCGAAATTAGGATAATATAACAATTAATGTAAAGTCTCCGACGTATATAAATACCTTAATAATGTGAACACATAGCCTTTAATTAATCTCATCCCTAACTCTAACATTAGTATTATAATAAGCCCGCCATAAAAACTAAAATACTTAGACGAATATTAACCCGAGCGCCCCTTCCTAGTAAAATTAATAGTAAATGTTCCAAAATTATATTAGTTATTAATCGCACTCTTAAAGTTAGGGGGGCGAATTAACCTCCTAATTATCTCAATTAATACTAAAAGAGGGATTAGTCCCCCGGGTTCCCCCTCTGGAATTAAATGAGCAAATCTATACATGCTTTGATAAATTGAACAAACAACTTGTCTCCCTAACCACAAAGGTAAACCCATACCTAAACTAACACAAATAAGACTCCTTCTAGTAAAAATATAAGGAAAAAGACCTAAGAAGTTTATTATTAAAATACCCAAAAATATACTTCTGAACACATACTTTAAACAAAAATTTTACGTCAGAGTTAATATCCCCTAAAGCTACCCTAGAGAATGGGCCTAAAACTCCCCTACTACCCAATAACCAGGAAATACCATTAAACTTCTCCATAACAAAAAAATATATCAACTTGTAAGCCCTTTAGTATAAAATTTAGAAAATAAAGAGTTCATTAGTAATTCTACAGTGAAACAGATTAAATATTAGATTTGTTAATTAAGTGAAAATCTAATTTTAAATTTACAATTTAAGGTTTTTATTAAACTACTTAATACAATTATAAATACAAAACCTCCCCCCCAAATAGGGGGCCTAAAACTTGCTCCCCATTTCATAGTAAACATTTTTCAACGTTTTGGAGGTATAAGGATATAGAAAAAAAGCTCTTAACCTTATAACCTGCTTAAGGTACTTACCCTACATCATACTTAAATAACTCATTAATCAGCCTTAGGCACCTTTTCATTGTAAGTGAAATATAAAAATTTACTATGTTTAATATTTAGTTGACCTCCTAAATCTCTTAATTGGAAATTAAATGCAATATTTAAATTAACTGAATATTTAGAGAAGACTCTTCTTTTCATTACCAGCGAAACGTCTGATGTTACTAACTAAGTTTAACTTAACATTCTCAAAAATGGTCATTTTAAGCCGTTTTTACCTCTAATTTCTTTAAAAAAGCTTCAATTGCTGTATTCCTTTGCTCAAAATCATTTAAACGTCTTCAAAGTGCAACACATATTATTATTAATGAAGAAGAGTTAGCTAGTAAAGTCAGTGAGCTTATATTAAACAAAGAAGAATAAAATATTAACAACTAAATTTACTAAAACAAGACCCCTCCATATCGTGTACTCTTCACATAAATTCATAACTAACTATAGGGGTAAAACCATTTGCAGAGTTATTAAGTATAACCAGCAATTTTACCCTCTCTTTATTACTAAGTCCAGACCTCATAGGTGAAAAGGAAATTACCCTTACGTTAATAGACCTCCTACAAATTTTAAAGAACCCAAATAACAAAGAATCCCCAGACTAGTAACAAAGAATCAACCCCCTGAATAAAAAAATACTTTATTGCCCTCAAATCGGATCCTGTTCTACCGTCTAACCACAATATAACAATAAATACGAGAGTATCTAATTCTACTATTCCTTAAAAGATAAAAAAAAAACCTCCTTCTTATGAACCCAACTAACACACTTACACTTAACCCTCTAATTAAAATTAACTTATTATGAATAAACTTATAGTTTAAGACTTATTTTTTTCATTTTATCATCCTTTTTACTCAAAACACTTTTAATGGCTTCCAGTAACCCCTCCCTTAGACTTTTTACCTCCTTGCCTCTTTTTATAGACTCTATTACCTTAATTAATATCCATAACATCCCTTGAATTTATCTACACTTTCTCTTATAGATTAGATTAGAGCCCCTATTATCGCTATAACTATTCTCCAAATAGTCTCAATAGAAATATGAACTTGAAACTCCTTTTACTCAAGATTACTATTTTTATTTTATTTTTTAGCTTTTTCTACCTCAGGAATTCTTACTTTTTTTAAATTGCATTGAAGCTAAATCTTATTCTGTTTTTTTATTATCCTAGGGTAAGGCTATCAACCCGAGCGAATTTTTGCAAACAAAATGATAATCATATATACCTTGCGAGGCTCCCTACCTTTTACTCCTTATTATTATCTGAGCCCTCGCATGCCCTACTTTACTTTGCCATTTATACACCAACTGTCTCCCCTTATGATATCCTTGGCTTTTCTCGTGAAACTTCCAATTTTTCCTTACACTTATGGCTATCCTTAGCCCATGTCGAAGCCCCATTAATAGGTTCAATAATTTTGTGCAGGAGTGTAGCTTAAACTTGGAGGTTATGGTCTTATTCGCTTTGTAACTGTACACTCTTTTTTTTTTTGCAGGGCTTTTACTAAGTTTATAGTGGTTTCTCAGTAGTTGGAGCAGCTTTAGCAATAATGTTTTGTGTAACCCAAATTGATATTTAGGTCATCATTGCTTACTCCTCGGTTGAGCATTTGGCAATAGCATCTGCCTGGATTTTTGCACTTTCCTCCTTAGGGGTGTATGGAGCTATAATTAACTTTGTAGCCTACGGATTCACTTTATCTCTAATATTCCTGGTAGCTATTTTAAATAAGGGGATAATTACTATCGCCCCAGTGCTCATCATAGTGTGATTTTTTACGAGCTTACTTAACGCTGGAGGCCTTCCCCCTCCCCCACTATAAGCCTTATATCAGAAATTTTATCAACTATTTCCATAGTTGTACTCTTCTTAGCTCTAGCTATCCCATTATCAGGGGCTCTACTTTTAGAAATATTATTCAACATAAAAATATTTTCTATTTCCTTTCAAGGAAAACTTAAAGAAAATTTTATCATGTTACCTCCTCCCAAGTTTGCCTTTATAGTATCAGGGCTATTCCATCTAATTACTTCGGCCATATTGGTCCCTATAATAATTTTTTATAGACGCCTTTAATTCTTACTACTCACTTAATCTACCTTAAAGATTATGTTATAAGATGCTAGTCTAAAATTTCTTTAAACACCCACACGTAACAACCAATGTTACTATATTTCTTTATATTTGGTAAACTCCTCTCGTATATTGGCTGACACAATTGAAAGATTTATATTAGACTTCACCATGTAAATTGAAATTATGGGCTACTGATCTACACACATAAAAATATTAATCAACTTAACCCCTACATTCACCGCTAGCCTATGCAGTATAAATCGATTTTTGAAAGAAAAAAAAAAATCGATTGCAGGGTGAAAATTTCAACCATAAGTAATACTCGTCAAATGTAAAATAAATCCTAATTATATAGTTTTCCAAATAAAGCCTGAAGGCTTATGCTAGATATTTATTAGAGACTTATGATTTCTAAGAATAATTTTGCCCATACCAGTGTATTCAACAGCTTATGGAATAGTACCATATGTGTCTCTCAATGATTTACACTGACCTATTTATAAACTGCCTTCCTTGAGAATATTCCCAAGTGCCAAGAAATATTTGAGTGGAGATTAAATAAATACAGTTTTTTGTCAATCAGGTATCATTACCAGTGTACAAAAATTCTTTTATAAACACATCTAAGATGGGTATGTTAAGATTTCTCTATGTGCTGTACGAATACAATATCATTAATTGTAATAAAAAAATTTCGAAAGAAATTTGAAGAAGATATTCGACTCAGATTTGATGCCTGTAAGAAAACGTCGAGCTATGGATGTAGAAAATTATAATATATCATTGGATAAGGTATACATTACATTACCAGATGACGTTTTCCGTCAGAGAGAAATAGTTTTCTAATATCAATGATGCAGATAGAAAAGATTATATCAGAGGATTAGATGTTAAACAAATGAAAGAGAAAAAGAATCAGATTTTCAATAATAATAAATTGTTTATGTGTATATGATCCCACGACAAAATGCAAAGATACTAAAGAATTAAAATTAAATAAGGAAAAAATAAAAATGTATGTAATCAAAAGGCATATAAGACTTTAGACGACTAGGACATTAGCATAAGTGCATCATGATGTTCTAAAATATCCCATTTTTAACAGTACTGTGAGCATTCGATATGTTTTTACCACAAATTACTTCCCCAACAAGAAAAATTGTATATAAATCCAAACAAGATGTCACATTCATTCTGCAGACAGGTCACTGGCTTAAGCACACTAAACTAATATGAATTTACAACAGGAATACTTCTTTTTGAAGAGTCACTGGGATAGAAAAATGATGCTAATTGAAAGGGGAAAGAATCAGATGACAGATTGCCTGTAATTATTTCAGGAGATGAAATTTTTAAAATGTATGACGTACTCATTGTGCTCTTTCAGGGCCTTCAAGAAAAGCCTTTGATCTTTGAAAGGAGAGCTCTTTCCTTTGACACTGTCTTCAGCTAATATGATAGTAAAAAATAAACAAACAATGATGTATAAAAAGTTTACTTATTTGTACAAGTAATCTAATATACCCCAAAAAAAAGTTTAGTACAGATTTTGGTAAACCCAATTTGCTTTGAGGAAAGAAATGTTTGATTGAAACTAAACTAATGTATCAAGCTTAACAAAAATATTCTTTATTTTTTTCTTTTGTTGTTTTCACCATTTGGAAAAGAAGGAAATGCATTTTTTCCAATACTTGTGTCTGAATGGATAAATTTCAAGGGAACGAAGTACCAGTTATTTAGCTTTCAAGTTCCTTCGATTAATACATAATTGTGTTAAGCGATCTATTAATTGTTAAAAATGGAATACAAATAGTTCCAGTCTTAAATTACAAAAGTTTCCTTCAATTTAGGGCACTGTGCACAGTTAATTATCATTGTTTAACTTTATCTACTTTTTCTACTTTGGGGATATTTGATAGTCTCTAATGTACATGCTAGGAAGTTTTCTTTTGTGTGGGATCCTGGTTTAACAAATTTGTTAAACTGAGGGATCCAGGAAATTTTATGAAACCTGTTAGTGAAAAATAAATGCAGTAAAAATTTAAATATTTATTATTTTACTTTTTAGAGAAATTATAAATTTATGGGGTCTTAATAAGTCCCCATTTATCATTTTGTTATTATGACTAATAGTGGACCGGTTGTATTTTAGAAGCCACAGTAAGGAATTCTTTGACCCTATTCTACCAGTAATTAATAACTTAAATAGTAAATGAAAAAAGATTTTATTTTAATGGAGCTGGAGGTTGTATAATTGTCAAATACACACCCTAAACCAGGAGGCTATAGTCAGCTCGGCATGCAATTCTAAATACAGCCAATATCTGGACAAAGAAAACCCCTATTTATCAATTTAAAAATCGGCTACATCCGTTTTTTTCTCATTTCCAAAGTATGGACATAAAAAACTACAATTTTTGAACATTTAAGTAAATCATCAATTCTAACAAAATCTTTAGTATTTAAATGTCATATTCATGTCTGATATTCAGTGTTTATATATATATATATATATATCATGATATCTATCGGTATTGATTGAAAATAAATGTGAAATGAATGTATAATGAAAAATATAGAAAAGAAAATTTGGGGCCTTGTTTACATATAAAAAATAACAAATCATCACGGCAAATATTATTTCTAATTTTTCCCATCAGACTCAACAATTCCAGTCGATACATAAGTTGATACACAAAAAGTAAAGTAAGAGTTGATTGTATGTGGTTTTTTGTTTCATGCTTCCGCTATGTAAAGTTTTTAATTGTATACAAATTTCTTCTTTGAATAAAGGTTGACCTTCTGCGTATTTTTATAATACCCGAATTGGACTGTATAATAATTAAACGAAAGTAAAGTTATTAAATAATTATTTTTTAAGAAGTCCAGGGAGTTTCCTGTTTGTGTGAAGTCGGGGAAAGGGGCATAACCCCAAGTTCAAACAACATATTATTATATAATGTATTCGAGCAACAAGTGCTCTACTGAATTTGATATATTTACAAAATACATTCATTGTCTTTTTTCAGTGAAAAAAAACAAACTCCATTTAAGTCATGAATATTAATGCGTCTTATCGGTATTAAAGTACAAGGAGGATTTTAAAAGATTATAATTTATTTTTCTAGGTATGTATGTGAATACCTCTAAGTACATACTAAGTTGTTCCCCGCCTCCATGTCAACAATAATTGATCTTTTAAGATATTGATACTCACTTGTAAGGTTCATCTTCTTTTAAAGCTATTTCATGATACTTAAGAACGAATGAAAAATCCACTTAAAAATAAACCTATTTTAGAAATAAATTTAATTTTGATATCATATAGACAATGAGTTAACAAAGAAACAATTTAAAACAAAAATAGAGAGAGAGAGCGAAATGTTCAGTTTTTGTACATGATAAACAGCTATATTCATATATCCAAATATTTCATAGATATACTTAGATTAATTTTAAGTTTTATGGGATGATTTGAAATATCTAAGGCCATTCATTCACTGTTGTGTAGAACATAAATTTTATTTATGATACTTATTTTGATCCCGATATAGCCTTACAAAACAGATCTGTTCATTTATAACTATTTCATTGCAAAGATACTTAAAATAAACGATATTACAGAAAATAATAAGATCTATATTTCGGATAAAGTAATATCAAATAGATTATTTAGTTTTGACTAATGCAATTACCACATTACTATTCTATTGTTTTTCGAACTATAAGCAAAAACTTTATTAATAATTTAGACGACACTGAGTGTCTTTGAAGGAAGTTGTTAAATCAAGGATGAATACTTTTTTTTATAAATGTAGGCTTTTACTTTAGTTTTCAGAATTGTATAATTCCTCGTATAGCAGCTTAAATATTAATTTTGGGAGGATTGCAAGATGTTTCTTTAAGCAATACTATGTTAATTTATGATAATTTTTAGAGGTCTGCAAATAAATGAAATTTCAAATATTATTGGCAATGCTTGTGTAGTTTATTTTGAGGCTCCAGATGCTCAACTACTTACTGAAGATAATTCAAATCATGTCCTAAAACTAAAATATCCCGGCTTTCTGAACAGCAATATTTGTTCTATAATTAAAAGTACTGGAAACTTCGATCCTATATAATATTCATTTATCTTCAAAATAAATTCATACCAATTCAAAGTATAATCCCATGATGAGTCAATGATCCAATATTTTTTCAAACAAGCCATCCCTTATAAACCAATTCGTTTCTGGTATCAAGTTTAGTGACAATGCTTTAAGCCTGGATTTATATTAAGGTAAAACTAATAAAGGGAATGCAGAAAATGAGGTTGAATAGGGAAAATGACCATCTACAATTCTAAATTTATTGGCTAAATATAGTCAGTAGAAAATTGAGTTCCCACTCACGATATTTTTAATAATTTATTTACTTCTTTAGCTATGAGGACTGATTTCAAATTTTGGGGATGTAATTTTGTAGAAACTATTAAGAATAATCGAATAAAACATTCAACAATTCTCAGAGACATCCCAAAAATGAATCAAGAAAACAAGGCTCAGTTTCTACAGCCTTTGCTTTATGCAAAGGAAATTATACATATTTTTCTAGCTAGAAAGGCAACTCTATGGTAAAATGACCATTATCTATATCTAGGTGAAACCTGAATAAGTACTTCTGTTAAACGTTTGAACAAAGAGAATAATGCAAATTAAATGTTTCCCATACCAGACGTCGTAACTGCTAAGCTGTTCTTCGCCCAAATATCCTTCCAATTATTAGGTTGAAAACATTAATGTTCATATTTTTCTAATAGTCCTCATGTATCAAATATAAGTATATTAATAATAGTCTCAAACCAATGGAACAATGCTACAACAATACTTGAATAATCAATCACTACAAAAGGAATTTCATCTTATATCAAAGCAATAAGATAATAATTAGATTTAAAAAGCTTGAAATATCCTCTGGCGATGAATGAAATTACCACCAAAGTTTATTGACTAGCTATGTTTGTCTTTGAGTATCTTCTTCAGTCGTAGGGACAAGTATTTTTTCAATATAAGACGTAGGAGATAGTTGTAATGGGTTTCAGTGCCAATGGCAGGGCTTAAACAATGCTGTACATTCATATAAGTAAAGCTGCTGTTTTCATAGGTGAGTAGGCAAAGATACGTCAATTTCTCATTTTCCTATTTGTCAAGTATAGAAACTTATTTTTAAATTAGTGTTTCTTCTGTGAGATAAAGTAGCTCACATTGTGATCCAGACAGATAAAGCAGGCCCTTTGTTTCAACTTCATAATAATTTTTCATTAAAATCAGTGAATGCTCTGGGGCAAGGATAATCTTCCTAATGTTTCAATACTTGTCTACAATCACTGAATTTAATTTATTCTGAAGAGCCTTGCAACAGTAGCAAACAATAGAAGCAATATTAGCTGAACACACCTTGTAGTGCCGAACTGCACAAAAAATAGTAATTCAGTTCACTTTCCTTTCCTAACTCACAGATTGACGTGAATTCCATGAGATTATATTGCTGTTGTTATTGACGTACCGAGAAAGTAGATTTTCATAAAGAAAAGTTGCCTCAGAAAACACTTTATCAAAGGCTGCAACATTCACAGGACTCAATGATGACTTCATTGTTGTGCCACAATGCTTTTAGGAGTTGAGAATATCAAAAAGTTGATAATGTAGCTCTATAAAACCTGGATTTCTCAAATAATAACAATACTGAATACTTGTGATCTTCCTCCTACTTACCTTGTTGAGAGTTTGTATTCGCTCTCCCTTCCTTTAAGATCTCTTCTATGGAGAAATACGCTATTGATGATTTTGTTAAGAAAGAATTCTCATGTCACTACACGACATGGTAACTATAATCATAAAGTTAATAAGAGTTGAATGGGGACTTACAAAGGGAAACTTTTGTTGTTCTTATTGAGGATAAGGATGGAAAGGTTTTTCTCCTAGATAGATTAAAACAATGAATATTTATAATTTAGCTTTAATTTAGGCCATTTTTTATTATTTTCCCAATTGATTGAGAGACAGAATAGAAGATTTATTTTATTTAGATAGAAAATACTCCCCCAAATTATTTAATTTCAAATAGTCAGTTAAAGTTTGTGAGTAATGCCAGAATGTTTTAATTTGAAAAAAAGTATAATTTAATAATAAAAATACAAAGTTATGACGGAGTTGAAGTAATTTCTCCTCATGAGGATAGCGGAGATATAATTTCAACAATAAATAAACGGATTAGTAATGGAGTTCAATTTATTGAGGCTTTACTGGATGTACAATTAGAGATAAAGAGTCCCAAAGATTGCACTTCTAAGGATAAGACAACTTCTAAAGGTGTGAGAGCAGAGGTTAAGTCTGATGAACTTGATCAACAAAATTGTAATAACATAGTACAGGAGAGATCACTCAACTCCATATAAATACCAAGAAAATTTTATCAAGTCGAACAAGATCCTAATCTGCAGGGAAGAGAAATCATTCTGCGTAGGGTAAATTCGGTTAGGAAACATCAAAATTATGCTTCAATTTTTTTAATTAATATTACAACAAAATTAAAAACCTATCAATAAAAAAAAATTTTTAGTAATGCTATTCAGTTGAAAGGCAATTATTTTTTTCCAACACTATAACAAATGATATTAAAAAATTAGTATGTTGATTCCTTCAAATGTCCAAGGTGGGAAGGAGTGTAAGCCTTGTCACGCCCCCATGAAGCGTTTAATATCAATGAATCCCATGTGATATGTCTACAGGATATTAAAACCGCTTTTGCAACAACTTGTAACTTTTTCTGCCCTATGAGTCTCCCCAGGAATTTTAGAAGTTACATCAACGGCTCAAATAAGAAAAGGGGTGTTTTAACATTAGTGTCAAAAAGATCGAATGAATTTTCTGCCGTAAAGGAAGTTTGTCAGTCTAGTGATTGGCACAAATTTTTTATTTCTTATACTGATTACTGTTTCTCAGTAATAAACGTTTTTTTCTTGAAAGAAAAAAAAGAAAGACCTAAATAAAAAATATCCAAAGATTTTTATTCGATTTTGTAAATAAAAATTGATCCTATTTTTTGATGGGGGTACTAACAATTGGAAAACGTTATTTTAATGTTACTTACAATTTTAATATGAGGATAATGACGTCATACCCCATATAAATACCAAAATCCTCTTGTTTAAAAAAAAAGAAATATCATTGAGCCAAATTGAACAATGGTTGAAGGTAGCTCAATGGCCTAAAAGTTTTGAAAATTGCCAATTTAAAAAAAAATAGTATCTTCTTCCCCGATCATCGTGAAAATTGTTTAGGATGCAGCTTCTTATCCTTGTATATTTATTTAATGGTGACTTTATTTACTCTAAGAAGTATGTATGTTGTTCTGAGAAAAAATATTGATAATTTAAATAAATTTTATAAATTTATATTTTCTCTTTTTTTTTTCACCACAAAACATTGCGTAGTTGTAAGCTAAGTTAATTTTTTTATGGAATTACGAATAAGCATAAATTTCTTACAGTGCAAATTTAAGGCGACGTAGAAGGAAGAAACGATACAGACTTAGACATTTTTAAATATACAGCTTGTCATCCTTAAAAATTTAATCAGCAACAATTAAATCATTTGATACGTGATTTGAAATCTGGAGAAACGCATTTGAGCTTCTAAACTAACAGTTGAATAAGAAAATATTGATGAAATCAGAAGTTAATGTCTAATCCATTCGAAAAATATAAAGTAATTTCCTAGAATACGGTGTTTTTGATGTGTTGAAAGTATAAAAACTCATCAGAGATGAAAAGTTGGTCAGTAAAATGACAAATCTGGGAAGGAATGGTCGGATTATTTTCAAACATGTGGATTAATATATCCCAAATTATTAATAAAGTAATGGTTAAATTAAAAGTATTTTTCTATCTACAAATAAATATTCATAAACAATTTTTTTTCTGTTGTTATTGAAATATATTACATTTTGGAAAAAATGTAATGTTTCTTAAACACTTTAGGACAGTTAATTTTGATTTGTCAGTACTTTAAATTAAATAACTACATCATGCTAAATAATTTATGATTGATGTTCCTTAACTTTAACAAAATACTTACTCACAGTAAATTTCAAAATTTGACACTTACGAGTAACAAAATTTTAATAACTAAATATGCCCAAGAATGTGTAAATTTTGTAATGGTCTTGAAATGAATACATATTTGTATGAACTATTTATATACATGTTGTTCCTTTTATTTACTTGATATCTTTGATGTTATTTCCTAAAAAATGTAATAATAAAGCAAATTATATTAAAAAAAGACAAATTGCATTTTGCAAATGATAGACCAACAACGATTCTTAATTGCTCGTACAAAATTCTAACAGGAATTATCAACAATAAAATATTGAGGGGACTTCCATCCATTGTACGGGAATCATAAAAGGGCTTTATCAAAGGAAGATGAGTTGAAGATATTGGAAGATCGGTCCAAGACCAAGACAGATAACGCAAATTGAAAGGACTTTTCCGTGATAATAGTGGACTTTCAGAAGTTTTTTTACTCCATCTTCCATAAATATATACTATCGCATTTAAAAAGATTAAGATTTTCCCTGAAAATGATTCGTATGGTAGCAGCTAAACTTAGCGTTTTGTGTGAGAAGATTATTTCGAGCTAACTCTGAGATGGAAGCAAGAAGATCCTTTGTCTTCAAAGTGTTGGTCTATTTACATGAAACTCTACGTTCTATCTCTAAAATGAAATCCCAACTATGGCTCTATTTTACGCAAATGACTTACCTGTTTACTGCACGGGATCTTTGAAAGAGATCACTTCGTATATAAGAGTAGTTTTCTGGACCCTGGAATCATTTTAAGAGCCCTCGGATCTAGTGGTCAACATCATCATGACGGAAGTTTTATCTTTACTGGAAGAACCATTGAAGATATGTTTTCCGTTACTGAAATTCTCCAAGTAGATCAATTATTCTTGGAGTCTTCATAACAAAAGTGGATGGAGCGATCGGCATCAACACAAACGCAGAGAGAGTCCTAGAATCTATCTCTAGTACTACGTTGTGGTACGATAGGCACAGTATTAATATGGAATGCGGTTCCAATTAGATGAGTAGTCCAATTAGTTAGGTATACTCGTTATTCAGATAAACTTAAGAACAAAATGCAGATCATACAGGAAACATTTATATAGGGTACAAAGCGAGCTTATATTTCAAAGAGTTCCAGTATGCTCCAATTTCATCTAAAAAATAAAAAAACCGTGTGGAAATCTTTAAGCTTTACATGGCTGATTAGACTCAGAAGCTGTTCGGATTTCTGGGCAAAATGCTCGAAAGACAATTTTAAAAGGAATGCATTCAACAAAATTATTTTCATGAGTCCTGCTGAGCTGTTCAAGTCTTCAAGTATGGGTAATGTCATTGAAAGAAAATGACCAATTCATGGAAATCAATTGTGGCCTCCGTTGTTCCTATGCTGGACGAAGACAAACTATTGAATTTCAACAACATGTTGAACACCAAAGATGAATTCTTCAAGATATCAGGACTTTAAGCAATTAGACAATTGTGAAGCAACTCCACAGATGCGACAATAACAACCTTCTAGCATATTAAAAGAATAAAAAAAATTGATTAAAACGTATTATACATAGTTTTATAGGCCCCCAATCCCTTGCTGCATGGCGTTAGAAGCCATAGCTATTTCAAGTGTTTGCAAGAAAGCCATTGAAAGACAAATTTTGGATTCTCCGGTTGATTTGGTGCGTAAATGTTTCCTTAGATTAGATTGTAAACCACCAGAAGATGTACTGAAAAACTCAATAAAAATATTTTGCTGCTCTTTCAAGGACTCAAAAGAAAAGTGGTTCCGCTACAAGATGGCTACTTCCACCCTTTTTACAAATAAATCGAGAGTCAAAGAAGCAGAGAAAGACTCCACATTCTGTAAGTCCAATTTATAGAGTTCAATACATCTGTTTTGGGATTGCCCTAGTGTGTTTAAAATTTTGCACATGACCACTGAGTTTTTGAAGAAATACTTCATATCAGAAATAAAGATTGGGGATTTGCTGGTAATGTCACCACCAACATAGATTTAACTTCAAAATAGAATGCCTAATAACAAAGGTTCTATTTATTCTCTACACCGCAAGTTGTAAGAACTCTTGCATACCTACTAGTCTGAACAAAGATCCCACAAAGTGCTGGAGAGGTTCCATATTAATGTAAATTGAATTGTCGCATAGTTTTGTTTTTTAATTTAATTGTTTAGCAGATTTCCGTTGCGATGTTATTATCTTTTTCATATACTCGTGCTCATTTTTGAATGTTTGTTTGAACAATGAATAATAAATGATAGCCGCCATTGCTAAATTAATGAATTAATATTTATTCTGTGATGAAGTTGCTATGTGTTTGTATTTTTGGAAAGTATAGATAAATGAAATTAATGAACAGAGAATAAAGTAAAAAAAAAAAAAATACAGCAAAAAGTGTTGAAATAATTGTTGTCACACTTAATTCATGTTTTTTAGATCTATAGATATACTTACAAGTATCTTGTTTTTAGGTTCAACGAATCTTAGTGTATTTAATGATGTAATAAGTGTAGATAGGACATCCAACACCTATGTTTGTGTATGTTTTTTTAAATTTGTAAAATAAAAAAAGAACAATGTACCTTAGGCTGCATCAAATCCCCTCTTTAATTTTTTTATGCTAATTTAGTTTGTTTGAATAAATTTAAAGGAAATTAATTTTGATAAAAGGAAGCACAATTAGAATGAAATTTGTACAAAAAAGAATTTTGAAGACAAATAAGAGAAAATTGCATTTATTTTGTGCATTTTATATCAATCCCAACCAGTGAGACTAGTAAGTTAGTTGGCCCAGAGTTAAAATTAAGTAGATTTTAAGGCAAAATACTAATAACTTTATTTAATGGATAGGTATAGTCCTTATAGTTTTAAAATTAAAGTGTATTCAACAGTTTATGGAATTGCACCATCAGTGTTTAAAAATGATTTGTATTAACCTGTTTTTAAATTGCCTTCCTTGAAAATATTGCTAAGTGCCAAGGTATATTTCACTAAAGACTAAATAAATACAATTTGTGTCAATCAGGTCTCATTGTCAGCGTATAAAAATATTTAATAAACAAATCTAAGATGGGTGTGTTGAGTCGACTCTTTTGATTCAAATGTTTCTGCCAAGGAAGGTACTAAACATTTTACGAGAATCATTAAATTATCATCATGTGAATATGTTAGAGGTACAAGGGCTGCAGTAATGCAGTTTCAAAAAGATGTAGATGATATTTTAAATAATGGGTCTCTTTTTTTAAGAAGCTACACGTCAGAATTAATGAATACTTATCGAATATCAGATGTTCCGGAAGATGATTGGAAGAACAAGGTGTTAAGTGAAAATAGCCACACTCAGCGTATAAAAAACTTGAAGAGGAAAGAAAACATTACAGCATCATCAATAATCAAAATTATACATAGTGAAAAGACTTTATGTAAAACGGCAGACATCCTGAGTGCATTTCACAATTTTTTCAAATACTTATTTGGTATAAGGTGTCCAAAAATTCCATTTAGAAAAAAGGGAATAAGTTTTCACATCTGCTAATATAAATGAATATATCAAGAAATTTTTCAAGGGTAATAAAGCCTCTAGTCCCGGTCCGGATGGAGTGGGAGGTGTATTTTTTAAATCTTTTGGAGAAGAAATATCTCCCTTCTTACTGGAAGGGGCCTGATCGATGGAAAAATTTGGGAAATTGCACAAAGTAATTCTCTAAAGCTGGAGTTGTATTAATTTCAAAGAATGAGGATGGTTTGGATTTCAATGATTGGATACCTTTAACAGTGTTAAATGAATCATAGAGGGTCCTTTTGGGTGTTATTGGCAGACAAATAGCACTGATTCTCAACAAAAGGATTAGATCCCATTATAAAAGCTGTTTGAATAACAGGAAGATTTCATATATATACCGCAACATTCAATGTTTGATAGAATAATTGGGTTCGAATAATTTTCGAATCGGGTTCGGTGCTATTATTGCAAATTAATTTCAGCAATGCGTTTGATTCTATTTATCATCGACAAATCCTTTATTCTGTTAAATAATTACTGCCCACTCGTTTTTTTTTAACCCAGTGAGGGCACTGTTATTAAATATGACCTCTACAATTACCTTGGATGGTCTTGAAAGTGCTCCAATTCTTCTTAAAAGGAGCTTCAGACAGGGATGCCTGATGACTCCCTTCTTTTTATTGCTGCAATTGAGGAATTTGCTCAGGATATTAGACGCAAGTGCTTCCAAATTTGGAGTTAATTTTGGAAAGAAAATATTTCTTGTAGATATTGATGACGATGATATAACTGTTCATGTGGAAAGGAATTCGGAATTACAGTTGAAGAAGAGAATTGAAATTTTACTTTCGTTCTTCGCAAAATACAAGAAATTATCAGGTTTGGAATTAAATAAAAATATAACAGCAATCCTTCCATTGAGGGAGTGGTCTCTAGGGAAGGACTCTGAAAATCAGAGCTGCTTGGTTGAGGATAAAATTAAGGTTCTTGGAATTGATAGGGAAAGACATGGAGAGTTTATTTCAAATAAACACTATTTAGAAAGGTTTATAAACTTTAAGATAGCTGAATGGAGAATATTGAACTTATATACGCGTCTCCACATGTACAATGTAAAGTTGATTCCTTCAGTGCTTTATTTAGCTACTCCGTTGCTAAGATTGGCCAATTTGGCGATTAAGCTAAAGAAGGTTGGCTACAGAAGTTATTTCCCCAAAGTTTAATTCAGGTTCTAGAAAGACCAAGGAAACAACTTGAGGAGGAGTAATTCAGTTAAGGCTTTCTAAAATATACAGGAAGATTACAATAGACTTTTCCTGTAATCCGGGGAAAAAATGGCGTTCTAGTATTTCTAACCTTTGAATACATTATGATCAGAAAATATATATCAAATTATCTTCTCTTTGACATATGTCCTTCCTGGGCTGCCTCCAAAGGAATTTTGTGGAAAGCTTCTACGACGTTTGATGCAGCTTCTACTGTGGGGAAAAAAAGAAAAAAAAAGTTGTTTTTTGCACCTTTTGATAGGCCAATTAGTCTCGAGATTGTGGCTCTTTCCAAAGAAATTTTAACTGTCCAGGATCTATTTACAATATAAGAGTCAAAGGTTAAGTCTGAAAAATTTTATTACCCTCTGCTAAAAGAAGCTAAGTTTCATAAATTCCATATACCTTGACATTTAAAGATGTTACTTCAGACTCCCTTAGAACATAATGCAAAGAAAATTTGTCAACCATATACTATTCTTCTTGACCTGTCGCACAAATGGGAAAATGTAATAATGAAGTCCCTCCCTTCTGTCAAAGGGGATATGAATTTTACGACTCAGTTCCAAATTTTGACGGGCTGTATTTACTTAAACTCTCCCTATAAGGACTGTGGAAAGAACATTAACTCAGTCATCCATACACTTCCAAGATGCCCAGCATTATCTAGTCTTCGATATTTCTTTGACTTGAATATTGATCTTTTTCATTTAAGTGACTGCCTTTCCCATTGGTTTCCTGTGATCTAAATTTTGTTATTGAAATAATTATATATATTAAAGTAATTATAATTATCTCCAGTAAAGAAAATATTTATATAGGGAAAAAAGGGATACTTACAAAAAAAAATATTTTTACAAAATAGGTCATGCAAGCTAAAAAAATATATTCACTGCAATGTGTTGAAACAGTCTGTAGCATTAAGTATAAGCATAAGTAGCAACATAACTTTTCACAGCAATGACCTCTATGTGTATTTATATCTTATGTGAAATATTACTATTTTTCCGGTGCCACTCTCTAGCGTTTTGTTTACAAACTAATATGTAATATTACTAGAAACTTAAAAATGAGTCACAAGGACAGGACTTTATATTTAAAAAAGTGTATATTAGTTACCAGTATAAATTTTGTTTTCCTTACAATTTTTTCATTGAATAAGATAAATTTACAATTTTTCCTCAGAAAAAAACTTGTTCCATTGAAAAAATCAGCATGCACCACTTTAAGTTTAAAATGGAAGAATGCTATATTATAAAAATGCTAAGGGTTATGAAATGACCAAAACATATAACTTGCTATGGTTAAATAAATCTAAAACTTTAAAATATGTAATATATATGTGCATAATGTGAAAGTATATCATTATTGATTTGGAGTATTATTAAGAATAATAAGGAATTTTTTTGGACTATAAATTTAAGAATGTCATTATTTTCATTTAATTGCTGTGTATTTCTTTTCAAAGGTATGGTACAATAAGTATTTTTCTATACAAAGGTATATTTCATAAAATCATTTCCCACAAAATAATATAAAAAACATGGTGATTTATGTGTAAAATAACAATTTTACTTCTTATTTAATAACCGGCCAAAGGTTAATCGGTACTACACAGTGTATGCAATCTTTATGCCATATTAAATTCGTTGCTTCTAAATTACGCATATTATCTTCAGCCGAGTAATCTTGAAAGGAGAAACACATTGCATTTTCAAAGGATTACTAGAAATAATATGATGACCAAATTTTTTTATCTGGGATTTTATTAAAATTTAATACAACAATATAAAGATTAAAATAATAATAAAATAAATAGAGAGAGATTTTGATAAAACTAATCTGGAATAAACGTTATAGTTTAATATTAACCACCTAGATCAAAATTATAGTTATCCTGAAAATACCATTTATTTAGACAATCCTACCAATTTCCAATCAATTATTTTTACTTTAATGCAAATCTAATATTAAAGTTTGGAAGTTTTTATTTCTTTATAATTTGTTTTTATATGTTGGATAAATTATATTTTATGAACAAATAGATGATAGTTTTATTAATGAAAAAAAGTTGGAAAAAAGCTTAGTCATAATTTGTAGAAATAATAATCTTAAGTGATGGGAAACGGGGAAAAATAAACTTTCGGGATTTTTTAATAATAATTGGATTAAGATCAAAACAGGCTAGGAGAGTTGTGATTATGAATTTGCAATATTAATACATAGAGTTGTACAAATTCATAAAATAAAGGCGTTGTCATATTTGTAGATTGAAATGAAAAGCTAGAAACACAGAATAAAGAGACTTTTTCTCTTGAAATTTGTAAAGTAGATTGGGAAGTTTTTGGAGCTCGTGTATGAGAAGTGTGTACCTAATTATTATATCTAATTAGTCAGCTCAAAATTTTTGAAGAATTAGAGACAGGGTGTGGTTAAACTTTTTCCGATTGACGGGATTTCATGTCTTACTTGTATTTTGTTGATGTGGTTTGATAGTTTTTATTTATGGGTGTTTGCTGTTTAGTAAATACAAGGTTATTATAAGGATATTTTATAAAAAAATAAATTTGGAAGTTAAATTTTTAATATTCTCTGATAGATTGTTAATTTATAGAAAATATTAGCTTGTCAAGCTAAAGAAAAGGAAAAAAGTTTAAGTAAATAATAACTACAAGTATATTTTTTACATACCTGGTGAAATGCATAAAAAAAATAATAATGTCGTAATTTTGACCATTTGAAGAATGTTTGGGACGAAAACCGCTTGGGTGTCATGACATTCGGTCGTACCAACTATGAGAAGGTGAGGAAATAAATAAACTAACATTTGCCTCATATTTCCATTTCTTGCCGTACTTGAAGAAAACTATAAGGAAATGTAGCTCATTTCCGTGAAGCTTAACAGTGAACTACTAAATTCGGTGTCTTAATAATTTATCAAGATTATTAATGGCTCCTTTGGTTGAGCCTATATTTACATTGGTTCCATCACATCCAACATATTCCATCGGTTGCTTGGTTAATTTGATTTTTATCAACTACAAACTCAAACAAAGTACTGGCAATCTCCTTTACATGTCCAGACATACCTGTGATATGTTTAAAATACTCATTGTCAGGCTTAATTCTTTACCATTATACAACTCACATAATTTTTACCATCAAAATACAATGTCATTAGGCTTTTTAGAGTTAATATTTCAGTTTATTGACTCCTAAGAAGATATTTTTGTCTCTCATCAAGTATTTTATGAGGCCCAATAACATGACTTTGATAGTTTTTACAAATGTTTCCATAGTCGAGTAAGTTTGCAGCGGCTATAGATGCTCTAGCTTCACCCCTTATCTGTCATACGTAGCAGTCAGTATGGGGAGCCTGGTTCTGTTTTGTGAAATGTAGTGTATCAGAGCTTCTTTGGTGGGTATAAATCACATCACCATAATTGAATCGAGTGCATAAGGGCACTATTGATACGATTCCTTGGGCCTCCTCCCTTTCTGAAAGGCTTCTTTTCTATTGACGAAGTTTGTAGTGTAATGGTAAATATCCGTTGCTCCTTCACACTAAACCAAACTGAATCAACACCTTATTAATTTATTTTATCGTATTATTTTTTTTTTTTATACTATTACGTTATTTTTGGAATTTTAATATCCCTATCTTAAATGGAGAACTTTTACTAAGAATGATAGATTTTATATTATACAAACACTGAATATAAGAATAATCAACCACCTTCAGCTTCAACCACAGCCTCCAACCTGGTACAAACTTGGGTCAGGAATTCCATCTCCATGTTGGCCCCTGCCTCGAGAATTGAAGCCTGCAAAGAGTTAACAGAGTTTTGTGCATGTTGATTGGGCTATTTATCCTAGATTCCCTCAAATAGTAGTACAAGGATTTCAGATCCAGCGAGCTACGGGGTCATATGTCGATTAATTTTAATTGTATATTCCCTGAATTTAATATCAATTAATAGAACCAAACGATCATGAATCTTCCTTCCATGTATTCCAGCCTCTTTAAAGGCTTGGCAACATCGTAAATAGTTAATTTGGCCAGCTTTTTAAACTCAGTAATCTCATTTAGGTGTGTACCCAGCACGGAGGCAAACATAGTAATTACAGCACGGCGTTCGTATTGCACATATAAGGGATTTTGTACTTTTTTCTTAAGCAGTTTTGCCAGATAAATGTGAAGAGTACATACTCATAAACATAGATTTCTGGGTTGCCAAGGTATTGAGGTCTACCTTGTTACAGACCTAAATTCCCCACCCTATATATAAAATAGAGTATTATTCATGATTAAAATTGATGCTAAAAATGTTTCTTTCTGATTTCAAAAATCACAAAAATCGATGTTGGCCTAGTCCCGAGTAATAGATTAAATACGAATACTACTTTACTTTCTGATAAAGTTTATTACTTATATTTGCAATATCTTTAGCGTATGTGATACGATATGACTTATAATCATTATTTTTTTTAAATTAATATATATTTTATTTTCCGTTTGATCCTTCATACAAATTTTGAAGATATCATTATACTTTAATTAGTTATTTATTTCTTGCTTAAATATCTTTTTGTATGAGCTTATATTTAATGAATTTTGAATTTATGAGGAATTAAAAAATAGACAACCCAATTAACGCTTGAAATCACTATTTTACAAAACGGAATTATGACTATACTTTTCCCGTGAATGGAAATTTCACAGCGCTCTTAACATTCCCAGAAAGTTTATTTCCCTCTTTTCATCACAAGACAAGTTCATTCCCAGGAAAAATCATCCTCAACAATACAATATTTGGAATATATCTTTAGGAAAAAAATCATCTTTGATGTAATACTTTATTTTACTTTTAATACAAAGATTTAATAATTCAGTAATTTAATCATTATCGTTGTAAAGAAGTTCCTAATTTAAAGAAGAACTTAAATTTCTTAAGCTTAACGATAAGCTATATTTAACTCTTAACCACCAATTGCAACAAATTTGCCACATACCTTGACAAATAAACTTTTTACCGAGCTATTTTAATATATTTGAGCTTTTAAGTAATAAATAATACACATATTGAATGGATAACATGAGTCACATATTTAATAAATTTTATCGAGACATAATAAAATTACTAATGATTTTTATTATAAAATAAGTAAATAATAAATTCAATACTTTTTAACTAAAAAAAACAAGGCATATATAGAGGTCTATTTTTTACCAGTCATTCAATTACTATGGTTTTAAGCAATTCCTCTTAAATAATCTATAATATAATCATTATTATATTTTATAACAGCCCTTCCTAACCTCTCTGAACTAACAATATACGTTTTTCTTCCTTTAATAAGTTCATGCTCACCAACGTATTGTTTGATTTTCATTTCAGTCAATGTATGTATACGTTGTAAAAATTTCCAAATATTTGAATGAAAGGATGCCATTTGTCCTCCGAACCCCCTATGCCATCCTTCAACGTTGTTATTTGTTTTTAGATTGTTTTCTAGAAGACTGAATTATAAATATTCCACATTTTTGAGAAAATTTGGGAGGACGTCAACTACGTCCTCTGTCAGACCTTCCAATCCAAGTGTCCTCAAAATAGACGATCACACCTTGAGCCTCATTTGGAAATATATCATTGTCACAAAGAGCTTTGAATGCATTTTCTAACGGTGCAAATGCAAATCCGCGATGCATTTTTAAATTTAATTCTAATGTAGAATCATTTTTGTAATGCGGCTTCAGTCTAGTTGATTGATTTTTTAGTACAATAAATGCAGAGAACTGATAGAAAAATTCTCTTTGTTCCGTATTTGATAGTATGCATCATTGATATTTGAAAATTAGTTGTGATGGTGATAGGGATTGAAGATGTATCCAAATTCTTAATTGATTCCAAACAAATTCTATAACTTATTTCAACTTTAGAGGGAGTAGAGCATATATAAGTAGCAGGTATCAATCTCAATGTTAATACGAGTATAATAATTAAAACCGTCCTTTATACAAATTCAAACTCAGTAATTCCTAATTATATTTCAAATGCAAATAAATCTCTTCAGTGTTGCTCTCCTAGAGTCTTCTTCCCAGGGAAAGAAGCTCTAATGACGCCTGGTAGTGTAATTAATTTTCATCCCGTTGTCCCTCGTAAGATACGGAGCTTTTTTAAAATAAATGATCAAGTTAGAAGTATCATACTCTGATTCCTTCTATCTGCATTTGGTCCTATCTCTTGGAGAACATAGAACTCTACTTTTTCCTGTCTTAATAGATTAAGAATAATCTCAGGCCTTAAAAATTCTCAAATGGCTGTATATTTTAGTTATACGTTTATAACTTCAAATTGTTGTAGATCCTAATGAACATATATTTATTTAATATTTTACCAACAGAATATTTTATATGAATCTGAATGTAAATTGAACCCGTCATAGTTTCAACCCTTGAATATATTTCCTTGTTATATATGGATGGTTAGATTCTTATACAAGGAAGGAGTCGACTTTACTTGGGAGACTTATCTTGGTTTGGTTCTCTTCTTCACATAATTTTCATTCGCCCATCCGTCCTTTGGATATCAGAATTATAGCATCTCTTGTTGAGGATAAGTATCTCAGATCTCTTCTTTTGTCCTAATTCTTAGACAACATAGAGATGTTTTTGTCTTTAATTAATCCAAGCAAATAAAAACCACTTTTAAACGTAAAATTTGTTTCGCCATTTACTCAAATGCTTATGTATATTATTTTTAATATAATCAAATTTTATGATTATAGCTTATGTATCATATTAATGCACAATTTATACGTAATACTTTACTTTATTATGTATATTAACATATTATTTTAATTGTAGTTTCTTGAAAAAATGTATTACATTAACCTCTTCAAAATATTTATTTTATGATTTGTTCTTAAAAATAACAATTCACTTCGCTTTGTAGATATATAATTACTAATATTATGTATATCTATCTCGCTCGTAAAATAGGAAATAAATACGGGCACCTTTTTGAATTTGTTCCATTCTTCACTCTGTAAATCTTCTTTAGCAACTATACTTTTAGTTAATAGGTAAGAAAAATCTATCACATGAGCACAAGGACATATCAGCTACATTAATAGCCATGCAAAATATAATTTTGAAAAGAGTACCGATATTTTAATGTGCATATATATTTTTATCTAATAGATTATGTTAAAAATTGTCTTTTATTACATTTCTTTGTATGCTCAACTTCAATACAATCTCTTTTTATGATCTAGCAATAGCCTATCATTATCTGCATATCTCCTCCTCTAAAACGTTTTTCCATCTCTATTAAGTCTTGATGAAATCTTTCTTCCTGTTCATCATTTACATCATTAAGATTATCAGGAAAACTTGCATGATGGCTTTGAAGAGAATGAACTTTAATACTCATTCAACATTCCTTTGCTCTGTAGTCCTCTATCCGTATATGTACGAACTCTTTGGTGTTAGTTGCTTTGTAATTTCCCAGTAAGTTATCCAAATATTAAAAAAAACAAAAGCATTCCTTTCCAGATTCTTTATTTTTTTGATTAACTTTTTATCTTTGATAAGTTTTCATATTTTCACTCCATGGAAAACACCGTATTCCCGGAAATTAATTTTTATTTTTCAAATGTAAAAGACATCAACTTTGGTTTAATTAATCTTTTTTGATTCAAGTGTGAAGCTAGGAGAAGTTGTTTTTTCCTAATACCAAATCACATTTCCAATCATTTCATTTTTGATGATCAAATTCTTTAAGATTACAAGATATTTATTCTAAAAATTTCAAAGTCTGGATCTGAAATCTATGGTTTTTTCCTTGTATTCGAACTTCTTGAAAATTAAAAAGATTGTTAGTCGTAATGAGACTGTTGCAATAGTGTCGATTGTTATACTTGAATCAGTCCCTATAACGTACTCATTTTACCTTTTCCAACAGTTATATATTTAATATTATATGAATAACATGTTAGTTTCTCGATATGAACTTATTTTGTGATAAATTTTCCTTGAGAGGAAGGTGTCTTAGAATGAGCTTTCCTCGCGTTGAACTTGTTAACCTAACTAAAAAAATACATCAAGTAAACTACGACCGAAAAAGTATTTAGGAGGTGGGTTAGAAAATTTTGTTCCGAAAATATGCAAGAACATGTTCATTGATATATCAAAAAGTTGAAGATGTTGAATGGAAAGGATATATCTCTTCAAATGGAAGCCATAGTTGTATTTTCTTTGGCACAACATTTTCCAACTTAATTATATTAGTGGACTCTCAGTATAATTAGAAACAGGCGGGAGAGTTCTGTGAAGAGGTTTCCCAGGGTATGATTCGAGTTCCATAGCGGACATCATCCATTAAGACTACTAAAAAATTAATTTTTCAAGGAACATGGAGATTAACAGACTTGAATACAATGATATCCACCAGTATGATAAAAAAAACCCGACAATTAAGCTGGTAGCCCTGATAATTCAACAATATTTTGGAGAAGAGTAGCTTAACTGTTATGACGTCTACTAAAATAGCTATGATCAGCCTTGAGAGAGTTGGAAAGGAAGTAAGGACAAATCCTAATTTGTATCTAGTAATGACTTTGGAATTGATTCTATGCTGTTGTCTTAGTCCAATAAGGACTTTTTACCATAAAAACAATTTTGATCTAAAATTGCACAGCCAAGAATGGTTATATAATATGAATCCATTGTCCTACTCAGTTTTTATCAAGGTTGAATGACTTAACAAATGCTCAAATTTGATGAACAGAATCTAATCCTGGATGGTATGGTCCTAAAATGGTAATACCTTCAAAAAGAGTTGACGATCTGTATCCTTGATATTACAGTATTAAACTACCATGTCCTCTAAATATTGAAATCATTTAAGGTTCTTAATTACAAAATGTAATTGCCAAAAATTAGATTCAATAATATGTAGGACGTCAAAGAATAATTCCATTGGGATTATCAAAAGCAAAAAAAGACAATCCAAATCGTTTAAATTTATAATTGTGATGAATAATATCGAAGTTTGATTAAAAATTACAAATAATGTTGTTCAAATCAAATATAAATTTTTACATTAATTTTACAATTTGTCTTCCTTAATGAAAAATAAAATGTCCTGATGCTTCTAATTGTATGTCAGATATGAACAAGACACATGTCTCCTGCAATATCCCACTCCATATTTATAGTCATTAAAATTTTGTAAAATTTATGAAACCTTATACTGGCAAACCTGTTCCTTCTCGCCACGCCATCTCAAAGTAAATGGAGTCCCCAAGTACAGTAGTGTTGTCAAAGATTAAGAAATAACATGCAGGAAATGATCATATTTTTGTCTCAGACAAAACTACAATCAATGACTGAAGTATTGATTGGCATTTTGTATGGTCATTACAAGGTTGCCCTTATTTAATGAACTTGTAAGATTTTAAGAAGGCTAACAATAGAAAAATTGATGTCAAAAGTCTTAAAAAGTCGTTTTCAAATGATGTTGAATGTCACTTTTCTTGCTTATGGTCTGAGTACAATAGCATCGCTCATTCCCAATTAGTTTGACAATACCCAATAAAGTGAATTTTTTTTTTAAATTCTTGTGATAGAAAATGTTTAAATAGTACACCAATCAGTTCAATTCAGTCTCAATGGTATGGAGGAAAACAGTGATTTAATCAATAAATCAACATAAATAACGTTATGCATTCCTGGCATCTTGTTATAGTGAAATTTTTACACACAACTTAAATGTGTAAAGATGAATGATGCATCTACGATTTTTGTCAAGGTTATAATCAATAAAACCTACATAGAATAATCAATAAAAAGCAACCAAATATTAAGATATATTCTTAATATTATGCTAGTATTTGCACATCTTCATAATTCTCGTTAATTTTTTAGCATCTTCATTTTAAATCCACTCCATATTCTATAGATAATTATTAATTAGTCACTCTAAATAGTAAATACTAAATATAATTAAAGAAAAGAGTAAAATCAAATATCCAGAGCTGTATTTGAGTACACTTTTCCTGTGTTTAGGTCAAGTCAGAGTCCTCATTCTCCGGGTTTTTGTTACTTCAGAGTACAAGTCCTCATGCTCCAGATCCATGGAAATATATGAAACGTCAGGATTTAACTGAAATCTTTTCTAAAGAAAGATATCCTTACCCGCAAGTTATTCCTTATTTTTCACAATACTAACTTATGCCGTAGTGTGGTTAAAAATGAATTAAATAATAATGATGACATTTTTGGTAAATAAAAACCTGAAATATTAAGGAATGGAACACTCTCCCTGATTCAGATAACAACTGAAAAAAGCTGGTCCGACTTTTAAATTAGCTTTTTCTGCAACTATGATCATGAAGCTGTTTTAGAGTGAGAAGCGAGGGAGATCATTATTATATCTATCCATGATGCTGTCTCCGACAATAGCTTGTCAAAGGTGAAGCTACTATATCCTTAATAAGAAGCACCAAGCGGTATCAAGCCCCTACACTTTGGGCAGAGAAATTAAAATAAAAAGTTAAAATATATGAACACCTTAGGGTATCTAAAGAATATATAGGTGTACTAAAACTACTGAAAATCTTGATGAAGCAAATACTAAGATCCACATGTGGAATATTGGAAGGTCGTAAATTTAGAGCTCAGTTACCAATTTTGGGGAGGCTCCATTTTCTTTTACAAAAGGTATGAAGACTGTGGAAAGATATACCGGGTCGTGCGAAATGGATGTACCACTATTCAACATGAGCAAAATTTTACTCCTCCTGAGTCTCAATTAAGTCAGACACCGTGGATACTTAAAGACATTTATTAAGCACAGTATGATAGATATTATTTATGAATATGACCCCAATTGCTATAAATGACAGCCTTCAACCGGCTACAGAAGGTGAAGTCCTTCTCATGAGCTTGGAAGAGGGGACAATCAGGAATGATGTGAAGGAGTACTTGGAGTTGTTCTTTTACATAATGACCTGTTGACGGACACTCTGAAGGAAATGAGAATAAAGAGGTGCAAGAAAGTTCGTACGTAGAGCAAGGCAAATGGAGACAAAGTAAAAAAATTCTCTGACGAGAAGATTTTCAATGTGGACCAGGTCTACAACCATCGGAACGACCGTTGGCTTGGGGGATCACCAGAGGGGGTCAAGGGGGTGTTCTGACAAAACATCCGGCCCAAACAATGGTACTGGTTGTCGTTGCGTCCGACGGCAAGAAGATGCCTCCCTTCTTTTTTAAGGCTGGGGTGAAAATCGGCCAGGAGGCCTACTACAAGTTGCTGAGGTTCACCATACCGCCATGGCTCAAGAGCACCAAACCAGAGGACAACTAGGTGTGGACCCATGCATTTGGTGAGTGCCACTCCTGGAAATACTATTTGTATCTCTATATCTGAAGGGTCTTGAAAATACAAAGTCAAGCAACCTATCGACGACTATTCCTTTTGTATTACATGTGAGACTGAAGTTTCCTCCAAAAACAAGGTGCTTTACTTAGGACCATATACTACATTGCATATAATGAAAAAAAAAAAAACTTACTTTACAAGAGCTGCTCAGAGTATTACATTTTAGAATATTTTAATAGATACAGCAGCAAGATAATATGCTTTCAGTATCAAAATATCATGAGTTTATGGATTTTGCCTCTGACATAGTGAGGCTTATACCCTTTTGAATCAGAACATCACTTGAAATATTTAAAGCAAATTGTTAGTATATTTAGGAAACATCCTTTCCCTCAAACATTAAACTTTGTGAAGATTTTTATTAAAACTAATTAGGTTTTCTGTGTACAGGAGTTGCCCACATATAACTAGGTATCAAATTATTCTGACTTCCAATATAATGCAGTATATTCTCCACATATCACGTTTTTCTTAATACTATCATAATAAAATATAAAAAACTATATAATGAGGTAAACAAGAATTTTTGTAGGTGTTGATGAGTTTGTTCGTATAATACCTATATATTTAAATAATTTTGCATAAGGGAACGGGGAGTGTCTTATAAGTATTTCATTTGATACCTAGACTAAAAGTTTTGATTTAATTATCTAATATATGTAAAAACTTGCCATTGAAAAGTTACATGAAACAATACTGGGTAGATTCTGATTATTTTAATTTTACTATGTGAAAAAGACCGGATTAAAAATCAAGTAAGTACCCGATTGAAATTAAAATTTACAATTATTTTACAAGTGTTTTGTCTCGTGTACATTACTTCAAATAATGCATGTTGAATAATAGGTTTTTATTGTTCTAACCGGTTTAAAAAAAAAAGAAGTAAAATTAGTAAAAACTTGACTTTAAAAGATTATTTCTTCCATTTTCAGGGTTTTAGTACTAGAAAAGTTCCCATGCAACGATGATTTCATTTAATACGAACTTTTGTTGTCCCCAAAAACTATGATAAGTGAGGACTCCCTTTATTTGTAGCAATGTTTTTAAACATTTATGTAAATGTATTTCTTTTATAATTCTAATGGGTTATTTTTTTCCAATATTGCTATATGAATACTGCTTGCTTGTCTATTATCCTCTAAAATTCAGAAATAACAAAAAAAAAAATGGAAAAATGGTTTTTTCTCTGGAGGTCTTATTTAAACACAAATATGTATTTATCCTTTTATAATGTAATTCCTTCAGTAACTTATTTAATTATAAATTGATAAATTATTCATTGTAGTGTTATATAATAGCTAATAAAAAAGACCACATCTTAAAAAAAATTAATTTATTCCTTTCCTTAAAAATGACTGACCTCCTTTATTTTCTATAAAATTAAACATTTTATATATTCGCTGCGTATTATTGTTGGACAACTGCCAAAATTAACTTTTTAAATATTTCAAACGTAGTCAATCATGAAGTTAAAATTATCTTTAATACAGGCACAAAACTATTCATATAAAATTGAATTATAACATGTACATTAGGGCGATCCTTTCTCTTAAAGTTTTTTCTAAGAAGTACAAAAAAGTCTTCAAAATTTTGATAACAAAACTTATGAAAATCCCATTTTCATTTAGATTTAAATCAAATATCTTGATTTTATGCTCCGTTACTTCCCTTCCAATCCAAACACTTGTATTTGCATTCAAGATTGTAATTTACATTTTATATCTTTTTTTGACTTTAGTAGATGTTAATAAACATCGTATAAACAAATAAGGCTTGAGAGTGGTTTACCTATATCAGTTAGTAATTAAGGCTTCATAGAGTGGAACCGTGTTACGGCGAGATAATACAACTCTAAGAAGGAGCATGAGGGCATTGTATCTTGATAACCCCTACTTAAATATTATATATCATTCATACCGCCCCTCCTGTTATGGTGTTATTATAGAAAAATAAACCTACCTCATAAGCTGGCAACACAAATCTCGAGACTCTTATCTGTTATCTGTCCTACAAACTCCATCTTCGAAAGGAGTATATTTATTTCGCTGAATGTCAGAAGTGAATGTTCTTTACTCATTTGTTTATTAATAAACTAAATACTGTCATGACACCTTGCAGATAAAAAATATATTTTTGAGGTTACACATGCCCTATTGAATTAACCATTATATTTTATAGCCATGAGTTCAGTCATTAAAATTGTAGTTGTAGCAAACAATATTAAATTTCATAAATGTTAAGGTAAGTTATTTATAAATTAAGATTATTTACTGTCAAACAAGACATATTCTATTGGTAAAGAATAAAGGTGGTACGCACTGATTTAGCAAGTATAATTTATCCCTTTTTATTATTTGTATTTTTGGACTTCACATCATAACTTTGAAAAATTAAACAATTACTACATAAGGATAAGTATGAATAAATGCGTACTAAATTGTGCGTAAGCACTTGAGTGATCCTACCTTTACACATTATGCCACTCACATACATAAAAATATTGTTCGAAAATTTGGAAAAATAAACTTCAGAATTTGTATATACCTCAGTAACTAATAAAGTACATTTCCAATAAAAAATGATAAGGAAGTGTATGTTACATTAAGAATTTTTTTATAAATGGGATGCAAAAATATGATAAACAGAATTTAGTACTAGGATATTTAGAGTCTTGGGTATTAATTTGCCCCAAGGAATTAATTAGGGTTTAACCTTCTTTCTATAAAATAACTATGTTACATAAACATAGTGTCCATTACAGCTATTTGACTAACCCCATCTAAAAAAACATCTAATTAATTTGATAAAGTAATAATTGTGTAATTATTTTGTCATATAATGAACTAATAAAAAAATAATTTAATACTCGTATGAGGTCAAAATTAGTTAATGAGGAAATTATTATTTTAGTGTCCATCATTTGACCTAAACTTTATTTTATGATAATATAAATTTGACTAACAAATCAATATTTACAGCAATAATTAGTAGAATCAGTCAACAAATGATCAAAATATTGTTTTTTGTTAATGTTTTGAGAATAAAAGTGTGCATAACATGTGTGGTGTGCTTTGTGCAATCACAAATATAATCTTGAACAAAAATAAAAAAATGTGAAATTATCAACATTTAAGCATCGTTCTGCTTATACCTCATTTTTGCGACTCATTTTTCATTGGGTTATTTGATTCAACTATGGACTTCATATCTTAAATTCTGGTATAGATTGGGATACTAAGAATATAATCTACTGCTTGGAGCTTTATTAAACGAGTATATATGATAACTTGTTTTGAGCGAGTATGGCCTACCAAGTAGAATCTAAAAATTGAATTTTTAGATTCAATTTGCGTCTGAAGATCTGTCAAAATCGTTTATGTATATAAATAAAATATAATGATATCAGAATTACAACTATTATTTGGACTCACTTTACAAAAAATATATAAATAATTATAACCATAAACGCATATAGCAGGACCTTGTATAAAAAGCATGCATTTTTGTGTATAATTTATTCATGGTTTATTTAATATTATATTTTTTATATAATAAATCAGGTTCTTGAATACTAATAGTTTTATATAAAGTATACTACATTGGCAAAGGACTTGACAGGTATGTATGAATGTATTTTGATGCATTCCAAATTTAAATAATAATGTGTGACGTTTAATATTGCAGATTATGACTGAAGCCTTTTTTATCCCTTATTTTAAGAGAGGAACCATTGAGTCATAATGTATATGCTATTGAAAATATATTTATGTAATATTGTATCATTTTATATTATGCTCAAAGTACTTAAAAGTATAGTGTACATAGTAAGGATAAAAAAATTGGAGTAGTTTGACTAAATTACAATAAATCAATTTGTAATTGTTTACATAGTAAAATTTAGCAATGTTTTTTATTGTGTATGTTCTTTTTTTACTTGTAATAAAACCCTCACGACGCCGGCCAATAGATAGACAATTCTCAACGATAAAGTATGTGTCCATACTGTACCACGATGCCATCATAACAGCACAGAGAGAAATGAAGAGTGTGGAAGACATTCTTCTCTAAGATCCCTAAACATCAAAGTCCAGGGGTTTAGGTCAGGGCTTGAGGAGTGCCACATGGAAGCAGGCCAAAAGAAAATAATTATACTCGTAATACAAATTCCAAAACCATTTCTAAATTTTAATTGACTTCTTGCCACTGAAACCCGCGCGCAGGAGATCGTGGGCACGTTGACTTTTTAGTTGTTGCTACAAAATTTTTACACTTACGGAAATGTTATATTTATCTTTGAAAATTAAAATTAAATTTCGATTAATTGCAACAACATTAGGCCAGCGTAGCGTTTCACCCATAAAAGAATAATAATCGTTTGAATGCGATATCTAGAGTAGAAGATTCATCAAGTGGTGTACGCGTTGTCGTGTGAAAAGAGTAAATCAAAAATTTTCAAAACTTATTTGACTAAAGTAAAAAAATAGCCTGTCTATATATTAAAAAAAATATGAAAACTTATAATCTTTTTTTTTTTTAATGGTTTTTATTATTCACAAAATATATAAAAAGATTACATAACAGGCTAAAATAAAAATTCAGAAGGAATGCAGAAAAAAAAGGTTTATTATTAATTATTCCCCTTAGTTATAGGCACAATTCCATTTGTATTCCTTGAAATATTGAACAATATTTTTCACAAACGATATATTGAAGATTCGAGCAAGCTAAAATAAAAACGGTAAGGTTAAAGTCATATTCTAAAATAAGAAATACACATACAAGGCAGAAATATATATAACTTAGTCGCCAAAAAAACTAAATTTAAAGAACATGAATAATAATATTAAAAAAGACCCAGCCAACGTTTCTGACATCAATCATTACTTTTCAATAAGCTATCTATTATGGCCTTTAGTTTATGATAATATTTAACCTACCCAGTAGAGTGTTTGCTATTTTTTAAAGTTGACCAAATTCAAAATTATCATGGATCATGAGATGTGTTTAGGCGTTGGCAATGACCTCTTCAATTTTTTTTTTTTTCGTGCCATTAAAAACCGTTACCCCCCATCTGGTTGAAATTCCAGCGTTCCAGAAGTACTTAAAAATGAGATCCAATTAAAAAAAAAAAAAAAACTTTATAATTTTTTCAAACTTGTTAGTAATTTTTTGACTTTATTATGAAGTCGGTTATGTATGTAAAAACTCATGAAGTAACTATTGACGGCATACAAATATAAATAAACAATTATGGACTTTTTATTTATTCAACAATTTATATATTTAGATTTTTTCATAAATACAATAGAAATGTCCATAAATATGTATAGTTTTTTTAAATCTTTGAATAATCAGGTAATTAATTCATGATATCAGACTTTCAAGAGTTTTATTCAACTTTGATCTTGAGTGATTTGTAAACAATACATTTTTGTCTCTGTTCTCTTGATCATATGTTTTCTGGGATTCGTTTGTTTTGATGTTATTTATTCACAACTTTTTTTTTTTTTTTTTTTTTTTTACAGAAGTACTACAACTTTATTCTAATTAACTAAATTTTTGTAAATACTACACAAACATTTGATACAAAAAAACAAACAAGCAAATCAAACAGATATTTTCTACATATTTGAAAAAAAAAACATCTCTTAATCCATGATAATTTTGAATTTGATTAACTTTAAAAATGAGCAAACACTCAATTACCCAGTCAATTTATCAAGTTATATTAATTCCATGATTGATAAAAAATTTACTTTTCGAATATACGTATGATATCAAAGTCATATAACAATAATTTAATTTAATCAATAATAGGAAGTTGAGTCCGGGTACAAAACAAAATTACAAAATTATGGGACAATTTTGGAAAATTAATTTCATGGAAACACTCAACATATAAAACTTATATACTTAATATAATGAAAATGAAAGTATATTTTTATTATTTTATAATAAAAGAATATATTAGTGCCATATTGATACATAAATCATTATCAAAATAGTTCATGCATACATTTTATTTCAGGAAAATGAAATAGAAAAAGCAAATATTTATTGGAGAAAGAATTAAAAATGACTATAGAAACTGAAATATTGATTAATTTTTAATGAAAGTTTATATTTCCAATCATAATTTGCTAGTTTGCATATGAATCATCAATCAATAAATATTTATGTGAACATTACATTGCTCAATTAAAGATACAAAGTATTTCATTAAAATATTAAGATTTTCATCTGCCGGGCTTTCGTTTTTGTCCTTATTGAAGAAAAACCGAAAAAATAAGTCGACTTTTTTCTTCGCTTTTGTCCATCTTAGATGTGCACCCCAAACTATCAAAAAAACTGTCAACGCTTGTTTTACATATAAAATCATATTTTTCTAATGTCATCTAGTGTACACCGATTGTCCTTATACATCTTTGGATAAACAATACTAAAATCATCTATAAGAAAAATAATGAATTTCCTTCTACTGCATACATGAAGTTATAATAAACATAAAATGATATATGTACTGCTCAGCTTTATGAGTTGATCTTCTTTAAGACATTGTACATGTCAGTTTTATTCGGATACAGAAAGAAAGAAGTGCTAGCGTTAAATTATTGCGCTTCATTCCGGAAACACTACATATTAAACTACTCAAGGTTAATAGAAGTACAAGGTTAGACCATCATGTAATCGGGCTTGCTAGAAGTTTCAATCTGATGTATTGTATCGACTCCTGGGAAACACAGGCAGATTTTGACAAAACACACAACCAGTCATAGTCTATGACGTCACTATTGGTAGAATTTTCAATTAAGTGTATCGCACCGATTACTGGGGAAAAAACCAGATTTTGACGAAACATTCATCTACTATGACGTCAATATTAAAAGTGTGGTGGAAGTCAAACATTAGTCCTACACGCGTTATGGTATAACCTTGTATTTCTATTAACTTTGTAACTTCTGATTGTGTCATCTCATTTGAGTACGCTTTTTTTGCCGTACATCTTTTGCACGAGTCTTTTTTCTGCGGTGATTATTTCACCTGGCTTCTATTTGGGATATCATATATATTATATTAGAAATTACCTTCAATCAAAAGTAAGGATAATTAAATAGTCGAATAACAACAATAAATATAAACATGTTAATGCTAAGTAGTAAGCACTTCTTAATTTCTATTCTTGATGGAACATGGGATCCATTCTGTTTACTTCGTGTAAGCAGTATGTCTGCCTTGAGCCTAGAAATATACACTCATATTATGCCTAGAGGAGTCTGACTCCTAAAATAATGCAATTGCCAATGGGGGATTATCTCTTAGTGGCTCGAAGTAAGATGTCAGAAACTACTTATCACTGGTCCTAACCAACGTGTTTGAAAAGGGGAAGAAGATTTTTTTCTTCCAATGAACTAAGACTGAAGTTTACTCTCCTCTAAAGGCTTAAGAGGAGAAGTGGAGTCCGAGGCTAGATGATGAAAAGTTATTGGATCGAGGAGGAGATCCAATTTTAGAGGTTAAAAACTGAGGAAAAGTATTTCGATCACTATTTGGCAGGACTATGGATGCAAGCTGAGGATTTCGAAGATCAAACCCTACTTAACATGAAAATAGTGGGGGGACTGCTGTATATTGTTCTGTATTACCCTCAGTCGAATTCTCTAGCGAATATTGCCTCTTAACCAACAATTCTAACTCATCAATTGAACAATATTATATATTCATGGTTTCCATATCGAGCTTCCTCGGTTGAATGTAGTAAATCGCTTAGTGAGGTCTTAAGGGATGATATATACGGATAAGGGTTGATGGTCATCTCCGTGGACTACATTCCTGACGTCTTGTACTCTTATCTGAATTTAGTTTATCTATGGTGTATTAGAATAAACTGCTATTTTATTTAGTATACTTCTTGTATTCTACCTCTAATGGATCTTACGGGTCAAAGATGAGAAACTGTACTTCAGTATTATCTCTAGTCTTAATTTATCTCATCTTTCACTTAACTCTATTAAATTGCCGCAATCAACTATATAATTCAGTTTTTACATCTCCATAATGCACTTAGGTATATCATACTTTTTACTTAAACACAATAATTTTTTTCTAATTCTGACTGTTCTAGGATTTGGTGCTTGATGCAATATGTTCAAAAAATAGATACTTAAGAAATTTTTGAATTCATTTATGAATAATGGGGATGCAGTTTGTTCTCAGAAAAAAAATGCAACAAAGCCGTAGTCATTTATTGGAAATTCTACCTACATCTGCCGATATATACTTATTTATCATTTTTTGTAGAAAATTTAACTATTTCAAGAATTGCCAACGAAAAGACTTGGATTTTATATATGCTATAGAATTGGCTAGATTAAGAATGGCATTTATTAGTTAGAGTTGAACAAGACCTATATTATTAAATTACAATAATAAAAAAGAATGATTATATTATAAAAATGGTCTTATTTTTTAATTAAAAATATATAAATTAAGTTTTGGACATCATGAGCCATAATTAGTGTACAAATTCTTAATTTCTATTTTTGATATGACATAACAATGTCTCACTTAAATTGAAATGGTCACTGTGACACTCTCTAAACCTCACTCAACCATTGCAATTTATTTTGATGCACCGCCAATTTCGGGTTACAATGGATTTCCTGTAGATTCTGTAAATGAGTCCTTCAAAGTGCAAATGCGTTGTTCCCCTCTCTGCTTTGTACAAACTCTATAGTACAGATTGTTACATGATGTCACGTCGGAAATGGATAACAAATTAATAATTCAATGTTTTATATAGTTTACGTCTTAGCTTCCATATACTTTCAATGGCGAACATCTAGAGGATTATATAGAGAATAATTAGAAATATTAAATATATGACAAATATTTAAAACTTTACTTTGACTTTAAACAATTTGTATTCAACATATTATTGGACTTATTCTTGATAAAACATTAGTTATGAATGACGATAATCAAATTTGATCTGCATTTAAAGAAATAATCTTAGAATATAAGACCTATTAAATGAAAAATAGGTTTTTACCCTACAAAAATTTGCTAACAATAAATTATTAACCTCTTGCAACGACATTCAGATATTTGCATTGAATTATGCGTAAGTTAAGAGGTGACTTATATTTTTTCAAAACACATATAATCACTTAAAAGTTCTCAATAACAATTTATATTTAATACAAAAACAGAATAGAATATACTTTACAGACAAAAAAGTTCGATTACAGAGATATATATTATCTTTAAGAGTATGAAATTATCTTTCAATTGCTTTCTAATTACAAAATGGACTCAAAAATAATAAAGAAATCAAGGTTGAGCTTGAATTGTTCAGTTTGTATAATTATCCATATAGATCGCACATCACAATCTCTATCTTATAAATGAAATTATATCAATGTGATAGATCGGACACTGAAGGACTCTTAGAAATGAATGTTTTCTTAGGGTAGGAGACGAATCAGAGTTGGCTTAAAGAGGAATTGACTCAATAATTTCATTGAAGGATCTGTGGATAGGGATCATAAATCTATGTCTATTCCTCACTACGTCTTTCAGTCGATTATTCTATCTTTTTTATGAAACTTCTTAGTTCTTATAGAAGTACATATACGATGATTCATTACAAGATCTGGAGGAGTTGATGCATTCTTGAGTATAGAGGCGATGATTCACAAGTTCACAAGACTAGGATATCCAAAAAGAATAGTATTAATTCTTAGAAATGTAAACGATAGGTGAATGGAGGTCAAGTATAACTGAACTAGATTTTGGAAATTATGTAACATGAAATACATATATCTATAATTTAGGTTATCAATATTGTATTAATTTATTCATTTATGCATGAAAGTTGACGAATATGGAAAATTTTGATGGCACTGAAAATATATATGTGGAAAAATATCACGCTGGAAAGAAGATCTGCTGTAAAAAGTGCGCCCAAAAGAGCCCTGCTCAAAAGAATCACGGTGAAATGTATGGTCATCACTACTGATGCTTATCGGGTGCATTTTGGGCATGATAAAAAAGAAACTAAACAGAAAATCAACCTGATTACCTTGACCATTTAAAAACTGATTGGGAGGAGTACAATTTAGTTGTCATGACGTTTTATAAAATCAGTATTAAGTAACCATGTCGAAGTAGGAGGTGAAGAAAAAAATAAACAAGGATATAGGCAAGAATTACTCTGAACACAATTTTCCTTTCTACTCTGAGTCTAACAAGAACCAGAGTTGGACAAGTTAATGCAACTTAAGTTAGATAAGTTAAGTTAAATTAACTTTTAACTTAACTAGTTAATTATTTAAACAGCGTTATTTTAGCACCAACTTAACCAGTTAATTTTTAAGTTATCAAAATTAATTTTTAACTTAACTTGTTAATCTTTTAAACTGCATTATCTTAATTTTAACTTAACTAAATTAGTTAAAGTTAAATTTATTTTGTTATTCTAAATTGAAATACTAAAAAACTGTCTTTAAACAACAATCAGTTCTCCAATGATTTATTTAAACACTCTGTCGACACTATCTGTTTTATTTAACTTTTCAACTTTGTCATTCCACATCAAATCTATAAAAATAATATTGTCTCAGTGACGTAGAAATGTCATTTTTATATTACTTCCCCTATTTTTATAATTTTACATATCGTTTACAATTAGATAGCAGCTCCAAAATCTAAAATTTTAGCTGTCTTTGACTTCCACTTTAATAATCTTTATTAAAAAGCCTTGATAAATCTCTCAATGGACTAATTTAAATTAAATAAATTTAATATCCAAATTAATTTTAACTTAACCAAGGTTGGGTGAGTTCATTTAACTTAAATTACTCTAGAGTTAATTAATTTTAGCTTAACTAGTTAATTTTTTATAGAAATCGAAAATAACTTTAATAACTAGTTATAAACAAATAAAATAATAATTTACTTCAACTTAACTAATTAAAAAGATGAATTAACTTGACCATCACTGACATGAACTTACAAATTTAATTCTACAACAAATCCTTAGTGTTATTCTCTGTCCTTTATGGGCTCACACAAAAGTTCAATCCAGTCTTGCATTAATCAGTTATGTTATATGTTTTCAGTAGTAAATACTTGTGTGTAGTAGAAAAGTAGGTTCACTTCTCAGGAATTAAATAATAGTTGCAATAGCTTAGGCGGAAAAATACTCTTCAATTCGCCAACTCAAAAAACAAAAACAGTTGAGCTGAAAACTGCAGCTGATTAATGATACATATTCAACTATGAAATAGCACTATCTCCAGCGTGCTAAAAAACACAGTTTCTATTTTTATTAAAATGAAACACCCCAAATATGACAATTAAAGTCTTCAACTGCAAAAAGTTTGGCATTTAAAGCGTTTTATTACAAATCAAGGTGATAGAGTATAATTTCAATTCAGAGAATTTTTTTTTTTGACAGGAACTTATTACATAAATAAAAATTAAAGGTATTAACGATTTATATCTTAGAGATAAAATATTAATTAAGTTTAGTACAGTTCCTAAAAAAATTTACTAATCCTACAAATATCAAGTAAAATTAAAGATCATATTTGGAAGCTAATATTTTTTCAAATGCTATATATTATAGCTGCAATTAAAGAATACATTTTAAACAAAAACTTAAAATGATTTACGTTAACAACTAATATCGATAAGTAAGCAATCTGAAAGTATGAGGGACAAAACTCTGAAATTAATTAAAAACAAGTTGATTAAATTAATTACATAAATCTGAAATATATAATAATAAAATACATTGAATAAAAAGCTTATAAAAATTAAAGTTAATCTCCATGACTCTAAAACATTAATTATTTATTGCAATCAGTGAAATAATCTACTTAATTATAATTAATATGAGAACTTTTACACTCTATCACACATTGCTTAGTTATTAAATATTCCATCAAATTTACTATGTTTAAACTTCAAAGATTTAAAAAGAAAAGGTCGATTTTGATTTATTTTTATGTTGTAACATAAGGATTATTTGTTAGTAAGAGCTATAATCTAAAGTAATTAAAAAAAAAAAGCAAGAATATTAACTTTCAAATATTATCCTAAATTTTACTTGTTTTGTATTATTTTACATATTTTATGGGAATTGTATTCAAGATAATCGAATAAACAATTTATTTCAAAGTTATGGGCGATTACACATTTTGTACGTTTTATTTTACCTTGATTTTAAACATTGACCTCTCAAAATTTAATGGTTTCTTACAGTGTCCATAAATAATCTTCGTACTAAGTATGATCAAAATCGATATAAAGTTTTGCTGTAATCTTGGTGAATAACAAACAGACGTTGTTACACTGCCTGAAAAATATGACTTTTTTTCGTGTCCAAGTGACAAGTGGTTCCAGTGACAGATATTTAATTTAAAATCAATTTTAATATGTCATATTTATAAACAAAAGAATTTCCAGACAATTTTTTACAAACTTTGCTGTATTTGTAAATCCAATATTCCATTGCAAATCCATTTTTTTACAGCTGAAAGAAACAAAAAACAACAATTTTTACCGATTTTTTTGTCCATAACTTTTTTGATTTTGAATAAATTTAGAAAATGTATTTATAGGTATAGTTGCTTTTAAATACAACATATATTTTTTTATTGATAACTCAACCCCTATTTAGTCTCCTTGAGCTTCAACAAGCAGTAATTGTATTTTTGATATAGAATATATATGAGCAAATTGAATTTTTTTTTCATTATATTTTATAACTGAAGTATTTAATAATTTAAAAACATTATTTGAAACTTCAATAATTAATTACTAAATAATATTGGATATTATACAGACTAAAATATATAAATTGCTTCTTATTCTTTTGAATCTACATTTTATCATCAAATCTTTTGAGAATGTTTTTAAAGTATTAAATCATACATTAGTTAATTATTCTCAAAATTGGTTTTTTTAGGATTCATTGGTATATTAAGTCATTTTATTCGAGGTTTTTTTAACTGAATTAATAATTTGTCTTAAAAGTCGATTCTTTAATTTTTTGTTTGTTTTCCTGGACTTTTTTCTATTTGAATACTGAGGACATTAATTCTGGAGTGTGCATTATATTTTACATTCCCTAATATTCAAAAAGTAGTGTTACAATTTTTGATTAATTGACGATGAGATTTGTGTTATTATAGTTCTTTTAACCTAGAATATGGGTTTATTTGACTTCATTCTACAGCAAGTAAGATCCAACTAACAAATCTTTACATGCATAAATACTTTTATGCGCAGACACAATATCAACCAGATAAATTACGAATCACTACAAACGATAGATACAATAATATCACCACATTCTTTGCCCATTAATTTAATACGTCGGAGTGTCTATTGTTTTATTTTTGTTTAATTATCAATTCCCAAAATATTAGATCTCCTGGGCTCCGTATAATCATTCTCCACGACAGTCCTTAATGGTTTTTCTTCAACTACTTCTTTGACTGTATTTTTATCTTTATCATCCACTACCTCCGATCCTGGAGCTAAATGCTTTAGCTCTCCCGTTGTTTTTCTTCCTTTTTCGAAGCGGATATGGGCGTACGTAGGATTCACTTCTATTAATTCAACCTATTCAACTAAAATTTCGTTCTTATTGCATCTCACGTGACTTTTTATGGTGTAAGTCTCTGTTTCAAATAACCATGCTTGTATTGTCTGATGAAGGCCTATCTTCCGTTGGTGATTAAACATCCTTTTGTGCAGATTCTGATTAGTAGCAGTACAAAGTAAGCCTCTGAAAGATCTTAGAGCTTCATTGAATACTAATTCTCATTCTTTTATAGGCAGAACATTCAGGTAATCATAGGATGAAAAAAATTCTTACGAATACTCTGCAGTTTATCAATGAGGTATCAAACATTATTCCGCACATTCTTGACACTTGATCAACACCCACATTTTTCTCTCCTGGTCTATATTGGATGGCAAAAGAAAAGCAGAACAATTCCAATCTCCATCTGGAAAATTTCTCAATTTTTCTCTAACTAGAATATTTTTGGTTATTCTACGAAACTCAAAACCTTCTGATCTGTAAGAAGCAAGAATTTTTTTCCTTTCAAAAAATGTCTCCATGTTCGTAAATCTTCTACAATTACATAATAAGCTTCCTTTTCAACTGCATCATGATGCCTTTCAGACTTATTCAACGATCTTGAAAAGAAAGCAACTGGTTTTCCACATTGACTCAAGAAGGCCCCAATTGCACTCTCCAACCATCGGTCTCTATTGTGAATCTTTTCATAGGATCAATAACCATGATGACTTCATTTTCAAAGTCCTTCTTCGTTTTTGTAAAAGCCTCTTTTGCTTCAGCATTCCTCGGGTAATATTAAGGGTGTACCATAGACTGTAACTTCTTAGAGAAAGAGGTTAACCATCGAGAATATTGCCAAACATACGTCGTAACTCTTTCTTATTCCTAGGTTCAGGAATTATCATGAGTGACTCCAGTCCATCTGGAACCGGTTTCATCATACCATTTTCAGTACAACACCCAAAAAGTTTTATTTTTGATGATGAATATTTGCATTTATTCTGAACCCATAATTATCTACCGCTCCCTTAAAAGATGCTTATTTTGATTGTTTTCACGGATAGTAACGTCATCAGTATATGCATAAGTCTTGACCAAATTCACTTCGGGTAAAATTTAATCTATCACGCTGAAAACTAGAGACTCCATTATTGACCGCAAATGGTATTCAACAAAATTGATATAATCGACCAACGGTTTCAAAAGTGGTATATTCACCTTCACTCTCTTCAATCCCGACCTGCTAATTATCACTTTTAAGATCCAATTTTGTGAAAATTTTGTTGACAGCCACTTTACAAAGTTCCTCTTCAATTTGTAGGAGAGGATAGGCATTTAACAAGACAAATCTATTTATAGTAAATGAATAATTAATTATCATTCGGTTTGCAAGCATTTTCAGTAATCAGCACTTGAGTCCTATATGGTAACTTAGTGACCTCGATAATATCCTCGTCTATTCATCTCTTTACTTTTTGATAAATAAACTATCTAGCCTATTTTGAACGTTGTTGTGCCTTAGTAATAGGTTTAACATCTTGAAGGAGGTTCCAAGATAATGCAGGTGAAGGAATAACCTTGATTCACATCAAACCGCTTACTAAAAAAAATTCCTCTTTCTTCCCAGAGTCATGTGCAATCCTGAATAAAGGCCTAAAAAATCCAATCCCAAGATCACATTGGTACATAATTATGGAACCATAAACAACCTGACATGCTTGTAGAACTCGTCATTATGTGCGACTTGCACTTGAACAAAACCCGAGGTAATAGTTTGAAAAACATTAAAATCCATCCCAATTAATTTGTCAGACTTTTTCACATTTAGATTCCTCTCTGACTTTACTTAGACTAATGAAACTGTCAGAGTCTCCATAATCTACAAGAACATTTACTCCGATACCATTAACAAAAATCTTGACCATTGATTTCTCAAATTTTTTTGAAAGATAGGGACGCCACAACGTGTAGGTTCCTTCTGTCTAGCTTCTTTTCTCCCATGGTTGCAAATTTGAATTCCAGATTTGTACATACGGGCAAAATATCCTAGTTTTCTGCACTTCCTACAAGTGGCATTCCTAGCAAGGAAGCTGTTCCTAGTATGCCTTCTATTCCCATAGAAGAAACAACAATCTTTTTTTAGACCATAAATTCCTGTGATATCTATGTTAGAAATCATTCACAAATATGTTTTATAAAATGATTTGATAATTTTTTGAAAATATGCACTGAGTCAATATCCTGAATATTTTTTGCCATCATTTGAAGAAGTATTTTTAAAATAATGTGCCTCTTCATTAATTGATAATGCATCAAAATAAAATTATATGAACATATATAATACTATCTACTTTTATTATATCTCATTTGATTGAAGCATTTGTTTTTTTAGGATGTCTTATATTCATTCAAGTATTTCGTGCATTTTAATTTATACTTATGTATGCAAAATGAAGGAAATAGATAAATAAAAGATACGAAATTTAAATGAGGTAGTTATTATAATCTTTCAACTCCTTATGTTATTTGATATGTTTTATTTGTGGAATATATTTTTATTGAGTTCACCAATCGCGTTATAAAGAGAAAGTTAATAACAAGGGGTTAATATTTTAGAAAACAATGAAGTATCATTTCAAAAAAATTAATTTCAGGTCGTATATAATAATATATTAAGAATTTACATAAAAATTGGAGCAAAATATGACTTACACAAGGGTATATCAGTACGGTATCTGGTACGGATAAATATCCCATGAAAATACTTGCGTTAGAATGTGAAAGGAAGTAATCGAGAGTTAAGAATAAGCCATTTAAAAAATCAAAAAAAATCTGACTAATCTTATGTTATTTAATATTTATGTTAGACACACGCGCGGGTATTGTTGTGCATTGCCAGTAGGCTTTTTTCTGTTGTTTATATTTGTTTTCAAATTTCAATTTTCAAATATGAGTCTTTGAAGTATAAAATGTAGTGATTGATGACATACTTTAAGGAAATATATCGTACGTTATATTCTTTAAACTATAATTTAAAATTTTTGTTACCGTCTGTATTTTATCTGTTCCACTAATATACTTATTTTATATTACTACTGAGTTCCAGGTTGAGACAATGATATTAAGTTAAATCATGTTTTTTATAGAATATCGTAAAACACTTGGTGTATTGGGATTTGAAAAATATTACATATGTAAAACTCACTAAAAATATAATAATAAATAAAAAGCAATGTTCACAAAGGAAGTGAAGGGGATTAGGTATGTGAGATTAGATAAATATAAGGAAACAACTCAAATAAAAGCGTTTAAAGATTAGAAAGTTCAAAGAATACATTTACCGATATCCGTGTAAAATGCTTGATGTTAATACTCAGAACCTCCTGTATTTTTACAAACAAGTCCAGTACAGATCCTTAAGAGAGAAAATATTACTTCTGCCATGAAAAATGGAAACCCTCATTCCATCTATTTTACAAATGTCTCGAAATTTAGGATGGTAGAAGAAGAGATCTGGATAACCTTAGAAGAAAGACTGAGTCTGTTGAATGGACTCATTCCATTCTAATGTCCTCACGGTATAAGTACAATAACCAAGATATCCTGTCGTGGTCCCATGCCTACGTTTCTTAACCGAATCCTCAACTCCCTATTAATCGATAGGAAATCCGAAATGTAGAAAATGTCTGAAACGATTATCAGATCACCGGGTCTACTGTTTTTTTTTCTTTTCTTCTCCTAATTTAAATTTATCTTCTCTTATTTCAATTACATTTTCAAGGATACTTTACCTTCAAGTGATGGATATGAATAATAAATAATAGTTTAGTTTCATAATCCAATTCAAATAATAAAATAATGTATTAACTAAGTTAATGAATCAAAGTTTGGCTGTCTCTATGTAAGTATGGATTTATACTTCCCGTAAAACTATTTTTCACAGTAGATACTGGATTTAAGAAATATCAATACAATTGAGCGTACGAAAAAAAAAAACGAGTATATGTATTGTGTTGTAAAACTGATTGTATATGAAAAAGAGTTAAATTGCAGCAGTAAGGAATAATACTGAACCTTCTGTGCCTTGGCGATTGTAAATTAAGAACGACACCTTTTCATTCTATGTTCGTATGTGTGGTAATGAATTAACAGAGTGGAGGAGATATCAATGGAAGTGCAGAATCACGAAGTGTGATGGGTTAGTGTCGACGGTGTCAAGTCACATAGAAATAGTCATAATAGAAGCCTTGAGGGCCTAAATACAGTTAATTACGTATGCGGTAAGGAATAACAAGAAGACAATACATTGCGAGAAGGAAAAGATGGTCCAAAGATCTATATTAATGACGGAGATTTTCTTTGATGAAAAATAAGATACTGATTAAATAAATATGTAGGCATTTATTTATAAAGAAGTGTAAGGGCAACGTGTCAGCCGAATAAAAGGCGGGAGCAACAGAAAATAATGCCACAGTAAGTGTTGAGATTTGTGTTTTAAACTTTTTATTTATTTGTGCATAACTTTTTTCATGGTGATCCTCAAATATTCATATTAATAAAATAACTAGAAGTAAGTTATATAAATAAATAATAAATGTGAATTTAGATGAGGTTTAGCAATGAGCATGTATATCTTAAGATCAACTGAGAGACTAGAATAAAACATGGCGCATCACGTCAATTTGTTTTTTCAAACGGTTATTACTCAGTCCAACAAAATCAAACTATTTGAAAGCACTAGAATAGCATGTGCTCTACAGAGTAGAGTTTTATCCCCTGATTCCAAATTTAGGCTTATTTTTTCTCTGTTTGCCTCATTGCATCTAAAAACCAGATCTATTATTTAAATTACAATCTACTTCTTTTTTAAACTGTATTATCCCAGCCTTGGTATATTTTAGCTATTCACAAGGTGATAGTTTAATAATTCCGTTAAATTTTTTATGCTATTTTTTCAGAAAAAATTATTCAAAAGGCGACCACTATAATTTCCATAGTCCCATGCAACACCACTTTTTCAAGAATCAATTTCGGCAGTTCTTTAAAAGTTGCATAAATTCGTTTAAATTATTTTATGATCTAAACTTGGTTCAATACAAGACTTGCATGTGTTAATTCTTGACCAAAATAAAAGTGAGGCGCGATCTATTCTTGAAGAATGGAGCAATACATTTCGAAAATGTACCCCTCATAATATCTATAAGTTAAGTTGCCAAATAAGTACATTTAGTATTTCCTTATTGGAATATTACTTAAAACCCTTCTACAGATCCCCATTCAAGTTATAAACTAGTAATAAATGAATGATATCATTTATTTTATTAATATTAATTGAATTAAATAACTTAACGATTCCTTGTTAGAGCCACAAGCCTTTATTACAGAAAAACAGTAATCAGTATTGGACACCAAAATTTTGTGCCATTAATAAAATCCCCTTTTTGTATATGAGCCGATTGAATAACTTTTGAATTTTCTAGAAGAGTAATACATTGTTGCAAAAGTGGTTTCTGAATCATAAAGAAATATTATATTCGGCATCATTGATATTAAGCGATTTATGGCAAATAACTTGTTTGCTTCAAAAGTACATCAATAAAGGAATAAATTTATTAGGATAGAAGGTATTAAAAATCAACATCAAATGTATAAATTTTTACAATTAGTTTTGTTTTGGATCGATTAAGGATGAGAAAAGTAGGATCATTGCAAATTATTACAAGTGTAATAGTTAATTTATTATTTACTCAATGTAAATAAAGATTTATTTATAATACTAAAACACCATATTTTTATAAATATTAAGATCTGATATATATAAAAATATGATTCATAGTGAAGCAAGGCATTATAGAAGCATATTTTTTTTGTGGGTCCACTTTTAGCGTCCTAAATCTTTATCAGAAACAAAAATGGATTTTTCCTCTTAGACTATTTGGTTGTTTAGGCCTCCAAGATGACCAACTTTCAAATTAATGAAATCACATTGACAAACTCTATAAAGTATTTTTCATAAGTAAAAGATGATATTTATTTGATGAATTATTTTATTTTATGGTATGACTGACTATATTTGACACTTAGAAATAAGGAAAAATTTAATTTACAAAATAACAATGACGTTGTATTATAGATTATTTATGTAGCTATTGATTTAAAACTTGGCCTTTATACAAAATCTGTAAGTTTTGCTTGTGTCTTCATTAATCCTTGGTCTTGATATTTCAAAATCTTGGTAATAAATTTCAAAATCTTGGTGATAAATTTCTAAATTACTTTTTTCTAACCAAAATGAAAAATGTTTCTTGTTTGAATGAATCTATCATAGCATTTTGTGTCTCAAATAACAACTAAATTTGTAAAATGTTCCTTAAAAAAAATTAAATTTCTATGAAATCTAGCCTTAGACATTACCTCATAAACATAAAGGTGTTGGATTTTTTTTTTCTTGGCTAAGGTAGTCTTGTATACGAGAAAGGTTAGGAGAGATAGGGAACAGGTGGACCACTTTTTTTATTTGCAGCTCATAACAAATCTGAAGATTATGCAGTTATAATGCAGTTTTTCTACAAATTGCATATGAATACATTCCCCCAAATTTTGTTATAAATATAAGATGAAATAATAATTTTAATTGTAAAATAATCGATTAAGATATACGTGTTACTCTTGTTGGTATATGAAATTACGGTCAACTCACATAGTTATTATCTATATTAAAAAGAAAATGTAAGTACATTATATAAAATAATGAGTGTGCCTTTAGATGAGGATGAGTAACAAGCATGTGTGGTTAAAGCTCAGCCATGGAGTTCTTTATTCTATGGATCAAGTAATTTTTTTTCCCTCAAGCTGTAATCATTATTCTTTACTAGATAAGTATTGAGTAACTACGTGTGATTAATAACAATAGATTAATTTCAGTAGATTAAAAGAAAATGATACTATCCATATATAGTTGAAACTCATTATTTTATACAAGTTGCAATTTGTACACAGCGTGAATATTTTAGTTCCAAACATGCTACTCATAAATAAATATTCTCTTTTAGTACCGCGTATTACGCGCATGTATTTTTACGTTTATCTCCAGTTTACTACTCAAATCCCGTTTTTTTATGCCTAGTGCCTAATATATTATTATCAAATATATTTTTTTTGGATCATTTATGCCAAATGTGACACACTCTTTTACCACTTTATATTTTTGAACTACAAAAACTGTCTATTAAAAATAAGATATTTTATTTATCATTCCTTAATTTCTACGCTGGAGTTGTTTTTATTTATACCTATTTTTTTTTATATTCTATAAGTTTGATATTTTTCATTTACTATTAATATTTAATTCCATTTTTTTCGATAAATATTATTCAAGGAGTTGTATTATTTTTCCGCAATAGAATGGCACAAACTGTCGCCTTGTTCACAAACTAATATAAGTAAACATGGCGCATGCCCCATCAATAAATGTTACATGTAGATGGACAGATGCATACTTACATGTAATGGTAAATTAATTAACCTGTCGCATGTATTGCATTTATTTTATAATATATTTTATTGGCTTTGTTTTCCCTCATCTTTATTTAATTCAACTGAATGTGCTTAAAAATAATCAGCTTAATAAAGGATATTACGAAGAGTAAAATAATAAAATACCACTTGATGCAATAACAAAAAAATCCGCTTCACACCCAGTGGGGTAAAGTGTATTGAATAATTTAAACAAGAATAAGTTATGATGTACACAAACTAAAATGTAAGCATAAAATGTTGCATATTGTTTTTAAGCTTTTGTCTATTATTATTTCCCTGCAATGAATAAAAAGTCATCCAGGACCTTAAAATTTTTAGGAAATGGTCTTGGATTTTTTTCCTTCAAATTTTAACTATATAAAGTTAGAACGCTTATAATTTAATAGCAAAAAACAGAATCAAGTAAAACTAATTAACTATATGAGGAGTAATGGTGTGATTTATTAAAATCACAACTTACTTTATAATATATTTTTTGTACATTTATAATATTTTCATATAAATGGGAGTTTTCGATAACATCTTTTTTTTGTTACTATATAAACAAAGTTAAAAAAAAGAATGAAGTTCATTTACTTTGAAAATTGATATCATGGTTTATTTTTTTGTTTCATATCAAAAGTTAAATAAATATTATTATTTAATTAAAAAAACTAATAGCTTTTTTACAATGCATGCATTATTCTTGCCTATAATTGCTTTGGTTAAAGATATATATGGCTAATCAAATATTCATCAAAATGCTAGTTTCTTCATCTTTAATCCCTTAGAAATCAGACTTGGATTGAGTTACAGCTTCAAAATTTCCTTTATAATCTGGTCTACTGTCAATAATACTACAAGTCAAATATTAATTAAATCTATTTCCCTGTGAACATTTATCATGGATGACCCATCTAACTATGTAAGTCGCATCCCTTTCAAAAAGGTATGTTTCGTCCCCAAGCTACAGGTTGTCACAATCCGATGAGAGTAGTATATATTTTTAGTTTCCTCATTCCCTATTGTTGTTAAAGACGCATCCAAATCAATCACAAAAGCCACTAACAATCTTTGCTGAACGACATCATCATATTCAGTTTTCTTATAAAAATAATAAATACTTTAATTAGGGTATAAATTATTAATATTTGCAAACTATTATCACACATAAATGATATTCAAAAGTTTTGTAGACTAAACTAATTTCATTGATTTAGGGAGCTCGCTCTGCCCCGTTTTTCAAAAGTTTACCGGATGTGATTGGTCTTTGTTCTGATCTTGAGACTTAATCTGCAGAGCAACTCTCCAAATTTATCGAGTATTGGACAATATTTTGTGATGACACATTTGGATTAATTATATTTTATTATTTTCCTTTTTTGTATAGCATATGAAATACATATATTGTTTAACAAATCTGCAAAAACTAATATTTTCTTTCAATATTGGTTTAAATGATTAGAGTAATATGCCATCTTTTATTAGCTGACTCATTTTGTTGCTGGTTTGCTAAGCAACCAAGACACTTATCGACTACTGGTAGTATGTTTTGAAAGTTTTTCTTGATTTTTTATCTCCGAATACAGTAATTACAAAACTTCATTCTCAGCATCATTTACAACAAATAGTTTTTTTTTACAATTGATTTTATACCAATATAGCTAATATTGAGTTACAATTGTCTTTAATAAAAGTCTATTGCAACGACAAAGAATATATAGTTTTTATTATCTAATGATTCATGATTTAAAAAGGGTAATTTTATAAAATAGTTATTAATATTTTGTTTTATTATCTTCATTAAAGAATTCAATTAAAAATTTAATTTTTCAAATAAATATAAAGTCCAAAAATAACCAATTTTTCTTTTTAAATATGAAATAATTAAATAATTTTAATTGATTTTCATTCAAGAACCCTTCAACATAGGTTTTGCGACAAAATTAAGCCTAAAACAATAAGTGTGATAAAAATAATATATGATTTACGGATACTACCTTTTTAGATATATTTATAATCTTATTTTAGTTCACATTATTGAAGTCTTTATCCTGGCAAGTTTAGCTTGAAGTTGCAATATTTTTGCAAATAAAGATTTATTAGCTTCAATCTGAGGGGCTTCTTGGAAATTTTTTCTGATGAGAGTGGGTTTTGAATTATGTAATCAAGATAATCTTTTTTAAATGATTGCACACGAGTTTTATTCTACAAATGTTCTAATATAATAATTTTTTGCTTCCTTTGAAGTTCTTCTGCGACTCTATTTCGGTTAAGCGGGAGCTCTCCTTTATTTTTTATTTTAGAATGTTCAAATAAAGAATGAATTGCATTATGTACCAAACGGCACTGCCCTTCTGGAGACTTTTGCAGAATCATTGATCCTTCAAAGTGAGCCTTAAGCAAAATAATTGAAATATGGAAGCCAGTCATTTCGTTACAAAACTTCACATTAATTTAATTTTTACATCCCTCACATAGTAAAAATAGTCAACTATATCTATAACTACAACTTTGCAAATACTTGGCAAACTCTTGATTGATGTCTTTTGGAAAATTAAGCATTTTTATGCGCGATAATCCTGGAGACTCTTTACTCAAAGAGGATCCATTATTACAATACATTCCACTACATGTTACCATTATGAAAAAATATATTGCAATTATTAAGAATTGGCTAATTATGATAAATAATTAAATTAAGCCCACAATGTAGTACACAAATTGACTTCAAGACCATTAAAGTATAACTTCTGCCAGCTGACAATTTGTTTGCAAAAATAAAATATGTTTTTAGTCTTTAAATCCGCCATTAAACATGTATTTTGAATTTTCCAATCATTAACCGCTCCTATCTCTATTATTTCTTTTGTTTGCATCTGATCTAAAAAAAAAAAAAACAATCCCCTCCACTTCTTTAATGTTCTTACCACCTCGTTGTTTGCAACCCAGCCAACTTTTCTTAATACACTATGAACGATTTTGTTGAAGGTACCTCTATTACTCTCTTTTATAGCCCTTATGTCGTTGCTAATAAAATTTCTAGCCATTTTATTTTAATATTCAATTGGAAAACTAAGATGCCTAAATTTATCAAAAATATATATGGTCATTTTTACCACAATAAGACTCCGACTAGGACTTATTTCAGAAAATACATGAGACAGGTTGTGCATGGGGGTTCCAAGCGTATAAATAGCAATTGTGACTACGTCATAATTCAGAAAATCTTTATTAGGGGGGGACTTAACCATCTTCCTTCTCAATTAATTATTTCTAAAACCCCCACGTTGTGCTTTTAAAAATAATTTTCTTATACACTATTTTCTTCTCAAGGGTGACGTTATCGCTGTCCTTCATTCTTCGGTTATAAGATGAAGAATAGTCGCAGAAGATATATTTTCCCCTTTTATTTAAGTACCCTGGGCCAATGGTCCATAGCCCTATTGGTTAGATTAAGCTTATCAGTCTCATAGTTCCTGGTTTCCTCCGAATCCTTATTATCTTCAGAACTCTAAAGGGAAGATTGAACCCCCTTACGGGAGTACATCTTTTAAACATTTAAAGATCTTCATGTGTATTTGCTTGTTAACTCTCAATATGAAAAAAAAAAAAATTACAAAATTTACTTAAGAAACGCTAGTGTAAATAGACTTGCATATATTTTTTAACATATATTAGGATACAAAAAAGTGTATTTAAAATAAGTTTTATGACTTTTTTGGGATTTACGAAATAAAAATAAATCAAGGAGCATTCGTTTCTAAAAGTTTATATGCCCATAACAATTTGGAGGTATGAGAAAAGGTTAAAGAATTTAGCTTTTTTTATTTTATTTCTCTACTATAAAATCCGTAAAGGCCTTTATTAACATTTATGTACGTTATTTAGGATATGTAACATGTAATATTATCCAAAAGTGCAATAAATCAAGTGTTTTACGATGTTCTATAAGAAACATGTTTTTGTTTCATAATTGTCTGAACCAGGAACTAAGAAGAAATATATCAAAAAAGAGTATATTCGTGTTATAGATATAGATACAACCTTTAAAGGGATAATTCTTAACTTTCGATTATTTCCTTTCAAATTTTAAAGCAAATATTTCCATTGGATGTTTATTTATCACAGAGTCTGAAATCTCCTTTTGATATCTTTTCTAAAGTTGAACAGTTATAATAAATACGTTATTTAAATTTTGTAGCATTTATTTAACCATTCAATTCATTTTGAACTCATAAATATAAATTAAAATGCACAAAAGACTTAAATGAATATTAAAATACTACAAAAATTAATACTTCATTTAAAATAAACTTAACGACATGAGTCGGGTTTGAACAACAAATAATTTGTTATTCCTATAGCAAAAATATTAATTTTTTTATTTATCAGTATATTGATTATATATTTTTGACTGAATTTGAGTTTTGTGAATCAAATAAGTAAAAATCAGTTTTGAAGTGGTTGATTTTAATATTTTAAGAGTATTATGAAAAGGTTTGGTGATAAATTGTAGATTTAAAAGAATAACAAGCATTTTATATATCTTGAATGTATAATATCTAGTTCATTAATGGTTGGTAACAACTTTTGAAATTAATCAGCGAAGTTTTAAATAATGTTTTTTATGTATGGAATTCATAATTATAAAAAGGTTAAAAAGTATTCCATTTTTTATACAATGTTTATAGTATCATATGTAATGAGTACAATGGTCAAATAAAACGTCCCTCCATTAAGTAATGTTAGGAATCATTACTGTAAGTCACCCTTAGTTCAAGTTTTTTCTTCCTCAGAAAATATTTTCTGAATAAACTACATTTATTCCATAATAATATAAGAATGATAAGCTACAATATTTAAATATTTTTAAATGTAAACGTAATCCAAATCATGTTTTATTTAGATCTGAGCTTCTGCTAAAATGTTCTTAAAGTTTGAAACTAGTGGTTTTCTATTTCTGGTTTCGAATATAGATCCAAAATATACTCTAACAACTATGTCAAAAGATCCTAACCCGTTACCAATAACCTGCATGTGAAACTACATTTATTACCTTTCACTCTGAAACGAGAAGAACAATACTCCAAAAATTTGGACATATATACTATTCCAATTAAAAAAACCGTTAGTTTTTATTTCGAAATTCTATTATCTTTCGATTTTTTGATGTGTTGGTACCTATGACAACGATGTATATTGACAACATCTGCCATTTTTCATTGATTCTTTGGTTTTTATAGATAAAAAGTCAGACATCTTTAGTGTGCTCTGCAATTTTCTACAATTAAAAAAATGGAAGGAAAAAATAATTTATGTTGAAAGTTTTTTAGAAACTTTAGAAAGATTATTCATTTGGCTTAAATAGTTTAATTTTTACAAAATGTTAGATTTTGATTAAATTTTATATTGAGTTATGATAAGTGTATATTGAAGCTGTGACTATTTCAATCCACAAACTACACTTATAAAATGGATTTTGAAAAGAGGAGGGGGGCGATTTGGCCTTGCAATATTTGAACTACAAAAAATTCTGCGCATTCATCATTTTTTGCTCACTTTTAAAAAGGAATAAAATGTTATACCTGGAATAATTTTGAGGCTAAGCAAGATCATTAATTTATTATATTATTTTAATGTCATGTACCTACAATTAATGCGTACATATATTTATTTTGCAAATGATTAAATTATTTTAGCTAATTTATACGACATATTTGGTAGCAAGTAATATCTAATAGTTGTATTTGTCGTCTATATTCCATGGCTATAATAAGTGACTTCCAATTTCATTCCCATATACAAATTGATTCTCTAAAAACAGCTTTGGGATAAAACAGCAATATTAAATCAATGCCTTCAATAGATCTTTTATTGAATACTCGGCAGCATATCAACTAATTCTGACAAATCAGTATTTTTGCCGCTTCATCGATAGTCTCACTAAACATTACCAATTCTTTCAAACAGCACATATGCAACCTTATTTCTTTGATAGCTATCCCTGACAAAGTAGGATTTCCATTATTATAATCTAGCACATTATGAATTAGATTTAATTCATTCATAGGACAAAAGTTGATGATTGAGCAGTTATCAAACAAGGAATATAATAAGATACAAGACTTAGTCAAATTGTTTCAATTTTTCCGCTTGCACAGGACAGGCTAAAAAATGTAGTATCAATAATGGAAGTATCATTATAATTGAGTATATAACATTTTTGCTATCCACCAAGCATTGTGAAGAGTTACTTCAACAGGATAGATGAGTGTGAGATGAATCAATTCTTTATTGTCCCCTCTTGAATAGTCAAAATCCAAAACTTGCTTGCAGAATGACAATATCATGTTCTTGTGTATCTATTTATCTTTTTATTCTAGGTGTTGAAAGAAAATCCATTTTTTCGTGGTTTAATATTATTAAAAAACTTTTTTGAACTTTGCTTATAAAAAAACTAATATTTCTCCATTATTACATCTGCAAGCAAGCATGGATAACTCTCTCTTTAATAATTTTGAATAGATATTCAAGTACCACATAGTTTCCCAATGTTCAATACTGTTTTGTCAAAAACCATTGCTCAAAATTTTTCCCTACATTTCCAATAATTCAGTTAATTAAAAGTAGTCATTTGCAATTATCTATCCTAGTAGATTGATTGTTTTGTGTTATAATATAGGAAAACAAAGCAATTTTACCACTCCAGTTTCCTAAACAAGTATGGGTAATCTGTTTACCACCCAATCAATCAGGAATTTCATAAGTTTTCATTAGATTTATATCCAAGTATTTCCATCTAGGCTGACCTTGACTGCAGATTCAATAACTTTGGGATTTTTGAAAACATCATGTGGCCTGAAACCTGGTGCTCCAGATTTAACAATCAGACGATATTTTTGGCTCTAGCACATAGTTAAGGTGTTGACACAGAGTGTGAAACAAGAAAACCTTCGAACTGAGTTTCTATTTGAAAAAAATTAAGATTAATTTAGATTTAATATAAAACTAAAATAGATTTGCCTGGTGTTGCCAAGGAGATTTAGAAATTAAAATCAATTAAAAACTCAACTATAAAATATAAAACAAAAAATAAAGACGGTAAAATTTAATTTATTATTTTAATTTTGGTATTTTGAGTATGAGTATACAGCCACTCTTCTTTCACGTGATGAGGAAGTAGTTGCTTCATTCTGGGTCAGACACCGAACTCGCAGTCTTGCAGATGCAACCCTGAGCATCAAGGAAACCTCTTAATATCCCAAATACAACAGCATTCAAGTTGTAAAGATATTTACTTGAATTTATCAAAAAATATGCGTGATTATTATTTGTAAATAGATAATTTTAATTTAATGAAAAAATATATAACTTACTTCTGTATCAGATGAATTGAAATTCGTTCAAGTTAAAGATTCATATTGACTAATTTCTTTAGTTTTAATTGTAAATTATTTTACAATTTTATCATATAAATAATATAAAAAAAAATTTGATATTTTGTTCCAAACATTCCTTTTGTCTTCATATATTAAACATTAGTATTATTTTGTTTTTCAAACTTTCCCTCCTAAATGTTCTCTATATCTTTTATATTATTTTAAGAGTTGTTTTTCTGTAGTTTTTCATTAGACGGAAAACTTTTTTGGTCAGGTAATCTTTTATTAATCAGAGTTTTAAGACAATTTTTGAAAATAATGGTCATGGAAGGATATAACTTTTTTTTTTTTTTTTTTCAGTGATCTTCGGTATTCTTGCTTTATCATAAAAACGTTGAATCTTATTCGTAACATATTAAAATACTTCATGATTCACTTTTTAGTTCATTGAAGGGAAGTTTTCAGCTTAAAGGCATTTAAAAATTGCTAAATAATATTATTAATTTTTTATTAGCTTCGTAATTCTGATTTCTTAAGATATACATGCTACTTTTAAATTCACTTTGAATTTCTATTCTGTACTAATTGATTACTTGATCACTGATCCTAATAATCCTTTGATATTAATGAAAATATAACAATTTTTTTGTGTACCAACACTGACCGAAAATAAAGACAATAATAAATATTTGCCAACTTTTATAAACTTCCAGATTTAGCCGCAGTATATCAAACCGTAAGACTATGCAAATTGGAGGACAGATCAGCAGAGGTTAGAACAGAGCGACCACCCTACTGCCCCTATTTAATATACTATTTGTGAAATAAATGCCTTTTAAAGGGTGCTCTAAAATTGTGGACATTTTCAAGGACAGTTTTATATTGAACAAAGCCAATTTTTGCCTCAGATTATAGACCAATACAAGCTTTTAAAAATGTAAAACTTTTTCCAAATACTTACTCACTCAATATTTTTTTTAATGTGAATTAATGTCTATGGAACGATTCACACAATTTAATATCAGTCTAAAGCTGAAATGTAAATAATTAAAAAAAACTGTTTCGAGGTCAAAATGTTACTTATTTTCTTCTATTAATTATTATATTCAAAGAAATATTTACATTGTGCATGCTTATAACAAGGTATGCTTCATTTGAATCACAAAAATAGTTAAAAAATGATATTTAATTCATATTAAATATATTTATATGTACAAATAAATATCGTTAAATCTAATATCAAAATGAACGTTAATTTATAAATATCTTTGCATTGTTGAATTATGCAATTTTTCTTCAAAGAGAATATTTTATTAGGGTTTATATTATTATTTTATGGAAAAAAAATGAATTTATCATCGAATACCCAAATTTGAAATAAATAGGTTTAATATTATTTTGTAATATATATTTAAATAAAGATGTACTTAGCTTATACAAAATGGGAAGCTGTACCAGTTACATTAAAAAAATATATGATCGAAAGGCTTTTTAATCAGCAGTTCCTCATCTTTTGAAATCTCAATAGAGCCTTCACTTCAAGATTTTTTTAAATTTTAGATCTCTGATGGACGTGGACAAGATCTAAATCCCCTTACAAAATTCATTCTCCCACCAATTAAGAACCATTCTTAATATTTATCGGTATATAACTTGGATTTTTATCTTCTAAATTTTATATATCTGCTTCAATTCTAATTAAATTACATTCTAGTGCCGTAAATTTTTAGTATTTTCTGTCAGAATAAATGCAATTTTGTTGTAGTTTATTCCAGTTTTTTTTTTAAATTTAAGTCGTTCTTTTGTCTTGTTTTTTCCCCTTTTCCAATGAGGGATGTGCCTACTATGTACTAAAAATTTAATACGAGCTGGTTTTTTAACATAACATACAACCTACTCAAAAAATATAGTTTTGAGAACTTTAAAAACTTAAGAAGTGTTATTAAAAAATGAATAATAATATGTTTTTTTTTTCATGCATTGAACAAGTACTTTTAAAATTTAAATTAATAATAATCTAATGTTCAACCGTGACAAATGTTATCACATTCAAAAATAATGTAATAAAATGGTAAAATCTCATTAAAATTAATCTAAATTAAACATTTTTGAGACTTTTCCTTCATACTTTTTCCAATTTTAGGGTGCCTATTGCGTTAAAATTATGATGTTCCTAAAAGAAGGTTAAATGACGAATTTAAAATGTAAGGTAATATTCAATTAAAATTGTAATTTATGACTTCTTTTTTTTTGAAAATATCTCATTGAGAAATTTTATAAGTTACACTATATAATTTTGTAATAAACAGTTCTGTGGCTTCGAAATATATAATAAATATTTCAAGTTCATGGATGAATATGAAATCATGAAGTAGAAACAATTGATAATTAAAAGTTTAAGTTACACATTTTACAAAATCCCATATCGAACACGACAAATACAAAATAAAAGAAACTCCTTGACCCCATTCCAACGGTAACGTTCTTAAAACGACGTTGTAATTTTATAATTCGGATTCAAAAAGTTTGTGTCCACACGAGAAAGAAATCTGCTCAATCCGAGTTGCTTAACAATGATTATATATCTAATGGGAGTTTTATTAATTAGTAGCTGGAGCATTGCTCGCAGATATCAGACATCCAAAAGCAGACAAATTTTCTTTACGAATATATTGATGTGCACCCTTTTTCTTCTGTTAATTATGTCATGCTGAGCTTCAACAACACACGCTCGTTGCTATATTGTTATTTCCTAAGATTTCTATATCAAGTAGTCACGCAGTTCTAACATACAAAGTGCATACCCAAAATGATACCTCAGTAAAAAAACCTGACACACAACACCTTATAAATATAGGTTATTATTCAGCGTGTTAAAATTAAGTTATCGTCATAGATTTGTAGAATTTACAAATACAATTTACAACTTGTACAAAATTATAAGTTTATAAACGTTAAAAAAAAAAACGTGTTTAATTACATTTTAAGCTGTTGAAAGATTAATATATTCACGTCATTCTATTTCTTCATTATTTTTCTAACCTGCCTTAGTAAAATGGGATATTATACATCCCATGATATATAAAACTAATTTTACTAAGGGTGTATCGATGTTTGGAATCAGAAAGAATCTGCCTCTTTTGAAGTATCAATTATCGGAATCGGCTCATTAATGGTGATTCCACCGATACCGATGCATAATTATTTATATGGATTAAACGACTCAGTTAAGCTCATTTTGGGGGACAAAATTACTATTAAAAATCAATAAAATAGCTTAACGAGACGACATAGTTCAATCAAATTCAACAAAGGAAGAGAAGGGATTATATAAATGGATTATTCAAATTTGCAGATTTGTACAGGAAATGTACTTGAAAGTAAAAATTTGGAAATAACCACATTTTTAGTGCCCTATACATTAGAACTTTATTACAAGTCATTCAAAAAGTCCGTAACTGTAGAAGTTGTGTCCCGAATCTATTTTAAAAGGCACAAGTCCGGACTAGAGCAATGGTTTATAGATATGTAAATTCCTGGGGTAAGCATATAAAATTCAGTTAGGATCATTTGATCTCATGTAGGCCAAAGCAGTAAAATAATAGAAAAATTCCTTTGATAGTGTTGCAAGGGATTTTTATTAGTGAAACTGTTGAAATTAGAAAAGAGACAGGGGCAAATTCCCTAATATGAACCTTTCAGAAATTAATTAACTTTTGAGCACAGAGAGTAAATTACTTTTTCAAATTAAAATTTTATTTTATTCAAACCAAATTAGGATTAACACATTTATATATTATTATTTCCGATCCGTAACTTATAAAAAGTTAAACAAAACAAAAATAAAACACTTTGTTATTTTCTTATGTAATTCCTATATCCATAATAAGGAATCAAAATCTTTCATAACTATGGTATGGAAATCGGAATTGGCTGAAAATTTAGTATCTGTACATTCCCACTTTTTACTCATTTAAGTAAGTGTACAGTTTATCGCCAAAACTTCTCGGTACATATGTCATATGTAATCGAAGTTTGATGAATATTATGAACTGTATTGCTTAACAGTCGTTTTTTATTTCTCCTTTCAATTTTTGGATAACTCTTCTTTTTTTTTAATTTTGAGGAGTGAGGCATCCAACGTAGGGTAAATTTTTTTAATAGTGTAGTTGTTATTCTATAAAATACATATAACCTCAGCAAAAACTGAGGATTACCAATTTTATTTTTCAAATTTATAGCAATAAATGTTTCATATATATTTTTGTAAAAAATTAAAATGTAAACATTTTACTATAACAATTTATATCTTATTGAAACCCCAAACTCATAATGTTAAGTTTATTTTATAAAATTGATTTATTTTTTCTCAATATTTTATATTCGTACAAGTATTTTTTGGATTTTATTTGATATTTACAAGTGCAAAATGAATGGAATATATCAAAAAAGAATGAAATTTGATTGACATAATTAATATTATCGTTCAACTGTGTATTATATAATGAAATTTAATTTTTTTTATAAAATTCAAATAAAAGTTATAAATGTTATAAAAAGGAGCTTCACATACGGATGGTTAAATATCCCATCTATTTTGCACCTGTTAGTAACAATTAAAATGTTAAAAGTACTTTTATTAACATTTTATTATATAAAATTTATTTTATGCGAATTTTTCAATTATGTATTACATTGAATGCTACAAATATTTGAATTTATGCAAAGTTATATTTAATTTTATGTTTATACGATTAAAAACATAAAAAATAAAAAAATACTCATACAAATATATATAATAGAATACTCGTATATTGAAAAAAATAATTGTTCAAAGTTATAGCTAAATTTTAGACAGTCTAGCAAGTTAATTTGATACACACGCTCTTTATCAGTGCGTTTCCCACAAAGGTTTGCTGCAGCGTATTTTTAAAGTGGAGGGGCTGATGGTAATGAAAATAAAACTTTTTTTTTTTGCTCTAATGATAATTGTAAAAATTTATTAGACCTTTTTGTTTAAAAAAACATTCTTTCATGTATATTTTGAGAAAATTGTGTCTATATATTTTACGTGGATTGCACTTTCAAATTTCTCAATATATATCTGTTTAGAAATATATATTTGATTCATAAATCATCGATACACATATATTTTATTCCAATATAACTGCACATTGAAAAAGAAAATAAATAAAAGAGTAGGCAATTTTATATAGGCACTTCCACTTCCTCGTTGGGATGCTTTTCTTCTTTCGAAACCTTTAATGGCAAATCAAAAAACTTTATAAAATCGTTGTGCGCATTCAAAAGCAAATTTCTTTGTTCAAATAATTGATCGACAGGAGATAAAACACCTAAAGATTCTTCAGTAGATCTATGGGCTTTAGTCATCCATCTATTTTACAAGGATAATAAATGTTTAAATTTGGCTCAAAAGATATTTTCCAAAAACTGCTCTTCTGCTTTTTTCAAAGAGGCCGAAAAAACTTTTCCTGCAAATATAACCTCCCTAAAATCCTTGTCCAAAGACTTCTATAATCCATTGTTGGCAGAAAATCATTCAGAATATATAATTTTTATCTAGTTTTGCACATTTAAAAGAGTATGTATAACTTTTCTTCCAGCAATTTTCTGATAAAATAGTATCACAATAAAGACTTGCACATCCTTAACATTTAATATTAATATGTAAAAAATTTTTTTGAATCTTTTCCTCTCCCTTCTTCTTTCTCAAGCTACCCTTAAGGTTTAAAAAAAAAAAGAAAAAAAAAAACAGACCTTTGAGTTCCAAATTTGTAAAAGCTTCTTCTATTGTTGATTATTGCTGGAGATAGGCTTAGGTTTAAAGATGTTTGCATTCGTCTTTCCATGTTGATTTTCAGGTAATTTAGTACTTTAGCTACTCGGTATGCGTTATATTTATGAGGAACACTGTCTTTAAGTACCAGAAGAAGGTTATTATCGTTCAAAATATTGTTCAATTTTTTTCTTCTTTTCTACTGAAGCCCTTTCTGCAGCTCCTACTTTTAGTAGTGCTTCCACCTTTACGAATATGGGGAGATCTTCCTCCTTTATTTTTCCACTCATATATTCCTTTCCTTCCCAAATATCCAATGTCCACGTCCTTCCATTCAGATGAGGAGATTAAATTTTCCGAACCTAATAATAAAAGTAGTAACTTGAAATCAAGTGTGTTCTAAAATGGATTATTTTCTTGTTAACTTCTCAAAAGTATTTTTCTTAAAATTATAATGTTATCCGGTGAGTTCAACCCAAAGCCGCCCATACTCCTAAAAACTTCCAAACGAATTATATTTTCCTTCGAAAACATTATTCTTTTTTTTGCCCGGAAATCTTTTCTCGATTTATTGAAATTCCCTTCCAGTGAATTATCTGGTAATATATTAACTTTGAACCCACATTTAAATTTCCCCAACATATCCTTTTCGTGAAGCGCATATTTGAAGCTTTAATTAGTTTTGAACATTTTTCAATTTTGCTCATATTTACTTACAAATAGTTCACGTCCGCACCTAATTTTATGAATGATATTCCCAAATACTTGATAGAGTCCAACACTTCACAACAAATGATTTCCTTCAAAACCAGAACAGTTCCAAAGGTTTAAGACTGTTGTTTTTTATTAAAAATATTCAGAAGGATACCAAATATTCAAACCTCACTTTTGGTTTTTCTTTACGGAATATGATATTTTAACTATCAAAAAATAAAATAAAATTTTTTGTTGAAAGCCAGCACACTAAGAAACTTTGTATTTATTGAACACCACTGTCTCCTGGGTATGAAAGGGTTAGACATATTTACTCTTCTCTAGATTTAATTGTTTAAAGTAATGTACTCAAAAATGAATATTATAGTCATTTTTGAAAAGGAAATAATTCGTGTATAAAAAAAAGATAATCATGATATACTATAAAATTTGGAATTTGTGAACAAATAAATGATATTTTTTTAGCGCTCTGTAGAATTTATAAATTTAATGTAATTTTTTTATTTTAAACATAATGAATCAAGAAATGATAATATATTACGATTTTATTACAATCATATATTTTAAAAATGGTTTAAAGAATTTTTTGCATCATATAATATTCAAAAATTTGATATTAAATTCACTGTTCCCATTTATGAACTTTAATTATTATTACTAATAGTCGGCAAAAAGAATATTTTGATGTAGTAAGCTTTCAATTTTACTAACTACATACATAAATTGTTAACAAAGCCTTATGTTGTTACATTAGTAACATAAATCAGGCATTGATAAAATATATATACTCATAAGGTAAGTATTTATATCCAATATAGAAAGACTTTTAATCATTTCGTTATTAAGTAATACTCTCACCTTTTATTCCATATGGCTTATCATAATAGTTTATTTCTGATAATATAATTAGTATAGTTTGTACTCAAATATAAAGGTTTTCTGATAGCTAAGTGAAAATTTACAAAACACAGCAATTAAAGTAGCAATAATGTAAATATGTACATTAAACATTCAATAAACTTTGTCTGTCCTTCAAAAAATGTATTGATGTAATTGCTAATTTTGTCAAAAGATAAAAGTGTTTGTTACCTATCTCCCATTTACTAGGTGTAGCAAAAATAAATTCATTATTTTTCCAATAGATGGCTATAGTAATGTGTACCTCACGTTGTATATGAACAATTGCTTTATAATAAATTGTCCTAGAAAGACAATTTTCGTACTGAAAAGACTTTTTCGACTGTTTTGTAATTGTTCGACTCAGTATTGATTGAGTTCGCATTATGAAATGCCAGCCATAAAAAGATAATACGCCATCCTTTTTAGTTTTTCTTCAATAAATGCAAAAACGCAACCAAGGCGTCTAAAATTATGAATAGTGTTGATATTTCTGATATTGTAACGTCCAAAAAGACGCAATTTTGGTTTTGTAGATTCGGTTCTGATAATTTTGGCGTCAAAGATCCACCGTGCATAGGAAAAAGGAATATTAAGTTTTGTAAAATGTAGAAGAAGGATTCTTTTTTAAATTAATAACTCAAGAATGTTGCATACAAAATAAAATACATCTCACTCCCCTTTCATCTATCTTGTCCATATTCATCGTTGGTGTTACACAAAAAAACTGAAGGCGCTATTTCTGTCCTAAGAATCCCATATATATATAGTTTTATAGCTTTATAAACTGCATTTACTTAATATTGGATGTGCCTACATATATAATATAAAACCATATTTAAAATTGACACATTTTATTTAAATGTTAATTGACTTATTTTCATGTAGATTACTGATGTTATTTTTGGACAAGATGTTATTTTAATTTTATAAAAAGGCTAAAACCAATAAAGAAATTCTCTAAATCAGAATTTAATACGTTACAAACAAATTATAGATTCGTGATGAAGCTGTCAAGTTCAACAAGAGTTATATTCAAGACTAGAAATACTTCATTTAATGTAACACTTTGCATTGTTTGAGTAATTCATTATCAACAAAGATGTTTTGAAGTTATAGATTATGTTTATGTTATGGACATAATTTATCCTAAAAGTCATGAAAAATGAATGAGCAATCAATTTTTCATTATATTATTAGTTTCAGTGGTGCAATGTACATATTTGTTACATAAGAAGTTATAAAAAATATTCATTATGTTTCAAAATTATTATTTAATTTAGAGCAAATCATTATTTGACGATATTATAAGCCATCATATTTTTTTACGTCATTGAAAATTAATAAACTTCAAATGAGCTCAATACTTATTTTTCAAAACTCACATATCATTGTTTTAAATTTTTCCATGAACATTACATTAAACTAATGCTAAAATAATACAACAATGAAAAACATGAAAAAAGTAAAAATATAATTGGGCCCTTTTGCTGTTTTGGTTGCATATATATACATTTATTGACATTATATACAATTGGTGTTGTGCCGATTTAGAACTAAAGATAGCAGTCCCGTCCAGTTCAGTCTTGTATATTAGTCCTAAAAATGATAATATTGGGTCCTGCATGACTTCACTCAACTTTATTTCATCTTTTATTAATCAGTTGTAGTACTGGGTGTATGAAGGGCAGACGATCTTAAAGACCGGTCTTAAATCAGTCCTAAGAATACACTACACTGATCAGAATAAATATGGACTGACACATGCAGGATCCTTATTTTGTACAATTAAGTGTGAGACCTACGGAAAGGCTTTTCAATTAATCCCATAAAACTGGGACTGTGCGTAACATTTTGTAAATTTTATATCATATTTAAAATCCATCAAAGTATAACATATAAACTCAAAAATAATATTAAATGTTATATAATATCTTCCAGGAAACTAAACAAATTGAAAAATTAACAATTGATGTGATTTTGGAATAACCAAAGCTAAGGGAACACGTCATTACTTGATTGTATCTCTCAACCTATTATTTCAAACAAAATTATGACTTTATTTGTTAGGCGGTTAAATTTGAGCTTAAAATTTGATAACAAATTGACTAATTAAACTAATAAAAATAGTTTTTGAAACTCTTCCTTTGCATATTTACTAGAGTTCCATTAGTTTTTAATATCGAACTCAAAATTAGTCCCCTTTACACCTTGTCACTTTTATTGCTGCCTTGAGAACTTTCAATTAAAAAAAAAAACTATTATTTTTATTATAATGAAATGTCTCAATTTAACAATGAAGTAGATTGTGTGCTAAATAATATAGGGGCTCATAATAGGTTTTTATTACTCCTATGATAATAGGTAAAGATTAATTGATGATGGCCATGGTTGTTCTGCAGGGAGATTTTGTGTACGATTCCAATGCGTTCTAAGGATGTAGGCAACTTATTATCTATTTTTATAAAAAATATAAATATTGAAGATAATTTATTGAGAATGAAATTTAAGGATCAAAAAGCACATGTAAAAATGACAGTTGATTAAAGTCTATCAAAGATTCATTAGTTCATCAGTTCATTATAAATATTTTTGTCCAAAAAAATATTTTGTTATTTGAGCAGGTTGATACATTTTGTTGACATAATGCAATGTACTTACTTTATTACGAGAATCACATCATTTTATAAACTATTATATTTCGACAATAAATAAAAAATGTATCATATTTTTATTTTTGAAATATGTTTATTTTGTTTCGCATCTTTTTGTTGTATATTTCTTATTGTATAAATAACTATATTAAGTACATACTTGTTTTTAAATCAATTTTTGTATTTTGAGTATATCATTTATATGTATATAATTTATGCATTAGAATTATAGCAATCGTAAATAAAAATCAAGAAAAATGACTTACTTTATAAATACTTGAAAAGATTTAATATACCATAAAATGGAACAAATTAGGGTTGAATATATATTGGATGTGTCCTTAACAATGAAATATATATATATTTTTAAGATTGTCACTGAAAATTTAACGTTAACCGTAGTGGTGGTCAGTATTCAAAAGTTAGATATTCAGATACTTTGAAATTTTCGTATTTTTTATATCTTGAGTAATAATTGAAATATAATTAGTTAAAAACTTAAGAAAAAGTAATACCAAGTGATCTGTATAAATTATATACATTGAAAATTCTTACAATCTGATGTTATAAAGTAGAAATGGTTAGCGGTACCAACTAACATCAAGGAGGACTCTCAACCTTCTAAAGTTAAGTATAAAACTCTTTTTAAAATTGATGTGAATATAAACCGTTCTTACTTTTTTATATAAAAGTTATTTAAAGGGCTTTGTGTATTTTGTAACAACTCCAAAAGATTAATTGTGCTATTAAAAAAAAAATACTCAACAATTATTATTTGAAGCATAGAAATGTAATTTAACAATAAAAAAATAATGTATGTATTTGGGTTTAGTTATACCCAGTATATAAAGTCATATGTTTTTGGAACATGGACTGATCCAATGGTTTTTAGTTGTGCCAAATAAATAAAATACATGATTTGATCACGTTATTTTTGAAAAAAATAAAAACAATAATTGACTACAATAATGATATTAAAATTACTTATTAGAATACAATTATAATGGCTTTCAATTTATTCTAAGATTATTAATGACGTAACAAAACGAGATCTTCCTCATACATACAAAAAGACATGCTAGAGCATATTAAAAAAAAGTAATTCTGAGAGAAAGATAATTACTTTCTAACCTTTTTAAAAATAGAGATAATTCTCTGACTATCAATAAGCTACTGATTTAGCTCCAAGCATCTTTCTTTCATTATATTTAATCAAAATGTTGCAAAAAATATATAAAATACTCACAAACAAACATAATTTTTGTGTGACTAATTCTTAGGATTTACTTATTTTTTTAGTTAATATATAATGAGACAAAACATATATTTGACTATTTTCCTAGAGAGGTAAAACATAGGAAAATTCTTAACAAATATATATATATATATATGTTTTAAAAACTTTTATCTAAACAGAAAATATCTACTTTTTTTATTTTTCCACATATATAGATCAACCAATAAAGTTTTCTTGCCTTTCTTTTGTTTAAAGTTTTTTCTCTGTTGGCCATTAATATTTCTCCTCTTTCACCCTTAATTTTTTTTTGAGAATAACTGATCCTTTGTTTTAAAAACCCGATATGGAGACACTTTTTTACTAAAAGTATTGATTTAATTTTGAATTACTATTTTGCATAACATATAATAGTCATCGAAAATTTTACGTTCTACGATTATTTTATAAGGTGATCGTATAAATATGTATTTGTATCTTTTAAATGACGTTAGGTAATTTTACTATAAACTATTTTGTCTCAGGACAATTTGTCTTGAACCATTTCGTCTTTGGACTTTTTGCCTCAAGGATATTTTGTCTAAATATATAAATAAATGAGATTTATAAGCATATTTTGTTATTTTTGGTTAAAATTGATGTATCTTTGGAACTTATTTATCAAAATTTTCATTTGTGTTACTACAAATCGCAATAAATTGGTTGTTTTCTGTTGGAAAATAATTGTATCACACTTTTCAATTTCAAGACATACACCTAAAAAATTTCACTATGTTATAATTTCTAACCAGAGAAAAAGTAAGTAAAGAAAAGAAAAAAAACACGGCAACGATTCGAAAGGAAGAATCACTTCCTCGTTAATGATTATCATAAGACATGAGGGATTTTTCATACTAAAAAAGAATCATGGATGAACTAAAAATCAATATATGAGGCAAGATCATAATTCCATCATTATTCCAACAGAAAAATAAACTACCAGGAATCCTGTCAAATTTAATTTAAAGTACAACACCAAAATAATAAATATATACTTTTTCTCTTTTTCCAATGTACAAAACTCAAAGAAAATTTTAGTTTAAAATTTTTTGAAATATTAACAGTTTTCTTCTTCTTTCACCAATTATTTAGATTTTCAAATACTTTTTTGTATTATTTGAAAAACAAAATATGTAGAATACTAAATTATTATTATCAAATAATTACCCTAACACTTTACAAAAATAAATAGTAAAAAAGTCTTTATAAATCAGTATCATTATATTTTTGTTCAAAAGAATAAAAAATTGCAATAACGATTGAAAGTGGGAAATAAATAATTATTTATTATTTTAAAATTATGACTTTTACTTCTTTCAACAAGCTTGTATTGTTTTAAAAATTAGTATTTTTTTTGACAAATGTCATATGTATTTCATATTTGAAAAAACTGTCACAATATTATTGGGCTTATAGCTAGGACGAAATGTTCTTACGATATAATTCACAAATTATCATGACGTTAATAGATTAAATTAAAAGAAGTTGTTTTGGTTTTTAGTAATAATTATTTTTTATATTAGTGTTGTTCATAGAGTTATAATATTTTTATGTTATGTGGGAAATAGAGAAATATATGTTAAATTACTATAACTGAAAGAAATAATAGGAAAAAATAAAATGTGGGAACAGGACAAAGATGATTCAAAGTGAATTCTGTCTCTATTTTATAGGAAAATATAAGAAAATAAATAGTTTATTTGAGAGTCATTGTTGAGATACCAGATCCGGTATTTCAGATCTATTTAACTTATTCGTTTAACATTCATCATAGGGTAGAGCTTTGATAAAATTTTTAAGGAGTCCTATGTTAACATGAGGGAAAATAATTATCTACCTGTCAACTAGCGACTCATTAATAATATGTTTATATTAAGGGCTTGCATTTAGTCAAGGAGACCAATTAGGTTAAATCCCATGCATAAATTACTACGCTATATGGATAATCACTATCTACGCAACCTCTGAAGCTCACCTTTTCACTTTAAATGTTTATTACTGTTGTGATACTTCGGACTTTTAATAATGCCATTTATTATATAGTATGTGTGACTCGTAAAAAGTAAAAGAATCAGTTCCTGAACAGCAGCAAGTCTTCGGGAGTCCTTATTTCTTCCTCTAATCACAAGACGGCTTAGTATTTACTTCATTGGTGTCATAGGGGATTCAAGATGACAAATTTTACACCGAGACAGCAAGTGCATTTCCTTAGAGTGGTGGAGGATATCCCCCTCCTTTGAGAAGGACTTTCATGTGGGGAAGATCAAAAACACCAAACTGATCTCTCATTAATTTAAATGGGCCTTTTTGACCCTAAAATTAATCAGGGAGGGAAATAATAATCTATGTTGCTGGATACATTTCAGGATCATTAGTGCACGAGTTTCTCCTAATTTATATGGATTATGTCTATGATATCTTTATAAATGATCAAATACCTTGAGGTTTTCGAAGAAGGGTTTTCAGCATAAGCGTACGTAAATATGTTCTATTCTATTCATATATAGCCTTATCAAGTTATAGTGATTTACCGGTGGCAGCATGAGGGTTTCCCTCGCCACAAATGAAATAGGCTGTCAATAACTCCTCCTGAGGTTTCTTCCTTATCCCATTCAGTCCAAATCTTACTTTCGTCTATTTGCAATGTCTCCAAAACCTTTGAAAACACAACGTTCATATGGCAACTCCTTTCGAGTAATAAGTTTCTTGTTACTATAAACTAATTTTCCATCTAAAATTTTACAAAAAAATGCTGCATGAAGTAATTTAAGATGTGTTTTAAAAAAATATTAGTAAAATATAATTTTTAAATCATTATACAAAACCAAATAAGTTGGTTCCAAGTTCAAAGTGAAATACAAATTAATAACAGTTATTATTTATCTTGAATATTAATGTAGATATTTCCAGTAAATTTAGTTTTTGATGTACAATTCAAATCTATATTTATGCGTAATTCTATTTATTACAAAATTAAGAGAACTATCAAAATATAATTAATAGAATCTGATTTTGAGATATGATAGATTTCCATCTTTCTAAAAGTTCTTAATTTTTGCAAGAAAATCGAGGAAAAGAAGTTTCTTTATGCTCTTTAACATCTTATCCAGCAATTTATCCAATTTTACAAAATGGAACTACCCGTGTGAATGGCATTCATATTTTTAATAAAAAATACTGTTTTAAAATATAGTATAAAATGAACTCAGAAAACTTTTACGGATACTTATAGTCAGGCATATTTATATTGTTTAAAAATATTTACTTTATATTCACAATATTCGAATGTAATACTTGTAGCTCACTCACTGTTTAAAAATTCAAAGACAACTATTAATTTACTTCACTATTCAATGTATTTATGTAGGACTATAAAAGAGTATACATAATTATTTGTTATTATTAGAAAAAGGTGATGTTCTGAGGTTTGATTGCTGAAGGATTTATATATTTTCCATTGAATACAATACCATATTATGCTGAACCCGATTCAGACATGACTAAAAAATAAATATATATGCTACTAAGTAATTGATAATCATTAGAGAGTACTCTTATAAGTTATATAGATAATAATTCATCTACGGGTTCAGTGAAAATCAAGTATTCTTCACAAAAAAAAAAGTTAATGAACATAGTTGGTAAGAAGGATTTAAGAAATCAGAAAAAGTACCTTTATTTATAAGTGATAAATAAACATACTGAGTTGTTTAATTACAAGTCATACACACTCTTCTAGAAATTATACTTCTTATTGAATAAAATTTGTGAATGAATGAAGCATAAACATATATATATTCAACCGTTGAAACTATGCCAGATAGTATACTGTAAATATATAATAATAATTTGTTAATTCAGTGCTACAACCGTGAAAAGTTCTTACCATACAACTAAAATATACAACAAGTAGAAATAAGATGTAAATTTCTTTTGACAATTTTTGAAGCCTAAGATCAATTTTACTTCACGACGACCTATTTTGTTTCTCTAAAAATTAATATCAAAGGCAGATACTCATCATCCATCTCAAGAGATACGTAGGCAGGTATATATATTTCTGGTCCAGGCTAACTAAGTGTTGCCAGCTACAATTTGACACCTCCTTTGGTAAGTTTGATATTTTGTAGCATACTCATACTCAGAATGTATGACTTACGCGCATCATTTGTGTTGTTACAGTGATAAGAAAAAATCAATTCGGCATAAAAATGAAATTAACTCGTGAACATTTTCGTGCGATCATTTTTCACAACTTTCGGCATGGATTATCACGACAAGAGTGCATTCATTGATGAACTTAAATCTTTGTATGGCGATGAAGCACCATCCTATAGCACTGTGAAAAACTGGTTTAATGAATTCAATCGTGGCCCACGCTCGCTCAAACACGAATTCCGTGAAGGTCGTCCAATAAAGGTTTTTATACCAGAGAACATTTATGCCGTCCATGAAGTGATTATGCAAGCTCGTCATGTGACATACTGTGAGAAAGAGGCATCCTTGGGCATTTCTGCAACAAGCACACATTCGATATTGCATGTACACTTGGCCGTAAAAAAACGTTTGTTCTCATTGGATCCCGCACAATTTGATAATCGCTCAAAAGAAGACTCGTGTTGATTGGTGCAAAGAAATGCTGAAAAAATATGCTCGCAATCCTACAAAAGACGTTTATAAGATCGTCACAGTTGACAAATCATGGATCTATGCGTATGAACCCGAAACAAAACAACAATCGACCGTATGGGTCTTTGAAGACAAGCCAAGTCCAACGAAAGTTGTTCGTGGAGAAGCATTTCGAAGCAAATGGTCGCCTGTTTCTTCGGCAAAACTGGCCATGTGGCGACTATTCCACTTGAACATCGTAAGAAAGGTCAATTCTGAGTGGTACACCACAATTTGTTTGGATGATGTCTTCGGAGAATTTCGAAATCAAACAAGAGAAGACGAGTCATTGTTCACCATAACAATGTGAGCTCTCACATATCGGCTCAAACCAGTGTTTTATTGACCTACCAAAACGTCGAATTTAAGGGTCATCCAATGTACAACCCTGACTTGGCATACAATGACTTTTTTTTATTTGCGCACATCAAGAAAAAAATATATTGATTTAATATTATATTGATTTCAATTATTTATTATAATTTGAAACCTTAATTTTCTTTGGCCCATTTTGTATTTTCTTATACTTGATCAAATTTACAATTAAGATCAATTCTATAATTAAACCTTCTATCAAAAAATATAGTTTAGTATTACCGAGTGGCATATTAAAATTAAAACACTCGGAATTTTAAACTTCAATAAGACATAATTTATAAATTGACAATAGAATTACAACAAAATTAATACTATGAATAGATGTCTGTCTGAGCTCTGTTAACCATTGGGTTATTTTCATTTTCTGTACACACCTTTTTCCCTTTAGATCAAAATGACCCGTCTATGTTTTGCTATAAAATTATTGGACTTTTTTTAATATTTTAACAACTACAATTCAGTTTGCCAGAAGAACCACTTTTTAATTCACAAAAAAATATCATTGAATGACTGCTTTTACCCTGCCCAAATCAACTTTATAGCTAAAAAAATATGGGAAAGCAATTTTTTTCTATATTTGTTTTCAATTTTCCTCTAAATAATTATAAATACTTACAAAACAATGACAAAATAATAGAAATAGTAAAATAAATTCATCTATTGCGCACATGATGAACAGTATGATAAGGAACTGCCTTTGCATATGTATTTATTGTATTTAAAACATGTATTGTTCGTCTTATTGTCCTTCTCTTTAGGGAAAAACTGACATCTTTTTCTTTTGCTTGCTTTGAAAGTAGAAGTTGAGGCTTGATCATTAGGTCGATCCGGAAGTCCAGCACTCTGAAAAGCTTTCACAATCTGAGCTGAGGCCTCTGTTCAGAGGACGTTTTCCCTTCTTTCAATGAGTGGAGCTACAAGTGCCTTTCCTAGCTGTTCCAGGAACACTCTTCTCTTGTGGCTCTTGTGAGACATCCAGGTCGGATTGATCTCTTTTCAAATTACAAAGGCATTGTAAGAGGAAACGTCAATGATATTTTGAAAGATGGCCAGGGGACAGCGGGCAGTCATCCTTCTGCAGCTGTAGGCTCTAATTACCATGTCTAGATTGTACACACCTCCTTTGTTTTGATTGTAGTCCAAAATTATGATTGGTTTTCTATCGTCACGATCACTAATGCTCCCGTCTCTGTGCAATGTGCTTAGAAGAACTACATTTTTGTTTTTCCTAGTTAAATAAGAAACTAAAGTGGTAGTGGGTGTGAAGACAAATTTTGATGAGAAGACTCTCTTTTGATGCAAGCAGTGCGGGTGGGAGCTCAGGCTTGTTTTTACGAACCGTGCCAACCATGGTAATCTCCCTCTTCAGGAGCTGTTGTCTGAGTTGATAAGAGGTAAAAAAAATTATCACAAGTCACATTGTGACCCCTCAGTCCTTCGGTCAGATCAAGTACAACACGCATTCCTTTGGTTTTTCTCTGGGTTTCCATCGGCCAACTTTCCTGTATATACCTGGATTTTCCAAGCATAACTTGATTTGGCATTGCAAGCCACCCTCCTCTAGCCGTCCTCTCCTTCCACATCGAAATAAGAGTTTTGCTCAAGAATTAGATCGAAAGCTTCTTCAGTAATATCACGCACACTCATATTGAAAAAATGTAAATGCAAAGAATTCTAAAAAACCTTTATACCCTCTTGAAATTCACAGACAAATATTGCATTGTAATTATGCTATTACGCATAAGAAATTGCATATTAGAGAAACTTAAACAACAAAGAAACATTTTTTATTACGCTACTACTTTTGTAAATTTCAATTCTGTTAAAATTTTATCATGGGTCATTTTGACCCAGAAGACAATCTTTGTGCATTTTTTTGTACTGCTTACACAGAAATGTTTCTGCGAATTTTTTTCGGGACAAGTTACGAAAAGTAAAAAAAAATCAGGCTCAATAAACGTGATTTTTTTGGTTTTTATGGTTAGTTGAACCAAGCAATGGGTAATTTTGACCAGAAAACAACAGGATGGTTAATCATGTATATCGCCACCTTTAGTGGTAACAATGGCTTCCAGGCGGGGGTGGAAGAATTGGTACCCGCTGCAGATGTAATCCTCTGTCATGGCGTCTAAGAGCTGGCAGACAGTGGCATTATGAGTAACTTTGTTTGGAAGACAGACATCTTCCTCTCGACATGCACACAAAAGGCGTAGTTGATTGGGTTAACATTAGGGCTGTAGGTGAGCCAAAAGTATCAAAAAAAAAAAAGTTCAATAGACTCGTTTCAAGAGTCATAGAATGGAATTTCTTTTTTGATAGCCTCTACAAATTAAGGTGCCCCCTGAGATCTCTTACATGGGATCTTATGTACTTGAGGAAATTGGCCTGGGCTATTTTCTTTAACTCCTCTAGGTCCAGTTTGGCCTTTTTGACGGAGACATTCTTCATCTCTAACGTTTTGGACTTGCTGACGGCGTAGACGGTTTACCTGGAGACGCCCAACTGATTGGAAGGCGTGGATGAAAACTTGTCGATCACTTTGAAGTTAATTTTTCTTGACTTGTACGTAATATATCGATTTCTATCTCTCAAACTCATTCATTATTTAATTAATAGGTGTTCATATTTCAATGGACCTCACGATATTTCTATAACCACGACAAATTATGTTTAATGTCAGATTATTTTTAGATAATAATTAATTTTTTCTAAATGTCTTATATTTATACAAGTTTGTTTTTTTGCATTTCAATTGATATTTACGAGTGCAAAATTGATGGAATAGTTAAAAATTGATTCTATAAACTATCATGGTGTATAAAATATAAAATCTATGGCTTTTCTAGAATATTTGATGGAAGATTTAACAATGAAAGACGCAGTTAAATATTGGTACAGAGATAGGTTTATGGCAATGTGGTCCCCAAAAGTTAAGGCAAAATAATATATCATATTATTTTGTATTATAACTTATCAAAACGATAAAAAAGATTGATATATTCAAAAATTGTCTTTCTGATCGCATCATTTTGACTATGGAATTGAATTTGAGACATCAAAAGAAGAGATGATTTCTACCGAGGAAGATTCTACATAATAAGAAATTTGTTAAAAGAGCGTGGAGATTCACACTTTTTGAAAATGACTTTGTAAGAAATTGAAAAAAGAAGAAAAAAATACTGTAATACCCCACCTATAAAAATTGCTTTGATGATACTGAAAAAATTTATAGAAATATTTTATCAGGAAAATCCCACAGAGTGAAAAAAAGACCGTTAGAAGGTACAATATTGTTTTTAGCTGTAGTGATTTAAAATTTTATATTGAGAAAAAACTAAAAGAGGGCAAGACCAAGGGATTAGTTAAATTACAGCTGCATTCTTCAAGATTTTCTGAGATGAAACTGCGGAAATAGTATATCTACTGGCGGAGAGAATAACGAAACGGGAAACATCCTATCAGGTCTAAAAAAAAGAATAATAATTCTTATAGCAAAACTGGGGAGCAACGCATCCGATCCAAAAAGTTTGAGAACAATCGCACTTTCCGAAATTCTTTATAAAATCATAACTGGCACAATTACGATTATGCCTATTTTAACAACCATTCGTGAAGAATAGAAGGGATTTATGCCTTGAAGACATATTTAGCATATAACGTTGAACACATCAAGAATAATCAAGAACATTAAACAAAGGGAGACATATGGGGCAATACATGGCGTGGATTTCTGTAAAGCCTTTGATATTGTAAGCCACATGATAATTTTAAGACAAGTCTACAAATATCTGGGTAATGATATCTATAATATTGTCAGATGATTTATTTCCAATTCTAAATCTTATTTATATATTGACTGTGTATACTCTAAGGCAATTAGTTGTAGAAGAGGCACACGTCAGGGTGATCACACTATCTTTTTAATCTAGCACTTATCTCTCGGCTGGACAAAATAAATCGTTGTAATTTTCTTAGAATAGGACTTGGAGATAAAAAAAAGTATCATATGAATTGTATGCTGACGACAACGACATTTTTATAGAGGCTCCAAATGTGGAAGAACTTATGAAAAAAGTCAGACTTCGTATAGGAAGTACGATCGCTTCAAAAAGAAGTCTGGTTTGTGAGTTAATAAAGAAAAAACAATGATCCTTAGTACGGACAAAAGGATATAACTTACATATCTATAGCCGGATAAAATGTTGTTAGCTCGACATTGGATGAAATATAGAAAAAAAAATCTAAATCAAATGAAATTCATATTTGGAGTCACACTATGTATTTATGTACTTCTACTCTTAAAAGGCTTATCATTCAGTTGTCAGTATTTCCCTTATTTCTTATACAGCAAAGAAAGCTGTATTCAATTAGCATTTCATGGGCTTTTTTCTCAATACAGTTAATGTAATAAACTAGGAAATAATATAAAATATTATATTTCATGGGCATTTGAAGTATTAACTTTATTTTTCTTTGTTTATTAATTAACAATTGTCCACTTTAAGTTAAAGTTTTTATTTGCTTTTGAATTTTAATAATCAGTCTACAAACAAAGAAATATCAAAGTATTCTTTGTTTCTTGCTAACATCATACAGTTTTTTTACCCTTTAATTGGTTAGATGGAATTGCACTGATTAAGTATATATAAACATTTTACTAGTACATTTACTCCATCTAAAATATGAATCTTTTGGAGAAATCCATATATATAAAGTATATTTCTTTCACTAGGAATCAGTTGAGCATTAACATACAGCCTTTGAATTCAAGAGAATAATTTTTCCTGGGGCATAGTCCATGAGCAACGGGGATTTTTTTTTTTTTTCATGTGGTAAGAAGGAGTTTAAAAATAAATCCTAAAAAGTCATTTTTCTAACAAATTGTCCTTTGAAAAAATATTTTTTCGACAAAGTATTATTTAACTAATTACTGGTGATACCACAAAGTTCTTAAAAATGCTTTTATTTTTTAGGAATAAATCCATTGCCTGATTTAGTCAAACTGTACCAATTTAAAATGCATATCATGGAATCTGAAAGCAGCAATATTAGCTCTCATGTAGTTATTTGCATTAAAAGAATTTTGCAAATTTAGAATTAGGAAAATGAACTGGATATTATGATCCTGGGAGATTAGAAATATGTATAAGTAAGATCCAATACAGACACATGTTATGTTAGATAAATGTTACAAAACTTTTAAAAGTATCATTAGAGCAACTACTTTCAAAAATTTCCTATAAAGTCAGTTTTATAATTCGTAGCAATAAGGGGTTAGAAGAAGTAAATATAAAAATAATATTGATGGTAGCAGAATGGTCATAAATATTGAGTTTCTGTTCCTCTTACCTATGATAAGTTTAAAAATAAACATATATTTTTATCCTCATGTTTAAGATACTATATATTGTTGTGGCAGTAGAAGCAAAATGATGGAGAATAGTGTTGTTCTGTGTATGAGGGAGTGTTTTATTCATAACAAATCCAAGTGTGATTATTCATTCTTTCGTATTTATTATCTGTTTAAGTATCTTTATTTCATTTTCTACTGGACTAAACCATTATACATAGATGATAATATCGCATACAGTATAGTTGTAAATTGGCAAAAACAATGTAATATTTTGCGTTGTCAAACAAAAATTAAGAAAATAAAATTCGATTTAAAGACAATTGCAGTAATTTATATTGAATTTATTGGACACAGGTGACCCCTGTCTGCAAAAAGCTGTATTAGGTCAGTTGTTCTAAATTTTCCACTACATTTAAGGAATATTATTTTTGATTTTAAATTGTAAATTATCAAAATGATAACTTCTTCATCTTTCAGGGCTAAGAACATAGAGTTGGATTGATTATCAGTTCCAAAATTTTATCTATAAGCTGTTCTATTGTCTAAAGTAGCATATAATAAATTTAAGTAAAATCTGTTTCCTTGTGAAAATTTAATTTATCCAAGTGTATATAAGAGCTCTCAAATATCTGAGCAAGCTTCTAAAATTTCAGATTGAACCCCTTTCAGTACATGTCAGTTGCCCTTAACGATATTTTTGTTAAATATTTTTAGAACAAAAAGTTGTAAAAAATACTAAAACTTATATATACTTACATTTAGAATCGGAATTTTTTCCAAAATATTGGTATCTGGAGAAAACAAGTTAGTAGTTTAAAAATGTTTTGTTAATAATTTACGAGATAAAGAAGTCCTAAAGGTACTTCATTAAAAGAAAATAATGATATATTATTCATATATACGATAATTATTTAGCACGGCTCCAATGGGAATGTTTTTCATCTCTAGATCAAAGTCAATAACAGAAATTTCTAGCTTGTTAAATGTATTTTCAAGATAAAAGAAATATTTTTTTATTTTTTCATATTTTATATATATATAGAGAGATAATTTTCTTTTAATTCTACATGAAATATGTGAATGATTAAAATATAAATTGAATTATATTTATGTTCATATATATAACTAACTTGCTTTCAGTTGCGAAGAAAATAGAAGTCAACAATGGAAGGTTTGTTTTTGTTCTTTCTGTCATTCGTATATATCTTTTAAATTTGCGTTTCACACATTGTGTGTCAATTTGAAGTTATCTACTTGACAATGAAAGACAGCGACTTTAAAAAAAATGATTATATGTTTTCTACATAAATCCCATAATTATCACACACTTGATCAAGCGCCTTGCAAACATTCGTATTCCTAGCCGGAAGTGAGAGTCTGAAAAGTTGCAAAAAAAATCGTCCACGGCCCTCCATAACTAATTTATTGGATGCAAAATTATTTCTAGAAACAAATTTCTTTATGTTTTTAAAACAGATGAAGGTCTAAGGATGCCAAGTCATGAGAATAGGGGAGTTTATACATTTGCCTTTGATCAGCACTTAACGGTCTTGCACAGAGCTTTCAAATACCTAATTCTTTTTTTTTTTTTGGTTTTATCCCCATAGCCTCAGCTATATCCCTCACTTTCACTTTTCTATTGTCCAACATGATATCATGCACTTTTTCGATTGTTTTCGTTGTGGTTGCAGTTTTTGACTGTCATTCACGTGGGTCATCTTCGAGGGATGTGCAACTACTCTTAAATTTAGCTGTACACTTTTTAACAGTCTTCATTGAAGGAACAGAGTTTCTGTAGAGTTTTGGACGTTGAGATATATTTCTTATGGGTTTCTTCACCCTAAGCAAAGAATTTTATAACTGCACGTTATTTAACTTTATTTATTTGAACTAAAAAGACGAAAAAGGTTTTTTAAAACACTTTTTGTATTGAAACTACATTAGTAAACCAGTTGAAAGCAGTCCTAAAAAGGTATGCCCCTTGCACACAGCAGCAAACATAAATATTTTCCCGATTTAAGGACCCTTTTTGTCTAAGGGTGAAAAATGTTCAGTGTACTCTAGTAAAATTTACAACTCCTTTTTTGTCTAAATGGGGGAGACTGGGAGATGTTAAGCATTGGGATGGAATCGACCTAGTTCAATGGACAAAGCGCTTGGGAGAATGTATTCTCTTGAACTCAATGTTCGTAGGTTCGCGCCTGGTCATTCCTAGAGAAAGAAATATACTTTATGTCTTTGGATTTAATACAACATTCAAAGTCAGATGGAGTAAATCTAGTATTATACTGATTACTTATACTTAATCTGTGCAACTCTATCTGACCAATTTAAGGAACATCACAAAAAAAAAACTATCTTCATTTACATTTTTTTTTAGGTCTCCCTCCACGGAGTTCTATATGAATGATATTATCATCTGGTTTTAATTCTTTTGGCCATCTTTTTTCTGCTCCCAAATTATTCGCAAAATGACCAAACACATCAATAAGAAGTAAAATCAGTGAACTTGAGGTAATTATTCGTTTTTATATGTATGTGGGTATATGAAATTGAAATACATTTTACGATTTTATCATGAAATTTTTAGACTAACTAGTATGCAAAATGTGAACTTTAGGACACCATAGGCAGGGTTTAAAAATGGTAAGTTAATAACTATAAGTTAAGCCAGATAGGAAATAAACCATATTTTATTTTTGAAAGTAATAACGAAGCTACGTTCAAGAAACAAAACATTTAAAAATATCTATTTTTCGTTGTGTCTTTGGTGTTTGATGTGAAAACTACTTTACTTTTTCGTATAATATGGAACAATTGAATATTAACTGATTAATTCAATTTATATATATACCAATCAATAGTTAAATATTAAAATAAGAAAAACATACCCCATTTTAAAATTATATACTTATAATACTGGTTATTTGTTCCTTTATAAGAATCATAATCTTGCCCCAGTATGGACATCAACTTATCTCAGTTCAATTCAGCATTTTTATATTAGTACGGTGCTATTATATAGTGCGAGAAGGTTTTTGGTAATATTGATTTTAATGAGCTACACATATTCGTCAATTCATGTTTTAATTAATATATGAAAATAATAAAAAATAAAAATAATTTTCACTGTGAACGTGCTTTTAAAAAACTGCTTCACATACGTTAGTCTCTTTATACTTTTTAAAAATAAATTTGAAAATATTGTAGTTTTATATTCCCTAATTGAAACTTCCTTAATTGAAAGTTGTCTTTTTTCTGGATAGACTTAAAATAAAAGTATTGCATATTGTTTACGAGTTTATGCATGAAAGTTTTTAAATGTCCTATTGATGAATTTGATAGAATTATACTTGCACAATTTGTTCCCCGTTTGACCTCCATTCTTGGTATGAGATTTAATTATTGTTCATTTATAATAATAGTTAATATTTGCCAAATTCTATGTTTTGAGTAACAAAAATTCTTGATATTTTTTGTAAATAAACTCCTTTCTTCTTGATTAAGGTTGATTATATTGTTAAAAAATAATTGTACTTATAATATATAAAAGTTTGTTTTAAGTAATAAAGACTTGAATGAAGGAAGAGCATTATAAATAAACGTAAATATGATCCTAAAAATAACAAGCTTATTAAATTTTAATTTTCCTGATGCATTTGTAGTAATTATATAAATGACAAAAAAGTGAGTGATGCAATCATAAATAGTTGATATTCTTACAAAAAAAAAAGTTTATAATATAATACAAATTTGTTTTATGGAAAAATAAATAATTTGATTATAAAAACTTTATTGTAGGGGGAAAACAGGAACTGTTCAAACAATTTTTGCTCCATTACTAAGAAATTGACTAAAGATACTTTAAGGCCCCGTGCGCATGCCAAAGTTTCTTAAACAATGCTGTAATTTGATTATTCAGATAGAAAAAGTTTTGTGTCCACACAAGGAAGTCATCTTCTAAATCCGAGTTTGTTAAGAATGTTAATGTCTATAGCTAATTTGTATTTTATTAACACAAAAAAGTTTGTGTGTTTGTCTTAAAATAAAAACAATGGTGAATTGTCCATAGTGCTCCTTGATGTATATCATAAACATTTGTTTGATCTAAGAAATAACAATGTTGATGTACAAAGATATTATTACATGTGTGTTCATTAGACTTATTTAAATTTAATTTTTTTTTACAAACCTTTTAATAATTGACTTTTTACCTTTCTCCAAGGTACATAGAAACTGAATGTACCAGTCATTTGTATTTTAAACTGCTGCATGGGCCTTAAAATTTATTGTTCATGGCAAAAAAAACCGTGATTATTTGTATTCTTTTGACAATAGCATCGTAATGGCTTATCGTATAGTATTGATATGGGTATCAAAACAAAGCAAATAAACGGTGCTTCAATTTTTATAAATACGTTATTAACCTTTTATTTGTGCCGATTGGTAAAGTTTAACTAAAATATTGCAGGCGTCTGCATTTATACAAGGATCATTGTTTCTGTTAGTTTTTTTATTTACCTCTGATGTATTAGGCTAAATAAAAAGTTCTGAGCGTCTTTCTCTAGATGTTTTTACTGAGCTATATCTCACTATCAATGCAATGCGTGTAAAATGTAAAAGCTTAAAGTATTGTTAAAAATTAAGAATATACTTAAAAAATTTATTTTCAGTTCTGTGTTGTGTGTTACACCGTTCCAAAATGGAAGTAAAAAAGAGAAAATCGATACATTCTTCAGTATCACTACGACCAAGGTAAAAAGGTGGAGCAGGCACACACCAAAAATTGTATTGCTGAAGTGAAACCGTTTGTAACCATTTGCATAAGGCTGATATTAAGAAGAAGCTTGATGTATCTTATTGATGATTATGACTTAACAAAATCGATCAATTTCTGAATAATATGGGGACTAGAGATAAAAAATGGGTCATATACCAGAACAACAGTCGAAAAATATCTTATCCGAATAGTCACAACCTATCACCAAGCAATTATTACATTTTGAAAAATTTGCAAAATATTATTGATGGAACAAAACTGGCATCAAGTGAAGCTTGTCAAAATGAGCTGATCAAGTATTCTATCACTGAAGACGAAAGTTATTTGGTGGGATTGGAAAGAAATAATCCAGTAATCCAGTAGGAGATTCTTCTATCGGGGAAAACACTCAATTCAGACTTATATTATCAACAACTGACAAAATTATAGCAGGCGATCGACCAAAAGTGACTAGAATTGTACAATAGAAAAGCTGCTAGATTCTATTGAGACAACGCTAGGCCATAACCATCTTTAATGACACTCCAAAGCTCCTTAGAGCTTGGATAAGATGTTCTATCACACTCGCCGAATAGTCACGACCTGACCCCAAGCGATAATTACCATTTCAAGCATTGGCAAAATATTATTGATGGTACAAAACGGACCTCAATTTAAGCTTGAGAAAATGAGATGGTCAAGTTTTTTTTCAATAGGGCCAAATACTTCTTCGTTCGTGGAATTATGAAATTGCCTTCACAATCGAAAAGTTATCCAACAAAATGAGTCACATTTTATCTAAATCGGATAATCCTAATTTTGTTAATTTCATTTAAATTTATATAATACTATAATATCTTGTATCTTCATCTATTATATCATAATTTAAATAACATTTTTAGTATGTATTACGATTTAAATCAAATAAAAACACTTGTATATTAAAATAAATTAACTGTCTTAAGTGTTTTTGTACGTAGCATAGGGAGAGTACTAACTTGTTTGTTTTTGTTAGTGAGCGTATTAGAATACTAAAGTACTCATCATTCATTTAAAAACAATAATCAGATTAAAAAAATAATTCTGAAGCACTTATCATTTCATTCATAAGGATATAACTCCCCTAATTTGTACCATTTGTAAAAGTTATTTGAAGCATGAACAGCGTTATCTAATTCTTCCACTATGGAATCCGTTAAAAATTATCATTTTAGGTTAAACAAAATGCCGTCTTTGTTGATAATGTATGCCCAAAAAGATACATTTTTTTAAATTTTTTCAGAAAACGTTTTTGACTGGATAAAATTAATTATATATTTTGTTAAACTTTGAGACAATAATGAAAAAAAAAAAAAATCTAAATTATATTTGCACCTTGAAACAGGCTTGATGAACAAACGACTATAGATGGGACTTTTTTTGAGTGCAAAGAGAATAAAAAAATAATGTCTATATTGAAAAATCTCATTCCTAACAATGTTCTGAGTCAAATGATGAACATGATGCAGTCAACAATTTTTAACTAATCAGAATTAAGGGGAAATTTTTTTTACCCATTGATATTCTGGTTGTCTCTTTACCTAAGGTATATTAAGTTCGGACTAGACATATGCGCACAATTTTTACACAAGTTTACATTTTTTCAGGATTTAATGTCGATTATGCATTAAGAGATACTTACAAAAGTAATCATTTTGCACTTTATAATTGAAATGTCAAATGCTCCAACCATTACCTAAAACTAAGACAATTAGAACACATTATATATAGACTAAACGTTGCATAATTATTTTCTAGTAAACTAAATAAAGATTAAAAAATATTTTGACATTTGCAAAACCTTCTATAGCAAATCTTTGTCTATTTTATAAAATGAATAGCTACTAGGTTTTTACCAGATTCTAAATTATGTAAATCATTTTAAATAGTTTTTTATCATAAACAAATTTGATTGTAATTTTTCATATCTTTCATATTTGTTAACAATTGAGTAGTTTTGTTTCATATTCTATTTGACAAAATAATTATATTTAATATTATGGAATAAATTAGTAATTTGAATCAACAAGCAAGTTATTTTTCCATTTTTTGCAAATGAATTAGTTAAAAAAATTACAAGTGATATTTTTAGTTGCAATTTTTTTCGTATATTATAAATAAAGGTATATTTCAAGATTTACACACAACAAAAGTTTTAATTATTCATCCTATCTTCCATAATACGCACACTTGATGACATTCAAAAGCTTACATACTATTCAAAACTCAGTTTTGAATACAGTTATAAAAATATGAAAAATCAAATAAAAACTCGACTTAAAATCAAGCACATTTATTTCCATCAAACTAATATTATTCCTAAATGAGGATCTTGGTTCTTTTTAGCCTTTTATTACTTTCTTGCAAATCCTAACGTGAGTACAACATTAAAATGTTTAATTCTGTAATAATGTAATATTGCAACGTCCATCGTGTCCAACTGAAAACAATTTTCAAAACATATTATTTGACTTTTTTGGCAAATGTTATATATAGTATAAGGTAAGTTATTTTTGAAAGTTTTAATCTTTTAATGCACAAACATTTTCAGAGAATGATTATATTTGGAGACAATGTATATTAAACTTTTTTTTTAAATATAAACGATTTTAAATAAAATAAAATAATCAACGTGTTTGAGCTGTGGTCAAAATGACTTCCTTTTGATCTTTTTTTTAGATTTAACCTTGGCCCTACCAAGAACAAGAATATATTGAAGTGTAAATTCTCATAAACTTTGTCTCCCCTTACTTCTGCAAATCTACTTTTTCAACTATTAGTTTAGTGAAAACAAAATTATACCCCTGTTTGACCAATAAATAACTCCGTTAATGTCTTTACCTTGCTCATTTATAATGTAAGAATCAAAATTTAAGGGGAAACACCCAGGAAAAATACAATTTATCAAGCTTTATGCTTGAATTAATATTAATTTTCATTAGGAAAGTGCTCAATGTATTCTCTGAGAGATAAATTTGATATCTTGTGATGTTTTAAAAGATATACTTTTATTTTTAAAATAATCCTTGGTAACAAAAACATTCCTCTAAGATTTTTAAAATATGTGTAAATGTGTTTTTATTGATTATGATTGTTGTTCTTTACATAAAAATATTTTCTTTTTGATGCTGAAAATTGATGAAAACGACACTATTCTTTAAAATCTTATTAAACTCATCCATCATTCATTATGATATAAAATATTAAAGAAAAATATATCATATTTATTAATACAAAATCTTCTAAAAAAAGATGTATCTACAAGAACTTTTGTTTGATTTTGTATTTTTTGAGTAATCCCCTTTAGATGGAGATGTATTAGCAAACAGGTAACATTCTTTTAATATTGTTTACGATTTTAATACCTCATCATTACGTCATACTCTGTAATAAATAATAATAATTAATATCATAATAGGATACTGCACATTGTACAATAAAAAATCAATTAAATAATTATATTTGAAATGTTGAAATTCTGACAATGGATCTTTTTTGTTTTCGATCCTAGAATATATTTCTCAAGAATGGAGTCAACTCTACTCTTTTATGATCTCTAGAAGTATGAATTTTCATCCTAACGCCTTTCTGGAATTCCAGATTGGAGTATCTTTTGTGATGGATGATGAAGTTAAAATTATTTTCCTTGATATCTACTCTAATATTAGTTTATAAGTCTCCTAAATTATTAGACGTATGATATTTGGATAAAACTGTATTTTCTGGGATCCTACAATTTTAAATTGTAATACTATCTTGCATTACAGGCATAAATATCTAATGCCATTCAGATTTATCCTTTCTTTTAGAGTTATGAGATACTAATATTTATTATTTATGATAAAGTTTTTAACAAAAACTAAATTTTCATTAATCAAGTGTTTTGACCCAACATTTGAAGTACTCCTTATGAATCTACGAAAATTATAATTTAAAATTAGTATTTTCATAAAACATGATATAATTTTTGTATATAGCCATTCCCAACCTTTAAAATACAATCTTACATAGATTAATTATTATGAACATGAAAAATGGTGGTTAAAAATAACTTTTTTTTAATGTTGTATGAACTTTTTTTGTTCATAAATTACGGGACTCTAATAAAGTACGAGTTTATGTTGATGACAAATTGGGAGGTACGAATAAGGATTATTTTATCTCCACAAGTTTCACAAATGATTTAGTTTATTGTGCTACTTTTTTTAAATACAAATTGACGTACTTACAATATTTATACTGTTACTGAAGGTTGTCTCATAAAAATGTACTGTCTGGGGTCCTTCTAGAGGAGATTTCACCCAATAAGGTACTGAAGATTTGACCCCCTGAAATTACTTATGTAACTAAAACATGGAAAAAAAAATTGTCAGCCTGATCCCATGCAGGGTATGGCCTGCAGATCCCCCTCAAAATAGCATTTAGCTGTTGTTTTTCACCCCATAAGGTACTTGGATAAAACTTAAACCAATATGTACTACTGCGTCAGGACATAATTAAAAATTTAAGAAAGACAAAAAAATTAAGACGACAACTTGAGGTCAGACTTCCCGCAAAGAACCCCAAAAACCATAAAATTTATATTTTTCACCCCATAAGGTACATGGACAAAACTTCCATTATATTATATTACTATGTCAGAACATCATAAAAACCAAGACAAACAAAAAAAAATCGTTGGAAAAGTTAGGTCAGACCCTTACCCCAATAGTTACGACAAAAAACGATGAAATTACGTTTTACTTCACCCCATAAATTACAAGAACAAAACTTTCATCAATGTAAAACACTATTTTAGGGCATCATAAAGAACTAATATTGAAAAAAAAAATCCTTCCGAGAAAAGTAAGTCATACCCCCAAAAGTACCAATCCCTACTCCCCTAAATTGAAAAAATATTTAAAAAATGCTTTATCACGCCATTATAACAATCCTAATCTCCCCACAAATGCATTTTAAAATCAATGATGTTCAAGCTATCAAATAATGATAATAACTTATTCAATAATTGAAGAGTAGGCGAAGAACTGCATTGAAATTTAATCATATGTTAAAAACTATTTGATCTGCATATGAACGATATTGTAGTGGTACCATCTACGTTTTTAACATACTTAATTAATGACATGAAAGGATTGATATAATAATAAAATGAAAAATATCTTTTCAGATCAACCGGTTCAGAACCTAATTCTACCAACAGTAGTTTTTATTTATTTTCATAATCCCATTTTTTCCATGAAGTTCCTCCCCCCACCACAAAAAAAAAAATAATAATAACTAAATATAAATACAGGCTGAGGACTCAAAAATTACAATTACCTTCTAGGCTGTCTAGCCTCAGTTATAAAAGACGGATAATTATGTACTTACCACTACTCAAAAGAACTGACAAAAAGCTACAATTTGCTGTTTTTGAGAGATCAAAAATGTTCGAGCTACAAGCAAAGCCTCAGAGGGGGTCTCCTCTGCGCACAGTTTGATTTTTGTAAAGAATATCTTCACAGTGGACACTGTTCTGAACAGGAGAAATGATTGCTTCTTGGTTGAATCAAGAGCTCAGGTTGAGGGAACCTTCAGTACCAAACATCCAGATCAATTCATGTTCCTTGGCGTCGTGGCGTTTGACGGCAGTAAGATGACTCCCTACTTCTTGAGAAAGTCAACACTAAAAGGTATTCAGGTACTATGTCTTGCCATTGTTGAAGAGCACGTTCCCCAGGGGAAAAACGATGTCAAGACAGTGCCCCGTAGTCCCAGAATGTGCAGTATTTCTGCAGGGAGAATATAGCTCCGTTTCTGGCCTTCGTCCTCACCCGACGTGAACCCCTTGACTTTGCTGTTTGATGGCTCTTGGAAGGCAAGACAAAGAAGACTTCTCATCCGAATGTCGATGCCTTGAAGGGCGATATCACGGAGGAGTTGAATAACTTGTCCTCGAACTTCATTAAGGCAATATGAATATAACAAATAGAAAGTGTAGAAAATTGTTGAATTACCAACTTTTGATTCTATTGTTTGATGTTCTAAAAATGTCACAAAATAAAAATATAAAGAAGTGATTTTTTTAAATTTTCTAACTTGTTCAAGGCAAAATTTGTATAATTCTACGGACGCCTCTAATTAACTTTAAAACCCATTAAATTTAAACTACAGATTACAAGTAATAATATAATGTGTATTTTGTTTGTCAGAAAAGTTGTAAAAAATTGTTTTACAGCAACACATTGTCTTTATTATGAAACAAACATATATATAAAAAAATTCTTTATTCTGCTTTTCTTTATATAAATCTGCTATTTTTTTTCGTTACAAATATTAAAAAAGAAATAACAAAATTCAATTACAAAACTAATTTTTCAAAATATTCATACAATATTTATCTGTATGTTTTACCATTTGAATTCTAGGTTTCTAATTCTACTTTATAAAGTGTTTGGAAATCATTCAACTTTTATGACAAGTTGTGAACAACCAATCTTATTAGTAAGTTTTTTTATGGGTATATCTTAACTGTTATGATTATCCAGTTCTCCTTCCTCTACTTTCCTGCTAATACATTTATTTCTAAATGTATTGTTAATAAGTTTCTTTTGTGGTTGTATCATGGTGAGTAAGAAAGGAGTAATAAAATTTAAAAAAATATTGTACAGGATAATATTTTATAAAAACCATTAATTGTAGGTATAATGAACCCTGTAGAATATTATTCCAGGACATGTTCTTCTCAAAAGTGAATCACTAGAAGGGATGAAAAATTAAAAAAGGAAATACCTTGATTAAAAAAAAGTTTTACGGGTGAAACATTGACTTGAATTCCCAAAGTTTGGAATAAATTATATGTTTATGCTTTGATTCTTAATTACATGAAAATTAATCCATTTTTTGGCTATTAATGTAGGCTAATAATCAAATGAAACCAAAAAAAAAAAATAATTGAAAAATAAAATATTTGGTCATAACCTCTGGTATCAGATTTTCACAGACAATAACTATATATTTATGTGATAATAGACTAAGACCTGAGGAGAGAGATGAAATTGCAAGAGCTATCAATAATCATCCCTGACAACATGTCAGTATTGGAAAGCCTGAGTTTAAGCCCTGGTCCCGTGAAAGACAAAGACTAGCAGCTTTTGTCATATATTTTAGAAATATTTGATCTGCTTCTGTTAAAAGAAGGATGGCTTAACCTACTACCATCATTGTAATAATAATATATTTGAGAATATCAAAAGTAAGAAACTTTCAGTAAGAATATCCCACATTGAATGACAACACAGAGATGGGTTTAAATCTGACTACCAAAACTGTTGATCAGCTCCATAACAAGGAGGCGACAAAAGATATGATCTCGTGTCACCAATACTGGATACAGAATACGAAAGATATATAAGACAATTCATTGATAATTTGATGGTTTAAAAAAATATTCATATCAACGTGGCAATTATTCAAGAAACTCATATAATGACAAAAAAGGATCACGGGATTTTTTTGATATCTTTCAAATTCTGTATCCAGTGCTTGAGAAACTAGATCAGATCTTGTCTTTCCTCCTCATTTTTGATCCGATCAACAAATTTGTAGGTCAGATATACTCCCTAGTTAATATCAACCTTCGAAAGACAGCTGTCAAAATTTTGTAACAATCTGCTCTTTCGTATGTGAGTTATTTTGCTAAGCGTGATGCTACTTTGGTTATTCCCAAAACTATTTATTAAAAACAATTTTATGTTTTAATTATACACTACTTCTTGATAGGAAAAATACCGGTCAACCTAAGCAACAATGGCTTGAAAAGTGTTATAGGGACTCCACTCCATAAAGTGAATAAAAAAAAATTAAAAAATGTAAATTTTAAACAACAAAAAAAAGTTTTGGTCCATGTATTACACTTATTCTCCAAACTGAAATCTATTTGATAATACATAGAATGATGGAAGTGCTACTATTTACAAGGCATAAAGGTGAACTAATACAAACATTTTGGGAAATAAGCTACAAAATCTAATTTCAATATTACAGTCAACATGATAGAAACCTAAATTATCAACATAAAAAATATAATCATCCGTAAAAAAAAACAAAAAACGCACAAAAACAACCAATTAACAATAATTGAAGTTCATCAATTAGCATTGCCTATTTATGATTTAACACATATTTTCAAAGAAATTTCCGGCTTTCATTATAGTATTCAAAGCACATTGGAGTCTTAATGTATGCATTAGATTGTCTTTATTTTGTGGTATTTACACAAATACAAGTCTTCAATGTGCTATCCCCTAAAGAAAACACCCAATGATGTCCTTTATTTTAGATTGGAATTGGAGTAAGTAGGTATATGACCACTGATAGACTTGATTTAGTGAAGAAAAAAAAAATCCCTTTTGCTGCACCCAAAAACTGATCATTAATATATTATTAGGTCCACATTTCCGAATCAAATTTTTTTTATGAATCTCCTTTAATGGCTTTTAGTTTATAGATAATTTTTGAGCAAGTTAATATCGTCCAGATTCGAAAATTCAAAATAAATACATTTTTCTAGATATTTTGAATAAATACAATATTTTTTAAGCATTTTAATTGATCTTTACAACATTATGAAAAAAATACCAAAATATTGTAAATTTAAATTATGTAATTTCTGTATCTATATTAAATGATGGTCACCAACGGAAGATTAAAGAGAAAAGGAGGTATCTATGAGCAATCATTTCTCTCTTTTCCCTTTCTGATACTTGCCTTGGGCCCAATTGATATTTTAACATCTACAATTTCTTATCTTTTAGTAATATTTTTACACTCTGTTACTTTTTTACAGTCTTTGAAAATATTGGTTCAATTTTTTTCTTTTTCAAAATAACTATTAGATTATTTATTATTTTTGCTCTTTCTAATTGAATGGTGGTATAAAAAAAATAAGATTATTGCATTTTTATTTATTATAGATTCTAAATGTTAAAAAAAAGGAAATCAAGAACAATATATTGACCACAAAACCTCTGAACAAAGTAGGAATTTACCTATATTTCTGAAACTCTTAGTAGGTTTAAGTTTTGATGTTTTCCTCTTATACAAAACATATCAGTAAATTTAATTTTTTTAATTAGATAAACAATAAAATAAAACATTAAAGACCAATGTAGAAATGGAACTCAGATTTGTGCAGTCTTACAATCTAAAAAAAAAATCTTTTATCAAAATATATATGATATGGTAAGTTAAAAAAATGCAGTTGTTTATCAATACACAACTGAAAAAAAATATTTCAACAAAGGGTAATAATACAATTTTTATGCTTTGTTGTTTAAACTCTCAAGGGAGTTGGAACATTAGGATTTGAAGATAAAGTAACGGAGCGTTAAATACCCCAATGTCCACATCCATAAAAAAACGTGCTTTGGAGATTATTATTCTCTTCAACGAAATGAATATAAGTTCAATACTCGGTCGTTCCTACAAAAAGAAATATATTTATATATATGGACTCTAAAGACAGTTTTAAGGTCATATAGAGAAATTGCAATAGGTTACTGTTTACTTATTCTTAATCAATGCAACTCTATTTTACCAATTGAAGGAACATCAAAAAAGTATAATTTTAAGTATCAATAATGCTATTCCTGGACTTAAATATTTGTTGAAGAGTGAGTCGATGCAGTGTTGCCACTCGTAGGAAATTTAATCTGTCGTAGGGATAATTTATATTATTGAAGGAAAATAATTCCCTACGCTTATTTCTACGTAGGGATATTTTATTCCTACTTTTTCTTTAGTAACTACAAATGTGAATCCCCACACAACCTCCTAGTGTAAACATACTTCATAAATCCTAACATAACTATGAGAGGGAAGACTTTCAATTAAATAGCTCGTTAGTTTTGGTTTATCGGTGATTTATATGGATATGCTCAACAGAATATTCGTATAATGGATCTTTATCTGCCCATTGTTTCAATGAATCCATATCTTCTTATTTTTATAGCCTAAGAATACTTTGATGTTCAGGGATCTCGAACCTTCGAAGTAAGATCTTTGTCTTACTCATTGGCCCTAACAGGGGGACCATTCATTGTGGAGATACATTTTGACAAAAATTCCCGATATAGTGACTTCCAATCATGTAGATCATCACTTCAAAAATACATCAGGAAACGTCTTATCCTGATGAATTTCTGTATAGACTTAGAGCAAGAATAATCAAATAATAGATTTGACAAGGAACCCAGGGAGTTCTTTTACTCTATTCAATGCTACTTCATTGAAAATCCTGAATATATAGACGAAATAGTTTCAATTGAGTTGCTCGGTAGTTCTAGTTTATCCCTGATGTAGATGGATTTTTTCTTCGGTAAATTAGAATATATGTTTCTGCATCCACTCATATTTCTAACGAATTCATTACTTTTCATTTGTATATTTTAGACACACGCCTCCTATCTTAAATTTGATGTACAGAGTTTGGAAGAAGATATCATGGCTCAATCTTGGATATAAATGGGATAATCATTCATTTTTTTTATGAAGATACAAATAAACATAAAGTCTGGTGATCGTGACTTCTAAACTGTCACAAGAATGAGTTAATCTGCCACTCTAGAGCTCTTTATATTTCCAATATAGGAACTATCCCCTACATCTTCTATTTTTAATAATAATAAATAAAGTTACTATTTGACAACCATATCTTAACTTGGAAAAACTATCTCAACATTGTACTCCCAGGATATCCATCCTCCATCCGATTTACTCTTGAAATACTAATTCTCAAGGATCACTCTAACAATTAATCCCACTCCAACCCTTTTGATTCGTTCTTTCTAATTAATTAATCTAGCTGTTATAATGAAATGATCTATCATTCTTAATCTTGAAATTTAAATAATTCACACAGCCTACTTATAATATTCATCCTAGGTATATTGAGAGACTTGTTACTACGAATTGTGGAAGTAGACCACAAATTATAAAGAAATAATTTTAAAACATCATTATGAGGTTATAGATAAGGTATATTTACACAACTTTATAAAAAGTAGACTAAGTTACTCAAACTAACACTACCTTTAATTTTGTTATGTAGTATAGTCTTGGAATGTTTTTTTTTAACTAGTTGGGGTTAAATTTTTGAAGCCACAAGCTGTATTTATCGAAATTTACAAGAATAATGATATGGCTACATAGCCAGATATGACGAATACAATGGAAATTTCAGTAAAAAGTTACTTTTTTTTGCTACTTTTCCATGATATATATAATATCATTAGCTGTGAAAATATCTTCTCGGTAAATTTTCGGGTTCTGTTTTCTGTTATAATGTCATGACAAATTATGAGGCTTACCTTGAAGCTCTTACGATACAAAGAACAGATCCTTTTTAACATTGACGAAAAAAAAGAATGGAATGAATTCTAGAGATAATTCGAACAAGTAATAAATTAAAGTAAGTTTTCAGTTTTATTATTGAATGGATGTTACTTGAAAGCGTTTAATTGACAATTTGAACAACAGTTATTGAAATCAATGACACAGTCTGCTAGAACAAAAACATGCTCTGTTTAAATGATGACTTCATTTTCACTTGATGTCCTAGCAGATGTAGTGTCTTTAGAAGCGTATCTTTGACGCTTTTGTACCTGAATGAAGATCTATTTTGGAAGATTTGTTATGAACAGCAACAGGCATCAAATAACGTTATTAAAGTTTGTTCTTCAATCCCCTGTGGCTGTATTTTGTATTTTCGATATCCCTTCATTTTTTTGTACTCTCACATACAAATCACCATGCAGAAAAAAGAGTGAGCAAATCTTTGAATAATCAGAAGGTACTTCGTCGTCTAAGCATAACTCTTAGCCAGGAACTTTTGGAATATTCGTCCTGTGGGAAAGAATGACGTGATTTGGAGATATTCGTAGACTCAGCGTCATAACCAAAGTAAAGCACTCACCTTGATTAAGGATTGTATTTATTTTTTCCAGAAAGAAAGTTTTCCGTCTTCAATTCACATATTGGTATTTAACAATATAATTTAAATATTCGGACATATAAATATTACTGTTTATGTTTATATACATGTGGGTGTTATTTAAATATTTGAGAAATTTGTTTTCAACGTCAGCAATAAACAAACACATTTATGACGTAATGTATAAGTAGGGAAATGTAGGGATTTTTAGTGGGATCCCTGAGTCGATGTGTATAAATTCAAACTAATTGAATATAATGAAATAAAAAGCTGTTTGCATATTTATTAATTATTAGAAGATAACTTTCAAAAAACTGTTGACAACAAACAAATAAAACAAAAATAATACTTCATTTTTATAGCATTTTCAATCAATTCTATTACTTTGGAACAAAAAATGATATCAAATATGTATGCATGTAATTCTTTCATTGACCTTTGTAGGTCTTTATTAAAATATATTACTCATTATAATCATCCTAAATATTCGATTATATCATTGAAAGCTCGTTATTTATACATATTATAGAAAATCTATTCAATAGGTTTTTTTTTTACAAGATATTAATATGGAAAATTAATTATTTGTTTGTAAGTGTTTTTTTGACAAACAAAAACTCTTATTGACTAAATTTGAAATTATTTCTTTCCTTTTTAAGCTTTTTTATAAAAATATGTTATTTTTTTTTCTTTTTGTTAGAAAACGGAGTACTTTTAATATATATTCTGTCATTCATACAAATAAATAGCTATGTAATATTAAAAGTTAAATAAATATTTTATAAGAATGCATTTTTTAGTTAAATTAAATTATTGCATTTTTCCTATCATTTTTTCACATTTTAAAAAGTAAATTGAATTTTTTATCGAAAATGAAGAGTACGGTTTACAATCATACCCATACACCATAGTTTGTCTTTCTATTTTTCTGGGCAGCCTTGGGACTTCATATTAGAAAATTGAAATTCAATTATTGTAAGCTTTTGAATAATAGATATAGAAAAGGGTTATATGCATAGAAAAAAAAATATCAAGCTCAGTAGGGGGTGAGATAAGAACTTCCATGAAACTAGCAAATATTTACAATAATCAAACTTCAAATTTATCTATTAAAAACTCAAGGCTGTCCAAATATCAAGATAGAATGAGGAACTCTACCATAAATGCAATTTTATTTACTTGTTTTAAAAATAAATCACTAAACATTTACTGTTCATATTTGATTAATGAAGTATGAATAAAATAAATATATATTGTTTTAGCCACCTCCAAGTGGATTTTTTTGATTCATTATTAAATGTAACGATCCAGTTTGTATAATCCACCAATCTACTTCCTTCCTTGTCAACTTGCCCATGTTATGCCGATCTAACAATGAATGAAGATAAAAAGAGCATTCAAATAATATTTTACTTATTAACAATTTTCCTTTGCCAAACTTCAACGTTTGATTTTTGTTTTCTTGTAACTGACTTTTGGATTATATGTTTTATAAATCATCTTAATTCATTTTTAAAAATTTACTTAATTAATATTAGTTTTGTCAAGATCTCAATATTCTTGTATTGATACTTTTTTGACCAAGCATTTAAAACAAAAATGGAGACAAACATTAGGATTTTTTCTTATCGTATAGAAGGGGAAGGGAAATGACAGAAATTTGAGAACTTTTTTGGATAAAATACAATTTTAATCATTACTTATATATAATGGACAATTTTGTGTGAGGTGAAGGGATACTCATAAAATTTGGGATTACTTCATTGGTTGAAAAATTTGAGTATGAAATAAGGGGACTATAAGTACTGGTTTCAATACCGTATAGTACCGTTATAAGTGTGTCAGTATCCCAGCAACACTATCATACCGGTTTAACCAACAATTCTACTTCATATGCACAAAAAAATATAAGAATATCACAATTAGTCAAATGTGAGCGGATCAACTAGAAGGATCTATACATATGTAATGATATTCACAAATACATCTATTAAGGTAGTTGCAAAAATCAACTTTTTGAAGATATTTATGCATGGGTTATACAAATATATAAAAACTTATGTATTCACTGAAAAAAATAACGAATATTGCAGAATGCCCGTCAGAGCGGACAATATGCAAAATGCACGGGAAATTTATATAATTTACAATAGAGTGGTCAATGGTTATTTTAACTTCATCTAAATTGTTAGGTAAAATGATTATGATTAATTTGATTATTAAACAATATATGGCAACCTGTGTATCACAGCAACATTACAGCCTCCCTAATGATATGGTGTGGCATACTACTTATTCTCACTTAAAGTAGTATATTTTAGCAAAATTGTCGCAATACCCTCAAAACACGTAGAACGCTAATAATACGTACAAACATTGAAAAATATTTGAAAGTATCTTGTATTACCTGAGACTGTAAAAGGGTTGCCAGCTTATCTTTTTAAAGCAGTTTTGCCTTAAAAATATAATTTGGCCTTAATTGATATTTTGTCTGAAATAAATAATAGCCATTAAAAAAATTAATAGGTTCTGCAGCCTATTAAAATATTTCAAGTGGTAATGCGGCCCATTATTTTGAAAAGCTAGACATCTCCAATCTAGTATATTCTTATTGAAATTTAAATTTTATTCAGACAATCAAACAAAAGTATGATAAGAAATTGTCACAAGAGACTCAATTTTAAATTGTAAAATATATCTTGGCCAACATGTTTTGCATGTGGATCAAAACCTATTGCCACTATTATCCTAAATATTAAAGACACCTTCGAATATTATATAATACACTCCGACCCACGGGTTACACTAGTTAACTGCATGTACACAATGGGGATCAAACTCCATCGCCACTACTATCCAGAGTATCAAGGAACCCTGAGTTACGCTGTGAACTACACACAATTAGTAATGGTACCACAAAGTATGCCAAGGACTATTTTCTTCACTTCAAATATTAAAAAATGACAAATTTTGAAGGTATTTCCAGATATAGCCGGAAGTTCAAAACCCAGAATATGATTCACCTTCATACTAAATTGAGTTGTTGATATTGACAGGGCCCCATACATCTCATGACGAGGCAACCTTTATCTTAGGGACGTATTCATTGAATAAGTTATACTCTAACTTATAAACATATATTTTTTCCATGTGTATTAGGTTTATGTTGAATTTTTTTTTATAATTAGGAATTTAATAATCATTTTGAAATGTTAGAATTTAGTTTCGTAATCAATTATTACTTATACAATTTGTCTCCAACTTCCAAGATACAAATTATTTTATGGAATATTTTTGAAAAGTGATGGCCACAAGAGGGTAAACTCAAGTATTGTCAATTATCTCAATACTCAACAAATTTTAATATTCTACATCTTCACAAGATAAATTTTTATAAACGAATTTATCACTGTTTTTATTTGTATTATTTTATTTATATGTATTAATGCTTTCATTTTTTACTCGTTACTGTAAAAAAAAAACTAAGTGAAAAACCATTAAAACTAAAAATATTAGCTTCATGTACAAAAAATGCCCAGAAAATAGTAAAAAATACTATTTTTTCACTCCATTAGTAGCTATAAAAATAGAAGATATCAAATAATACTTTTATTTCATAATTTATTTTAGTAGAAAGCCAACAAATGTTTGTACATAAATAGCACATTACATATATTATTAATAATAAAATAAGTTTTTATAATATTTTTTTCTTGAAATGTTTGATTTAAAAAAGTTAAGTAGAATCAAAAGGGATGTGTAAAAATCATGAACTTACAAGAAAATATTTTACGTTTAATGATATGAAGTATAAAATAGCACACATAATTTTCCAAGATCTAAGAAATTAATGATAAAGCTATTGCTACCTGCCTAAGCTATGTGCTGTATATAAAAACTAAGTGTTAGAGTTTTGAAGATGACTTAATAGTAGATTTTGCAACAGAAATTGACTTAAACTAAAAAAACTCAAATTTTCTGCAAACGACTGCATTTTGTAAATAGTTTAATCTTTGTAAAAATGAACAATATTTTTGAAAAACATGTTAGTAACCAACATATAAATTAATATTTCTAAACTTTGTCAACAATTTAATCTACAAATCGAATTATCGGTTCTGATAATATAGTCTAATTCATTTCAAAGGAGTAAACTCCTTGCTTAACTTTCATACTGTTATATTAAATCAGTTGTAAAGATTCGTAAAAGGAAGGAACTTCATATTATTTTTCGCACCTTATATAGCAAAGATAAATAGCCTGGAATTACTCAAACTATCATTGTTACTCTCCGTCTGTTTGAGCACAGACACTAGTTATTATTTGTTTATCTTCAACAATTAAATAATAATGATAAAAACTTTGATAAATCAAAAAGCTTGTTGAGATTGCCAACTAGAAACAACTGCTCACGCTTTCAAGGACATATTTTAACAGTTCTACTCATGATAAACTTTCTATCTGTAAAAAGAGCACGATTTTTATATCAGAAATAAATAGGTCAATTATATTGATATAATTACCAACACCTGTCATCTTTTTGGATTGGAGTAAATCTGTGTAGTTTGTCACTATGAAAATCAAATTATTGTACAAAACATGTACATATTAATCTATGATTACTCACTTGTTACAAGTGTACATATTGATGCTTTGAATGACTAATGTGGTGATGATGAAATTGAGAATCATAAACAATTAACAAAGTATTTTTTTAACTTTATAAACTATTTTTTATAAACAATGACGTAACCATTTAGGCTATTCGCTATAGATATAATTGTTCATTCTAAACACTGTCTCTTCTAAAAAGTTGCCAAAAAAGATATAGTACCTCTCACAACTGTAGAATGTTTTAATTAAGTTTTTTTTGTACGAATTATAACGATAGTAGACACATTAAAGTCTTTAAATAGACGTGAACTGGATTTGGAAAACCAAAATTTCCATATTTCCCCTATAAAAAGTAAAGCTGATTTGACAGAATTCAAATGGGAAGATAAGTTGGCGTTATTTTGAATATTAGATTTCCGTTCTGATTTTTTAGAGACAGTTTATCCAAATGGAAATCAAACAGTAGCTAAATTAGTATTAAATCAACCTTAGAAAACCTATATGTTGTAAAAATGATGCCACAGAGAGGGAGGAGAAGTTTTGCAATGCCTATGTAGGCACATCACTTAACAAATCAGCGAAAAAATCAATCAGATAAGTAGAAATGGTATTTAACTATATGATTAAAACCTATATTGAAAGTACTGTAACCTAGAATATGGCTTTATTTCACTTAATTATACTACAAGTAAGATCCAACCAAAGAATCTGTATATACATTAATACTTTTCAACAAACACAATATCAACAAAATAAATAAGATCAACACCTACAAACGATAGATATGTAATAATATTACCACATTCACCTCCCCTCAATTTAATACATCACAGTGTCTATTGTTTTATTTTCATTCAATTATCAATTCCCGAAAAGGAGAGACGCAGTCGATCTCTATTAGATCTCCAGAGCTCGGTATTATTACTCTCCACGACAGTCCTCCATAGTCCTTCCTCATCTACTTCTTTTAATGTACTCTCATCTCCTCCATCTACAACTTCTGATCTTGGAGATAAATGCTTTAGCACCATTGTTGTTTCTCTTCCATTTTCGAAGCAGACATGAGCGGACGTAGGATTCATTTATATTAAGTCACCTCTTTAACTAAAGGATCGTTCTTATTGTTTCTTCCATGATTTTTAAGGAGTACAGTCACTGTTTCTAATATCCAAGTCGGTATTGTCTGATGAAGGACCATCAGCCGTTGATAACGAAACATTCTTTCGTGCGGAGTCTGATTAGTAGCAGTACAAAGTAAGCCTGTTATAGATCTCAGAGCTTCATTGAGTACTAATTCCCATTCTTCTATTGGCAGCTCCCCAGACTTGAGAGCTAATGGCAAAGCCTTCCAAACAATGCCTTTATATTGTTCTACCTATCTGTTCACCTGAGGATTGTAAGGCGTTGTACGACTTGTAGCAACTCCTCAATCTGAGTGAATATATTCCGACAACCCAAAAATGGCACCAAAATCCTGAAGACATCTAATCAATGATTTAAAGGATATGGATAAGCGAAAGTAAATCCAGAATATTCATCTATTAAGGTAAGAATATATTTATTGGAAGGTAAGGGTCCCTTAAAATCAAGGCTCATCCTTTCAAGAGGCTTAGTAGCTTTAATTAATTTGGTACCGTTATTACTTATAAATTTAGCTTTCAGTTCTCGGCATTCCTTGGAAGTAGAACTCACCTTCTTGACATCTTCAATGGAAAATGGGAAATTACAAGTTCTAACATAGTGGAACATTCATGTAATCCCAGGATAGCATTATTTCTATTAATGCTGAAGAGGTTATCAGATAAGTTATTAAACATTATTCCACACATTCTTGACAATTGATCTTCAAACACATCTTTCTCTCCAGGTCTAAATTGGATGTCAAAAGAAAAACAAGACAATTCCAATCTCCATCAAGAAATTTTATCATTCTTGATCTTACTAGAATATTTTTGGTTAAACACGAACCTCAAAGCCTTCTGATATATAAGAAGCAAGAATTGTTTTCCTATCAGAAAATGCATCCAAGTTCTTAAAGCTTCTACAAATGCATAAGCTTCCTTTTCTACTGCAAAATGATGTTTCTCAGACTTATTCAACGATCTCGAAAAGAATGCAAAGGGTTTTGCACATTGACTCAAGAACGCCAACGAGGGCAGTCATCTACACTTCATAGCTGTGTGAAATATTTTTATTCCAGTAATTTTTCGGTGTCAGTGTGTTTTTAAGTAGTCATTTTGTCTTTTTCAGGGATCGTGAAGACATGGTACAGGTATTATTTCTGTCTAAATGGACAATTTTGACATATTGCATCTCGTTAAACGTCATCTAAAAAGTAAGAGAAATAGTTCATTCTATTGATCTTGTTTTATTGAATATCGACAAGTATTTCTGAGCACCCACCTAATAGACCCCCTGACCCGTCTGAAGGGAGTGAAAAAAGAACACCTCGCATACTTTACTGAAGAACAGTTAAAAAAGGAAGGGACTGGAAGATCAATCAAGGAAAAACTTTTGACTGGGACAAGAGGTTTAAATGAGAGATCTTAGTAATTATGATAGAAGATGCTGAAGGAAAGTCTTTTTGCGTTGAAGAACTAAAAAATGTTTATGTATACGATATGGCTACTTTGTTTGTTTTAAGAAACACCTTAAAAAAGTGGTGCAAATCCAAAGTTTGGAATGAATCAAGTAGGACTCAAAGTTTTCTACTGACATAAGGGAGGGGGGATGGAAGATTTTAAGAAAATACTCATATATAGAGTTAATAATTTTGAATGAAACTTTGTCAATGTAAAGCTAAGATTAAAAGGGATTGATAATCTTAGTATTAATAAGAATAAACGGGTTACAATCACAATAGTCAACACCTTCAAAAGGTTGAATGAAAATTTAGAGCGGTTGAGTGGTTCTTTTATTTTGGAGATGTCGTTGAACATTATCCCAAAAATAATCTATTTAATAAAAAGGCGGAACTTAAATACAAGGATTATAAGAATGTATTGAGGGATCTCCACTACATTGTGTGAAGTTTTTGCAGATCCTGCTAAAATACCAAAGATGATTCCTTTTGATGGTTACATAATAAGAGTGAGATTGAAAGGAACCAAGGTGCAGTGTCAAAACTGTTTTGGTCTTTGACATACAAAACATGGTTGCAATAACGTCAGATTGAATACCCAGAATTCTGCCAATATATGTAGGCACACAATTGCTCACTTATTGCCTGCCAAAAAAACCAGTGCTAAATCCACACCTTATCTTACTTTCAAAGACATGATCTACTTTGGTTTCTAAAAGATCGTTTACAAATTGGGTCGTTTAATGCAGAAAGGTCTAAATAAAATTCCAGAAATTTATGTTTTATCTTTATATTTATTTATATTTTAATTTTTATATTAATATTTGGAGACCCAAATGCCTTTAAAATAACAATCAAGTTTGCATGATTTTTACAAACTTCCGATTTCTAGAGGTTAGAAAATGAATACAGGAGTGAATAAAATAATTTTACTAAACTTTCCAGACATTCTTTCATGAAGGGCCTGTTTTACTAAGGTCAGATGTTATCTTTCTTCAAGACATAAAATTCCTTATTCTTCATCTTGTTCACCTGGCTGTCATTTATATATTATGAAAAATTCCAATGATTGCTTTACAAGAGATAGGAGACGTCGGGTGTTCTGTAATTAGTCTCGAAGTCAATCGATAACCCCGAGTGTGTGAAGAATTATCAAGCTCAAGTGACTGGCATAAAATACTCATCCTAAAAATATGTGGGGGATTTTATTTATTAAATATTTATGGACCGAATGTTAAGTGTTCTGCCTTCTTTCAGTCTATTATCAATAGAAGCAAAAACAATATTTATCCTCTCTTGATAATTGGGCCTCTTAATGTAGATTTTTATCATTCAAATTTCACTACCCAAATCTTCAAGCTCTGTCTAAACTCATCATGGAGCTAAGGTTACATGATGTGATCAGAATTTTTTAGTCCTGGAGAAGTGGAAAAAATCTTCACGCATCGATTTGGCGCTTACTTACTCTTCTACATTCAGGAAGATAATAATGGAACGGTATCACCCTTATCCTAAATCGGATCATAATATAATCAAAATCGATATTGACCATAGTTGGACTAAGAAAAGGTTTAGAATACCAAAATGTGTAGTGGATGACTAAAAAATTACCAAAATACTAGAAACATGTTTTATTTATAATTTTAATCTGTCTTTTAATTAAAAAAATATCGCTAATTTATTTTTTTAAACAGTTACATCTACCACCTTACAGTATACTTTTAGAAAATATAGGAAAACATAAATGTCCCAAGAGGAGTTTGAAGATGTTTTAGATAACGGTTTGCTATTTTTACACACAATTACAATAGAAACTGCAAACCTAATTTGGACCTCAGAGATAGCTGAGACGGTATACATAAAAAAAACTATGTTGGAAACCAACCCATCAGAAAGACTTATTAATTTTGTCCGAAAGATCAATAGAAGACTGTACTCAGGAAAATTATTGAGCTTGCCTAACAATCAAAGACCAACCAGAAATTTTAAAAGTCTTCCATACACACTTTCAAAGGTTTGTTGGTGGGGATTGAGCTAATTTTCCTCTATCTAAATCGGGAAGTAATACCATTTTTATGTAAGATCACATTTCCAAATACATAAAGAAGCGTTTTAATGGCAATAAAGCTTCTGGACCCGATGGTATGGGTGGAAGAATTTTTACCCTATGCATAAATGAAGTTGTTCTATACTTAGTCAAGCAGGGAAAGTCCATGGGAAACTTCCAAAATCAGTTACTCAAGGCCAGATAGATCTTATCCCTAAGAAAGGTGTGGCAAAGGACATTAATGATTGAAGATCGATTACAGTGCTTAATGAGAACTGCAGTATTATTTCTGTTGTTCTCGCAACTGAAATTGAACCAATTTTAAATTCCAAAATTGGAAGAGATCAAAAATGCTTCAAGGGAGAAAAGATTTCTGACATTTCAAGAAATATTCAATCTGCCATTTATATTGTACAAAAAAGGGAAACTTTTGGAGCTTTAATCACTTTTGACTTCAACAAGGCCTTGATTCCATGGTGATTTCATGACAGCAATAAAAAAACTTTTTCCTAATAAATACTTTAATCCTGTCACAGCTTTTCTGTTCAATGGAAAATCAGGTATCTCTATAGGTTATAGGAATAAAGACCTTATAGATTTGAAAAATAGTTATCGGCAAGGCAGTTCTTCAACTCCCTCACCATTCGTGGTTGTGCTACACGATCTTCCGGGTTTTATTTTAAATAAGCTCACAGGTTTGGGAGTAACGTTTGGGAACTCAAAACATATAATTGATATGCACGGCAATGACCTCACGTTAATGTTAGAGGCTAATTTTGAAATTAAATGAACGAACTGACATTGCAATGGGCTACTTCAAAAAATATGTAAGGATATCTGGCCTAAAAATCAGCGAAAAAAAAACCAATATTCATCCTATTGCTAAATTGAATACTGAGAAAGATTCTCAAATTGCAGATTGTAATGTTAGGTGTGCATTTGATTTTCTTGGGATCAGATTGGCAGAAACGGTGCCTTATTTTTGAACTGGACGTTTCTGGATAATTATGTTAATTCAGTAATGTCCTCTTGAGGAAAGTTTAATTTTCAAAAGAGAATCGATCTGTATAACTTTTTAATAATTCCCAATACAATTTGCAAAACAACAGCTATTCCCTGGCTGGTCCAAAAAACAATTAGAACAGAATCTAGCAGGCTCAATCGATTGTTTCATAGATTTTTTAAGGAATTTATTTCCCTTAACATATCTATACTACGGGATAAGTTCCTAATTCCTCCGCTAATATTCGGGATCACATCAACTATCACTTATGCTCCAACAAAGACAATTGCATTGGAGTTTATTCTCTCAAGCTGTAAATGTAGAATAGTTGGGATGTTAACTCAAGGCAAACTAGTCAAAATGGGAAAACTGAGAGTAGTATTAATAGAACGTGAAAAAAAGATCGAACCAGCGATATGGAAATCTTAATGAAGGACTAGTTCACATTGAAGAGGCAAAAAATGCTTTCAAATATGTTATACAGGATATCCAAACAGATATAGAGGCTGGATAGACAATAAAAGAGGTAATGAATTATTTTTATGCTTCTGCAAAATATATTTATATTGATACATGATGGAGGCTGCAAGGAGAAAAGACATAGAAATATGGCTGTGGAGACTGATTGAGAACAAAGAATAATGTCGTTCCTGTAATTAACTGGAAAGTCAAATCGAATTCAAATCCGCAAGCAAGAAATTTAAATATAAATTCAGAAAATTTGAATCTCCTGAAACATATAGGAGAAAACAAATTACCAAATAGGGTAAAATTAATTAATATTAATATTAGGGTCAATCAGGATCATACGAACAATTTCCATTTATGAAATTTATTTAGAACTGATTTGAATCAATTTTTATAAGAAATCCCAGTACACTAACGAAGCGTTACGTTAGTAGTAACTTAGCTTGGTAAACTTGTTCTAGCTAAGACAACTTGAACTTCTTAAAAATAGAAACGAACGTTTAAAGCTCAGGATGATTTTAATTATCTATAACTTAAAATCACAAATATTGGCCAAGACGATTAATAAATCTATAGAGAACTAGATTTCTTTTTTGAACAAAAATACATTCATTACCTAATATGATCCTCAAAATTCGATACTTCAATGATAGGTACAGATAATCCCTCATATAATCCTTCGTTACTGAACTGGGATATTTTACATCAGAAATTTATAGAATTGCGGCTTAAACCTTTGAATCTTGGTTTTATCATCAATACTTTTTAGTTCCTGGTAATGCCTTACTTGGGACATTTATCAATGAAAACCCGTTCTTTTATTTTTCCTCGGTTTGATTTTTCTTTTTTTAATGTACAACGATAGCTACATAATTATGCTACTGTAACAAGCATATATGTAGTATATATGCAACTACATCAAATTTGATGGATACTAATTGGATTCTTCTAGTTTGTATAAAGTGTTGAATATGTCATATAAATTTTCATCCAAAATAAAAATTTAATGTTTAAAAAAAAGAATGATAAAGTATATTTTGTTGACCTTATCTTATTAATATTAAAAAAAAGATGTATTTATTTTGTATAAATATTTATTTATACTAGTTTTTTAGCATTTTAATTGATATTTACGAGTGAAAAATGAATGGAATAGTTAAAAAATTATACAAAATTGAAATAACGTAGTTATTATAATCGTTCAAATATATATCAAGTAATTAAATACGTTCTATATTTGTTTGTTTTTTTAACTCAGTTCATTTGCTGAGTAATAAAAAGGATATTAAATAACGGAAAGTTAAGGAAATAAAGCAATAAAGAGTCCAAAAGCTTTGATTTTAGCAAATATATTTCTACTTAATAGACAAGATATTCAAAATCTGTATTTTAGATAATTTGAAATAACAATGCAAAATTATCCATATTTACTTCAACTTTAATGTTAAATCGGGTGTAGTTTTTGAATTCTTACCCTTAAAAAGAAGAGCATTAATATTTAATAAAACGATTAAAAAAGCTATTGAACTCTAGAAATAATATTCAAATGGACCAAAACTTTTTAAAAGATGTTTTTTTATACCAAGAAACAAATTTTGATAAGTAGCAGCCATTCAAGAATTAGAAATAAAAAAAGAATTAAATACTCTCTACTTTTTAGCAATTAATAATTAAACAATATTTACTCTCTCTTGATGAACACATTATATTTAGTGTTCAGTATATCCATTCTATATTTAGACAAAACATATATACATCACCTTCTTATAGATTTTATACAATCATTTCATTTACATCTTATGCCCTATTTCACCTGCATTTTTTTTAATAATTTGATATCGATCCACTAAGACGCATCATTATCTTTACAAACAGATTAATTGTATAGAAGTAAATTCTAAATATCCTCTAAATTACAAAAGTATTGAGTCATAATAGATAGTATTTAAATATAATCTATAATCCGTCGGTGATGAATCGATAAAAGTTCCATACATGGATCCTGAAATATATTCAATATAATACAATAATCCATGTCGTCCATCAATCTATGGATACTTTCTAAAGCTTTTTACCTCAGTAACCTTGAAATCTTTTATATAATAAATATACCTTGTTTGGATAAACAAACTACGGTGGTCTTGGTTTTATTATTTGAGAAAAGGGATGATTGGAGTGAATATTGATGACTTTACTTTAATAGGAACGGTATTTACTACTTTAAAAATAATTATTGGTAGGGCCTGGTCCCCCTGGAACAACAGTGATTACGACCCTGATAAATCAACATAGAATAATCTTCTTTTTTTTTTGTAAGACTTTTCCTATTATTATTGCCGTAGTAATGAAAAGAGATTGTGAACTTTTTAATTTTATAAAAAATTACTGCTTGATGTAAAGGCAATTTTCTTTTGAGTAATATTCAAGTAATGGAAAATTATGCCGTATTTTAAATAAAATAACATTATAATATTATACGCAATGTAGTAAACATCTTATTGTTGTTTTCTTTTCCTGAGCTCTGACATAACTAATATATCTTTAGGTTCCAACATAACAGAACCATGTTAGAAACATCTTCATGTTAAGTCTATCATGGGTGCATAATTTTTGTTTTTGATATTGAAGTGTTATTATTTTCAAAACACTTCTCCTTTATCCTTTATTTTCTTTCAATTGACTATCATGAAATAACTTTCATTATTTTAAAAACAGTTTTTGTAGATACAAAGAGTGATAATAAATCTTTCAATATCACAAAATATGTATTATTTTATTTTCTGATCAAAATAGTTTAAGAAGTAAAACTTTACATTAAAAAATTATATATTTGATATTTCCTCATGACTGATCACATTAGTAGAAACATAATTAAGTCACTGCTAGCTTTACATTTATGCAGGTGACTTGATATTGAGGGTGGCTACATTGATTAAATTTGATCACAAACTATTTTATTATTCTAAAAATGTATGAATAAATTGTTTCTCAAGTCATTCAATTGTCATTATTGTCCACGATATTTTCTGAACAAAAATCAGTAAATAATTCTGCACGGCCCGGTACTTACTTAAGAGAATCCATGAAATTCTGATTGATAAAGGATATTTTTTAAGAAGAATACATAATCGTCCAATGATAAATAGATAACAGTTTAAATTTAGATGTTTTTATTAACATATTTTTATTTTATTATAGTGTGTTTTATCTAATTTTTATTAATTTTAATAAGCAAATGTGAATTTGGGATTAGAGTATTTAAAAAATGTTGGATGTAATAAGTCTGCAGGAGAGTACTCAATCCTTTTATGAGTGAGTATATTTATTTTGGATGCAATTGTTTTGAGGACATTTTGGACTGATTCTTATAGGTCTTTTGTGGTATCTACAAAGCTGAAATGACGAATTTTCACCACATCTTTTTATTTTTTTAATATTATATATTGTAGAACAAGTGTTTCTTGTAATATCTACTACTATATTCCCTTACAAAAGCTTTTCGGATGCATAGAAATTATTTTATTTAGGAATTGTTCCATTTCATTGGCCACAAGTCTTTAAATAATTATTACTCTCCCCTAAACGATGAAAACACTTAGAAAAACATACGGACACTTTATCATTTTAAAAATGATCTTTGATATACCTAGATAATATCTTGAAGGAAACAAAAATGTGGAAGACTTGACTCATCAGCTAACTACTGTGGATTGAAATTCCTGACAGAAGATGGATGATATTATTACATCTTTGATTATAACTCTTCCTTTAAGCATATTTTGTTTATTGTGGAGGCTTGAGCAGCCTTACCTAATTTCATACTTTTGAATATAATAATGGTGTCATTCTCTAAAACTATTTTTTTTTTCATCTTCTTGCTCAGTGACAAACGTTAATCTATAAGAATTGATGGTGTTCGATACAAAAATAATCCATTTTGTAAGATTCCATGAGTCTTCTACTAAACAACATTAATTTTGTTAATTCCTATAGGTTAAAAGTCATAATACCCATTACGAAAATCCATAAATGATTATACTATATGGATAATCACTACCTATAAAAAAACTATAAAGCTTGCCTTTTTCATTTAATTACTTCATAGATTATTATTTATTATTTTATTATTCTAAGAATGCCATTAATTACATGTTTATGACTTATAAAAAGTAAAGAAGTATGTTTTTTAACCACTTCAAGTCTTCAAGAGTCATTTTTTCTTTCCCAAATCACGAGGTGGACAAGTGTTTACATCATTGTCGTCATATAGGATTCAAGATGGTACATTTTGCTTAAAATAAAGAAAATGTATTTCCTTTATTGTGATTAAGACCATTACCCTCATTGTGAAAGGACTTTTATAAGAGGAAGATGAAAAATACCCAACTCATCCTGGATTAGCTGGAATGGGCCTTTCTGAATCCAAGAATAATTGGGCACGATGTTTTTTTAAATTAACATAATACGAGGGATTAACAAAAGAATGTACTAGTCTCCACAACATATATCTAATATCCATGATATCTTAAACAGGTCCTAGGAAAACTGTCCTGGGGAAAATTGCCCGTGGAAGATTGCCCTGGAGAGAATTGCCATAGAGGAAAATTGCCAGTAAGGAAAACTGCCCGGGAGAAAATTGCCCGTATTTTGTTCGAACTTCATGATGAACCCATTATAAATTTGCTTAATATTATTTATGGAAAATATCATTTTTTAAATTAAATACAATCTTCTACCAAATGAATAAATAGGATTGGTAAGGAGGGAGGGGGGATAAATAACTTAGGGCCCCTTAAAAAAATGGTTGAACATCTTCCGCCCACAAATTAGACTGGGAGTAATGCGGGATTGTTAAAAACCACCGCCAATAAATCCAAGGAGCCCCTTTAATATAAAAAAATAGTTTCAAGCCCTCAGGTTGTGCAGCGTACTTGAGGGTATCCATAGATCCTTAAAAACCACTGCCATACATAAAATATTTCTAAAGATCCCCTCTAATACCAAAAGATAGTTTCAACCCTCAGGTGGCTTTTACAATTCCACACTACCCTTGGACCAATCCGAGGGCGTGGGGTATTCAACTATAATTGATGAGGTCCTAAGCTATTTATCCCCCCCCCCTTTTCACCAATCCTTTCGATCTAATTCTTAGGACATTAGAATGAAATTAAAAAATTGCAAGGAAATTGTATTGCAATAATATTACTTACACTTGAGGGTTCTCCCTTGGGGGAGGGAACAAAAAATATGTTTAGATATTTGTAATTAAGTGAATTGAATGTGTTATTATTCATTATGAAGTTTGAACAAAATACGGGCAATTTTCTCCTGGCCAGTTTTCCATGCACGCTCATATATCAAGCTTGCTAAAGTTTTCGAAGAACGGTTATTACTATCCAAATAGCTTTACTGATGTCATAAAGGAAATAAAAAATTTGAATCTTTCTAGAAGAATATCTACTATGATTAGGATCAGGAGTGGCTACCTTTACTTGTTCCGCTATGAACAAAATCTTGTTTTCTCCTATTTCTTGCACACGCACACATCAATGTATAATATCATTATAACTTTGAATACTCAATATTCTAAGTTCATTTATATTGTTTTCATATTTTGACTTCAAAATGCAAGCAAGTTTATGAGTGAAGCACAAGACCTCATTACATGAAGGTGGATAGCTTATTTTATATGAATCTTCTAAGTTTATCTACAAATTTTAAATTAACTGGTAGGATCAAACAAGTCCAGTGATTGGAGATATTATAAAAATTGATCAACGTCTTATAACAAACTAGATACTATTTACAATAAAAGTGTGAAATTATTTAAAAGTATAAAATTTAGAAATGAGCTTTATACCTTTTGATTCTTATTCATACTTTCACTTTGATAATAAAATTTATAAAAGCTAAAAATAGTTGTTTTTGATAATTATTGTAAAATAAAGATTTTTTATAATTGTGTTTTACTGGTGCTAGGTAACTTCATATCCTTCATCCGCTTCTCATTCAATCAAAAATGTTCAAACTCCTATACGTGGATTTCAAAACATTTGGATGGAATCATAGAATACTATTGCTACGGTCTATTGCGAAAATAATTGACATTCATATGCAGTCGCTTTCTTCATCAGAAGGCAATGAAAAAGATAGCACAAGGGGGACCTTGTCCATGAAAGTAGGCATGCATTTCTGAACATGGTTTATAATATATAAAATATATTTACTATTTAGATACTTCATTAACTTATCACAATCATAAATTGAGCTGTGTTGGGTTCGACCCTTTAATTGTGCTTCTCGCCCTCTGCCTCGGGAGGTAATGTTTTTGTGTTTTTATATATTATGCATATTTCGTGATTCTATGCGTAAATAAAATCGTTTCTTTGTGGAATTAACTATCTTCCTATAACAGGGAGGATTTTGGACCCTAACAAATGAAAGAAAACTTGTTACAAGACCTTGCTGAAATAAAGTATCTTTTTTTAGTGGTTGATAAATACAAGAACCCAATTGATATATTGAGTTGTGGAGCTTTGAGGATTGAATATGATAAAAAGCTCTTTATTGTTTTAGGGTTAATGTTGGAATGTATTTCGAACATCGGCGACTACATATGAAATTATAAGGAATTTAAGAAGATTGTCAATTAGTTGGTTAACCTTCCTAATACATCTAGAAAATCTTCTCCTCGGGATGTTACAAATGGAGATATCTCTCATGGGCAAAATTTATAAACTTGTGTTCTACAATACCATCTGGCATAAAAATTATATTTATTATTATCTCTCTTTAAGATATCTCATTTGGTCTTCAATTTGTCATATTTTTAAATGGTTTGTAGTTATATCACCGAAGATCTTATTAATGATTGTCGTATTAAGTTAGATTTTTGTACGAATTAATGCACTCGAATCCAGTACATAGATATATTTTTAATTGCTTCAAAAATAATCATTGTTATGTATATTTATCCTTAGTAAAGTAATTATATTTCCCTTCTGTATTTGTTATTTTTGTAAATCAATTACAAATTGTAAAATAATTATAGTTATTGTAACGTTATAAGACTAAAGATTTTTCAAAACTAATAGTTTTTTTGCAGGAGTATAAGTATATTTTTATGGGTTCTACTAAATTATATTTATGAGCATCTTTAAATTAATAGCAAAAGTGTATTAAAGTTTGTACACGCAAACAATGAATGATTCCGAATCATGCCCCAAGTTTTATATTTTATGAATGGATTTATATTGATCGATTTACTTCCAATGATTTAATACAACTTCTTTTGAAAGAGAAACAAAAGTTAAAAATATCAAAATTTACTGTAATCTGACATGACACTTATCCATATCTATATTCAATTAGTATCACTTGAGAAAGGAACTTTAATGGATATTTTAAAATTCAGTATTATAACTTTAAAATTAAAACTTCTCAATCTCTTTGCAAATAGATGAATTCAATTTAATAAATTTCATTTTCAAATGGCTAGATAGGTCATAAAAACGACTGTTGAAGATTGAAACTTTTCAAACATATATTTTTCATCTATACTAAACATATTATCAAATTAACAGATCATCGAAAATATGAGATATCATTTAGAAAATTATATACAATCTTTACTTTTTTCAATTTTTATAATTTATTTTTACAAAAACAAAAATATATATAATCTATTTCAATAAAAAATTTTGATTACCACTAATGGATATTATTTAAATTTACCGGCCAATTTAATTTAATTTATGACAACAGGACTTACTCTGTAACATTTTAAATTGGCAAGTAATTAAAAAAAAAAATCCCTATTCAACCATTAAGGTAACTACTGTTTAAAAAATTAATTTAATTTATGAATTTAGTTACGTGAATGGTTGAATAGGGATTTTTTTTAAATTACCCGTCCAAATTACATCAGTTATCGTTAGTTTCATTATAGATTTAGCTTTGTCGGTGGTAAGATTTGCGATAAGGGTAATAAAGAATTATTGGAAATTGAAATAGCATATAAAGATTTAAATCAAATAATAAAAACTATTACTAAAAGGTATATGTCAAATGACAAAGTAACCTTTTTGCAAAGAACTGGCATTAAATTAACAATAGTTAAATATAATTCGTTAAAATACTAAGATTATATAATTTATGTTTCTACATATTTATTCAAACATAAAATTTTTGTTTACTTATGTTTAAAACATATTTATTTGTTTGGTTAAGATGATCTAAATTAATGAGTCATTCACGTAATCCATGAAATTTCAGCGTTGAAACGAACTTTTTCCAGTCGATCTTTTAAATATTAAAACTAATATTAATTTGAAAGAGTATTTTGTGTTAAATAAGTAGTTTTCAAAGTTGTATAACGTAGAAGGTTAGTCAAAGTGATTTAAATTTTGGTATTAAGGTAAAATTTAAAAATGTAAATATACTTTAAAGCACAAATAGGAATTTACATGCTAGCTATCAAAATTATTAACAATGACACATCTAATGAAGACATTTGGTATCCCATTTATTATATTATCCTTGGCTCTTTCTATGTCTATGAAATTTTAAAAATCATGTATGCACAAAATATATATTTTTTAAATTTACTGAATTACTGCTAGTAATGTATGCTTCTACATGTACATCTATAGATCTACTCTGACGATTCAATTTTATTTAGACTACTTTTGAGTTAATGGTGGATGACGAAGAGTGGTGAATCTCACAAATAAACTTTAAACTTTAGAGTTAGAGACTCAGGGGCGTGTAGGCATTCAGGCATTATTTTGATAATCTTCCTCAATGGCAGTATTGAGGAATTGGGCTTAACTAAACCTATACTATTTAAACATATTTATCGATGAGGAATATTCCGTCAATACTTGATAACTCCACAATTCAAATATATAAAAACACACAAGATTGCAAATAATTTACTCCACAGCACAGCACCACTGCACAAGGACAGAAGCACAATTAAAGGGTCGAAGGGACTGCATATGTATGTCAATTGTTCTTTGTAATGAACCGTAGCAATAGTATTCTGCGATTCCTTCCAAATGCTTTGAAACCTACGTATGGAGTTTGAACAGTTGTGATTGAATGAGAAGGGGATGAAGGATATATTCTAAAGGTATATTAAGAGTCCCAGAATGATCTTATGAATGATGATGATTGTTGTAGGATTCAATCCAGAGCTGAACTTGAAGCAGGGGAGATTAAGTGATCCTGAATAATAGAGTGAGGGGGCCGAGCAAACTTGTTTATTGTTTACATAGATTTTAATTTTGAAAAGAGGAAGGGAAAAGTAAAGGGGATGATGAAATTGATGGATGATTGTCGATGGATGAGAAGGAATAGGTACAGAGATTCATGACGGGATTTACTTCTATTTCCCAAGGTATTAATAATATCCATGGATTGGGATTCCATCCCTACTCACTATTAAATATTTATTATGCCATCATTTCTAGTCCATAAGCTCCATAACTCATTCATATCCATCTCCCATCTATTAGTCACCACTCATCTCCAGTACTGACTGCCACTGTCCATCCCTCCCTCAATATCCCTTCACTAAAACTACTAACTAGTGTAGAGACATAAACTGTAAGACGTCACTAACTATCCTACTTAAAAATAGGAATGAAATGTCTTGGAATGAATTTACTGGGAATGAAATAACTAGGAATGAAAAGATGGGGAATTCATTTAGTTAAAATGAAATTACCGGTCATATTTTTTACTAAAATGCAGCAATTGTATTGTTGGGCAAAAAAGATTGAAATATTACAAATAATATGGGTTTAGTTTGATATTAAAAAAATCAGACAAACTAATATTTTCTGAGGAATAAATAAATGGATCCTACAAGAAGTTGAATTATAACCTTTAAATATATTATAGCACACCTGGATAAAATTTTGATTCCTACTCAGTAGATTACCTAGATATGATAAATTACGTCATATAATTATCTTTAAGTTCCTTCTTAGCTAACAAACATGCCTGCTGTTATGCAAATATTAACGAAAAACGAACTGATAATTGCTCAAATTTCTTCTATATTACAAGCTTTGAATTTTGAATCAATCATATTAATTGATAGTAAATTAATCAACAATTTAAATAAATCAAAGTATGCAAAAACAATACAAAATTTACGGCATTTTTACAAAATATTCTTATAGCAAATAATTACTTTTACCCTTCTAAAGCAGTTTAATTTAATATCTGAAAAAAAAAAAAAAATTGGTGGAAATTATTGACTTTTTCACAAATTTCAGCATGGTGTAACGTATCGATTTATAAATCAATAAATCAACAGGATAATGTTATACATTCGTGACTTGCCATAAAATGTTATCGGAAAATTTGTACCCACAACCTAAATGTATGTATACTGATGAATGTGGCCTTGACACATCTCGTCGAGGTTATCATGAATAAAGTCTACATAATACTGGCAATACAAGTAACCAAATATCAAGATATATTTTTAATATTATACCGAGTGGTCCATTAAAATCTGATTACATTGCATGTCAAACTTTAACAAGATTTAATTTATTAATTACAATTTCTACAAAATTAATGAAATAAATAGATGTGTGTTAGAACTACTTTAATAATTATTGTAGACGCCCTTAAGGGCATTGATGGCCTCCAAGGGCCGGCAGAAGGCCTAGTACCAACTGCAGATGTAGTCTTCTGTCAAGACGTCCAAGTTAGAATGGTTTTGAGGGGGTCGTTGTTTGGATGACGCACAATGTAGGACTTCCCTTCGATATGCATCCAAAATGTGTAGTCGTGGAGGTTGGTATCCGGGCTGAAGAAAACCAAAGGTGTTAAATGAACTCAAAAGACTGATTCAAATGAGTCTGCCAATGGATGAGACAAGTTTATTTCATTGTTGGTGTCAAAAGTGTCCCCTCCGCTCTCACAAGGCTCTTTCCAAACACTTTTTTGATAGTTCCCTCCGCAGTCAGTTGTAAAACTCCGAGATCCCTTGCATGGGCCCTCATGGACTTCATGGGATCGCCCTGGACTTTTTTCTTTAACTCCTCCGGATACATTTTGGCCTTTTCAGCCGAGGCTTTCTTCATTTTCAAGGTTTTGAACTTCGGGACAGCGTAGATGGGGGTCCTGGAGACACCTAACTGATTGGAGAGCGTGAATGGAAATTCGTCGATCACTTTGAAATGACACTTCTCGACTTGTACGTAAGCTGTGATCTCAGATTATTGTTTGTTTTGTAACTAATTGTTTATACTCTAATATATCGAAATATGAATTGATTTTCATTATTAATCTTCATTTATTACTGAATTTGTAAATTTTCAGATACACCACCCAGTACTCATATCCGCATATGTTCATAATTATCATTAATGATTTAGCATCTTCATTATAGATCCTCCTTTATATTCTATAAATATAACTAAAGAAATGAAATCCATTAAATCCAAAACTCAAAGCTGTATTTGAGTTCACTTTTGCAGTGACCAGGCTAGGCTGTTCTATGCCTACGAAACTTTTTTGAAATTATTGCCACTACTCTTGATAATTTTCAGAAAACTATTTTCTAAATATTTGGCCATAATTTCATATGATATAGCAACATGTCTCCATTAATAATTAGTACATTTAATTGAAGGCACATTTAAATTAGATTTGATGCAAATTATATGCACTAGGATTTTGTTTTATTTAATAATTAATTCTATAAAGTAATATTAAATATTTTAAAAGAATGTAAATTCAAAGATATTGCTTTCGGAAATTTTAATTATTCATTGGGATTATATTGTGCTTTTTGTATATATTATTTCTCGCAATCTTAGATTACGAGTTTTGTTGTTTCGTTTCATTGGTACAATATTGCCACGTTTTCAATCACTTTTTTTCTATTTTTAAATAATCTATCAATTTTCAAAGATTTGGATGTTTATTAGTAATAGAGCTTAGAAGGCAATTATGGAATCCTTTTCCACTGTTGGCAGTTCTTATTTAGTTATTAATTTTCTTGGCCAAAAATTTCACAGTTCGATTGGAAATGTTGTCGTCACTCTCCTTTTTCCTGGCCTCGCATACCCCTAATGTAATATGCATCAATGTAAGAAACCAACTGTTGGTTTAAATCATGATCATCGGCAAGCTCGACAAATCCATCAATAATATCTGCAATCGGCAAATAAGCTAACGTAGTGACACATTTAATTTTTAAATTAAAATCAGCGTCGTTGGAATAACTTAATTTTAAACCCCAGTTTATAATATATCTGTAGATATCTTTAGAAATATGGAATAAACATCCCGTAATGTTTTTTACTTGAAACACATTTACAAAGGCATTCAGAATTGCCTTTTCAAAATCCATCATTAATGTTTCTGGGCATAATGATGTTTTTAGATACTTCAAAGTATTAAACAGTCTATGCTATTCAACTCCATACTTATTTGGGAGTAAGATAAATAATCTTGGCACAGATACATATCCAAGAATTATGTGCAATGTAAAATGTTGATAATAATTTTAAGGGTAGCATTTTAATGTTCCGTTAGAGGCCCAATCTTCAGATGAAGCGAAATCTTCTAATTCACCCTCAGATCAGAAATGTATATATTTTTTTAGGATTGTGTTCAATACTATCATATTGTAAATATATTGTAATGGGGAATAGAATATCCACATTTTCTAAAAGGGATTGAAGGAGCTTGATTTACTTGCTGTCTCCTGCCTCGAACTCAACGAGTTAAATTCGATGTATTGAACATTAATGTTTTCGTTAATTTGGAAGACATTTGTCCAATTATTATGTGCGAGGATAATTTTGAAATCAGAGCTTGGGATTTCAATTTTGCTTTTTCTACGTACATTTTGGCTTTGGATGGATTGTTCGGATGGCAGTTTTTCCAAACTGTTTTGGAAACACATATATTATCACTGTCGATATCCAATGACGTTACAGTGTGGAGCCTAGCATTACATTTTTCATATTCAAATATCAAAATTGTTTTTTAGGCTGGAGTATCGGTTAACTCTGTAAATATAATTATAACTATACACTAATTCCATTGTACCTCTTTGACGTTTTAATAAATTAACCATTTTTACAGTTTAGATATATATTGTAAGTACTAAATGCTAAAGTAATATCGAGTTTCAATAGTGTTTAAATATATTTTCATTTATTAAAACAAATAAATTAATTAATGGAATTAAACATTGACAAAGGAATATACATTAATATTAGTTATAAACATTAATCCAGTGGGAGGCAGATGATCATTCTCAATTGGAATGAATGAATATTCAAAGTTGTGTTACACATATTCTTTGATAATATTACTGAAGTTTACTACTACAAATAAATTAAAATATTCAAATGTTATTGTATCATATTTTAAAAATACACTCAAAAATTCGTTGAAGGAGCGTATAAATCACATGTTAAGGTCTCATAACTTGAGATCCATTGGAGGTATGAATTTCCTGTTTTAGATATATATATACCTCCGGTGATTCAAGTCACTTGAGTGACTACGTAGTGTAGCCTGCCTCTTACTCTTCAAATAAGAAAGAAAATTATTAAAGAGACGAAGATCATCGTTCTCCTCTCTGTATTTTAATTCTAGGTTGCTCCAAATGTACTGAGTTGTACATTTTTCCTTCCTTTACATCTCTCATTTCCTCGTGCTCTCCTACGATCCGACTTTTGTGTGTCTCCTCGAATCTTTCAGCGAATTGCCTTACCACATCCACCCATCTCTTTTACTGATAGATCCTGGCTCATAACAAAGAGGAAATCAATCTGATGGTATGCCTGTTTTCCCCACTATGAGTCTTTTCCAATATGAATAATCCATCATTTCTAAAGTCTAATGATAATTGATAATTTAGTAAATTGCACTGTTTTCATTCGAATTACATCACTATCGTGTTTGTTTATTTTCTTTCATCTTATATTTATTAATAACACTGATTTTGTCCCTGGTTCGAACACATTAGTCATTACGTAAGTGAGATTATTACATTAAATAAAAGAAGGCGAGTCTCCGACCGGGCATGCTTTATCCTTTACCAAATTTTCCCAATGTATTCTTTGTCCATTATTTTATCAGACCTCTTGGTATTCACTTTTTCTTCTGAAGTATCCATTATTGCATATCTTTGGTGTACTATTGCTTTAAAAATGCTTCATAAAATATATATGAATTTAAATATAATTATAATATATTCCCTACACCAATGCTATTTAACATGTATGTAGGAGGTTCTCCTTTTTTTAACAGTAATTAATTTTCTTCCCAGAAAGTTCATATTTAAGGCAGCTAACATTCAGATATATCATATGTCTTGCTCTTGCCTTTTACTCGCACACTTTTTTGATTAAAAACTACTCAACTAATTAAAAAATGAAGATGGAAGAGCCTCAACGCTTAAGGAGACTTTTATTTATTTTTTTGTATATTTTAAGGGATTTTATATTTTATCATATTACATCTTATATTTTAAAGTAGTCAGGGATAATGTTTTTAAAATTTGAGACTTATGGAAATATAATTTCATTAGGAAGTGTTGTTATCAAATTTTATCAACATAATATATACTCCCATTTTGTAATTTTTACTTCACAACATACTAACACATGGACTAAAAAGTCCCGCACATCACACATAAATTGCACTATGACAATCTTTAGTTTGTGATTTATTGTGCTATGTGTGACACTACTTTGGTTATTTCCAAGAATGAATCAAAAATACTTTCGTTTTGAATTTTACAATAGCTCTATAGTGAGGGAAAAATACCATTCAAATTAAGCAATAGCTTGTAAAGTGTTATGGGGACTCTCTATAAAAAGCAAATAAAAATAATAATAATTAAAAGAAAAACTATTTTAGAGGACAAAAAACCTGTTTTTTTTTGTTAAGCTCGGCACTTTTCAGCCCATTAAAATCTATTTCAAACAAATTTAAAGCAATTTTATCAAATTTGGGGTGCAAAAAATCCCAAATCACTAACGAAGGGCCAAAAAATGTCACTTCATTACAAAGAACTATGTAAAATATTGTACAAGCGGCAGTACTGAGTTAATTTATGATATTTTTATATGTTAAGCCATTTTCATTATATAAAGCCCTTATTTTTTCAAGTAATATAATTATATGTTTTTCTCATATGTGTTATGTACAACACATGTAAACATCGAACGAAGCAACAAAAGACTTTATTAAGCGTGTGAAAGAACGATGAATGAATAATAATTTATTTACATATGTATGTAAATGCAATATGGATACACTGAATATCAATTAGTAATCATTGTGATAATGACATGATGTAATGATGATAAAAAAAATCATCTAGTATCACATTGTTGTCATTTTTTTTTCCTAAGGAACATATGTATGTAAAAATATCCTATAAACTGATCATTTTTACATTGTTTAAATAGAAATAATTCCAGTTCATATGTCCAGTTTTTTAAAAATTTAATCCCACTTTATTAAATCAAGCAACTTTTTTTCCCAAAAAGAAACGTAATGTAGACCCAAAATTAGTTGGGTTTTCCTATTATGAAATTGGTATTCTATGATTTTTGGGGATTTTTCAGAGCTGAACAGGGCCGATTTACAGGCTTGTGAGGGATCAGAAAAAAATACGATCCAATAAGAAATTCACTATGATATAGCAATATAAAGATTAATATTATTTGTGATCAGCAATATGATCAATTTAATTACAATCATATTCAAATATACAATTTCTGTAAACCTCTAATTAAACATATATATATATATATATTCATTTATAACATAAAAAACAATTTTTACAACTTTTTCAAATGTATTTATTTAAAATATTTTGCTATAGTAAAAAAAATATATATCTCTAGAAAAAACTAAAATATAGTCTGCAGGCGAATAATAAAATAACTACATAAATCATTTTCTTATATCTCTTTATTTGAATTAACAGGAGCTGCTTCTGAAAGTTGTCGTCTCTCAGCCACTGTTTTGTCCTCCTCAGGATCAGTTTGGCTTAGTAGAACAAACACTTGTTGCTATAACTCCTGGGAAGTACAAAATTGTATCTATGAAATACCCTTTGGACAAAGATCATTTCCACATCATCAGAGTCATCAATTAGGTATGTATTTTCAACTTCCTGCTTGGCAGTATCCATCTTTTTGAGAGGTTTGGTAAAAAATTATACACTTTCTGCACATCTGCATATTTCTTAACTTCATATAAGATGATCTCCTCAAGGAGGAACTTTTTTGATTTTTATTGAGTATCCTCAATAAGAAAGGCTACTTTAAATTGATGGAGATAAGCTGAGTCTCCCAGCATCTCCCTCATTTCAAAGAAAGTTCAAAGGGGTTTGTCAATCCCAGCCACAAAAGGGTTTTTTGTTTGTTTTGTGAACAAATATGTGTTGCGATTTGGCAATATGAAAATAAGGACCGATTGGAATACTCTGATCAACAAGGCTGTCTATTTATAATTCCACCATATAACTTTTACCTCACTGATAAGAGGAAAAGAAGTAAAAACATCAAAAGCTAACAACAAAACACACTGAATACTTTTTTGAAAGGAAAGTAACGCCGTGACGTAAATACAGTATATTTTCTTTTCAGCTATATTCATGAGATAATTTAAAGCATGTCACTCTACGTATTATGAATTCAATAAAGGTATTAAATATGATTTTTATATTTAGATTACATGGTGTTAATGTCAAATCATTATATTTTTCAAAAATCTTTAAATTGTCACTTAGGCAACATTTTTAGGTGGACTTAATTAATAATTAGCTTTAATGGTATGAATGAGTATTAAAAAGAGAGCTCACTTTTTATATCCGCCTCCAATATCAATGACAGTATGGATAGGTACCTGGAAGGAAGAGCAGGCGTCCTTTTGTATCTTGGTCATTGTATCCTTGATGGATGCAACAAGAGAGTCCTTTATAGCTAAAATGTTCTATTTCTTTTAGACTATGCTTATTTGGTTTCTTGTTAGGAAATGTATTTTGCATCAAATGCAAAAACTGCAACTATAATTAGTGAAAAAAAATAATTTTATGATATATTATCTGAAGTGCATCTCAGAATTTTTATTTCTCGCTATCATTCGAGACTTCAATTTTTTTTTTTCAGTTCCATGGTGAAAAAGTAGTGGTATTTCTTTCATGGTTTAAAATTTCCGTTAAAAACACACACAAAAAGAAAAATCGAAACTACGTATATTATTTTTTTTTTACAAAAGTGAACCCTAACAAAATTGGCATTTTTTATTATTCAAATGGTACAAATAGTTGGCAAGGTGTATAAATATGTACTTTATTTTGTAGCTATGGGTGCTTACGGACTTTCTAACACAGAGGAAACTGCCCTATTCTGCCTGCTCTAAATTAAATGAAGAAAGCAAAATTATATTATTTGGTTATTTCTACTTTTTGTGCGTCTGATGAAGTCATAGATAATGAGTATATATTTAAATAAAAGAATAATGAAAATAAAAGTCAAAGCAAAAACACTATAAGATTCTATATGTTGATCCTATTTTATTTTTCAGGAACCAGGGCAGTTGTGGATGATTGGGTGATAGGACCGAATATAGGTGTCCGATTTTAGTAAAAGTTTTGTGAGGGTATCCTGATTATAGTCTTCTTTACTAATTTTCCAAGATAGATTATTGTCAGCAGATTGTAGGGATTTGTTGTTCCCCGCTTAAGAACTTTGGAATATTATTTTATTCGAGAACACCTGTTTTGTTCAATCAGCTCTCAAGAGTGTGCAATCAAGCTTTTTACAACTGGACTGAGGTTAATTCATGCATCCTTACCAATGTCGATATGGATAAGGTGATAAAATGTAATGCAAAAAGTGACGGTTTTTTAGTGTGGATCTTCATTTTGCTGGTGTACACCATAAGAAAAACCCACAGAATTCAGTCAGCCACAATGTAGATGCATCTATATGGTTAAATCCATCTAAGAACTTGTCATAGACATCCTCCAAGCAAAGTTATTTAATCGGACCTGTACATTGTAATGGTGCTGTTTCTTGCGTTGGATTTGCAGAGCAGAGCGTGGTGCAATTGGTTAGTCATATTCAGCTTCAGATCAAACAACATTTTTTGCACAGAAAAAGTAGACCATATATTCATATTTATGGTCTAACATAAAATTGATTTTATTTGCCTAAGATATACAGGGTAAAAACTAGAGTATTCATGATTTGAAACTAAAAATAAAAAATAACAGTAATAAACTTTCTTAATCCTTTTTAAATTGAAAAATAATATTCAAAAAATTCATGTTAGTTTTCCCTTAATTTAAGAACTCTAATTTGAATATATGAAACATATTTCACCATGAAGTGGAAAAGCGGAAGATCAAGTGAGAGAACTGCTATCGGTCCTACAAGATATATGAATCAATAGATGCTATCTATATGATGGATGTAACACCAATCTACGTATTTGCTCTGGTATTGTAAGGAGGCTTTTACTTCCCCTTCAATGAACAAATCAATGACTGTTGTGTCAACTGCATATGAATGAATTGACATTGAAGAAAGTATATCAAAAAATGAATGTTGGCAGCAAAGGCCAACTATTTATAAGGTACCAATAAAATAACCCACATCTGAAGACTTAGCTACACTGACAATAGTTCATTTTTAAGCGGTTGCAGGAAAAGTTAAAAAAAATGAATGAAGGAATTTAAGCAGATTTAAGTAAAAACAAACGCTACATTTACCACATGACCTTGCCAATTCAGTCAGAAAACATTACTCCTGGTTCCAACTTACCTTTTAAGTCACCAAAAACCTTGGATAGGCCCAGATGGCTGACCAAATTACAGATAATTTTGGGACATATATATATATGATAAAAAACTTGGAGAAATATCATGAAAATGGTAGCATTTATCCTGCACTATTATACTCCAATGTGGCTTGTAATTAAATTTCAACCAAATTGCTTAGATGCTTAATTGGGATTTTCAGCTTTGAATTTCACCGTCTAGAGATATTGATAATGTTCTGGTACCTCTGTTACGAGATAGGGTTCTGAGGTTAAATGTATTATTTGCTCATAATTAAGACATAATGTTAGGTGCTTTGGTAGATGAAGATACTGAAGTTCTTTCATTTGTATTGGACCAAGTTTTGCATGGAAAAATTGTGATATTACCACATAGGCAGTATATAGCTCCAGATGAAATAAACTATATATGGATCGAAGCATTTTAGGAATATGATTTATGGGTGGAAAATAAACATCTCAGTCCCTACAATATTGGAATATTTGTCAGATGATGAGGTTATGGTGTCCCGGGAAAATTCATTTCAATGCAAGGATTTGTATTTACCAGTGAAAACTGTCGAAATCCCTAAACCTGATAACTCATTTTCGGTTCCTGTTATTCCCTCTAATATAATGTATCAGGAGTTTTCCTTTATGTTAAGTATACTTTATAATATCAACAATTATTTTGCAAAATGTCCTCCTTCTGCGACCACCATGGTGTCCAGTCTTAGCCTGAAGTCCTTTTACGCCTTGATGAAATAGTCATTGGTCATATCAGCGACTCCTTCTCAAAAGAGGCATTAATGGAATCATTATTGCGGTGGGGAAATTTGCAAGCCTTGCTCCAAGAAGCTATTTATTCCGTACTCAATTGACGAGCAGTCCTATGATGATTAGGACACAAGTTTCGAGGCCAGAAATAGGTGAGGTTTTCTTTCCACCAAGTTTCAGTTGTTATGGCCTTATAGCTAAGTGCTGATTCTTGTTGCCAATAGTAACCCCATTTGGGGTAGTTGGGATCACACCAAGGCTTCTTAAACTCACTTAAATATTGATAGGCGCAGAGAAGATATGCAATCTGTTGCCTTTGTGCACCCATTTTAGTTGTTTGTTAACGTATAGCAACCAATAGTGCAGTGTATGAAAGCTGATAAACTTTGAAATAATTTCTTTTTAATCATATTTAAAAACATTTAAAACTTAACGTCTAACTGTATTGAATATATTAATATAATTTAATAACTTCAACTTTTTTTTTTCAAAACACTCACTCTTTTTTCATGCGATGAGGAATTAATTGCTTTATTCTGAGTAAGATGCCAACTCACAGTCTCGTAGTCGCTTTCCTGATCATTAAGGAACACTCTTAACATCCCAAAATATACCGCGACTCTCAGGTTGTACAAGTGAAGTACAGGGGCAAAATACAGTTTAAACTCTACCGCCGCCCTGTTTCTACCATGCACCAAAGAACCCTTCAAAAAATCTATAGGACACTCTAGCCCATGGGCTGTGCAGGTAAACTGCTCGGCCCAAGGTAAGTTAATGTTTTCCGTCACCCCTTGCCTGAGTACCAAAGACCCTCATAATAACTCAAAATACACCCGGCTCTCAGGTAGTACAGTTCAAGTACTGAGCCTCAAGGCAGTTTAAACTTCACTACTGCCGCATTTCTATACACCAATAACCCCATCTAATATGGTGGAATACACCTCCACCCACGGACACTATATATGTGAGATGTTGGTCCCTGAAACAGGTGAAATTCTTCCATCGCTACTTCCCTAAACATGAAAGAACCCTTCCTATATCTAAAATACAACCCGGTCCACAGGTTGTACAGGTGCTATTTAAAGGCCACCAAAACCTTGAAGGAGAAAAAAAATGTTACCAGAACCGTTTCTGGAACCTTCAGAACCTACAATAAAATTTTTAGTAAAATCCATTCATTGATCTGGCTGTGATTGAAGTACAACCACATACACACATAGACATTCACATTTTATACTTAGATGTAACATTGAGATTGTTAATCCATTGTAGTATATCAATTAGCTAGAAAGCTTATCTTATTAAATGTATCCATCATAAGGAATATTGAGTACAATTATAATTTAGAAATGCCCCCAGCATTTACAAAAACTAATGAATAAAATACAAACAATATAATGAAAAACTTTTTAGTCAAAACATATAGTAATATAAAGATAATGTTTGTAACAAAACGGTATCTGTATTCAAAGCAAACACATTAGGAGCATAGAGTCTATAAATGTCAAATCTCACATTAACGACCGAACACTTTCTTGTACTTATTTTTCTGAAATATGGATTTGGAAATTAATTTTTTTTAAATAAGGCTCAACATTATTTCTTTGAGGAGGGGGAAACGCCTTTAATATTTTGAAGTAATTTTGTATGGTTTCACTTGTTTAAGTTAAGTCTTGTTTTTTTTTGTTTGGTTTTGTTTTATAAGCTTCAACTTAAAATGTAAATGTAAATTTGGAATAAAAAAATCCATAAAAACTTTTTATTTCAAGGATATCGATGTGGACCGTAGAGCGGGCCAATAACCAAAATATTAGAATATGGAATGCAGCGAGTTATATTTTCATACTATGCATAAAAATAAACATACATGCCAAATTTTAGATGGGTGGGAAAGCGTTTTTAGCTGCCGAAGCGAGATTGAAATATCAATGTCTCATATTCTTTTATTATACCTCATTTTTTAGTTGTAATTGCAGAGTAATTCAAAAATTCAAGGTTAATAGTGAATAAATTATTAAAACATTCATTTGTATCTTACTTAAAAGAATTTCAAGAGTATAAAACAGTGGTTTCCAAACTTTATCAACTGATTTACCCCCTTTGAAATTAGTTTTCAGCCACATTTTCCCTAGCCAACACACTCATTTTTATGAAGTATATATACATTTTTTTGTTAATCTCATCTACCTCCTGAGAATTCTCTACGTAACCCCATTTGAAAATCACTGGACTATAAAGACAATTAACATTGGTTTTACATATTTGTTTAATCCCAACAATAAATAAAGAAAAAAATAGTATTGTGGAAATGTGACAATTCTGACTTTAATTTTTCATTCTTAGTTATGTTGTTTTTAAAGATATTTAATATAAACTAGTGTCTATTTATATACCTCTTCAGGTATACTTAGGCCAAGGCAAATACATGCGAAAATATATTTAAAGTGTCAGAATAAAAGTACTAACTAATATATAAATAATAAACTAAAAATATTCTATTTTTTTAATTATAGTGCCATATTCAACAAATCCATAAGTGTGTTAAAACCTTAACTAAGAAGGAACCTACTGCAAAAGAAATACGTAAAAGTTTATTTATCTAATTCATATATATCTACGAAATAGCTTCAATCCCTACTGTCTGTGCAAAAAAGTGGCAAATCAGATAGTATTAAAAAATATAGAAATTTGATAAAATCTTTTAACAAGAAGTTAGTAGGTTACTTAGAAAATATGTACTCATTAATAGAAGATTCACATTCATTTACTAAATGTATAAATTTTTTATCATGTAAATGTCCATTACTTAAAAATATTCCTATTATGGAACAAAAGTTCCTGTTTGATCAAAGAAATGAAAGAAAAATGTTTATTGGTGTCATAGACAAGAGAGCAACAGTTGCCCTACAAGAAAAATTAATTAGGAAAAAAATAATAGAACTTCCAAAGCATTCCAAAAAATCCCTTGAAATGATATACCAAATCCAGATTTTGTATTTTTTATTGTAAGTAACAGTAGCGACAAAGATTTTTTACAACTAAAAATTACTCTTAAGTGGATAACTCCGGAGAAAAAGTAGATCCAAGTATAAATTTTAATGACATAATAAAATATTTGTCTTCCATTGCAGAAGCATGTGGCAGTGTAGGGGTGTCAGACACAGGGGCTGCATTACTATCTACATGTATATTGGATAATATTGGACTTATCAATGAATCTAACGATAATAATATCATAGACAAAAATATAATTAGGAGAAGAATAACGAAAAGAAGAGAAAAATGTACTGTCAATTTTTTATTTGATATTTCTTTTTATAAATGTAGAAATTTTTCATCATGTAAATGTCTATTTACAAAGAACATTCCTGTTATAGAACAAAAATGTATATAAATTATTAACTTTTGTCAGTAACAGGCATATATTTAGACTCAAAACGAGATGATTAATTGAATAATGTAAAATTAGCAGACAAGTTTTACCGAAAAAAGAAAAAACGAATCATAAGTATTTAGGACATTTTACCCTAAATACTAGAAAAGTCCATCCCTTGTGTGATGGAATTATTAGCTTAACAAGCTAATAGTTCTAACTCTTATAAGCTAGTTATTCATCACATTGGCAAAAAGGAAAGAATAATAAGTTTGCCTTGATTGATACTCATGAAAATAATTGTACTCAGGTCTGGTTTTACAATCAGTGGCACATTAAATAAAGATAAGTGCCGGGTTTCTATATTTTACGTAAAACCGCAAGGCCTAGGATAAGTACCCCCTTAAAACCAGCACTGCCTGTAGTAATTATTGTTAAAAAATACATATTAAATTCTGCTCATAAATACAAATACGGGTATTACTAAATAAAATCTGCAAAATATTTGTTTTGGGATAATTTGGTGCTTAAAACCTTTATTGTTTTCGATTCTATTTGTAGCTCAAATAAATGTTATTTTCTTAGTTTCTACATTAGAATATAATTAGCAATTACCCATAAAATATTAGTAATCTTTTTATATTATATATTTTTTGATATAATAAAAGTAAGCATTTTAGCAAAATTAAAAATTATGAAATTTCAATCAAGTGTCCGCAGCTAAAAAAATTATTTTTGCATATCTGAAATTTTGCATTCTGTTTTTTTTATAGTACGTATCAACTTTTAATCAATAGCGCTTTATAAATTTCCAAAAAAGTTGTTTTTAGCCCTCAAACCCCTATTGTACAGGAAAACATAACATAAAATTATTTTATTAGTTCAATCAGTTTGAAAAAAATATTTTTGAGTCTTAATGTTTGATAATCAGATTAGGAGATGAAATATTTTTAATTTTAATCAGAATAGGAATAGACTCAAGAAAGGAAATATAATGAAGTTAAAAAGAAAGAAAAAATTATTGAATATACAAAATTTGTAGTTTTTCATTTTTGAAACATAGATTTGCATTTCTTTATAATAATATAAATCAAAATTGGACAACTTTCCGTGGAGTCATTAGCCATAACTTGTGTCACATCAGTGGTTAAGAGAGCTTCAAATGTTGATCTTTAAACTAAAACTATTTTTTAGAACTTCAAACATACCCATACATTCAATAAATAATAACCCAATAGTTAAGAAAAGTAACATGATGCTGACCATTAATTAAGATCTTTTTCTTTCACTTTTTAGAAGAGGATTGAAGATACAATACGTTTTTACAAAAATGAACATTATTTTCCCCAAAAAAGTACGTGAGAAAAGATAAATTTACTTAATCCAGGAATACTCGATATATGAAACTTGCATTTTTTTATTTCATGTTGTTTTTTTTGACAGTGAAGACATTTTTTTCTTTTTTTCTATTAGTATAATATTTTTGAAATAAAAAGGGAAAGTTGAATTTAAGCAATCGTTTTAGGACTATCACAATGAATTGAAAATAAAAAACTTTATTAATTAAAATTATTTTTCTGATAACATCAACTCAATACTCATGCAACAAAATTAATTTAAAAGACATTTATTACACGATTATTTTAATTCAATTCTTTCATCTATTACATAACTATGAATGAACAAATGTCCTTAGTTGCTCAAGAAAAGAAAGGATACACGAGTTTTTGATTCATATCCATATAGAGAATTCTTTGACTTATCCTACGAATTACAGCATAATGGTCCCGAAATGGCAAAAGATCAAATAAATTTGAGCTAGTTAAAAAGTTCCACTGGTCTCATATGTATTACTTCCTACACTTTTTATGAATCTGCAAATCTTATTTTCAAATATGGTTCGTAATCAAGTTGAGATTACTAGCAAACAATGTACAATGAGGCAAGATAAGTATTTCATACTCAATTCCTGCATCTACTACCTACTCTTCATTCCTTAACTGTCAACACAGATTTATATTCCATAAAAGGGCCAACCATTCTGGGGGCAATGAATTGTGTGTCAATAATATATTATTATCTTTGTATTACTAGTTCAGAACTAAGAAATCGGGCGCATTTAAGATAGATAATACTTTGTGTTTCATATATTTACATAAAATGGGGGCTAAGATCAAATCAGTGCTTGCGTGCACCGGCAGTTTTATTAGGATGCAGCTGTATGCCGGTAGATACGTTTTTATATTAAGAGACTTTAAAAAAGCTTTGGGCATCAAGGCAATCACTGCTCCAGATATAAAGCATATGCAAATTACTTAGGAGGAACGGCGTTGAGCCGTGACGATGATTTTTGTTTCTCGATGTCTATTACTCGTGCAAGCTTTAGTATCGTTTTAATTAGTATTTACAATTGTAAAATTAATTTAATAGGCACCCATTACTGCCCGACGTACTTTGAGAAACGTAAAAATATAAACTTTGCTGTAGCTACTTTTATTCTCCTAAATGATTTACATTATTTCAGATTCTCTGAACTGCTTAATAATATGTTGTTCTTTGATTTGATTTTATACCCTTTATTTCCGTAGTTTTTGAACAGTGACTCCACAAAGTTCATTATTATTCATAATGTCAAATCATATTCATAAATCCTTGTCGGTCTACAAATCTGGGCAAGTAAAATGGGTTTAGCATTGATAAAGTTGGTTTTAATATTCTGAACAATAACTGATCTACATTCAATTATCTTATACTTATGTCAATGTCAACTATTTTTGGTCCTGAAAAAGTGTGTAACATATTTTACGTTCATCAAAGTACATATAGGCGGGTATTATAAGAAATTCACTGTAGTATTCTAATTTATTTGCTACCTTGGGCCTAATGAATAAACTAGCAAATAAGGGTCTTTTTTGGAATATGAAAAAGAATAGACTTGAAAGTCTGAATTCACCCTTGAAATCAGCACCGTCTAAAATGAAGAATCAAATATGAAAACTATCTGCAAGTATATACACTCTGATCAAACAGTAACCGATTAGAAAGACTATGCAGGTGTATTTATTTGCTCAAACTCTTTGGAGCATGACCAAGTTGGATCTGTGAAACATCATACTCAAGGCCAAAGGAGAAAATCTAGGATTCAATTATGAATTATTCAATTTATATGGAAGGAGTAGACTTGTTTGAAAATTATATTACCAACAACAGAGTATTGAATAAAACAAAGAGATTGTACTGGTCATTTTACAATTCAATTGCTTCTTAAATGTAATGTAATGTATTGAACCTTCATCACATTTAAGAAGAAATTCAATTGCGTCTTAAATGTAATGAAGGTTCAAGCATTGAAACTTTAAAAAATGTTTCATAAACTGAACAACAACACAAATAAATATATATATAGACTTAATCGGGAGCTACATATTATCTTTTATTACCCAATATGAAATTGTATCTAATATCAGCACATAACTAGGAACAACTCTTAACCTCACTAGAGGTACGTTAAGAATACTCTTAGATTTAAATTTAGGGTGACACTATAAGTACTTGTCAAATGTGAAAATAAACAAAATATGTAAAAATAGAACTTATTATAAATGTAAGAGATATGTTGTATGCACTCCTCTCCAGTGCCTTGAAACTTATCACACAAAATCAATCTAATTTGTTGTAACATCAATAAAATTAGAGAATTAAACAAATATGTATGTATTAAGACGAATTTTGGTTTTTATAGCAATAAATATTAAAAAGTAGGAATATAGACAATATCCTTCATGTGTCCATACATTCCTCAAAGTACGTGCTCATCTGTTGTGGCAAAAAAATTGTGACTAAAAGTCTCGAATAATTTTATTCGAGTTCAAAAACATGCCTTGTAAATTTCTAATAATGTTTAGGGCAGTAATGGGTTGAAACAATGATACAAAATTTAATTCGTGTAATTATTATAAAATTGTTCAGATGTTTGAAATGTAATATACTAAATTTTCATTTTGGCGTTTCTTTGGTTACCAAGTTAATTAACCAAATTATAAAAAAGTAATAATATTTATTTTTGTGAAGAGAAAACAAACTGTTAATTTTACCAGTGGTTTTGATACACAACCAATATAAATATAGGTATAAGCAAAGGAGCAAAAGTTTACATAAATTTAACTCTCATAAAAATGAGTGCAATTTTTAAAAATAGAGTTATGTGAGGTAAATGTCATTTTTGATCCTTAATTCAATATTTTTAGACGAAAATGTGTTATAATTATTTCTTAGAAGTAAAGTCATATTCAAATTTCTTATTTTATTTTTCCCAACAGATCAATTTTCAGGTCTTGTAGAACAAATGTAGGGGAAATGGAAACAGTTTTTTTTTCTCGAACTTACAAAAAGTATGGCCGCAAAGTTTACTCTGCATGTGTTTAATATAATGCCAATTATTGTATAAAAAATTGATTTTTTCTTTCGACTATACTTTGAGACAGATTTTGACCGGTGGTTTTATTTTTTTGACGTAGTATAATTTAGTATTTATGTAGTTAGTTTTTCATTGTTAATGCTGTAACTTCATTTGAAGGATGGACGTTTTTTTCTATCATTTTATATTTTTATCAAAGTTCAAAACTTATTCATGCTGGATATTTTTAATATAGTTTATGATTAGGTACAGAAGAATCAGTAGCAAGAAGATTTGTCATTGTCCTAATATTAGTTACTATACATAATAGCATGAATTGGGCAACTGAATATCGTAAGATCACACTGAATAGAGTTAAATTATAATACTGATTATTAATATAAAACTGATTATATTTTTCTCTAAGCGTTTTATTAATTATTAATAGGATTAAAAGAGTAACAACAATTTTTATTTATTATATTATCAATTAAAATTGGATTAAAAAATGCTATCGCATGTATAAATATATTGAATATCAATTGTGGTACAACTTTCTAAATTCCCTTATGACAAAATATCATTTTTTTCAAAAAAAAAAAAAAAAAAAAAAATCGAGAAAATGTCCTTCAGGGAAATGGTCTTCAGCAAGTAGTCCTTATCTGTTACAAAATATTGGTGTGACCTTCAGTGCTGACAACTCCTAAGTACATGATGTAGGCTGAATTTTTTTATATAAAAATGACGTGAATCACAGACTTTGTATTTGATAACTATCTTTCAATTTGATTATCGCATTTGTTATCCAGACATCACTTTTTTGGGCACTAAGGAACACTAATTTGCTCGCATCCTGATGTTTCAGTCCGTTCTATTTCTTATTGGCTAATAATTTCAATGTGCCAAGATCAATAGCACAAAAATGCCAGGTTAGTAAGGACATTCAGGTACACCTATGAGGTTTCAAATTTTGTCTTGTCTTTGTAAGTAGACATTCACTAAAACTCTTAATGATTCATTAAAGGACTTATTAATGTTGTTACTCTCCTATTGTTGTATCCCATGAGCTTTAAAATGGCGAGAGAAGAATGTCAAATTGGGTGAATTTAAATAATTGCGCCACGTTTGGTTTGCTCTATATTTTCAAATAATGATTCATCATAATATTTTTGGAAAAGTTGAAGTTAGAGGTATATACAAGCACCAATAAAAAAATTCCCAATGAATCATCTGAATCATAATTTAAATTAATATTCTGTAAATTTATTTATATTTGTCAATGGGATAGAAAAGAAAAACAACTTATAAAAATTTAATTTTTTTTAGTAATAAATTCAAGAATTTGTTAATAACTCAGAAACGAATGAAGTAATATCCCAAAAGATTTATAAAATACGTTTATTATGAATCAAGTATTTTCTAATACTTGTCACGGTTAGTTTAAACAAAGGTTTTAATATTATTAAAATATGATATCCCTAACTTTTTCTGTATTATAAATAAAAAACCAAACAAGGTGATGTTAAGTTTTAGATATGCAAAGTAGTTATATAATCTGAAATGAAATATCTTTTAATTGGAATATATGTAAAATGGTTATTATTGGAAATATGTTGCCAAGAGAAATATATTTATATACTATAACATATCCTTTTAAGAGTATTCGTTATTTTGATATATTTATTAGCATTTATTGCATGATTGGGAAAGATGTGATTATACTATTACAAAAAAGTTATAAAAATACATCAATTTACAAGATATACAATAAATTTATCTTATCCCAAGTTGAATAATTCAAACTTTATACTAATTTATAATTGTGATTGGTTGTACAAACTTTATAAACTCATCAAATTTATTGCATTGAATACCATAGCCCATGTAACAAACGCAAATCCCGTTGGGATGTTAAATTGACAAATTTTTAGAAATTTACGAAATACACTTAATAAATTATTTCTATTCATTCAACCATTGAGTATTTCAGGAAAAAGTTACTTTTTTTAAGAAATATAAAAGCAATGACATAAAAATCAATCTGAGGAATCAATCAAAATATTCAATGAGTCAAAACTGGACTAGACAAAAATATTCAAGGACTTAAAGTCGTGAACAAAGACATAGGAATCGACTTTGACTTGCATTATAAATGCTTTTTCCTACCTTCAAAAACCAATCTCAAAATTGTATAACGGTAGCATTTCTACAACCCCAAACTCTTCCCTTTTGTTATTGCTCTAAGCATTACATATTGCTTATATATGAGAATGTCTACTAATATGTTAACAATATCTCTACAGTTGGGGAAAATGATGGAACTGATTAACAACCAAAGAATATGATCATATTATTTTATTAAGTGCGACCTTAATTGTAACTAATCCTGTTTTGCAATTGAATTTTAAATGTAACTATCACAAAAGTCCTGTAGCTTATGCAATAACAAACAATAGTATTCTAATTTTCGTATTCATACCATATTAATATTCAATTATGACTTAGATTAGAGCATAAATTCAATATTATCACCTGAACTTCATTTGTAAATTAATTGAAATAATTGTAAAGAATAGCTTGGAAAAAAATATGTGTATTGTAAAGAAAATATTGAGCAAATTTAGAAAGTTGGTGGGTGATGAAGAAAAAAAAAAGCCACAGGAAGGTTATTGAAGAAGGCAAGAAAAGTGAGCTACTAAGTTTAATAGAATCTTTACACCTAAATTAATTAAAATTATGTTTAAAATAATTAAAAGAGGAATTAATCTATAACATTCAGCTTGTCAAATGCTTTGATGTCATCTGTTTTACCACATCAAGGTTTAATGTATTGTTCTTAAGAGATCACCTTATTTGAAGTTCGTAAAAAATTTAAAAATGAACAAGGAGAATAATATGACTTGCTGAGATGGGAGATTGTTTTGAAGGAAGAGGATGCAGAATGTGAATTGGTTGAAGAAGCTTATCAAACACATCATCTTTATAATTTACCTCAGATGAGTTCTATTGTTTGTAATGCAAAGGAGATTTCATCAGGAGATTGCAACCTAAACAGAATCCCAGTACAGGCTAATCAACCCATAACCAAGAAGACGATATGTGTATAGTCAATATTAAAGAGGATAAAACTTCTTCTGATGAAAAAAATACAATACGGCAAGATGAATTTTTTATTCCATTTCTAATAAACACCACGAACTAAGAGATGATTGGAAGCTCATTCTCAATAAAAAAAATCCACTACGAAATCACAAGAAACTGAGAACTTAGCTCTTAGATGACTAAGATCCCACGACCGTTTGAGTACCCATTAGATAAAGAAGATAAAAAGGCCAAATGTCTAACACAGGGACAAATCAATCACATATTGTACGTCATGGCTATTGTGTATTCAAACATTGATTCATGCAATTTATAAATTTTTAGGATTTTTGTTCAATATGAACAATATTGTGGACTAACTTAAGTTCATTATTTGATAAGCTCTAATACTTCTTAATTTTATCTTAAATTCCCTACCAACAACTCTGTTGGTTAATATTTTTAATAATTGTAACCAGTTTTGTATAACAAAAAGTGTAGACTTGATAATTTGGTTGTTTATTTTACATCTTTACTTTGGATAGTTGATTAGAGTTGGATCCCAAACAGGCATGTATGACCATAGTTGGAGCTTTAATAAGAGTTATGATATGATAATAAATAATAATTATTATTAATTTTTAATATTTCAATATTATTCTAATACTGCACTTCGTACAATTTCAAATAAAGTAATAACTAACTATAGTTGAAATTCCCTACATATTGTGAAAGAATCTCTTCATTGTAGCAATTCTGGAATATTCTTTTTATGGAAGGAGTCAACTCTGCTGTTATGAACCCTGTTAGTTTTCCTACCCTAATTTTTGTCCCATCGTCGATCGTGGAATACGGAGTTCCGAAGAAGTGCATCTCTTGAGATGGATGAAGAAAATATAAGTATTTTCCTTGGCTTTCCTCTTTCTACTTTGACCTGTATTCTTAGAGAACATATCAAAAGAGTTTTAGCGTTTTTGTCTCATCTAAATAATAGCCTGATTTTTGCAGTTGTAAAGTAAGTTAAGGCGTAATTGGATTTAAGAATAAACATAAAAATCCTATTGTGTATCCAAATATGTGTTCAGCAACGTGATACATTCCTCATTCAAATGAAATTCCAGTACTAATTTTTCATTTATCAAGACCAAAAGAAGTCGACATCTATGTTCTCCAAGAGTTAGTACCAAAGGTCCCTACTGAAAATGAGTAGAAAATATTTCTAATTTGATTATCTATCACAAAACAGCCTCTTATTTGGAACTCTGCATTCCACGAGCGACAAGGGAATCAAAATTCAATCCTAGGAAAACTACCAGGCTCCATAAGAAAGCAGAGAGGACTACTTCTTTAGGAAGAAGATTTCATGATTTAAAAAATGAGGAGATCCATTTATGATACATAAATAGGGATTTTTAATATTTTAAATATAATTAGTAATTACTTTATTAGAATTTGTAGGAAGTGCAGTCTTCTATTATTTTGTACTATGAATTATTACGTGGTACAACGTAGTTGTCGAAACATTGAAATGGTAAACATTATTATTATAAATTTACATATTTGCTATTAAACCCCCATCAAAATTATATTATTCAAAAAATACAAACTCGAAATTATTGGATGGATATTTTTTAGTTGTGTCTTTAAAAAAAAAAAGCAATATTTTCACTTAGATATATAATTTAACCTGCACCCCCTTTTGACACTCTTGAAAATGCAACATATCATTGATCATGTAAAAATACTGATTTTGGTAAATATAAATAAACTTTTCAAATATTTCACCTTTTGATTTATTTATTGTCATTGTCATTGATGACTTGCCATGTTCCTTCTTCAACCATAATTAAAATTTAGCATAGCCTTACGTACGTAACTAAAATTTTTGAACAACTTTTATTGCTTGTGTAAAGTCTGTATATGTCTCCGTTTTTGAAGGAAATGCATTTTTATAATTGTTTTTCTAAGAGGACGTACATCACACACATTAATTATTTTAATACTATGTAGGGCTATGCTATGATATTTCTAATAAAAAGATTTCTTATAAATGATGAGTAAATTATAAGACTTTAATGATGAGGGTTTTTTTTCATCATTTTTCAACCTAAAAATGGAAATACCTCGAGTTTAGAACAAGATACATGATCGATATAAGCATTTTTATAATAATAAAACCCCTTTTACATTCGTTTTATTGATAGTACTTAAATATGGTGTTTTTCGAATGACGAAAATGACTCTAAACGATAATAGTCCCGAATTACTGTAATCTCAGAAATTTCTGAAACCTGACGACCTAGAAAATAACTGAGATGATGATTTTGCGCTCAGAGATGACCAATGATATGAAGCCTCGAATACATATTTTGTGTTCCTCAGTGTATTGTTATAATATTATTGAACTAATTGAGACCTTTATTGTGACTAATCACGTCTAGCTATTGAATTTTAAAGATACCAATCAAAACTATTCTTTAGCTTATGTAATAAACAAACAATAAAACTATAATTTTCGTATTCTTTTAGTATTAATATTTAACTATAACGTAGATGAGTACATGAATTTATTATTATTATATGAACTTGATTAGTTAATTAGATAAAAATACAATGAAAAAAAATTAATAATATTATTTTTTATTGTTGTACATTACATTTGAGCAAATCATTAACAATTTGTGAATGGTCAATGTAGAGCAGCTTGACCAAAAGTTAATTTATGTTGATCAGTTAAAATATACTTACTAATACATAAAAAATGCAGAGTATATTTAAAAATTCTGCAAAGGAATTATAGTACCCAAAAACCATTTAGTAAACTATTCAATAAGAAGCTAAAAAAAAGTACATTTATTTACTTCAGAGAATGAGTGTAGAGAAATGCGGAAGGTAATCAGCTAATTATGCTGTATTTGCGGATTCCTAGTGGCAAGTCTTAATATTAGGGATTCGCCATATATTTAGTTCGTTTGTTCTTTCTTGATTGGCTAGAATTTTAATAACTTAAAGACCATTATAGGAATTTTAAACATAAATGTCATTAGGATAAATTTTATTTTTAGTATTCATTAATTGTGTTTTTAGTTTTGGCTGAATTTTGTAATTTTCTCAGTTGTTGTTTTCATATCTATTTTTGATTTTAAAAAGGATTATAACTAGTGATTAAAATCTTTTTTCAGATTAGTAATTACAAAAAAAAAACCGGGCGAGTTCAGAAATATAGACAATTTTCATCAATACTAATCAGAGTATCTCGTGTCTTTGAAAGATGTGATAATGAAACTTCAAAAGCTATAATTACGTTGTTGTGACTTGATGAGGCTACAACATATTATGAAACCAAATTAGACAAAGAGGGAGAGAGAAAATACGTTGATGATACTTTCCTTATCGGTAAAACCCTTTATTTTAATGTTTAATGATCTTCATAGATGAAAATAATACTGCACTGGAAAAGGTTTGGAAATCAAGAGACAAATGAGCTCTATTTAGTTATGTTAATCTAAAGCATGATAAAAAAAACTAAGATCAACTTGGTATTTGACAACTGAAAGACATTTTTAGTGGAGAGCAGCTTAGATGTCAAGATGTATTATTACATTAGCAATAAGTAACTGTGACAAACGGGAAAATACAATAAACAAAGACTTAGATAGTCAAGAATTACAGCGTAGTTAATCCTCAATTCTACTCTAAGTCCACCATGGACTTACAATTATGACTCATCATGAAATCTTCTTGGTCAATGTTCGTCTTTTATGAGCATGCACAAATGTTCCATCCGATTTTGTATACATAAATTCCTTATCGTGCACTGGATGTATCGTGTTAGAAACTCTTGGCATAAGAAATTTTGCAGTAAACCATTTCGCCTTAGGACATGTTGCCTTTACGCTATTTTTCATCAAGGATCTTTTGCCTTAATCATATATATAAATAAATAAACGTCGTTATTGTTTATTTTTCGTTAAAACCATTGTTTAAATTTTGTTAATTAAGTATGTCATGTACATTATTATAAGATACATTATATGGTTGTTTTTCTGTTGACAAAATAAAAATGACCCAAAATTTCATTTATATTAAGTGAAAATATCCTTGGGGCAAAAAAAGCTTTATGACAAATGTCCTAAGGCGAAATGGTTGAATGTACAATGTACTTAGGCAAAATAGTTTAAGGCAAAAGTACCGAGCACCGTATTTATCAACTTATTAAACGTTTTATTATGAGATAAAGGGACCAGTTAAAGATAATCGCTTTCAGATATTGAAATGTGAACTCTCTCAAAAAAAGGGAATCAACATTATGGATCGACGAAATACTTTATTATAATGTGATTGCAAATTATAGACAAGTTTTTGTCAAATAACTGTTTTCTATTTTACAAATATTGCATGTGTAAACCATATAATAATAGAAGCCTGTAAGTGAAGGCTGAAACTTGCCTGCTACAAACGTATGGAAGAACTGAAAAATTCCTATAATGACACAACATAAGTTCAAAAGGCCATTTGTCGTCTTTTTATGAAAAAAACGCACATTGATTAAATTCAAATAGTCAAATGTATGCGTACCTATAACATAAATAGTCGGCTTGTTATTGGAATAAATTAATTTAATAAAAACTGTGATTTATTAAATTCACAGGCCTGACTTTTTTATATCGGTATATGTTTGACTATTTAAATTTAATAAATACTCTTTTTCCATAAAGTTATAGCAAATGTTTGACAAATTGCCTTAAAAATATATGTTTTGTCATTTTAGTTTATTTCTTTGTTCTTTTACAGAATTTGTAGCGAGTGTGCTTGACCCTTCGGTTACAGGTTTTTGTTATAATATGTGTATACTATGATATTGTCGATACATTAAATATATTTTACTTCTTAAATAGATTGTTGAAATAATAGGATTCAATATAATGAAAACTATCAAAGATAAATTCCATCGTCAAGACTTGAGAAATATAATTTTTTTGTAATGTTAACCATTCTTGGAGATACTGTCTAGAAGTTGAAAAAAAATACAAGCCATTAAAGTAAAAATAAAAATACAAAAAATTGAATTAATGTTAATTTATGCCTTGTTATTTTACATTTAATAACATAAAATGTATATAAAAAAAAATTCATTTATGGTGGCCTTATAAAATATATATATTACAATTTTCAGATTTATGTATTTAAAAACAATTATTTTTGAATTTAAAAGATTCACATTTGTCACTTTGAATAAATATTAATTTATTCAAAATAAAGACAATATGAATATAAAAATAACTATAAATTAAATTATTAGATTACGTCTCTTTACTTTTTTCAATGGGGGGAAAAACTAGAGTTGTAATTAATTCGTCATGTTCCAAGTAGGGTCACAAGTGTCATGGCTTTGTTAATTACTATGTCACAGAGAGACTGAGAGTTTGAGGATATCTTCCTAATTTTTCAACATGATGAATTCAGAGAATTCTTTGGTTTGAATAAGTAACTAACTATGACCATAGAATGATTCATTTCATCTGAAGGTAGATGGTATTTTATGACACAGGTAGAAATATATTTCTTCACAATAAGGAGCCAAATGTACGGATGTGACTTCTTGAATTAGTATTCCCTGTTCCTGATGTGGGATTTTTAATCTTTCTATATTAAATTGATTTTGTAATTCCTGGCTAAATTTTTTATGTATATTCAAAAAATAATAAAAATGAAACCCGAACCTTAAAAGAAGTGTACCTCTTCCCGTATTAACATATATATATATGAATCATTTTTTTTTAGTATTCATAGTCTGAATAATATTACGTTTAGTAATATTAAAGTTAATATCACTGATTAGTAATAAATAAGATTAGTATTACTTTTCTAAAGAACAAAATGACAATTTTCAAATTGAATTGTAAAAAATTAACATTTTTAGTTTTCATATGGACTCTGTCCTTCTTTCATAACAGCTTAATTTGAAATCAATTTAATTCCCCAACTACTTGTTTTTATATATTTTATTACTCTGTGAGTTCCAAATCTTTCATCCAAATGCCTTTTGTTTATATTAGGAACAAAAAACAAATATTATTATCTCTGAACATAAGGGAGTCCATTATTTCATTTTTGGGAGGAAAAAGTAAATATATGGAGATTTAAAATTGTTCCTGTTGATAAAAAAAAATATGATTGACAGAGTTTATACTATTTCTATGAATATTTAAAGGTAACTCTATGCCTAATTTTTTTTTTTCCAAAAAGAAGAAGTGTGATTTTTTTAAAAAATACTTGTATCATGTGTATATTATATATTACGGCTTGTTAGTTTAATTAACAAATTTTGTTAAAAAGTTCTTATCAAAATGTTATTTTAGAAAATAAATACTTAGTGCACATCAAAACTTTAAAAAAACCTCGATTAATTGTAACTACAAATAACTGAACTTATTTATTAAACTACAATATAACTGAATTTATTTATTAAACTAAAAAATGTAGTTTGAATTTTACGGATTGTTCTGGAAAAAATAGGTATTTCTAAAGGTTTCCTGTATAACTCTCATTTGTTAAAATCGACTTATTTGTTGTCTTTAATATTATTGTTCTGTAGTGTAAAGAGTTGGTGTGCTTTTGATTAAAAGTAAAATAAGTGTAATAAAACAAATTTTATCCCATTTTTAATTGGAAGTAGATAAATATTCAACACATGTTCCATCTCGACGGATAAGTGATCCGATTTATTAAGATTGTTATCGAAAAACGATTTGGGTTGTTTTAATATTGGAGGCAGCTAATAGGTTTTTAAGGAAGAAAACTGACAAAACACATTATTGATATTTTAAATTTGAGTTTATCCATAGAGTAAAGAAAGATTTAATTAAAAATGTATAAATTACGCAAACAGGCCTAAAAAAATGTTTTTGATTATATAAAGATAGTTATCTAATAATTAAATATGATTTAAGGTTAAGTCTTGGGTCTGGTCGTCTTCTGGAAATTAGGGACGTTGACTGAACAAATACATATTTTTTTAAGAGTTCAAGATAAAATTGAATCTAGTATAGAAGAAGCAGACTTCTTGAATTTATTAGAAAAACACGATATATTAGAAAAGGAACATTCTGTGATGATGAAAAAATTCGTTCATTTATTAGAGACAAAATTAAAAAGGAGCAAAACGTAGAAATGATAAGGCTCCAAGGGATCGTCGAGTTAAAGGCACACATAAATAGTTGGAAGAGTGCGACAAATTTAAGTCATTGCAACAAGGGCTCCCAATGTCATTTTTACCAACATTTGATAAATGGAAGAGCTACATAGCCGGACGGATACATTTTAAAGCTTAAATGACAATCAAGAGTTAAACTCCGTGTCCAAACTTAATTTTTTTCGTTCCCCTCTCAATGGTACTGCTTTCAATTGTATATCAGAACTATTAATGTCAACTGCAAATTATGAAGCAGCAGTAAAATTATTTAACTACTCTTATGGAAGGGATTGTACTGTAATTTCTAAATGGGTACAAAAACTGTTTCATCTGCCATCGAAAAGTAAAGTTGTTGGACCTTTGAGGTAAAATGGGAAAAAGACGCAGAAAAATCATTTATAAAAGACATTATTATAAGTCACTTTTTACATCAATTTCTCATTGAAGCTAAGTTTGCGGAATCAAAAGATATTTAATAAAATTCTGAGATAAAATATAGAAATTCAAGGGTTGTTCCCCAAGTTCCTTCTTGTATTAATTATACAGAGAATAATCATAATTTAAGAATGTGTTCTGTATTTAAATATACGAATATCAAAGAAAGAAAATGTGAATCATTTTATGATGGTGTTTGTTTTATTTGCTTATATCAATAAGAAGGTAATTGTATTTCTCAGAATAAATGTTCGAAAAGTAATAGAAAGCATAGTCCCTTATTTAATTATGAATAAATCCAAGGTAAATGAGTTTCAAACGTTGGAGTACAAATTCAATTTCAAAATTTCGTTTGGTTGTTAATTTAATACTCTCTTTGTTATGAACCAACACGTGCTTTGTTTAGCTGTACATTTGGAGAATACATCAGTCACAACCAGTTTGAGCTTGGATTGTATAAAAGCATTTTTGCGTAAGGGTGAAACTCCTATGTGTAATTTGAGACACTCGGAAATGCTTGTATGTATGGAGGAGAACTATTATGTGTATTTTTAGACTGTCTCGAATGATTGACCTCATGGCCAACAGTTACGATAAAAAAATGTCAACTATGTTAATGAATGGATTGCTTAACATCTGGATAGACATTGTCCACTCAACTTCGTCGATAGAGCCTGGAAAATAAATAACAAATAATTATTCCATTTAACAACAATTGTAAAAGAGAAGAATCAATTCGTGCTAAAAAGTGATGAATCATGAACGTGGAGAGAGGGATTTATGTCATCCTCCATAGCTAACCCTCATTTATGATTTATGTAATCAAACATGGAATTGTGGATCGTCTTGTGAAAGATTTTGACATCAAATTTCATTTTTTGGTGTTGAAACTTGAAAAAGTCTTCCCCAAGCAATTATCAAGTATGATTAAATCATGTCGAAGAAAGAGTTAATTTGTACACAAGATTTCCTTCTATGACTTTCAGATCTAATTTCTAAACGCAGAACGTCTTTATTAGTGAGTATGGAGGAAGGAACTCTTATTAAACCTCATCGAAGGAATATATTTTTTGAGTAAGTATCCTTAGCATAGTAATAAGATTGTCAATTCGTTTTGTATTTCATCATATTTCTCTTGTGTTGGAGAAGAGTGTATCTTGATAAACCCGTTTTCATCTATAGATGACTTAATTATAATTAATTCATGTAACACTTCATGTAAAATGGATATGATCTCCCTTTTCTAACTGACCAAAAGTGTTAAAAATAGTTTGTCTGATTTGATTTCAAAGGTGAGTATATTTTATAAATAATGGTAAATGAGTTCATTTTTTTTCACTTCATTATTTTTCGCTGGGATGTTGAGTTTTTCTTTTTTCTTGATTGTACAGACATTTCTCTTATTTCTTCATTTTGTGCTTCTAAAAAGTTTTATTGGAAAAGATAGTAGATATTATGGACACAAAGAAAAAAATAAATTGTCTCAGTTACAGGACATTGAAAATATTTGCCATGATGTAGGGCAAGACATAATAACTGAGACTAGAAATTTTTTAAAAAAGGGGTTGATGACATAGAGAAATTAATTAAATTTTCAATTCATGATATTTTCTACAATATTTCATTCAGAAACAAGCTTCATCTTCTATCAAATCTACTCACATTTTTACAGGTACATAATTTTGATATTTTCTTTGATTAACCTCGGACAGATTTGAAATGTCAACTACTCTCAAAAAACTTCCTTTTGTTAGTATTTTTACTAGTTATCTAATATATTGATGTATGTGATTTCCATTTATTAAGAATTTCCCTGTTTGATGTTGGAAATTTGTGTTAAGAAGTTCTTATTTTATTATCTTTGAGCTTTCAACTATATCCTTTACTAAAATGAAAACAAGGAAACACTCAAGGTGAAAGTATATTTCACGTCAAAGAAGAATAATCACTTGAATGAAAACAGTAATGGTTATAATAGATAGGCTGCGTGATTTTAAAAGTAAATAGTTTATAATGAATTATGACGCCTCATACTTTGTCCGTGACTGGTACTTTGGAAGTGGGAGTGATTATCATTTTCGATGAAGGTATACAGGTCAGTTTAGTATCATCTTCTGTAGTTAAAACACTTTGGCTAAAACGACATCAGGCACGACTTAAAACCACTGGAGTTGATGATATGTCTGGTCGACAGGTGAATACAATGAGCACTTTTGTTTTTGATAAAAGTGGAGAAATTTGGTCAAATGTTTAGCATATAAAGTCGATCAATTATCCGATTATAATATGGGTGTACCTCGTACAGTAGTTTCTGATCCTAATTGAGAATCATTCTATTGGCTTATAAAATCTACCTTGTAAAATATTTACAAATATTAACTGGTGCAGATAGAATCCATCCGGATTTGGCAAACAAGAGGAGCCATATGTAAGAAGTAAACGTTTAGGATGTAATATTTGTGGTAATGTTAAGGAAGCATTAATTGAAGATCTGTAGTTTTTCATATACCAAATAATAAAGCTGAACCAAATGAACAAAATTCCGGGAGATGAAGGACTATTTGATAAAGCCCAAATTTGTATTTTCTGCTGGCAAGAAACAGTCTGAAAAATCATAAATGCAATTCTACTTCTTAATCAAAAAATAGAGTGTTTGAGTAATACAAGGGAGAAGTCCATGAGAAGATTTAATTCATTAGAAGCTAAGCTTCGTCAATATCAGTCATTTCTGATAGAATACTTCAAAAACGTAAAAACTACAATAGAATCATAATTTATAGAATGAGTTCCTGAAAGTGAATGGAAGAGTACTCGAAATTGTTATTTACCTCATCACTGAGTAATAAAAAAGCACTGTGGACGACACAATTAAGAGTTGTTCCATCAATTTTGATTCAAACAGTTACAAAGTGTTTTATTTTTAAAACGAAATCCTTTTATATTTCTAACGGTATTTAGGGTACACCCATCGATATCCATTACTAAAGCCATGTTTTTGGAGAATAATGAACTTATTTTTACATATACTATCATATATAGATATATCTAAATATATTAAAGCTGGTACGGTACGCGGTTGTATCACAGTTTGGTACGTTTTTACCCTCGGTACGGTAACGTATACGTTTTGCATAATTACATATTAAAAATTTGGGTTCATATTTATTTTTCCATATTATTAATAGATTTAGAAAGTGAGGCATGATTTTAATCCATAAGTATTCTTTTATACAAGAAGTGTATACGAAACCCCAACAGTTTGATGGAAGAATAATTTTAATATATTGCCCAATGTTTTCAAATTTAGCTTCATGATGCCTCGCAACTAAAGATACATTTGTTTCAAACATTTTTATTTTTTATACAGCATGCAATATTATGACTGCTAGTCGGTCTAGTTTATTACTTGAGGATTACCTCATCTTCTTGCATATATATATATTTAAAGGAACTACACAATATGATTTCTGACTAGAGACTGAATATATTTCCTATATCAAAAGTACATAGTATATCAATAATAAAACCTGTTCATTCACATGAACTCATCTGAAGATTCGGCTTGCTACATATATATTCATAAATAGTAGTAATATATAGGCTGATCAATTTTCTATCAACTTATATGTTTTAGATAAATTAATTATATTTAGGATTAATTAATTTGTACAGAAAAAAAAATTAAAAAATATTTTATCGGAAAAACCTGAAAAAATAAATCAATTTAATTTAAAAACAAAACTTTTTATTATTATTACGTACTAAACCGTGTAACATGAAGGGTGTACTGGGATTCGCACCGAACTGTGTGCTTAGCGTATCATCCCAGTCTTAATCTATATGTGATACAATAATCCAGAATACGTAGATAACTTAAGAATATCGAAAAAGTTCCCAGGATTTATTTTTTTCATTTCCTTTCAAGTTCCCCTTACCCTTCTCCTTTTAATTTACGAGGATAAAATACTAAACAATTTTTTTAGACTTTAATATTAGTGTTCGCCTATATATGTATGCTTTAATTTGAGAAACTTATACATACATATTATGATGATTTTCTTTATTTAAGATGCTTTCTTTCTCCGTATGTACTTCTCCAGAGGGACTCATATATAATTAAAAATTTTATGAAAAAGAATCAACTCAAAAATATAAGAAGTTGACATAGATATATCTTATACCAAAAAAATATATATAACAGTACATAAATTGTATAGTACAACGGAAACACCCTCTTTTGCCTAAAATACAACACTTTTTAAAAATTACAAAAATGGTTAAATTTCAACAAATAGAACCTAATTTGGAAAATTTAATTAATAAAAGGACAATTTATTTACATTCTCAATAAACAGAGTTGTCTTTTGCATATATGATCAGTTCTACTTCGTTGCAGAAGTTTGCACCGCAGTTATCGGTTCTAAGTTTGCTCAAGCAATGATGATGGTGGACTTCATTTAGTACTTTATTGTATTTCAGAATCTCGCAAGCTTACCTTTTAGTTGCTTAAAAATACCAAAGTTCTGACGAGAACAGCAATCCATGTGAAGAGACCAAGAGTTTTGCTTTTCAAGCTTGTTGAGGATGATTTTGCACAACGTCACACGTTTTACTCTATCCCAAGGCTTCAAACCTGACAAAGAGTTATGTTCTCTTGTAGGCCTTAAGGTTTAAATCTTGCTTTACAAAGCGGTGCATGGTGGTCTGGCTGGTGTCTATTTCGTGATCAAGGCCATTGACGACCACCTTGGCTTGTCTGCCTTCAAATGTCCTTTCAACTATCACAAGTAATTATTTTGGCCTTGATCTGGACCTTGTGGAAGCTTTTGGTGTGCCTCTTTTGGTCATCCGGTACACAGTAGAGAGGTTACTGTCTAGCGCATTAGAGAGCTTTGATGGTAATTTTCCAACCGTGGATAGCTCCAAAATTACAGCTCTACGTTGCTCCATGTTTTTGGTTCTCTTATTTCTCTGTTGAATAGTTGCTTCAGATATTTCTTCATAATAAGTACAACGAAATATAACAAATAGGACAAAGGCGAGTAATATTTATAAGTATTGCATATGATATGGAGGGCCTGTATTTTTGTTCAATGTTCTGTACTTTCTATTTAGCATAGTGAACTGTGTAAAAAATAGAAAGAACCGTATAATTAAATTTAATGTTCAAAAGCGTACTGAAAAGTATTGACAAGAAAGTGTAAATTCAAAGGAAATAAACATTTTTTTAAGTTGTACCCTGTATAATATCCCAATTTACAAATGGAGGGATACATAATTGTAGAAATTTTATGAAAGTATCAAATTGCTTAAAAATTTTTAATTCAACACCTAAGACTTAGTTGAAATTTGTTATACATTTAGATTTGAACTGCAAAGCTTTCAATTAATTTTTGCAATTTTAGCAAAACCATGGTATGCAGCAATTTTTGAATATTCATATCTTATAAACTGTTTTTTAATTTTATCTGAGTAATCAAAATATATGAGAAAATAAGTTTGCAATAAAACTTATTTCCATAGAATACAAAATATCTGAGAAGCCAATCATTTGATTGTCCCAAAGAGCTAGATTTAATGTTTCCTACTCAAAATCTAAATGTATTTTTAATAAATGTTTTCCAAATATGAGATGGGCTGGTGAGAAATTACATTTTTTGTTAATTTTTCGATAATTAACTATGTTTCAAGTATTTTGTACTATAATCAGGGAAATATTAGTTTAGTTATGAGAGTTATTATAAAATGACTTTTTTCATAAATTTTTGCTCTTTTATTTTTTAAGATAATACAAGTTATAAAGCTTTTATACCTTAAATATTGAATAGGGGAACTGTAACAAAATAACTTGATATTATAGCATTGAATACAAAATATTAATGCTAAACTATTTTGTAGAAGATTTTTGATTTATTCAATATTCATATGACAGAAGACTGGTCAATCAATAATAATTAGTAATTTTAACAAAAACTCACTGAAATATATAAATTGGCATTTATTGCCTTATAATTTATAGTAAATGACAAGAATTTGTAATTTTTTTGTTTTGTGATTCTATTATGAATCAAAAACGTATATTTAAAAAAAATTATTATTCAATTTTAAAAAGAGAGGATTTGATAAACATAATATTGTTGTTTTCCGCAAGGTACTCTGCTCTGGATATGATGATATCAAGAATTGAACTGGATTTGTGGGACTATGCTGATAAAATAATTTTATATTATTCGTCGTTTGTTGAAAGAAAAGTTCTTTCCTAGAGTCATACAAGAAGAGAGGAAAGTCTGTTAAGTTGATTTTAATATAGCATATATGTTTTAAAATTATTTGTTCTGGATAAAAAGTAATAAATTCTATTTACAATTTTATTTCTTTTTTCATTGATCCATCACTTTAAAGTGTTTATTTTAAGAACATTTTTACGATTGTTTAATATGTTTTTTTTAATCTCTTATGTTTGTTTTGAATGGAAGAAATTTTATCGAATGGAAAACTTAAAAAATATTTACAAGAGATTTAATTTTAAACTTAAGTTTAAGTTATGTTACATGTATCGTTTTTCATCCTTTTTGAGTAGTTTTATATTTTGTAAGATATTTAAATATTAATTAAAAGTAACTCAACACTTTCGATGGTATTTGACGATTTTATGAAATGTATCACATGGAAATTATTACAATTTCTTTAAATTATGGTTGTTTAGTAAGTTTTTTTTCCCACATTTTATAAAGTATATTATTCAATAGAAGCAAAATATTTGAAATAGAAATTTAGCTATATGACAGTTAAATAATTAATTTACCGTTTTGCTTTTTCATGGTATGATGATTTGTATCAGAAATAAATTACAAAATGAAAAAAACAATTTCAACCATTTTATTTTATCATTTTTGCATTTCCATTGAAGGCAAAAATAATGTATCAATCAAGAAAAACAACTTCATTCTAGTTTTGAATATTACGTACAAGAAAAAATTTATTTAAGAACGATTTGTTTGAGATTTTTTTGTTCCAAGTTAGAGCTGTTAAATTACGTGGAATTAATAATGACAAAGAACAAAGAATGAAAAAATGAGTACAATTATTAATAATGATACAAAAAAACTTATTATTAAGTCAAGTACTTTTTAAATTTATTGCAATATCATTTGTATTTATTTTACAAATGAAAATGCAATACATTAAAAATACTTGTTATGCAATTTTGAAAAGGGGAAAAATTTACTTTTAAACAAAACTCCACAAAAATAATAAATGAATTAATATTGTGATAAAATAAGTAATAATAATAGAATATTCATTCCTGGGGATCTTTCTCAAACCAAGTAAAGTCAAGAAAAAGTAATCGTCGTTCTACCTCAAGAAAAAGTAAGTCTATCAACCGCTTTGTAGGGAGTACATATATATTTCATTCAAGCCTGGGAGCAGCGTCTCTGTGAATGAAGCGTGCAAAAAAAAAAAAAAAAAAAAAAATAAGAGCGCAGCGTTAGCTTTTTAACAAAAGTAGAATATTAATTAGTCAGTCAATACACATTTTTGAAGGTAGGAAGATGTATTTTGAGGCTGTGGATTATGTTACTTGTTTCTTTAAGCATTTGAACAGAGTGAATACTACCATTATTTTTTCTCACAAGACAACTATTTATCCAACATCATTTATTTAAAACAAATGTGGAGATTTTATGTACATATTATATTGTTGTTTATGGCGTGAAATTTATATAATATTTATTTAATAATTCACTTCAAAGAGGGAATTCTATGAATAATATTTATACATTAAAAAAAAAAGTTGTGAAATTTGAAAAACTGGAAGAAAATAGGAAAAAAAACCAAAGCTTATCAACATAGAATATTTAAAAATCGTCCTCAATATGAAGCAAATTGTTTTTTTTAAGAAAAGTAAGAAATCTTATTTTATATATTTATATCCTACAAATAAAATGATTTTTTTTACCTCTTACTCAAGCCCTCTCCCCTTCTTTAGAGAGAGGAGGGAAATATACCCGTGAGAGGAATTCGGAGCGGAGATTGGTTGGTACATTCAATGAACCTTTGAGTGAGAGAGAGAAGAAAAGAGGGAGAAATATAACATTAAGTGTTTATAATAAAATGAAAAAGTTAGAAAAAGTGAATTAAATTATATAACTATTATTTGAATGAATGTCACGTCTACATAAAAAACAATTGACGTTTTCACAACATTTTAAAAGTGTTTGATAAGTTAATTAGTTTGGTTACATATTTATATATTTTTAATAGAAGTGTACTTTTAAAGTACTATTGTACATTGTCATATTTGAGTGTTTATACTCCTTTAATCAAGTTGTAGACCAGGGGATTCCAATCGGGGGTATGCAAGAAATTACATATGTATTCAATACAACTCTTAGTTATATTATTTAAAAAAATATATATATTGTGTTTTTTTACATCAAAAATGCTACTCGGTGATGAATAGGTTGCAAATTACTGTTTGTGGAGTAACACTTAAAAAGTAACTACTGGCATTTGCACAAGTTTAAGACCATCTCTGATATTTCATCTAATTCAATAATAATCGTGCTCTTGGCGTGTATAAAGGCGAATTATAAAAGTATGATACGTGTCATGTTCCACTGGGTCTAGTGAGTGTGTTTGTCAACCTGTTGCCCATTTACGGATGTAGCAAGACAGCTGCCATCAGTAATTTTGATAAATTTGGGATTTATAGAGACAAAAAGAGAACAGGGTGCCGAAGGAAAACGTTCTGGAAATATAATGTCGTGATGAAGATGACTGTTTCAAGATCTCCTACTTTTTCCTACAAAAAAAAAAATACTATCAACACTTACTTTGCACACTTTAATTATCAAAATTAGACTGATTTTTGTAAAGGAACAAATGGAAAATCTTGACACAGTCAATTTCATCATGGGGTTATTTCTCGTGAACGTGTTTGTATGAATCCCAAATTTTGAAAAATTACTGATGGGAGTATGAACAGCTGTCTTTCTACATCACACTTGTATGGCAATTTCGCTCTAAGGTAGCTTTTTATCCCATTTTTGAAGAATATAAATTACAGATAATATGCAAGCAAAACCATCTCCTGCCAGTGTCATTGGGCAACAAGTTAACAAACACACACGCTAGACTAAATGAAACATAACACATACTTTACTTTTATAATACGCGTTCATACACGTCAAGAAAACGATTATTATTGAATTAGGTGAAATATCTGAGGAGGTTGGTCTTTAATTTTTGCAAATGATTCTATTTCTAGTTTTTGTTATCAATAAAAATTTTCCAAAAATAATTACGAATTTCACTCCGAAAAATTAAAAGACAAAATTTCAATAATTATTACAATTTTTAACTTTGGAGAAAACATTTTATGTATTTTACTGTACATGATTTTTTTGAAATATTGAAATTTTGCTAAATATTTTCAAATTTGCTAATGAGCAAAAATGATTGATTATTTCGTCAGTCCTGAATATTTGTCAATAACAAAAGTTCAATCTATATAACTCTAAGTAAATTTGTAATTTCCATAATACAAGTATTTAAAGAATTTTGATTAATAAATTATAATTTGTATACATATAGTTTTTTAGTTCTGACATCCTTAGAATATTTTAGCATTTTTTTTGTATTTGATGTGAGTAGTTTGATCTGTTAAAATTCAAATTTTATAGATATAATACATATTGTTAAAGTATTTTTATATATTTAAGTTTGATCTGGGTGTAAAAACTAAAAAAAAAAGGGAATTGTATTTGTATTGAAAGTGCCTTGTACAAGAATAAAGTCCTATAGTAATAAATATTTTCTGCCAAAATATCGGTCCATGATGATGATGATTCTACTTGTAGAATTGACGTCATTTCAATTTTATTATGTGTGTCGGTTGGCAACTACTAAAGAATACAATACAATTTTATTCCGCACCATAAAGATTACACTTATGATAAAAATAATATTTTTTAGTTTCATGTATATATCTATACATTTTTCTATATGTTCCTTTAATGAATCAGATGGAGTTGCACTGATTAAGTATGACTAAACATAATCGTATTACATTTACTCCGTCTGACCCAGGAGTCTTCTTTAAAGTCCATATTTGTGTATATACATAATGTATATTTGTTTCTGTAAGAACGACTGGGACGTGAACCTACGCACATTAAGTTCAAGAGAATGATTTCTCCCGAGCGCGATGGCCTTTGATCTATGTCGTTCCATATATATTTTGAAAATAAATGTTGGCCAAGTCCCGAGTAATAATTTGCGTTTAAAGTATGCGAGTATACATTTTTGTGAGTTATTTTTGTTGCTTAATAAAACTCCAATACTTCTTTAAGTAAGTATTATTTATGTATCTAAAGATACATCAATAATTATTTAAAGACTATTCACAATAAGTTTTACATGAAAAAATGGATCATCAAAAATTATATACGAAATACAAAATGTATATCATTTTATGTCCAGTTCATAGTTATTTTTTTGTTAAAGTAAATCAAAATCTAAAGTTAGACAAGTCCTGAAATGAAGCAAAAAAAAAAAGAATACTTTTTCTTAAATGCATTATCTGACATGGGATTTACATAATAAATGCAAAATTTCTATTGTTAATGATATGTAATAATTCTATTGTCCTAGATCACATTCTTTTTTTACAATCCAAGAAATGTAGATCATTTCATTTATTTAAATTATTTACAAACTATATTAAACAAATAATTTCATTAAATATTTATGTAACTATATTAATAAAATTATTCAAATATCGCTATATATATATTCAAAAATAACTCTTTTACAATTTTTATTTTAATCCATTAATTAATTTTAATTCAATAATAAATCTTTTCAAAATGGATACTCAAATGTTTTGTGTAAGTTTGCCAACAGATAAATATTTTCTATGGAAGTGATATTCGGAGGCTGACTAGGACTAAACCTAAATTTGCTTCTTTTTGAGTCATTTTGTTTTTACCATGAAGATAATTTTTGGGTTGTTGTCGTGTTCAAAGTCAATTACAAAATCTATTTTTAGTTTCCTACCCTGAGGGAAAGAGATTGTTGCCCAAATCTTCCCGTGATTCATACTCCGTTCGATCCAATGAAATCATCATTTTTCTATTGCAAATCCAAGTCATATTGTTTCTACCCCCATGCTTGACAGTGAAAATGGTGTTCTAAGGTTCAACTCAGCATTTTTTTCCTCAAAACACTTTTTTTTTTTTTGTAAATATAATACATATGTCTTAGTTTTAAAATAAAGATAACATTAAGTTTATAAACCGTTTTATTCTTTATCAATGGACAAACATTTAAAATCGGAAAGAAATCCAATACTTCTTTTATCTACTGTATATTAAAGGACTGTTTGATCCCACTTAATAAATGTTATGTGAATAATTATTGTTTTATTATTTTTTAATAATACAAATAATATTGCATTTTTTGATATCTTTAAATGTTGTTTCTATTTCAATTCCAATAAAATATAAATGAAAACAATGTCCTGCTTTTTTCAATACTATAGACTCTACACTACTATTATTTAAGTATGTAACCCTTTATTTATCTGATATGGTGTGAAATTTTGACGTCCATAACAGCATAACAAACTAGTTTTTTATGCTCCAAGACATCAAAATCACCGATATTTTGTTACAAAAGATACATTTTACAGACCTGCATAAAATGTAACGTAAAATACAACATAAATTGATTTCCAATATCAAGTCAAAATGACTTAGGTATTTAAGACAGAAAAAAATATGGGGCTCTGGAGGTAGGAGAAGAAAAAGAGACCTATATTGTGTCTAGTGCGTTAGAGTTACAAATGTTAAAAATCTTCTCAATCCACTCAGCCTTTTTGGAGTCCGTGGATAGCATAATATAAAAGTTTGACAAACAGACATAAGTCTATATACAAATATATAAAAGAAAAGATGTATAGTATTTGACACTAATGGAATATAAACAGAAATATTATTGATACCTTTATCAACAGACGAAGCAAATAAGTTTCATATCAACAGTAATAAGTTACACTCCTTTCTTTAGTAAAAGAAAATACCATAAAATAAGCAATTCACTTTTAATTATGAGTAGTTGTTTTTTGACCATTTTTTCGTTTGTCCTTAAAATGTCAAAGTAAACATCCATAAATGAATATGCAATGGATAACGTTGTGTTAAAGTTTCCATGATATATTGAACATTTTGTAGCTTTTATAACATAATTTTTCGTGATTACTACTTGAAATATTCTCATAATTTATGAAGGCTGAATTTAAATGTTAAATCTATACGGTTCAACAAAGTTTTTTTCCAGAAAGTAAAACTTACTTTCCTACAATAGATATTCATATTCTATTCAATATAGTTTCCATAAATAAAATAGTGTAATATAAAATTTTTCTTTATTAAATTAGTATATTGCATTAATTTATATTTAAAAAAAAATATATATAGATATAGTAGTATCAACATTTACATATCTTAGCTAGTAAAAGCAGATATTTATTTAAATCTTAACTAAAACATTAGAAAGCAATTTAATATTCGACAATGTCTATATTTATCGATTTTGAAAGTCGAAATAAAATTTATCTACTTGTTTTGATGATATAACTACTTTAACACAATGTTTACATTTTTTATATTGCCTCAAAAATAAAAGTTTGAGTTGTAATACTTATAAAAAAAATTTAAATTTTTGAATTGTCTTCACCATTAAAAAGATAGTACTGCATTGTAACTAAATTATCTACAAATTTCAATATGAAATATTCAGAAATGAATATTTTAATAAGATGTTTATATGTATTTTCATGATAAATAATTTACTTTTCTAAAAAAGTAATATTATATATAAAATACAATGAAGTAAAATGTAGTTTATTAAAAATAAGTTTTATAGAACTAGACGTAAGCTGAAATAAATATTTATTATTTTACTACATGTAGTTTTATGAATCGAATAAAAAAAAAAGATAATATCAATGCAAAGGCAGTACTTGAACTGTCTGGGTATGCATAAATCTTAAAACTTCTTTATATCTTATATTAGTAGAATGTTCAAAATAGCGATAAAAGACGTTGTTTCGCCAACATAAAATTTGAATTAATTTTGTAAAAATATTTACAATTTTTATAACATTTTTTCCCCATTTATTTATTTATTTTTGCTTTTTCTTTGTATTTTGGAGAATGGACAAATAATTTTTTTTTGAATTGTTCCATCAAAAACAATTATTCAAATTATTATTTGTGTTAACTTAGGATATTTTGTATCAAACCATTTTTTTAGTTAAAAAAAAAATATTCTAATTTGTTTCTCATTTATTTACCTCCCTTGCTTAAGGATGGTTTTCGGAAATTTGGAATGAAATATGAAAAATTAAAAAATCATCATTAGTCATTATTAAAATGAGCTTTCAAAATTATGTTATGAATAAATTTGGAAAATCATTTTGTCCCCGAAAAATATCAAAGGCTTTAACGGATTTTTTTATCTCCTTTTTATTTGTATACTCATTCTTTTTAAAGATGTTTATTTTGAACTCAAATTACTTCTGATTAGTTAGTTAAAAACATTCTTGGTATTACTTATAGCTTCCCCAAAATTTCATAGCTCTCTTAGTCTTAGAAGTCATATGTATAATATATATATCCTGGAACTAAAAACAGGATGGTTTTTTTTACAATGCAAGTCTCTCTGATCATAACATCATCCACCTCGGAAAATTTAATAAAGACATCATCAAACATAGTTTTTAATAAAGATCGGATTTTTTCATGAATTATGTACCTTATAATTTTGTCAGGAAAGTAAAGCTAACTTGACGCATTTTGTACTTAATTTTTGTTTATTTGACATTTTTTTAAATTTTATTTTTTAATTGTTTTTTTGACTTTCAAGTTCTTTTTAAAATCTTTTAATATATATATACCTAGGATTCATTACTTTTAATAGCTGCAATATTTAATAAGTTGACCGTTAAAGGATTCAACTATCACTGTTGGTAGAAAAAAAAATCAGTGATCAATTCTTTACTTCAAAAACTTTATGTATTTAATTACAAATATCTAATCAATGTATCGTTAAACAAAAAGAAAACTGTCTTACTTTTGAACTTTTAATATTGAAAACGTATTGCATCATCGAAAAAGTGATAAAATTTTGGGTTCTGTTAAAAATTTAAATCTGATTTTAGAGTTGTTATATTTAATTTTTTATGTATATTTTTAAATAAATATTAATAAAACCAATACGTCAATGACTTAGAATTAGAAAATTGTAAACAATAACTCAAATATCTTAATTAAAAAAAAAAAAATGATGATCTTGAGTAATTTTTATATATATAAAAAATAAAAACATCTTTGATCCTAGAAATAAACAAATAATTAAAATTTTAAGTATCAGAAAATTATGATCATGAAGCCACCATGTTAACATTACAGAGCTAATTACAAATAAATTGTTAGCCTTTTTGTATTGGATTTTTCATTAGACATAGTCCAATATATTATATAATTCTGTCTGAGATAAGTTTGCATTTAACCGATTCCAACTAAACATGAACTACCGTAATGAAAACCCGATTTGCAAGAAAAACGTACCCGCTATGATAATAAATGTAATATTGATTCGATATAATAATTTATTAAAATATTACTTAGAAGATGGATTGGCAATGTAGGGATGTACATATTTTTCCGTTTTGTCTGCATTCCTAGAGGCATTAAAATTTGTAGAGATGAATAGTCATACTGGAGAATAACTTTCTTTATATAAAAAAGATTCCGCATTCTCAAGCCTTTCAGCCTTCATTGTGGACATAATGTAATCAGGCACACATGAACGGGAGACTATCATACATGAAGGGATTTCCTAAAACTAACCTATTACTAATAGATTATTTGCTCTTCTAGTACCTAAAAATGAATATTTAATTATAAATATTTTTGTATATGTATCAAGTATCAACTAAGTACTTGCTCACAAAATTCACTTTCTTGTTTTCAAATGTGCTCAAAAATCTAAAAAATTTACAAAATTGGCAAATTTAATTTTCAGTTAATCTATAGAGATAGTTGATAATTTAGTCTAAAGAGACTATTTGGAAAGAGGCGTCATATATATCAATCAAGAATGTTTTTTGTTATCTCTAATTCTGATTCGTCTAAAATTCCGTATATGCGCTTTTTCATGTCTTGCACCATTGTTATCATGTCTTTTGAATAAGATTAATATAATGTAATTTAATACACGTCAATGGTTTGGACAGGATTATTTATTTTTCTTTAGAATGAACCAGAAGCATAAACTATTAATTAAAAACATAGTTCTTAGTAATTTAATCATAAATATTCTCTAAAAAAGTATAAAAATTATTTTAAAAACAAAAATACGTAATCCTAATCATCTATATTTTTTTAATTGAAGTTAAGTGGATCTTGAACATAATGCATATACATAGTTTTTGTTTACTTTTTATTCCAACCGTCTTGTCTCATTATTCATTTTTAGTCTCTTTAGGTTTGTCAAAGGGGGATTTCACCAGGAAGATAAAAAAGAAAGAAGGATAAGTTTTATTAGTATTCAATGATTAGTCTGTTGTGAGCTACGGCCTCCTTAGAACCACTATTGGTAAACTCACCTAGTAGATTATTTACGTACAAAAATAATATTTTGATTTTGCATTATATAAACAATCGAAGTCTACTTTGATGTACATATTGTTAATATTACTTATCAACTTATTACTAATTAACATCTTTTTCAACAATAGTGGGTCCATATATAATATCCATAATAAAAATGATCTATGCCGTCACATATTTTTAATAACTTCTTGTAATAACCTGTTTGATCTACTTAGATATTTTCTATGAGTATAATACCTATACGGTATTGATATTATATTGCAATACATTATGATATCAATATATTTTGACAGCTCTAATATAAACAGATAAAAATATGAGCACACAATGTCCTAATACAGGTCCAAAAGTTATGTTAAATAATAGGGAATAAAGTAATTGATGGAGGCATTTAACCTTCAAGGGTGTCCACAGGATTTACTTTTAGGTAGGGGGGGTGGGGGTTAGTTTTTGAAATTTCATAAATTAAACGATATACAAAAATTTTAAAAATCTATGGTTATTCTTAGAAAATTTAATTTTTTGCGAAAAAATTTCAAAAACTAAATTTCAAATATTAAATTTTCTAGTATAAAGCAAAATTCAGGAATTTTGAGCCCTCCCCCTGCGGACACCCCTGATCTTTGGAACAAAGGTTGTTGTTACTTATATTGTATCTAGCAACCAAGAAACAGAAAAACTCGTATTGTCCGTCTAGGGAATAATTATTCCATCATTGTTGGGATTATTTCACTCTCTTTAAAAAACGAATTAAAAGTCAAAATATCATTGTTGAACGCACTGATCAAGGGAAAATAAAGAAAAACCTTGACAGCTAACGAACAAACACAAGTTATTTTTATGTTAGTGTGGTTAAAACAATATATGTTTATTCATAAATACAATTAATCTAATAATATACTATATCTGTAAATATTTTTCTATGCAAATTAAATATATTATTCATTTGAAAGGTATAACCTGCAAAATTTTGACGTACTGTCTAGTCCCGTCCTAATTTTAAATACGATCATTAGACCATCATTAAGAATAGGGACAACGTATTCACATATCTGAAAAATCCTTAGGCCCAGTTGTATCAACTCAGACTGAAATAAAAGTGAAATTAATTGAAATAAGTTTTGTATATGTGTAGTAAAACAAAGTCTTACCAACCAATTTTATTGGTATATCAAACTTCTTTAATACAAAGCAAACAATTCTTTGGCGGATAGATAGGGATATGCAAGAAGCGTAATGCAATATCAGCAATGAGCTAGTATTCTTGCACTATGTTTTTACAGTTAAATGTATCCCTGTGTTATTCAGCCAATAATTGACTCTTGTTTGTACAGTTATTTTTTTTATATTCGATTTTAAATTGCTAAAGTTTATTGCTCCACATTTGAACAATACTGTAATTGTTGATAAATAATTTTCTGCATTGCTTATAAAAAGTAGTTAACACCTAAGGTAGGAATCAAATATTGTGTGTCAATCTATGAGATTCTTTAGTTAATGTATGAATTTAATATAATGTGCAACGTATGCTGATATCCATGAATTACTTTTCAAAAGCTCGGGATATTTCAGCTAGATCTATGCTATTGATGAATATTAAAATGTTGCAGGATATGGTATTAGTTAAAATCATTCATTGTAGGAAGCACTATAAAATTCGGCACGTTTTTCAAGGGTCGACAACAGAGATGAGAAAGAAAGAGATGTGGACCGATTTTAAGTCCGATAGTAATTACATTTGTACAAGTTTGTATTCATGCACACTCAAAAAGTTATAACTTCTCTGGTAATGAAAAATACAGCAATACTATTATGGAGCATATAATTTAAGCATTTTATTTTAAGTGCAAAATTATTATGTAGATATGTATTCAATTAAATATATATAATGTCATGTACAAAGTATGTACGCAAGTTTTTGTCATTTTTTGCACTCTCCTATGTTCGCATTCTGTACACATAATGTGACTATCTTATTATAGTGCGTGTTTGTAACTTAATCCCCCCCCCTCTCTTACATGCGGTACATACTATGTAGAAAGCCCTTAATTACTTAAACAACATTGTTGTATTGATTTTTTTAAATTTAATAACAATGGCTTATAAATTATTAAAAATTGTGCTTGTTGTTAGTCGTCCAATATCACTTTTAAACTTTGAATGCAGCAAAAAGAAAAAATTGATTTATTAACTAGAGATAGGTCAATAATAATTGAACCTTTAAGAGAGGTTGAACTTTTTCTGGTTTTTAGTAAAATGTTATAATTTATATGTAAATATTTGTTAGTGATACATTGAACTCATCAAATAATTACAGTAAGCTACACAAATGTATGTATTATTGACAGTCATTTACATTTTTCTCATGTTTACTTTTAGCTTATTTATTTACCATATAAAAATCACCGAAACTTTTTCTTTGTTAACATTTTTTTGAAAAAATGTTAAAGAAAATGTAAATGTAACTAATGTAGAAAATGTAAAAATTGAATCTAGGTAACTGTTTGAACTTGTTATATATAAAAGCAATTTTTTCACTTCATTGATTTATAAGACACCCCTCAAAAACTAGGTTGTTGTGGGATACGAATGGTTAATATATTTAACAAAGTTTCGATGGCCTTAAATGGTACATGAATAATGAATATTGTGTTTGAATTTATGAAACATAAAGTTACTTTTTCTACTTAATCAATTAAAAGACCTCATTTCATAAATTATGTTACTGTGAAAGACAAATTAATAGCTATATATTTAATTTTGATAGCTTTCAATGATATTTTCTATAGACTTTTTTAAATTTCTTACAAAAGTGTAAAAATGCTGATATTATTGTACTTTATGAATATCTGTTATTATAAAGGAAATGCACAATAAAGCAAAATGGTTAAGAAAATTAATACATTATATAATTCAATTGTTTGGAGTACAAAAAATAGATGTGTGATGAGCTAATGTATTATCTAACTCACGAATCAAGAAAAAGATTAAAACAAATATATTTAAATGGTAAAAATTTATAACTTTGCTGTTATTTCTATTATTTTCTAATATAATCAAAAAATGAACCCAATAGATCACTAGACCTTCATTCATAAATTGAATTGACTTTCTGGATAGAAATTATCCAAATATTTTTGAAAATATAACTTCAAAATTGAAAATTTGTATATTAAAACTACATTTGAAAAAAAGGATATAACTCTTGTAGGAAATTCGACCGCTTGATCAAGAATTTGGTAATTTCTTAAAGTTTTTTATTAATCTTGTATTGGTTTTATAGTTTAAAGCAGCAGATCTCTGATTTTAAATAAGATTTTTAATTTTGAAAGAATGTATTAACAAATTTCAGATGATTTAAAAAAACAAAAAACGAATCCCCTTCTCAACTCAAGTATTAAGGGACCAAAGTTTGATTACCACTATTTTTACACAATTCAACCTAATGCATGTGATTAAGAATGCCATTTTTATTGGCACATTTTTACTATGAATATTCGACATATGAATTAACAAAGAAATAAACCCAATTATACAATGTAGTTATATTATTCCTACACTCAATATTTAATTTGATTTTGTCACATGATGAAAAATCTTAATTTATGATTATATTATTTGAAAAATTGAAAAAAAAGAACACACGCTGAAGTTTATTATAGCTTGATAAATATTGATTTGTATTATTATTACACTCTCTTTTGCGACACTTCTAAATACGTATATTTTGTTGGACAGAAGAGAGCACCAATTTCAACAACCTAAATATTACATTACTTTGAGTTTCTGGGCAATAAGAAACAAGGAACGGATAAGGATGAACTTTTTTGGATCAAAGAGCCATATTATTTATCATAAGTATTTCGTATGGATGAAAACTTGAAATAAAAATATTTTCTATCAGACAATATTTCTTAAACTTTTTCATTCCTCTCTCAATCCATAAATAAACATATTTTGCTTCCAAATGTCACTTGTTTCCAAAAATTACCTATAAGATGGTCAATATTTGGTTTTTCCCTCGCTAAGTATAATTGGCTTTACAGTGATATAAAATAGTATTTTCAAGGTAATTTGAACATTAAATTATTTTAATTTTTCTATTTTAAAAGTATGTTAGTCGAATTTTGGATATAACATAAAAAATGAGTAGTAACATAATAATGTTATAATACTCGTAAGTTTGTACTTTTTTAAAGATATAATATTTAATTAAACAAATAAGTTGTGTTCAAATAATTACATATAACATAATTATATTCAAAAATATTTGTTGTTAATTTTAGGGTTAAATGTTATTTATCAATTTTGTATTCAGTGAGAGATTAATGCTTAAAGTCAAAAAGTAGTTATGAAGCAAATGTCTACTCATATCATATTGGTGTAAAAAAAACTTGATGTATACCAAAATAATAATTTTAAAAAAATAATAAAAATGGAAGGGAAAAATTGCTTGTTGCCGTTCAATTCCATGATAATCACATTATTAGAGTCATCTTTTAAAATAATTATATTACTATGTCATGCATAAAGCTTTTTTTCCTCTTCAAAATTATACCTTCCCTAAACGAGGCTTATGAAAATTTGTCTAATACAGGACATTTTTTGATTTTTCAAGTTTTCAGTCGAAATAGCTAAATGACCAACGAAAGAATTTGCAATCGTCATGATCAAATTTTATAATGCCTTCAATTCTATTCATAAGTCGTGAACTCATAATGAAGCTGATCCTAAACAATAATTCTTCTCCTAACTTCTTATATATAGAAAGATGTGTTCATAGAAAATAGACAATAAAATCTCATAATTAATTTGGTTTATGTTATTAATTCACACAATTTTCATGGTTTCCTAAAATTTTACATTCCCCCCTCCCTATACAAATTCAAATTAAGGATATAAATAACACTCTTGGATTGAGATGGTATTTTTATCATTGATTTTAACTTGATAAAGATGAAAATGATCTCTCAAACTCAATTTTCCTGATTTTGTGGCCTACAGAGATCTACATTTTGTAAATATCTGGAAATATGGATCCGAAAAGTATAATCAGGATTTTGTATTTATTTAGATCCTTCTAGGCAAAAAATAAAATGAATATAATCAGACGCTATAAATCATGTTTTTTGAGTTAAGTCCAGTTTAAAAAAATCATTTCAATCCAAGGGCAAAACTGTTTGACTATTTTATATCTCTTTGTTTCATCTAAAAAAAGCAAAGAAAGTAACAGCGAGTCAATGATTAAAGCTGAATTATAATCTTAATGATAATAAATATATTCATAGGCAATTATATTACGAAAAATATATTAGAATAATCACACAATTAATTCAAAGTCTTAAAAATATTGATTCAAGTCGTAATCAGATCGTAAGCCTCTAGCCCAAATACCAACATTCGTTATATAGTAGCAAAGTTGTAGATTGAAAAAAAAGAACCATTGTTGGTATATAGTCTTTTATTCAAAATGACAAAAATATATTTGTTATTTTTTATCATATGTTTATGAGATAAAAGATTTTGGATAGTTGAAAAAGAAATCTAACTTCTTTTTTTTAGTTAGTGATTTTTCAAAAATATCAGTATTTAAGATTTATTATTCAAAACCATTCATTTATGTAATAACCGTATTACAAGGAAAAACATGGAAATTGAGAAAATGCAAATGTGTTTAAGACTTTTAATTACAATAGTACATCAAATTAAGGATATAAAATAGGTTTTACGAGTATTGTATGTAACTATTATTAGCAAGTAGTATTTATTAGTATCTATAAATTCTTTCAAATAAAGTATGCATTCAATATTATTAATCTTGATAATTATTCAATTGTTTATGGCTATAATATAATATCAACAGTAGATTGGTTTTAATGTATCATTTAAATTATATATAATATTCGTTACTGATGTGTAAACCCACTAAAACTTCATCCTTAGTGATTTGATTTTGTCCAAAATTGTAAAAATTATTGCAATACTTGGATATTTTAATAAATGCTCCAAGGGTAAAGCTGCCATTTGAGGAACTGACTCCAAATGACCAATTATGTTACATCGAGGAAAGTCATTTCTTATTCCAAAATTAATTTGTGAACAAGTTTTAACATTGAAGTACATTCTATAATTAATATTAGCTACCTAGTCAGACGCAATTTATTACTACAGAATTGATAATCTTACAATTTCAGTTTATTAAGATATTAGTTTGGCTATTTGTCACGCATTTTCACTTTTTTAAATGTTTGTTTTAATATTTTACAAATTAAAATAGTTATAAAAGCTTTTATTGCTTAAACTTATAGACTCTTAACCTTTTTATAAAGTGCAACCCTTTAGAGATGATTCATTATCAAAAGTGTAAAAAATAAGTTCCAGAATGCAAGAGTGACTCTTTGTAGTTAGAGATTGAACATGCTTTTATATTATTAATTACTATTATCATTTTTATTTAATTCTTCATTTTGCAACAAATCAAGTTTAAGAAAAATGACAATAGGTGGAGGTACTCTATTCCTATTTAGATTAACATTTATAAATGTAAACTGTTGAAAGTAACATCATTTACCATTGTTAAAAGGTCTGAAGTAAAAGTTATTTTACGCTTCACACTCTCCCTATAAATATATTTTGCCCATATCCATTAATCTTTTTTATGAAAAGTAATATCTAATACTCATATAATGCAATATCGTTTATACAATTACATATTTTCTGTGAAACTAATTGGTGGGATACACTTTACATATGTATACCTACCTATTAGTGTTATTATAAAATAAATATTTTTCTACAGGCTCAAGTACCAAAATTTATATAAGTTTTCTTTTATATATTTTATAGACTAACTAAAATATAAGGACATTAGAAAGAGCACTTGTTCTCCGCCTATGTTCATTTTTCCAAGATTAAATTGTTTACTATATGAAGCATTTTTTTTTAACCTATATAAACACAACAATATGAGGTATGTACCTCCATATATTTTAAAGTTATGGCCACTCATGTATATTTAAGGTTGTGTGATAGTTTAACCTTGTCCTTTGACCTGAACTTGTTAAAGTTTTATGGCCTCTTCTGCGACCATACACAATATTTGTAAAAGTAAGATAAAAATTGATAATTAACTTTTGAGATAATCCTGGTGACCAACAGACAAACAATATATAACATAAAAAAGGCAAACACTTAACATCCATTCAAATTCGTTGGCAGAGATAAATATGCTCGTAAGTACAATTTAATTTATTGTGTGGAGAAAGGAGAAGGCGTTTGCTCAAAAATTTGTTGACGATACAAAAAACAAACAAACAATGTTTTCTAAAGAACCATCTTCTAGCTTTTAAATTCGAAGAGTAACGTTATCAGCTGTAGAATTTTGTATAACGTATTGTCAATGCAAGTACCGTTTTCAATATCATTTTTAACCATTTATTATCTTCCTATAGGTGTTTATACATCCCGGAGACGAAATTATCGTTAATAAATGTACAAGTATCTTGTATGTATCATTTTTTCGCTAAATATTTTTTTGTAAATGATTAAATTATTTTATAATTTCTGTTTTTTTTTCTTTTGGATGGTACTTCATTTGTATTGGATTTAATTATCGAGTTTTCTAATAATTTTTGTATGATATATTTATATACCCAAAGATAAATATGAAAAAAACAAACAATGTTTATTCTGTGAATAACTTTTTTGATAATAATGTATTTGAAGGGAAGCAACTGAGAGTAAATGTTTCAGTACCCCGGTACCACTAAAGTACCGGACTACTGAACAACACTACTGCCTATCTAAAGTAATCTATGTTTGTATTATATAATAAATTACATGTTCAATCATTGCATTTCCAATAATCAATGACTTATTAAAAATAACTGATCAGTTCCAATTTACTGGCTATGCAGTGTATTAATAATTTAACAAAGAGTACACATTTGAATGCTTGACATGGTGACATAATGTGTGATATTCCTTATCTTGATAATATGAATTTTAATATATTTTTAGAAAATATACTTTTATAACCATATACCCAAAAGAAAAGTTTTCTTTTCATTTCAAAATGTCTAACATCTTAATATAAAATATGTTTTCATTTATTTTGTAAATACAGATGAAATAATGTGTACTTTTATAAAAGATTATTTTCTTATGACTGGATATGTGTTAACCCATTCTAACCTCTGCAATAAAATATATCTGTGCACTACATATTATAAAGTGTGTATCAAAAAGTCCATATATTTAGAATTGACAAAATTATGAAAAGTTATTTATATAATGATTCAAGAATACGATATGGAAAAAAATAACTCATCCTATTTACGCTGAATGTGTTAGTCGATATCGGCTTGGATCTCTAGAGAAATATAAATATCCATGTACTGTGTCCCAACGTTTTTGTTTTGGAGTATGTATGTGCTAGATGAATGCTTCAAGAACAATGTTATGTTTTTCTTGGATAATTTATAAGGTCCTTCAAGTTTGAGACTCAAATATATACTATGATGTTGTATATTTATGTATGTTATTTGAATAAATACATATCATTATTCCGTCTATTTAGATATATGTGTGTGATTCTGGATGATCTTGTGAGATAATAATAAAATGCACAACTTTAAATAGACCATGCTAGAGTAAGGTTAATTATTTTTACTCTGCAAGATCATTAGGGCTGCATATAGGACATAAAATCGATCAATAACATACCTTGAAAAACGTCCGATATTATTATTTTATTATCACTAGACTGGAGATTTTTGAGCATTTTTTTTGTGCCAAACTGAGCAAAAAGAAGCACTTTTTTATAAAATGAGTACCGAAAGTTTCCAGTTTGAGCAATTTGTATATTAAAAAATATAGGTATTAGTAGATCTTATAATTATTATAATTTATTGATAAAGTTTTTAATATTATATCGGCAAATCAATATTTCAGAAATGATGTGTCTCCATTAATATTTGCATTTGATCATTAAATTTAGTTTTCAATATACCGAAAGACCATTAAATATTTACATCAGTAGTTGGAGCAAATTCGAAATTGGCGAGATTTTCAACAACTCATTATTATCAACACCAACAACAACGTCTAACCTTTTGCATATAAATGGAATATCAGGATTTTTACTAATGAATTAATATTTTTTTCTCTGAAATTATTTAGGCTTCATAAAGTATATTCAGAGAATCATAAAAGAATATTCCTTCTATATCCAGATTTGTAACAGTTTCCAGTAGAAATGACAAATTAGCTTTGATAAAAGACTTATGGCTTTCAAGGACTGGATCTTCAAGAATTTGCTGTCAACTTTCAATATTGAGGGCGTCTTTTTAATTCAATTCAATATCTATAGAAATAAGTTGTGAAGTATAGAGGACCCTTAACCTATAAGCCCTTACAGATTCAAGTTAAATTGCTCAACATACAATCAGAGTTAGGAATTCTGTTTGTGTAAAAGTATTCCTCATTTGATGCAAGATTCAAGGGGGATTATTCAACAGTAATTTGGACCAACTCCCCTAATTAGCTGTTGTTGGAATCTGACATCTTCACATAATTACATGAGATCATATCATGCCATCATACACCCGACTGCATCGTATACATAGTTTTCTCTCCCAAATGGGAGACGTTTCCCCCCGCCCCAATGTTTTCCCTCTTAATAGTCAAGTGGATATTCCCTCCAAAAATTTATACAAAGCTAGACTAGATAAATGAGCTTTTTTTACACAAAAAAGAGCAAAATGAGAGATTTTTCTAGAGAATGTCAAAGTGAGTGATTGTTTTTTTACGATTGAGCGATCGCTCCCAAATCTTAAGTGTATTTATTATTTAAATTAATTTTTGTGGTAATATTTTATCATTAAATATTAAAATTAAAGCATCAACACAATTTTACCAGATGAATGCATTCAGTAAAAGCACAAGTCTCTGTCATTGGCAATAATAATTTGTTTTTCTTAGTAACAGTATTTAAAATTTATTTAAGTATGGAATGTTAAGAACTCTGAGGTAGACGGATGAATTTAGGGTGGAATTGGACGGGACATTGAATTTTTGGACTGATACATCTTAAATAATAATGTTCTATCATGCAGTGTTACAATAAAAACTTATATCTGTTAGCGTGAGACAATTACCGAAAAAATCATATATTTTTACGAATAATGCTTTATATTTTTGTTTGTGTATATATATCCTTTGAACAACGCCGTACAATTTAATTGAAATAAATTAATATCTTAGAAGAAGCAAAGAGCCTTCCAATTATACAAAAGTCACACAAACAAAAGAAATGTCTTTTTTTTTTTTTTTTAAATGTACATCATTTTTTTTTGCGTAAATAAATGAGTTAAAGTATTGGGAAAATATTCATACCACTTTTAGCAAAGACATGTCACTACTTACTTCATTCCCTTTGCACAATCATTTAGGTGGAGATTTTAAAAACGTTTCTAGTTAAAACACAAAAAAGATGTTTTTTATCATTTTCCTCTTAAATATAATCGGCTTTGTGCTATAGGTAAATATTTCCATATGTGTTCATTATTTCCACATACACACACTATCATAAAATAATCATTTTGTTTAGATAAATTTGGGGCACTACCCATATATATGTATGTACAATATGGTAGGTGTAAATACAAATTGATTTCAGTGGTGGTGGGGGGTTGAATAAAGATAAGAAAGATCTTATAAAAAGTTGTTGCAATACGTGTTCAAAACACACTTACTCCCACAAACTCTATTGATGTTATCCAACCTTGCACATTACTAACTTCAATATCATTTATTTCATATTCAACATGATATTTATTTATTATCGGTTAAGAGCAAAAAATAACTAAGATACTTACTACATATAGTATGTATAGGAAATGGTAAAGTACCATTTTAATATGAAGTTAAAATGGAGGAAACTATAAAATAAATTCAAAACAAATAAATATTGACAGTAGGATAGTATATGTTAAAAAAAAATTCTAAAACATTTTTAAGGCCTGAATAGTTTGTTAGGGTCTATAATATTTTTCCCATTTTTGAATAATTATCTTGTACGCCTTAGGAAATTTTAATTTGCAAGCCACTGGTCCAAAAGTCAAGTTTTGTAATTCAAATTCTTATTGGAAGGAATTTTTTTTGACAATTTTCTGAAGTACTAATAAATTTATTAGAATTTTGTCTTTTCTTAAAACTCATGTCACACATTTTTTGTAAACAGGCCCCAGATGATCTGTTTTAAAATAACTTTAACAAAATGTACATTGTACATTTTCTAGAGGATAAATCGAATTTTTATAAACTGGAATTCTGACTTGAACAGTATATTGCATATTGACATATTTTTTTTAGCGGACCTAGATAGGAAAACAACAATTTTTTTGCCAAAATTCATTTTTATTCATAGATATTATCTCCTTTTAGAACAATACAATCATTCCAACGTTTCTCTTGTTTTTCGATTTCATGGGTGTTGAACGATTTATCAATACCTTCAAAATATGTTTCAGTTTGACAATCACTTCCTCATCTGAGTCAAATCTCTTCCCACGTGCATCTTTTTAAGTTCTGCTAAGAGCCAGTAGTCGCTGGGGACCAGATCTGCAGCTGTGGGTGGGTGCGGTAGCGATTTGAACCCCAATTCGACCAATTTAGCAGCTGTTTTTATTTATTTGCGACACAGTGCATTATCATGGTTCCAAGTAGTCAATGAATAAAATTCCATCCGAATATAAAAATACAGAAGGCAAGACCTTCCCAGTCGATGTTTGAGTCTTAGAACGGCTTTCTCTGTCCAAACACCCTTCAGTAGACTGCTGTTTTGATTATGGAGTGAAGTGGTGAATCCATGTTTCATCTATTGGGATGTACCGACACAAAAAATACTTCTTATTTTGCGTGAACCTCTCCAAATAGCTCCTTGAATCATCTTCTTGTTGTTGTTTTTGCCTTTGTTTGAGCAAACGCGGCACCCATTCGGAAAATAGCTTTTTCATACCCAAATGTTCGTGTATGATGGTGTAAACAATATCTTTTGATAACTTCAGAGTGACAGCTATCTCTTGAAACTTCACTTTGATTGATTTTCAGGATTATTTTTTAATGTTTTCCGGAATAACCGTCTTATTTGGTAGACCAGGGAGTTCAGCATCTTCGGTGTCCGTATGACCACGTTTGAAATCGGTCAACCAACGTTTGATGGTTGTTTTCGATGTGACAGAGTTCGGATAACATTTTTCAAGACAAGCTTGGCTTGAACCGTGTTTTTTCCCATCAAAAAGCAATGATAAATCAACGCCCAAAATTGCAAAAAGTCAATTTAATTCCAGAATTAATTGTAAATTATGCCTGACTTTAGTTAGTTTTCAATCTTAATTACATATGAAAAAAGGTTTGGTCACTGTAACAATGAAATGATTAAAAAAGATACAAAGTCAAATACAGGGCCCAATGTTTGAATAGCACGCCTTTGTCTTACTTATTATATTTCGATTTTTATTCTTTTTGAATTATTTTAAACAATTGTCTAAAGAAAATGTAAACAAAAAATTAAAAAAATCAACTAAGAAAAAAGTATCATAACCAAAAGTATGTAGCTAGAATTATGGAGCTATCTATGCGTGGAAAATCACCATCAGTGATATCTAAAGTACTGGCATTTAACTGATCTACTTTATATATGGAGGCTTACAAAATTAAAGGCCCCATTGAAGACAAAAGAGGGAAGATGCCCATCCATTTACTTTGACAGTGAATTTGACAGCAGCCAGACCACCATGGGCTGCTTGGTGAATCAAGATGTCAATCTTTTTGTGTACAAAAGAACTCCTTGTCAGGTTTTTAAGACTTTGGTTCGAGGTAAGCCTATGACTCATTGCAAAATCCTCATCGACAAGCTGGAAAAGCAAGGCTCTAGGCCTCCCCACAGCCCGGACTGTTTCTTTCTAGACTGGGTATACTTTGATATCTTAAGAGAAAACTTTCGGGAGTCTGATACATTATAAAGGATCAACTGAAGGTACCCATCATCACTTCTTGAGCAACATAGAGTCCAACTATGTAAATAACTGCAGTGCAAAGTTCCTCACTATGATGGAACTGGTCAATAAGACAAAAAACGGATATATTGATTAAGAATATCAATACGGTGTCTTTTGATTGTACTTATGAATTCTATTCTCCAAATTTTATGAAAGTTTTTGAAATATAACAATTTCTATAATTTTCAGTATGTTTTGCATTCTAAACGGAGGATTCTGTACGTCAAAGAATCATTTTTAGTGAATATTCTGTCAAACCTCATGTATTGCCGTGTTGTTGTTTTTTAACGAAATATACACATACATTCCGAAAAAAAGTTTCCTTTCTAAAAAATGATAATTAACTGATACTCCCTCTTATTCTTATATCAAAGTTTCTTAAATGTTAATTTTTCTATTATTCTACAGTTGGTTGACTTAAAAATACTGAAAATAAAGTAATGGAGATGTATACTAGTATTTAAAAACAAGACATCTACTAGTCATTTTTGGCATGTCTCGTTTCCTTTTTTTTCATCAGCTATATCGATTTGAGTTACAAATGACTTTAATATCCAACGTGTTATAATTGGATGTAACTTTAAGTTCTTAAATTAAATATATTTATGTATTTCATCAAATTAATCAGCATATCAAACACTGTCAAAAGAAGTGAATGCATCTCATGAAGAAAACATACATATTTAAAATTCAAAAATTGGCTGCTGATGAGCCTATCGTCCAAGGAAAGTTATAGGGGCTCTTATATAAATTTTATTTAGGCCTTAAACTTCCTTAGTTATTTTGTCATAAATTAACTTGGTGTAAGACAAAACGATCATTAATTCACAGGAATAAAATTGTGATTCATGTAAGGCACAACAAGTTTTATTGACCTTTCATTTCTATACAACTTTAATAAATAACAGATTTTGGACAATGATATACTATTTGGTCAAATTTCAATAATTAAGTTATCACTACTGTGTTTATATTTAGCTTATTTAAAAAAATATAAGAAATATGATGTATAATAATTTGAAAAATCCTATATTGACTAGTTAAAACATAAATTTTTTACATTTTATTTTGCTTTCCATTAACAATTTTGAAATGTCCAGATATGACATTTTTATTTTAAAGTAGTGAAATATATATTTATCTTTTTTTTATATCTTTAAAATATATATTAAATATTTTGCTATTGGATACTTCAAAAATATTTTTACTAAACATAAATTATTACTTTGGACTAAAACCTTTATATATCGTTTTCTTTCCTATTGGAGGACAAAACAAGTCTAATTCACAACATAATAATTAATGGACTGTAATTTTATATTATGAAAGCTGACTTAGGTGTACATATTATGAAAATTACTTATTGGATCAAAGTAGAAATATGTAAAAATCTCAGCCTCCCTCCTCTCACCAACTCATTACAAAATCTTTTTGGATAAGTAAATTGATAAAAAAATCACAAATGAAGAGCTGTACACTCCAAACAAACATTCAATTGCACACACTGAAGCTGTCGAAAGAGAAGTTAAAAATTTGAAGGAAGCACCGTCAAAATATAACAACAACTTGACAAGAGAGGGATATATGTATCCAAAACGTGCATCCAGAGAAAGTCCAGAAAAATTATGGCTGTCAAAACATGAAGTTGATCGTTTTTAGAAAAATAATGATGAATATATTAACAAAACAAAGAATCGTTTATTTAAATATTGTTATATATATTATATATGAATATAATATGTATCTATATGTTATGGTAATTAAAGAAACTGCAAAACAATGTGTCACTTACACAAATTGTCTACTGCTACTCATTGTATTGGGAAAAACTTACGAATCATATGTTTAATTCTATTGATTTTCACTAACAGGTCTGTCTTGAAGGGTGGTTTTACAGCTAGTAGGATCTAAAATAAAGATGAAATGGAGAGATCCTACATTTTATATAAGATACGGGGATTACTTTATAAAATGATAAAAATATTTTTTGTTTGATTACTTTCAATCCTCTATTAGACTGGATTATGTGCGTTAATCATATAAATAATTATATTTTAATAGAATTTTCTGATAAATATGAGTAGCAATAACCCATAAAAATGTACATAATATTTTTGTATTGAATGTTTTTGTTATAATGAATTTCATTATTTTAGTATAGAAAAATTCAATCAAGTGTTAGTGGCAAAAATAACTACTTTTTAGAACAGATATTTTGCATGCTATTTTTCAACCATACGTATCAACTTTTTATCAGCAGCCATTTGTCATTTTACAAAAAAGTGGTTTTACATCCAAAACTACAAACCCAATTACATATACTTCTTTGTTATAAGTATCAGTAAGTTAATTGAATACTTTTTCCACGTTTATATTTTATACCTCTAAATTCATAATCTAAAATACTAGTCGGAGAAGAGAATATTACATTTTGTAGTCATTAATGAAGAGATTATTTCTAAATCCATAAATTATTATATAAAAATGTATTTTCCTGCTTTCCCTATATCTCCCTTTTTTCATATTCATTTTTGGAGTGTATACATAATCAGAACACCTGAAAAGATTCTTTCATACATCTATGAATAATTTTTAAATGTGTTAAGAGCTATGGATAAATTACCGTGCTTAGTAAATTGGATATATAAGGCATATGTTTAATTAAGATTTTACATAAAAGGGGGAAAAAATATGATACACTTATGATATTAGAAGGATATTTTAGGATAAACACTCGAGGGAAGTAATGAGCTTTCAAAAGTATTACAAACATAAAAACAATTTCTCATTAAAATTACAATATCTTAGACTCTTGCTTCATGTCTCTCATTTATAATGACACACTGTTTTAATCATTTGTTTACATATATAGTAGTGATTTACTTACAATAGACTACTATTCATTACTTGATGATGAATAACACGTAAACTAAATCAAGTTGTAGAGAAAAACATGGAAACTTTGGTCATAATTAAGGTTTTATGTTTACTATTTTAGTAAAACACTTGTACAATTGAGATCCTTTCGCTTATCAGGATATTAAATTGAAATATATATAGCACATTGTTATGTACTATAGACATACTTCATATATTGTGTGTCAACAATAAAACAATTTTAAACAAAAGTTAAAAGTAAAGTGTTCCTAATTTATTTTTTTACCTCATATATTCTTGAACCCCAATATTTCATAAGTTTATTTCACATTTATCACATGTTTGTATTTAAATTACTAGAATGAGTTAAGATACTAAAGAACATTAAATATACTTTAAAAAATGTATTCAAGTAATAAAACTTACTTAGGTCCCAATTTGTTCTTTCAAATTATATCTATTTAGAATATCAACGATAATTTATCACTATAAAAAAAAGGGAATATAATCCATAATTTAAAAGAAAGAAATTGATCGATCTGGCTGAAAGTTCTGTTCTTCCAAAAGATGATACTAAGTAATCATAACCTCGATACGCAACAGTAGTGCCATCTTTTAGACTTTGGACAGACTTTTCAAACGACCTTTGTATTTAGTACAAATGGGTCATTTTATAAGTATCTACAATTTCATTAACACTAGAAAGGTTGTGGTTACGTACGATCCCTAATGACCATGTGATTTTTTAAAAGATTTTTCAACGAAATTTTGTAAAATTCTAACTTTTTTTCGTTCCTATTCAATACCTCATCTATAAGCATGAATATATTTATCCCACAAATATTAAAATGTATTCTTTATTTTATTGTCTGCTGTTAATTAATACATTCATACTCCTTAATCCTCCGTTATTTCCCTTCAAAACCTTACGCTTCTCTGGAGTATTTTGCTATGTCATCATTAGTATATATATTTAGCAAATTAATTTTTCTTTACCCTCAGTAGTTGTAACATATGATACTATTAACATCGATTACAAAACTGAATATTTCTTCACCATTATATTGTGTACACCTGTATTATATTAAACTTTGTAGATTGTATACGATTGATTATTTCTAAATTGGATAAAAACATTATCAAACAAGGCATATTCTATAGAGAAATATACATATCCCACTCTCTTTCTCCTTTTTTCATATGTATTATTGGGGTAGATAAATAATATGAATGCAAAAAAAAATTATTTAAAGGCACAATAAATGTTTTCAGAATTTTCTTGCAATACAAGACAAAACATAATTTACGGTAAGCAAATGACAAATTAAGAATTTACACAGAAGGTGGAGAAAAAATTAGATGTTACAATATACAATATTAATATATTGTACAATATTACAAAAATTACATTTTGAGGTAGATTAACCCTATTAATGCTACTGAAACGGACCATTGCCTGGAACTTACACCTTTTCTCCTACCTTAGTGCGTTAGCTTGATATTTAACTGTATTACGTTTATCAACGACCATATCCATTCCAATATGTTGTTGGTTTCAATTAATCATTCCATTTTGACGTCAGCGAAAACGTACTTTTAATTTGAGGATCCCTTTGGACGTTTTAATACATTATATACATTTTTATGACACCTGCAAGGAATCTTAAACTTCATTTAGAAAGAGACAAATATAAATGGGCATACTTTTTTTGCAATAAACTTTTTACATTATCATATTTAAAAAGTTGTTAGTCATTGAAGTCAGATTGCATCTACTTTAAAAGTTTTTATATATTAAAACAAACATTAAAGCACCAAATGATATTATGCATATATTAGAAGCTTTTTATTGTGTAACTGGATCTCACAATTTGTGAAATTCCTAATTGCAACTAATTATTTTCGTGCGTGTTATTAACTGCTATTATCCGAAATATATGTACATATAGGTAAAGGTGTATGAACTATATCATAGAAAGTGAGAGTGGCTTTTTGTAATTGACAATCTGTACAGGTTTTTATTTTTCAAAGCTGTTATCATTATTATTTAATTTTTAAAAATATAACACCTACGTATAAAATTATATAAAGGGTGTCCACGATCAATTGGAACTATCTTAAAATTCAACCTGCTTGATAAAAATGGAATTTGGAGTGTATTTGTTAATATGAAAAAGGTAGATATGATATTAAAAAATAAATTTATTCAACATGTCCTCCCTCAGCAGCCACCATCTTCTCCATCCTGCCCCTAAAGTATTTGCATGCCCTGATGACTTCCGCAGAATCGACAGCATTCCAATCCCTCGTAATGGAGCCCTTCAGGGCCGCGATGCTCTTGTGGCTGACCTTGCACACCTTCCTCTCCAACTTCCCCTACCAGTAGTAATAACCCGGATTGAGGTCGGGTGAGTTGGAGGGTCAGGTGTTGCGATCCCAGAAAGTTATGTCGTGGGAGTTGAAGAGGTTAGTGGTCCCCATGGTGATTTCTGTGGGCGCTGAGTCTTGTTGGAATATGAACTCCCTCCCAGCGGCCGTATCCTTCATCTGGGGGATGACTAACTCCTCCATGACTTCGTAGTACCTTATCAGGTTAACACTTTCCTTGGGATTGAAGAAGAAAGGAGGCATCACCTCACCGGTGCTGCAGATGACACCCAGGGGCATCACGGAGGCTGGGAACTTTGCGGTGAAGACCGCAGGGACTTCTTTCCTCTCCTTGGCAAGCCACCTGTCATTCTGGACGTTGTAGCTTCTGTCGACAGTCCAGTTCTTCTCATCGGAGAAGAAGATGATTCTTCCTCCATGGCTCTTCAGGTCATTGAGGAGACGCTTACCGTTGGTGAGCCTAGTGGCCTTCATGGATGCCGTGAGGATGTGTATTCGGTATGATCTGTACCCGAGGTCCTCTTTCACAGCTTTGGAGACCTGCTGCTTGCTCACTCCATAGTTCTTGGCCAACCTGGACAAGGAAGTCCCCGGCGAAGCCTTGATGGACTTCAGGAGGCCTTCAAGGAAGCGGGAAGTGCGGATTCGGTCATTTCTCATGTTGTCGGCCTTGCAGCAGACCTTCCCTCAACCTTCCAGGCATTGAAGACCCGGCACACCGTGGTCTTGGGGTAGTTAAGAAGCTTGGAGATAGCAGAGGACTTGTGTCCCGCGCGAGTTAATTCGAGGATGGCGTCTCTCCTTGCTTGTTCCATGATGACTATTGTTTGTTGTCAAAACAATTGTGGTGGAAGTTATAGTGTATTGTTCATGCAACCTTTTATATTAGTATGACTTAACGCCGAATATTCACATTATAGATCTGGATGAAGTTTAAAGTAGTTCCAATTTATCGTGGACACCCTGTATAGGGCATGTGCTCATGACAGACAAAGTGTAACAATGAGGGCTTGCTCTGGAGTTATGAGTGTAAATCTTTATTTTTTGATTTGAGGATTGACATCGGAGTAATTTTTTGTCAATGTATTTGGCCTTGCTATAAATAAATTGAGATTTGTTATTATTTCCTTACTCTAATCTAATAAAACGTTTTGTCAGGCAAGCTGCTATCTTCGCAAAAATTCTTTAAATTTGTAAGATTAATTTCGGTTTTCTTTTATTTTTTCATAACTGGAGGGCATTTTTATATGCATCACTACATATAAGTAGGTAAAAGTGTGTGACTAAATCTAGTGAATCATAGAATATATTAAAATAAGACTATATTACAACCATTCCTTAAATGGACATATAACTCTGATAAGTTCACAAAAAAGTTTTGAACGAAATCAAGAAAAAGATAAATGTACATATTATTTGTTTACATAGTATAGATATATAGTCCTTTATGTCATAGAGATATTTTGATCCATTAAATATTTTTTATTTAAATTCTTGGGGGATAACACCCCCAAGAATATTTAGGATAGTTAAAAATCTATATTATATTTGGGAAACATAATTTGGCCCTCACATAGGCTTTCCAATGAAATCAGTCAATTTATAATTATTTGAAGGTAACCATTCATTTTGCTACTTTAAGTTCAATTTGTAGTTTCTTCAGCGGATTAATCTGAATATTTTTATGACAGAAATGGACAATAATAAATTGTCACATAATTCAAACTAAACTTAATTCGAAAAAATAAACCAGTCTGTTGACAGGCTACATATATCTTATTGGAAAATAAATTAGAATTGACATTGAATTCATTTTCGAAAGGATTTGTAGTTTTTCTCTCTTGTTTGATAATCCTTTCGTTTACCAAAATGGAAATCAAATTTACCAAACATTTTCAAATTTACTTATTACTACTTTCTAATAAATTATAGGTTGTGTCATTTTATGTTTTGACATATTCTTTTACATGTTGTAAAAATTGGAATTTTTTCACGTTGTTAGTTTTTAGTTATTTAATCTAAAATTACTCAGAATTAAAAATATAACTCTTTTTCTGTTGTGTATTTCTATAACTTTATGAATATTCTTTGAATGACTCCCTCAAAAATACTTTTCTTTTCAAGCTGTTATTTTTATCTTAACTATATGTTGACTTTTAAGTTAATTTCTATTTCTAAATTTAGACAAATAATACTCTTTGCTCTGTAATAATAATCTTTAACTATTTTCTCTTTGATTTCAAATAAAATAAAAATTTTATTGTATATTTTTTTAATGAGAAGTATTAAAGGTACTACAATAAAATTAGACTAAAAAGAATTTAAATAGTGATAAGTCATTGATTTGAAACATTTATACGTGTGAGGATGTTGAAATAATTTATAAATCTTTCTGAATATGTAGAAGACCAATTGTAATATAAGTCGATGAATAATTTTATACAATCAATTTAATTGAATGTCTGTAAACGTTTTGATTAACAAAGTGTTACTTTATAACTGTGTTATAAGTAAGTTGATTCATAAAATCCAATAAATTTCTGTCTAGTTTCAATCTAAATCATTATTTAAAAAAACAAAACATATATCATTAATTTTTGTATTACTTTTAGAAAAACCAAATTTCTACTTTTAAAAATTTATCGTAACGTAAATAATATTTAATACATTGTCAATAAAAGTGCACCTTTTAAGTAAATATACTTTACCTTTCTAATTATATAAATTAAATTAACTAAGCAGTGATTCTTTTTATTTGGTAAGAAAACCTCGCGTTGTGTTCCAAAACATTGTCAAAACTTTCACTTTTTTATTTAAACCCCAGCTCGAGTCTAAATTAGAAGTGTCTTTTAAAAAGGATCTTAAAATAACTTTTTTTCTAATAGATATATATCAATTAACATAGCTTATATATATTTTTAACAACTCAAACTATCGAAACCCTGGATGAGTATTAATAATGGAGTTTTAGAAACTACACAAAGTCAATTGAAATTGCATTTCGGCAATCATTTTTAGGCATGTCAACTATATATTAAAAGTATTTTAAGGGTTCAAATGAGTATTTGATTCATATTACAACGTCTTATCTTCTCTATATTGATACTCAATAGTTAGGACGAATTAAACTGATATCAAAAATGTTTTTTATGTTTTTGAGAAAATATAGAGATACACTAGTTGATATTAAATTCACTTTTCAGAATTTTACCTAACTTGTAGAAGTAATTTCTTGTGCAAAGTTTACAACAATATTTAACTTGTTGTACAAATTATACACTATGTTAATGTTATTTTAGTTGTAATATCAATTTCAATGTAGGAGTTTCGAATATTTAACTGATTGATGGAATAAGTCGAAACAGCACTGAGAGACTTTGAGATAGTTCAATAATCATACAAAAAAAATAGTGGATATCACTTTACTTGAAATAAAAAAATAATGTAACTAAAAACACTAATGATTTATTTCGTTATTCAACAATAAATAACAACTGTTTCAACATAAATAACGCTGAATATGGTCTTAAATGGCCCACAAATACTTATATTTTCATAAAATAAAAATGAGTTTAAGAATTTAAGTTAATGTTTGAGTTTCAGAGGAAAATAATTTAAGATGGATAATTACTGCAATAATGTACATTAAGTTAACGTATCATAGCTCAGGACTTGGTTTAGTCACATTCCTTTAAGAGTCATAGCTAATGCAGCACTAACTGTTAGATGATCTATGAAAAATACTGAAGTACAACTCTTAAAATTTTCAATCGAACTCTCTCCTTCTGTTTGGGCCAACAACTCAATACAAACTGATTTTGGAAGAAAATTAATGAATATGAAAAAAGTTACTCTATCTATTAACTTAATTTGAGAAAATTTATCAGAGCTTACAACTTGAGAGAGCCGTAGTTAATACATCATTAATAGAAAATTATTCGACACAACTGTAGAACACAGTTGCTATAAAATTGAAGACTGTCATCTATTCACTTTCTCCTACCAAATAGCTTAATAACTTAATCTTTGAACTGTTAAATCAATTAACAAAATTGCTTAATATAAATAAATAAATTGCACAATTTTGAGGGACAAAAAAAAGTTCGTTTTTTGATTACTTTTATTTCATTTTTATTATTACTTACCTTTAATAAATTGTTCAAATACCTTGTATAAATAAACAAAAGAAAAAAATAAGTAAATTATTTCTATTCTCAAAGAAAAGTAGATAAAAGTTACTTAACCTTTATTCTATTTTTGTTTCTATTTTTATCTGTCTATGTAGAATTATATATAAAAAATGGACTTAATCAAACTTTTACAGGTACTTCACATAGAAGAAAGGAAAAAAAACCTACTTAATACTTGAATTTTTTTATATATGCTTGTATTCGTCTTGTTCGGTATCCGGTGTTATAGTAGTACCAGGATAATGACATACTTATGAAGGTACAATAGCAAATTTGTACTAAAAACGGCAATTTTCATGAAAAGTGAGTTGTGATAAAGCTTTATGACAAAGTAGTGACACGACACGTAGACCACGTGATCAGTATTTGTACAAGGTAGTACTCTTATTGACACTTTTTTCTACTAGGAGCGTTATATAACTTTCTAAGCAATCTTCTTGAATTCACCCTTATGCTGAATTAACAATCTTGTATTCTGTGAAGTGAAGAAAAAGTTATATACGTCATGAGATGAATTGTCTGAGAAATGATAAAGTGACGTAATTTGCAGTATCATAATATGCGACATCTTGCGTGGAAATGTTTTTTTAACCAGGTGCATTTCGTTACTCTATCATGCGTGTATAATTTTAGAATGGAAAAAATATACATTTATTTGTAATATTATTTGTTTACTATTTTGGAGTAAACTGACTAAGGCTTTATGTTTTAGTGCTTAATCAATTAACGTAGGTTACTGTACAATTTATTTCTAAAATCTTTGCATATTTATATTCAAATTGGAACAAAATCCCTTTCATAATAAAGAAGTTCCGTTATCTAATCATAGAAGCTATAATTAATGATAAAATGAGTGGCAACACTTGTTTTAGTTATATTGTTGTAAAAACAAAAACCTTAGTTATCCCACTCCAAAATTATAAAAAATTTTTCGGTATATTAACTTAAATATTTTTTTCTTTGCTTATATTTTTTGTGTTATAAAGCTTTGAACTCTATTTTCATGTAATGCTTCAAAATTGTTTACTTACAAAAATCAATTTTTTAATACTAAAATGAACATTACGTCACTTCTGTGTGACCTTTTTAATTAAAAAAGTATTTTCATTGTGAAACTAATTTTTGTACAGAGGCCAATACAAAAATATTTGCATCGCGAAAGCAATACATCTGTCTAAGGTGTTTCAATTTTCACAAGAAAACGTCTTTGGGGTATGTTGCAAATGTGTAACTAAAAACATTTAAAGTTTAAAAAATGTTAGAAATAAATAATTCAACTTTCTTTTAAAATTAAAACTTTGTAAAGATATAGAAAAGTGATTTTGTTGATAATTTTCAAATACTTTCTTTATAAATTCTATAAATAATACATATTTTAGCTTGATATAACTTCCTCGTTATTCGAAGACTATTTACTTTCAAACATTATCCCACATAAAAGTATATTTTATCTGTTTTTATTATTTATCTATTATAAGAATGAATATCAAATTGTGAAATGGGTCAAATTCTGTTTAGAACATGCTCTATTTTATAAGAAAATTATATGCTTACCAATACTTCATACTTTACCTACTACAAAATGTAATATTATTTTTCCATTTTTTTTTTAAATTTACAAAATATATAAAATAATGGTAAAATAGTATTCAATTTGCTCACCGATGATCATAGTATCATTTGGAACAACTAAAGTTTTACATTCCTAAGACGTTCATTTCAATTTTGGTGTGGCTAAGCACTCCTAGACAGTATTTTTTTTAAGATTTGAAGGAAAGTTAAGGAAGTTTAAGGGGGATGAATTAGCAAATCAACAGTTTATAATAATAATACATAGTGTATTGCAAAAAATTAAAGTTACTTTGATGTCAAAATCAAGTCTAAAGTATTAAATTAATTGAAGACAAGTCGAGTCGCATGTCTTCAAAATATAAAAACAAATCTGAGTTCCCACCTCTGGAAAGTATAAAAATAAATTTAAAAAAAAAAATGAAATCCCATAATATTAAAAACTTGGATTTTCTACATTATTCGAGAGGAAATGGTTTGACCATTATCTTAAAAACTTATTTAAAATGATAAATAGATGTATGTAAATTAGGGTGGAGCTTATTTTTTAAATGTTCGAAATATGAAGTCCTTAGTGTCTCAAAATGTTTTTATTAGTCTATAGATATCATTGGAAAACTTTGAAATTAAAAAAAGAAAATTGGCTCAACAGCCCTAAAGTTTTGAAATGTTACACTTTTTTAGAAAAAAAAATGTGTTTTTGTTTTGATATTATATATTTAGTACACATTAAAGCCTGTTGTGTAAAATGACAAATTTAGATAACTGAACAAAAAAGTTCAAAGTTACCTGGTTATATTTATAGACTACTAGAATTATGTGCAGACCCTAAAACCCTCATATTTCGATAATTTAAAAAATAAGCTCCACCCTAACCTACATATATAATTCTTGATAAATGACAAAGATTTTTTAAATCATTCATCAATAAGAAAATATATATTATTTTTTCGAAATATATTAATAAATACATATAATGAATTATATATATTTATATAGCTTCTAAATAAACTGATTGATAAAAAATAAATGAGAGGTCTACACAAAACTTTATAATCGCAAGATGAATAAAAAAATTTTATTAGTCAGCAAATATTTTCCCTTACATACCTAACCTAAATATGTATAAATACTTGATCAGTAAATGCAACTTCTAGTCAAACTGTAAATAAATCCGTGTTTAAACGAAGCAATAGCTATTATACTCGTATTAATCACATGGAAAAAGATTAATATTAATTAGTCAAAATACTAAATGGAAAAATTGTTTTAACTGTTTTATGCTCTCTACTTTTTTAAAAATGTCATAACTTAATTTATATGTTCTTTGACAACGGTATCTAAAAATAAATGAATATTTGTAATTTTAGGACAAATTACAAATTATATTTTATACAAGTCTATAATGCAGGGGTTGGCAACCTAAGGTACGCGTACCACTGCTTGACGTGGAGACATATTCACACGCACAAATCACAACATATTATTTTTTTAAGGCTAGAGAGTTGAATAGATCTGAAAAAAAATTAACCTGACATTTCCTGATAGTTTTTCTAAGTATAACAATTGCATAGGGAGATTTTCTCTTTTTGATGCATTAACAGCTATCTGAGGAGGGAAAATTAAATAAATAAAGGAGTGGTGGCCTATACTTAATAAGTCAGTCCGGTTTCTACTGTTCAAGCCTGACAGCACATGAAAGCTAGAGCAGATGTAAATAGGTCTTATTTATAATTTATCTGTTATATTGACCAGGTTTCCATCTATTTTTGAGAGAAGCAGCTATTGGTGTTTCAGATGCAATATTGACCAACATTGGCGTTATTTCTATAATTATCTCAAATAATAGCAATTATGTATATCAGTCATTATGATATATATTTTTTGAAAACTTTGTTTATGTAAATATAAAATGAGCCAATCTGAAAAAGTTGATCTAATTTTTCAATACTTATTCCAATAATTTAATAATATACCATATACTCCGAACCATATACATATTCTTAAATCTAAATGCATCTGATACTGGCGATAGGTTAGTTAATTAATCACCTTCGATGGGGGTCCAAGGGATCTTCAGAGTTTTTTTAATAAGTATAAATATTTATTTTGAGTCAAATATTTATAAACTGTATACCAGAATTGTTTTTTACTGTCCTAAATAATTATAGCTTCAATGGCTCAAAGTAATAAAAAACCTAGGATCATCAATATATGTAACTTTTTATCTATTAAATTTGTAATTAATGAATAGATTTCTATTTCTAATCCTATACATGTGAAATTACAAAAATCCATTTTTTTATAGGGTGTCCTTTGGAGAATAATACTTGTCTTGTAAATTAATTGGTTTTCAAACAAAAGGAGCTCATATAAAGCACAATCAATTAATTGCTATTTTGCTTTTATACCAATGTTTGCTCTGTATCTAGCAATATCGATATGATTTTATTTTCTTTATGCATAAATAATTCAAGGATTTTTTTAAAAGTTCAGTACTTAATTTTGAAACTTTAATCCTCATAAAATACAATACTAGATATTTTTGGAAATTAGCTATCCTCTACATTTCACTCCACTCCCTCTAAACTGATTCTCAAAATGTGTTTGGAATTCCATGCCAACCCAAATGCCAAGCCTCGGCAACTTTAAAGTCTTCAGTAGTGCGCTTCCTACACTTTCAGAAGGAGTATTGAGTGAGCAGAAGTGCTGACAATATGAAGAGAGTTTCGGAACTAAGAGTTACCTCTTCTTTAAATCCTAAAAAAAAATCAAATTAAAAAAAAAGTAATTCAACGGACTATTAATTCGACTAGCTGTAGTACCCAACATTGCCGGAGAAATTAGGTGTCGAGGAACATACAAATTTTGCTTTAACTTGGCACGCCCCCATACCCCCCCCAATTTAAAAAAAAAATCTTATTATGATCATTTCTAAAAAAAATTTCCCTAATATAAGAAATTCCAAATCAATTTATGCGTATCAATGAATAATTTGGGCATTTTTCAAGTTTTTCAACATTTTTGTATGTATTTTTATGATTATTGTATATACTATAGCCTTGAATTTATAATTTTGTACCTTATTGAGAAAATAAATATACTATTTATAATCAATCCTTTAACCCATATTTTGTATATTAAAAAACAGCAACATTTGAATAGCGCCAAATAAGTTATTGTAATGCATTAAGAGGTTTAAAAAAATTTTTTTTTTTTTGTGTTTTTTTTTACATCGAAGGTAAAATATAGTGCAATACTTATGTTTTTTTTCTACAAAAAATCTCAATATGAAAGTTTTAAAACTATTCATATCACAAAATAATAAAAAAAAGTATTAATTCAATATTCAATGCTAGCAGTTCTGTATCTGTTAATTACAAATCTGTAATAAGTTTTTAAGCATAAAATCTTTTTGACAAAAATTTAATTTCACCTCTTAGAGTAATTTTATAAGGGTTAGATAATTTTTGAGTTCAGAAAAAAATTAGTTATCTATTTACTTATCTACCTATAGTTGTGGAAAAAAATAGTTAATTATAAACATTGGCTGATATTTTATACGCAATCATGAAATTGAGAAAGTACAGTTTATAGTTTTAAAAAATTGCTAGTAGAACAAAGTGTCACTTGGAAAAAAGTTTAATGGACAAAGTGTCAAAAACACGTTTTTAGGAATACTTCGTAAAGATACATTAAAATTAAACATAAACACAAATAATATTGATTTGATAATTCTTTACTAGTTACAGGTGATAATTATTTTATCAGTTACAAATAACTACTGGAAACCAATTATCTATTTTTGAGTCAAATACGTGAATTATATATTTATAAAATAATCTCAAAAGATCCCTGGGACGCTGTTTAATTAATTAACCTATCGCAATATCAGTAGCATATAAATGTATTAAGATATAAACGATTTTGAGACATATTTGTTGGATGTTGGATTCAAAATTATATATAATATTTATTTAGGTGGAATATTTATTTGCATTCACAAAATTTCAAGAAAAATATTCTAATGATTAGTATAGTTGCAATTATTTAAGATTATAATATAAACAATGTGGATTTTGTCCAATATTGTGACTAAAACATCTATATTTCGCCTTTCCTTTACACATTGGATTTTTGCAACGTCTTAACTGAGGGGTAGAACTGAAAAAGGAAAGGTCATTGCCGCTTTTCGAGATTTTTATAGCTTCTTCTCTCAAAAATAGATTGAGACTGGGTCAATATGATAGAGAAGTTTTTAACAAAGCTGAACAATTTTTTTAATTTTGATGAGTCAACAGCCTTAAACTGTGGAGTAAATACTGAATAATTAAATATAGACCACCACCCTTTCCTTTATCTAATTTTACCTCTATCAATTTCCGCTATTCTTTCATATATTTAGAAACACTATCAGGAAATGTCAGGTTAACATAATCTTTGTTACTCAATTTTACAATTTTCCTTTGAAACAGTCTCTTAAGTTTATAATCAGAAAATTCACCCGGCAGATATTACAGCCATTAGTAAAGTAATATTTCGCAACAAAAAAAATTATTTTGTTTGGATAAAAAAATTCAATTTTATTCTTTATTTCAGGATATTTATCCAAGTCATAGTATTCCAGATTTAAATGTTTCTACTTTCATGAACAACTTGTGAATTAAAATTGTAATCCCTCCCTAAAGTTTGATGAAATACTGGATAATAATAAAAAAACTGAACTACCTGAGTTAAAGAAACTGAGAAAAACTCTAAACGGCATTTTATATACTTACGGTTTCGTGATTAAAAATACTGACTTTATTATATTTGATTTTCTTATGCAGATGCCTTTTCATTCATAGCTTTATGAGTTATGCATTTTATCTTTGCTAGTACTTTAGTGTAGATAAAGTTTTCCAATAAATACCATTATATAGAACTGATATATTTTCTTTATTTCTCCTATTGAATTAAATCAGTACTAAAAGTCTTCTTTTATTTTCTTTTTCAACCAATTGCTCCTTTTATATTCACCTAATGTATGAATAAAAAGTATTCATGGATTTCGATAAACTGACACTAAATATTTTATGTGAGCTGGATATAGAAATTGCAATCTGAATCTAATATTTTATTCAAACTGTTGATACAAAGATAACTATTTTTAATAAATATATCTTCTCCGATTTTATAAGTTTAAACTGACTTCTGATGATCTATATTTTTTAACGAGTATACTTCTTTGATTATCCTTTTACATGGTTCATTTATTTTATATGTCTGAATGATATTCCACTTGGAAGTGTTCCACCAAGGAAGATAAAAATAATATCCAAAAATTTCTCTCTTCAAACTATATTTTCTTTTACTATCATTTTATCCAACAAGATAGCGTCCATATTTTAAACTATTACTATAATACTTATTTATGATCAGCTTATGATTCATATGTGTTTTTCGTTAGTAAATCCAATCTGAAAATATTTATATAATATCTGGTCTGAACCTTTATATGTGAATTTCACATAAAATTCAAATGGTAGATTGGCAATCGATTCAAGTAAATGATTCATTTCATTCATCTGTTAGTAGAAGTACCATTAACACGGTCTGTTAGAGATATATATGTACCACGTATCATTGAAACAACCTTTCTACTTTATTTCAAATCCTTCAATACATTGGCTCAAGTTCTATTTTCTTTTTCCAGTACAATTTTCAAACGTTTGTGGTCAAATAAACTTAGTTCCAATAATTAAATATACAGCATTAAACATAAATGAATTTATACTTTTAATTCATCAAGATAAATATAAAATTGCAAATTTTTGTTTACTATTTATGGTAAATTTATGGTACGTTTTCCCGATTTTCAAAATATTGATTTTTGTTTTGTTTTTATTTTAAGATTAATAGTTCACAAGTAAAGATTCAAAGACCCATTATAGGATAAACTCTGCACACTATTTTAGAAGGCGAGGAAAGGCAAAATTTTAACAAAAAATAACATATAACATTTCTAAATTTTCTAAAAAAGTGATAATGCCCCTTTTCTCGTTTTTTATCTCGCGAGCATGCATAAGTTTAATAAAAGAAAATGTCCAAAAATAGGGTACTATACGTATCCAAAAAGTACATTGAACTTTATATGCCTTTCTTATATTGAGTCTATGATTTTAAAGGATAATTACTTAAAATATATTTTTAAAATCATGTCCTCATCTCAAATAATTATTCTATTGTTTGTGATATATAATTACTTATTTTTTATATTTTAAATGAATTAACCCAGGTTTATTCCTGAATCAGTATCAATTCAGAGTGATACTGGGAAATTTTCCGCAATCAAGAAGCAAAGCCAAAACTTCAATAACTTCTTATTAAAAAAATATAATAAAAATGTTATTCAAAAACTTTTAGCTAAAAAACTGGGTAAGAATTAATCAATATGGCCACCAACAGTCTCTATCACAGCCTCCACACGAGGTCGGAACTGCAGATGTCACAATATAATCGGCGGATATGTTGGTCATTCCTTCTTGATACTGCCCTTAAGCTCTTGCACGTTTATGTGTTATCTCTTCCCAACCTATTTCTCTAAGCAACTCCGCACACTGAAGTCGAATGAATTAAGATCAGGACTGGAACAGAGCCAGAAAGTCTTGTCCCAGAATTTAGGAAAGTGCTCCTTGCAAAAGTTCTGTGTCTTCAAAGGACGTATGACTGGGGTCATCGTCTTGGGTCTACACACAGTTGTTCTCAAGATAGTTAAAATTCAGCAAGGACAAGCTTTTCAACCTCAGGAGCTTATAGTAGGCCCCAGCCCCGATAATTCATCCTCTAAAAATTATATAAAGTTTATTTGAAGTTTTTAAGCATAATTTCATAAAATTAAATTAAATCAAGACAACAGAGTCTAAATTGTAGGCGCTGTTTATTTATTAGTTAATTTGTTTGTTGGTCTTCAAGATTATGGCAACAGTTAAAAATTTATTTTGATTTAATTTATTGCAAAGATTTTATATGGTCACAGTAAGAGGCTATGAAATTGTGAGAGGGCAAGGTCAAAGTTAAATCTAGGTGGTACAATACGATAAAACTAAATAATCAATAATATCTTTGGATCATATTGAGGAACAGAGCTCAAAATGGTGTCTCTTAGTAAATTTAATAAAGATGCATTATAAAAAAAATCTAATTTAGATAAAAAACAATAAGTGAAGGTTTTAGCTCTAATGAGCACCTATTCTGAATTCAAAATTATAAATATTATTACTAAAAAAGTATTATATGTGTTCACAAATTATAACAATAGTCACCCTATATAATAACTAATGTGAATGAATAACTCTTAACATAGATAAAATATCCATTTAATGATGCATTGGCTTAATGATCTAGAAGATTGCCACGCTAGAATTTGAATTGAAGTAAATTTATTTAAAGCAAACATTTACCAAACTGACGCTTGTTGAAAAATTCTGATACAAAGGATGTTTACAATAAAGAAACTTGCCTATAGGGTGAATATCTAAGTAATTTATAAAATCCTCCAATAATTCAACTACCTATGACGTAAATATATATATTTTCTTTAAGGCTTGATTGTATCAATATTTAATCAACATTTATATGTATATGGTATATAGCTTCTTTAAACATACATCATAATATTTTTATTGTGACAACTTTAGTATACATATCAATATAATTTAAATGTCTAACAATTTCAATCTTATCTTTTATCTTTGTACATATATATCTTTTGTACAAGTTGCGATTTTCTAAAAGTTAAAACTTGTATAAGCAAAGTGTAGAATTTTCAACCAAATAATGAGATGAATAAATTTAAATAAAGGATCTACATTACTTGGGATTAGGATAATTTAATAGTTGAAGTATCCATGGATGATCGGTATCCTTATTAATGGTGTAATTTTAAACCATTTTTATTCTAATTATTAAAATATAAGTATTAGGTAGCACAGTCCTTATATTTATAAGGATGCAATTTTAGTAGATAAAATGCAAAAAAATAATCTCAATTAATAGTTGGTAATTAGAGAAACAAATGTTATTATATAATAATGTATTTCAGGAAGAAGAAATTGCAACTTGTATACATGTTTGTACAAAATATTTTTTTTTACTATAAATAAAATTCAAAATAAAAGTAGCAAAATATGAATTAGTTTCTATTAAACTATGGAATTTAAAGAAAATCATAAGTTGTACTAAATTAATTTAGACGGTTAGTTCAATAATAATAATAATACTTTTATTTAAACTATATTTAGATTGAACATCAAATATCTGAATATAATAGGTGAGGTAGAAAGAAATCCATTATTTTTCGAATAGAGGGGGTGAAAAGCTGTCTCTTCAGACGAGTATAGCTATGGTACCGTAGGTCTTCATTGATAACACGATGCACAATTGAACATCACACTACGTCTATTGCATTAATCGATTGGGTGGGATTCTTTTCAATTTCTTCGTTTATTTTCCTCAACGAAGTAAAACTTCATATGATTTTGGCTGCTTTCAGGTCATATGCATTCCAAGAAATCATCGTCAGTAGGTCCTCATCATTCTGTTTGACATGTTCTTTGATTTTTTGGAGGAAATGAGTAGTGCAATTGACCACTTTAGCAAAAACAAGTTTTCTATTTTACCGTTTAAATTGTACAATATTAGGAAAAGTGCACAACGTTTTTGTTATCGATTAATTTGGATCAGGGAGTATATTGTCGTAAGGATGCATCTTGAACAACTGAGATGGTACAGTACCATTTGTACCGGACATACTCTCAATTAGTATGTCTTTGTATTAAAATGAGTTTGTAGGGGGATGGGATGAGGGCAGAAAAAATGCAAACTTTTAAAATAACTACCATTTACATAAATCCATCAATAAGGAAGGAAACACATTGAAATCTACGTACAAATACGCACCTGTGCTGAAAAATGGGTTTAAGTGTCAGTATGACATAAGAAGCTTACATTGTTTCAGATAGTGTATTTTAATGCCACTCAAAAGAAAATACTATAGTATAATAAAACCCATTCATCAAATAGGACTTGCAGTTACTAAAAATCTATGGCACTAAAAATTTATACACAAAATAGTTTATTTATTTTATTAATTTTTTTAAAATAAACGTCTTACTTAATTGCAGGATTGATTTTGATCTAATTTATAGGCTTCAAATATCCACAAAAGACATTAAATTATTTAGTTTTTGTTTGCTACTAAATTAAACTCTTTTAAAAAGAGAAAATATATACTTTTATAAAGATGTTGTGACACTTTGGCTTACAGTTTGATTTCATGCAATTTCAAAATTCTTGAAATAATTGTGTCTCTCATAAAAAAAAAAAAAAGTTATTCTATTTTTTTGTAGAAGGATTTGATATGTGAGCTCAACTGCGATACACTTTGTGACAATTAGGATGAATATTCTTTTAAAAAAATTCAGCAGTGAGAGTTAAATTTAAGATATTTTCCAAATATTTAAGACTAATTTTTTAATATGTTCCTGTAACTTTTCCGATGGAGTTGCACTCTTAAGTATAAATATAGATGATTGGGTTACATGTACTGACCTTAGAATTGTTTTTGAAATTCATACACGTAATTTATATTTCCAGCGTTCGAAGAGACTGTTATCAAACCTGCGCACACGTAGTTCAAGAGAATTATTTATTTCCATTGTGTTGTTTATTAAGCTACGTCGCTTCATGAACATGCATGATTTTTGAAAGAAAATTACTGTCCAAACAGGTGGACATTTGATCATCGATTAAGTATTTAGAGTAAATAATAGTCAAATAAGTTTCAATATTATCTTACTATGTACACAAAAATAAAACAATAATTATAAACAAAGTAAAAGAGTATGTGAGTGAACATACAATTTTTTGTTGATGTCCTCCGATAAAACGTGCTTACAAATATATATACAATGATGCAATTTGTGAAAATTTAAGATTTTTTTTTTTTTTAAATAAAATTGTTCAACATCCTACTATGGCCTCAAAAGTTTTAACTAGATTTAACATTATCATTTGTACGACTGAGAATAGTGCTCACATTTGGGGATATGAAGTTTTTCAGGCATGTCAATATATTTTAAGCAACTTGGTTTCAATAAAAAAAAAGTATGGACAATTTTTATTAGGGGTATTATTAGTAATATATGTAAATATGGTCAAGCTTTTTTGTAGGCAATTCCATAGCTTGGAGGATTTGAAGCTTAAACGATGTTTAAAAAAATATATATCTAAACAAATCTCTCTTCCAATAATTAAATTACAAAAAAAACCCGGAGAAAGTTAACTAATAGCTTAAATAAAAACATAATATTTATTTGCACAATCCATACATTCTTCCTTTAATGGATTATTGGGGATAAATTTATTGACCCTTAATCAAGTATAACTTTACCTTTATATATGTTGTAGAAAATTGAGCCACTAGCTATATTTCAATTTTCAATAAAATTTAAAGAAATTGTGAATAAATACTTTTTTGGAAATCAACTACATATACTAGCGTTACGTTAGCTACGGATCTTTCAGGGCGTTGAGTGGATAAAACCCTGAGTTTCAACATATTTTCTCAAATTACAACCTCAAATAATTTTCTTTCAATTTCAATAATACTATTTTTATAATTTTACTAATGAAGTTGACAATATTATGACTATATTACAAAAAAAAATATTTTTATGGAATCAAGAAAAGAAGAATCAAAACTAATTTTAGACATGTTTAAAAAGTATATTTAGGTATTATATTTTTATATCCTACACCACAAAAAAATGAAAGACTCGACTCGCCGGCAAACAGATTGGCAGCTCTTGACTATGAAGGTTGTTTTCATGTTGATGACAGCTAAGAGCTAATCCAAATTTGGATGATAGTTGTGTCAAACAGTCAAATTGAGAGTCTTGAAGTTCTCCCTGGAGAAAAACACGTTGGAGGCAGGCCAAAAGTCAGTCATATAGTTTACAAAAGAAGTTTCTCTTCTACTTGGCTGTATGGAGCTGTAATTGTCATTTTGAAGTTGTAGACAGTCCAGATGGAGATGCCAAGAGTCTCTGCAGCCTTCTTAGCACTAACACCGGAAGATAACTCAGGCAGTATCTTTTCAGTTCTTTCTTCGACATTTTTAAAGTAAAAAAGTAAATGGGATAAAATTAAACTGTTTGGTTCAGTTGTCGTTTGGTTGTGTAATGAAATCTAGTAATTACAATAACGGATATAAAATTGTAAGAAAACATTATTGAAATTTTTAGGTCCACCATCTGTAATTTTGAAATGGTTTGAAATCATAAAGGGATCACGAATCAAATAAAATCTATTATTTGCAAGTTTTTTTATTATTTTAGTTATACCGATAACAATATTACTTTCAATTACTTGTTGTCAAAAATTAATTGCTACAGTCCCAACGTTCCTTAATGCTATCCCAACATGTCTTAATATTGGTATACCTATAAAATGGGTATTACAGCTTAAGTAATTTTGACTATGTTATGAATAATATTACGAAAATTACATAATAATTTAAACAATCTGAAAAATACGTCTCAATATCATTTCTACAAGCTAAATAGTATATCAAAGTAAATTTGGTATCACTTTTTTCCTTCTATCTTTACTTAACAATATATTCATCATTGCATCTCGCAACATTTCATTTCAAAAAATATTAAGATAATCAAAATTTGTTGTTATTGGATCAACTTGTATCAACTATTGAACAATTTTTAATTCCCCTCTTGCCCTCATTAAATATTTCTAAGTAACTAACATTCTTGAAATTTGAGATGACAAAAAAATTTAATAGTAACTTCTTATTTGTGTGAATGAGACCGTAAATCCTGTTGATGTTACTATGTGATATGTGATTATTTATTAAAAAATATTTTAAAATGACTAAAAATGTACTTTTATAAATATAACTATTTAGGTAATGTTTCCCTGATACCCAAGATAAAGTCAATAATTACATCAATATTCTATTTTTTTTTTTTTTTGAAAAGTTAATTAGAATTACAGAACCGACCAAAATAGAACCATGTAATATTCAATAAAATATACTTCTTGTGTTGACAAAATTTGAGATTTTAGTAATAAGTCAAGCATACAAATTAAATAACAAAATCCTTATTTAAAAATTCTTACAGAGAATATAATAAATAAAAATAACTTTTTGCTAACTTTTGATATTTTAAAACAAATTAGCTTTATACATTAAAGTTAATTGTTTCAGAATATGAATTGTTTCTTAAAGATAACATTCAAATTAATAGAAGAATTGATGATCGACATCAGAAGACTTATTTCCTATGTCCTTCCTAGATGGAAAGTGGAACTTGTGTTCATTTTTCTCTCTAATAGCTTCTTGTAGCTTTTATAATACATGTCCATGGCATTTCCTTGTACACATTATTCAAATTGTTAGCGTTCAATGGTAACTTTTCGGTTTCATTTCTTAAATATCGATATAACTTTTAAAATTAACAACCTTAATCATTTGTGCAGTTATATTATCAAGTGTTACTAAGTAAATAATAATTTTTTTTGTTTATTTTTTATTTTGTCAATTCTAGTTAATATGTAACTATGGACTTTTAGAAACACACATACTGAGCCTTGTTTTTGTGTTTTCATTGTGCGAGATGTTGCATTAAATAATTCATTTGTCACAGTAATTGCGCAACTCTAAAAAAGCATAGAAATAATTGTATCACTAAGTGCACTCATAAAACTTTTTGTAGTTTTAATAAAAAAATACATTATATATAGACATTACATTAGGTATATAGGGTTAAAAAAAAGTTACACCCTCAAATGATTCAAAGTTCTGGATATTTCACAAAATGGACATATAAAGTTTGGAAAATTTATATCATCTGTATAAAAATATACGGTATTATTTATTGATGATACAAACGTCATCAGAGAAGGAAGGCTCTCAACATCAATTTGTGCTCATTATATGATTGAAAATAAACTGTCAAACTTAAATTTCAACAACGTGTATAACGTGAAAAATAAGTTGGAATGTGTTGATAATTTTGAAAGGAAGAATAATTCGTGTATGTAATCAATGATTAAAACAAAAGTCATCAAAAATCGCATTAAGGAAACCTTACCAAGTCAATAAGAAATAATAGTATGGATCTTGTACATCAGTTAATAAAGTCGTTGCAAAAATTAGTTTTAATTCCCCAGTAATGTAGGAGAGGCCAATTGTTACGAACAGCATGAAACTTTGTAAATTACCCTAGATTGTGTCACATTTCATATTTCATTTCAAAATGGAGCTCCTACACCCAAGGCCAAAATACTGAGATGAAGGCATATAAGAACCAAGGGAGTCCAGTGATCATGAAGCAGCTGTAAGTAAGGGCGGAATTAAAATGAATTTGGACTAAATAACCAATAGTTGCATCACTTTCCGGGCTATAAGTACTTCTATAGCCACAACTACTAATTGCTTCATTAATGAATAAAAATATACAAGTTATCCATTGAAAAATTTATTATAAAATATTTTTTGTAATATAAAATTATTAGGTGCAGGGAGCGGGGATCAAATTGTCGCCAAATTGTTTTTCTACAAAAAACAACACAAAATATACATTTTTAACTTTTTTATTGAAAATCAAAACTATGACGAGCATATAGGTATAGAGTAGCCATTCATTCGATATAATCACCGTTGGCATCAATAACGGCCTCAATACGGCCTCTGAACCGGCCGCAGGCTCTTCCGACCATCTCATTGTCCATGTTGCCGAATACCTCCTTGATGGAGTCCATCAGGCTGGCCTTGGTGCTATGGGGATGTCTGTTGGTATGTCTCTCGACATAGCCTCAGACAAAATAGTGCAAAGGATTAAGGTCGGGAGAGTTAGGAGGCCACAAATTCTTGGTTACGACGTCATAACAGTTCTCGGTTAACCACTGCATGGATATTTTGGACACATGGCACGGTGCTGAGTCCTATTTCCTCACCCAGGGCCTGTCTCTGGCCACCCCTTGGATCCAGGGCTGAACCACCTTCTCCATAACATCCAGCTAGACCTTTGTATGGACCTTTAGATCCGTTTCAAACATGTAGGGAGGCATAGCATAACCTTCACTGCTGACCACCTCGAACACCATGACCATTGCAGGGAACTTGGTCTTCATTACCTTCCTCACATGGCTAGTGCAGGTGGCTATCCACCTGTTGTTCTGCTTGTTGACCTTCTGATCTTGACAGAAATTCTTTTCTCATGAGAAAAACCACAGCATCTCGGGCTGCTTTGGGTGCTTGAGCATGTTGAGCAATTTTGTTGACTTCATCAACCTGTTGTCCTTTACCTCTTGGGTCAAGATCTAGCCCACCTGCATCTTGTAGCTCCTGTACCTTAAATCCTCAGATACACAGTCCCTTTTTGTTTTCTCATGGCAGCCCAGATCCCTCGCCATGGCCTTCATGGACAGGGTAGGGTCATCTTCAACCATCTTCTTCTCTTTGTCGACAAAGTCGGTGTCTCTGACCTTCCTCTCGGCGCCCTTGGGTGCCCTCTCTATGGTGGCATCAACATCCCAGGTATCCTCTAGCTTCTTACAGATACACTGAACAGTCTGTAAATTTACTCCTAAGGTTGAAGCAATCGTTGAATTGGAGATTTCACCTCCATTATTAACCAATGCCATGACTACGGCGGACCTCGAAAGCTCCTCGTTCCACTTAAAGCTCTTTATCTCCTCATATGATGACGGCATGATGCTAACTGAACTACGTATCGTCAGCTGACGAGAATGGCTTTCATATTTGGTAACCAGTTTTTTATTTGATAATGTTGTCTTCAAGTTATCAAGGTTTAAAGTAGGAGACAATTTGATCCCCACTCCCTGTATAAAGAAATTAAATAAAAGTTTTAACTGTGTAAATTCCAAGTTTCACCCGATCTAATAAAAAATAGAATTTTTTTTGTCATTTAACATGATATTTGGAAATAAATGACATAAAAATATAACGTATAAAATGTAACCAATACTTTTATAGGTCATAAATTGTATCAAAAAATATATAAGTTATTATAAGTCAACCAGTTATATACGAGACATTTTTTTCATGTATTAATAGTCGTTTAAACCTATTTAAGAGAAAAAGTGTTGAACCATCAACTTTATCTTGAGAAGAAAGGACACATTTTTATATGTCCAATACTAAAATTACAATAAATGTGCTCTTTAGTATTGGTTTGACTAATTTCAAATCGAAAAACATAATATGATATGTACCTGATTCCGTTTGGACCTCCCTTTTCAATAAACAAGTGTAACTCTATAGAAATGATTTCAATTTTTTCCAACTATTACCCTATAACGCCAACTCGGTTTATGAATGGTCAAAATTTTCAAATTAGATATATTGTTTATGCTTAAGTACAAAAAATGTTTGTTATTTATTAAATATGTGTAAAATACAAAATTTCTTATTCTTAAATAAAATATTTATTATTTATTCAGTCTAGTCTTAGGACTAGTCTTATGAGTCCTTGAAAACGGTTCTGAAGACCGATGGACTTTCTGACATTCAGTAATAAAACTTATTTAAAAAGAAGAAATAAAGTTAAGTGACTTCGTAAAGGACCAAACTTTACATGTTTTAGAATTGATTTGGTGAACTGAAATACTAGGAACTGAAGTATTTAATCCTAAATAAGTACTGACACAGGACTATTAAAAGTAATTAGCTGATTTTTCTTGAAGAAACTGGCTTTATTATAAAAAATTACTTGTAAAAAAATGACTTTTCCATATCAGCTTTATTCAATATTTTGAATAGAAATAGCTGCTATCTCGTGTTAAAGTTATTTTTGATGTCCTGCATTTATCCTTTACACTTTGAATTAAATTTTAAATGAAAATACATATTTTTTAAATTATTTCAATATGATAAATATTAGGTTTTGTTTAATTTGTGGTGTTTCCTTTTTGACAGTCTAGAATAATTGTCTATTGGCAGATGTTACTAAAAAGTATCCCCGATAAAAACTGTCGTATTTGTCTTAATCTCAACTTATAATGAGTTTTTGTGCCATAAATGGATACTTTTATAATTGTATATGATTGTTTACTACTATTTAGCGTACCCAAAATTTTATCAATTCAGAAAAATTAAATGGATTTCAAGAAGAACTGAAATGCACGTAAATGTAACACCAATTTTTTTGTTCTGACTGAAAAGTGTTGCACTTTTCTGATGCAACACTAACTTAAAACGTACACAGAACCTTTTATATACCAGCCTTGTTCTGTTTTTAATTTCTACTTCTTTATTTATTCTTGATTAATGTATTTTCTATAGTATGACGAATTAGGCAGATACGGGCGTAAAGTTTTAATAACTTGATTCCTGATGAAAAATATTAAAATGATGGCTTCTTGTCCTAATTATTTATGCTATTTAATAACATTTAATTCGACAATTACTGCACCCTCTACATTAAATATAATTGACAAATAAACTTTGGGGTATTAATTTTTTTTTTTTTTTATTATAGTATAACATTTTAATATTCGTTAAATTTTCCTCTTTTTACAAAGTACGGTCAGTTATCGGAAAACAATTAAACTAGGTTTTATAGGTTTGGAAAAGTAGTTATTAAAATTTTGTTCATGTATTGATGTGTGAGACCTACATCTAGTCACTCTACATAAAAAAAAGCTTTTGAAATGACATTGTTGACTTCCACCCGTAACAAAATCCTAGGGAATCAGAAGCAGAAGAATATTTTAAGAATAACAAAAGGAAATGAAGACCCCAAATTATATTTTTGAGGTGGTAAAGGATCCTTAAAATATCCTCCAAATAATGTCATTGGATAAAAATCTTGTCAATCTCCAATTTCCCGGAGTTAGACCACAATGGCAAATACGTTTTAGATTTGGACATCCTCGGCTGAATTGCACCAAAAAATGACTGCAAAATAGTGAATACACACAAATTATAAAAGAAAAATCAGAATTATTTATGAAAATAAATCAAATAATACTTCTAAACTCATTTCTCTGATTGAAGAGGAACGTTCAAGTGCAGAAAAGGCAACAGAAGAATTCTGTATGGCAAAGACATATGCACCTACTTTATAAAAAAATAGAATACGAAAATAAAATACGAAGTGACAACAATAATATATATGGACAGAAATAGATTGAAGTTAATCGTTTAATATAATGAAAAATAGATATGATAACGCTTTTAACCCTTAATTATAATTCGCTGATAAAATTGGATAGAAAGTACACTTTATTAAGACTTCTAAGACATATTGATTACCTGGACATTCTAACACTGTCCGATACTAGGTGCTTTTAGAAAACCATTTTTGTGTTCCGTACTTTTAGCTAACTTGCAGTGCCCTTGACAGGCCTTATTCAAATCCGAAACGTGGAGTCACACTGCTGATCAACAAGAACTTCAGACCACAAGTCAAATTCAAGAATCAGATGAGAACCTTATAAAGATATCTTGCAGCCTTTCTGTGAATTAATGGCCCAAATTCGTAAAACCCTTATTTTTATAGTAATTTTTTTATTCAGTTATGGGTCAAAGTCCAACAATCATAAGTTAAGATTTTAATATAGACCGGACACTAATAGGAACTCTACAAATTCTAACGGAAGCACGAATTCTCGCACAAAGAAAATACTTTGCGCCATCATTAAATCATGTTATCTATATGACGCAGCTGAAACCATAAAAGATTATGGCCATACTTTATTTTCTTATGAAAAATCCTCCAAACCTACGTCCTCATGAAATTACCTTATCTATTCAGTAGTATTCAAAAGCAATCAGTGCAGTCATATAAAGTAGTCGATACCAAAATATCCGACCATTAGAAGCTGTACATTAAAATTAATTTGATAGTCCCAAATCATAGAGATAAAAAAACTTGGAAACTCAATTAGATCGACCCAAAGTCAAAAATGAGATTGTGGAAATAATTGAGACCACGGGATGCGATGTCAAAACAGGATGCAAAGTTTTATATTAAGTACAAAAGATGCTACCAAAGATCAAATCTTGATGCAGACAAGCTGGAGTCCAATAAACCCCCAATAGGAATAGGAAAATTGATATTATTTAAAATACAAATAAAGAGGGCACTTTGGATCGTGAAAATAAATTCAAACTGGATCAAATCTTTTGAGATTCTGAGCTTGCATTTAGAACCAAATTAAAGATGAACAACAACAAAGACATATTTAAATTAAGGCTATAATGTGGTATAATGGAGGAAAAAAACAAACAAAAGAAAGGATTTGTCAATCATGACAGCAAGTGAAGAAATATCTGAAGATCCTACAGAAATATGTTAAGTAATAAAAACCCTTTTCTCGGAGCTGTATCAATACTTCGATTGTACAGCACTTAAGAAATGTTTTATATGTAACCATCGATCTGCATATTTCTGCGAAGAACTGAGATGTAATACAGACATTAGATTCACAATTCATCCTGTCTTTTTGTCAACTAAGAGAAAACGGAACTTTTATGTCGTTATGGCACCCTAATACCCACAGAGTTGCCACAATTTAGTTTTGGAAAAAACTTTCAATTATTAGGATCATGGGTTGGCCCCGAAAGCACGTTGCTGAATTACAGAGAAATCCTTTCAAGGATAAAAATATATTTAAGCCACAACACACATGGGATAGAATAAGCGCATTGAACAGGTACATTGTGCCCAAAATCCCTCACTTGTTGCTAATATCTCCTTTCTGTCCGAATATAGCTTCTGAGATTAATGTAATTGAAAGATTTTTCCTTATAATATTAAAGAAAAAAAATATACCAACGCAAAAAATACATAATACAATAAATATGGTGGCCTAAACGATATCCTTTGTTAATTTTTGGAAATGCCTCAACTCCCACTGGATCAGGAAATTGTGGGAAACACACCATTTTAGGAGCACCTAATTGAACCACCTTCCGATTACAAGATACACTGACCGCCCCTATTCGGTTCTTTCCAAAGTTTTGGTAAAACTGGGCAGATTTTCCGATATACTCAAAGGGTTTTAAGATGGGTCTTGGGAATTAATCAAAAACTTGAAGTCTCCTGGGGATGGGAAATGCCTCTGAAAAATTGCAAAAGTTACAATTTCACTGGAGATTTTACATTGGAAGTAGCCGCAGATTTAAAAGAGCAAAACTCTTTGTAAATTAGTTGGTTTTTTCCATCAAATTTCAGTTTTAGGTAATTTTTACTAGTACAGCGACTAATATTTCCTTTTCAAATCAAGATCAGTATTTTTTCCAACTTGTACATGAGAACATGTGTGACACAACTTACACTTACTCCTTTCATTGCTTATTTAAGCCGACGCGAAATCCCAAAAACTCCATAGCAAAGCATCAAAGCCATTAAAGATAAGTTTCTAACCGCTCTTATAATTGGTTTAAGTACAAAGTACTTTCAGGTACTCTTGAAACGGCTGGTAAATTCTAGAAAGACGGGCGAGCAGATTCCAATTTCTGCGGTTTAATAAGATTAATAATCTATCAATTCCTATGGGAATGTAGCAAATTGGCAGAAATCTAAAGTGGCTTACAAATCACCATTGAAGAGGGATTTGGCCTCCAACTGTCGAAAAATGATTTTTTATCAACAGCAAATGATATAAAAATCGTTGCAATAATTACAAAAGATTAGTATATAGTTTACAAATTGAGCATTACAAGAGACAATAACTTTGATGGCGTTTTATTTATATTAAAATTGAATTTTAGGACTTTAACTGAGATTATTTGTTAATTATTATTTTTTTGTCATGCAACTATTGATGGTTTTTGGTGATTGAAAGGTAAATCTGCTTTGTAATACATTATTACCAATGTACATTAGAAAAAACGTGTAGTTTTTTTATATATTTTACTTGCTATATTATTATATTAATGTAATCTGTATAAGAAAATTTGTTAATAAAACTGAGTGCCGTAGTGGCAAAAAAAAACTAATTATAAAAATTTTTCGTCCTGATATCCATAATAAATATATTGTAATTGATTGAAGGATGACGACATTAGAAAAAAAAATTATGTACATATTTAAATGTTACCCAGACAATTGTAAAAATTTACTTATATTTTTGCAATGCACATCTTGACTTGATTAAGATATTTTTAAGCAAAAAAAACTTGATTTATTTAAAAACATAGGAGTATATATATATTTCCCATGTTGACTTATTCTCATTTGTTTACTTAACTATTTTTTCTCAATGCATATTTTTTCATTTTATTTCAAAATTTCCTTCTAGGTAGATTTCAGTTAACTTTCTTAAAAAACAATGGAGCTTATAAGTTTATATATTTTCTTTTTAAAAATAGATGGAAATCTGAGACGTTATTTTTAAGTTTAAAAAACTCTTAGGAATATCGATTTTTTGACATATTTTCAATATATCCATTTTCGAAATCTGACTCTAAATTAAGGAAATGAGGAAACTTTTATTTATATACATATCATATGTGTGAATTTTAAGTAGTTAGGAAGTCAAAGTATTATAGAAATATCATAGCTTTCTCACTAGTATAATAACATAACTAGTATTGTAAAAAAGCGTGCACTTTCACCTATAAATAAATGACCTTTCAGTCTGTTATTTATTTTCCTTTTCAAAACAATTATCTTGTATCTATAATATAATGTTTTGGAATGATAAAGAAAAATTAATAATAATATAAACAAACTATGAATCAATAAAAGCCTAAAAAAAGGCTCTAAAATCATTTAAAACCCTTTAAAAAGTGCTAAAATCTATATCATAGATTTTAGGTTACGCTATAAATGTATAATTCATCAAACTTATGTTTTTTAGCCTATAAACAATAAACGAAATAAGTATTTGATGTCTCGCATATTTTGGTTATTTGTCTCCGACTATAGATTTTATATGAGACGGAGGTATGAAGGCTGACAAAGGCACTCCATGACCTAGATTTGCATCTTCTTGAGACACTCCTTTGTTGACCTGGTCGTTTGATTTATGGCATTGCTGTGCTTGAAAGCCTATTATATGACACATTTTCAGTACCCTACCATGACTGAATAAAAATTTCTGTTCAATGGTCTTATATGTTAGTATTTTTATTCTTCTTAACAATTTTTGATTGTTTGTAAAATGTATCTCACTTATTAAAAAAATCAAATTATTGCCCTTCTTTTCTTTGTCAGAGGGCAAACTTACAAAATCAGCATTGGATCAAATGATTATTTTCTTTACTGTAACTAGTCATTATATAACCATTAAGAATTGATTTTTTGTTAATATAGAAAATGGTTTTTGATTATGTTTGTGTTATATATTTGAGCATTTTTTATACAAACTTTAATAAACTTTTTTTCAAAAATTAGAACATGAAATCAAAATCAAAATTAACTTTTTCCAACAACATTATGCTAATTTTTTGTAGTGTGTTTAAATTTTATGCTTTTTATTCCATACAAAAAGTTCAACACGAATTTTGCAATAAAAAACATGTTTTTTATAATGAATGAATTCGAGTTAATATAAAAGAATCCTGGAAAACCGAGTTGATTAAACAGAAACTTACTATAGAATCATAATCTCTACGTAAAAACCACTTTAAATAAAATTTATCCGTCATTAGTGATATTTTTAAAACATTCCGTTAAAATGACATTTCATTGCCATCACTTTTTAATATACGCTTGAAACGTCCTGTGTGAATAGTTATTTTTTAGGTTTAAATAATGTATTTTCTGAGAATTATTCACAATTTTTAACTTTTTAATTCATGTTTTTTTAATGTTATTAATTTGTTCGCCTATTAGTCATCTTTTTCTCCTGTGTGTGGTCCACACATTGCTGCTTTTATGACAAAAGATGTTATTTTGCTACGTTATCTAAAGTTATGAATAGAAATTTGCTAACCCAAATTTTTATAGAGTAGTGAATATTTCATAGAAATTGTAATCAAAACTAAAGTTCTATTGTTTTCGCTATAATAATAAACTACATGTGCAGATTCTGACTAATGTTGTTAAGTTTATTATAAAAAAATGTACTTTTCCAATTCTTCAAACTCTTAGCATTTTTATTGATATTTGTGCAAAATGAATGTAATAATTAAAAAAATACTACAAACTCAAATAATGCAATTATTTTAAAGTATAAGTAATCTTTAAGAATGTAACAAATCTGTTTATATATAAAAATATAGTTTTACCCTTTTTGACTAACTTGGTCAAGAAAGTAAGGTGCAATAGCAAAAAGCTAATTTTTTAATATTTAATCAACTGAAATTGATCGATTAACCCATAAAAACTACTATCTGTTCATCTATACGATTTCGGCAAAAGTATTTAAAAAAAGGATTAAAAGAAAATTTATATTCATTTAGAGGCACATATGTGGAATTTTTGCTAGTGATGGTTAGGAGGGGGGAACAGGGATTGTTATTTAATAAATTTGATGACTATCAAAAATTTTGAGTATTGATTGATTAAATTTTTAGGATCACAATTAAAAAAGGAAAAAAAAACAGTAAAAAACTACACACCTTTCTTTATTATAAAAAGAAAAATAGATGTATAAAACATGAAAAACCAGATTACGCATGTGAATTTTCTCAGAAGCTCGAACTCGACCGAACTTAAAATTTTCCACTTGAATCTAACACTACTTTTCTATCATATACGGGAAGTTCATTGTGACGAAAGTTGATCGCGAGGAAAACTCATCCCCAACAATACAAATATTTGACATACATCTTTATGAAAAAATCAAGTATGATGAAGTATTTTATTTTACTTTTCAAGACACAAATTTATCATTCAATGTTTATATACACATTATCCTAGTCAAGAAGTATTTTAACTAATAAATTAATTTTCTTAAGCCTACAAAACACTCTTTTTAACTTTTAACCACCGAATGCAACAAATTTGCAACAAAACTTTATTTTATTTCTATTTGACTAACTCTAATATATATTACACATATTTATCATTTAATTTTATCCCAGTAAAAAAGTAATTCAAATAATCAATTAATTTTTTTAAACTTAAATAAATACTTAACTGTCAAATGTAACAAAATTAGATTGCCTAAATGGAATATATATTACTTAGTAATATAATGATCTCTCCTCGAGACAATTGTCTAAAATTATTTGGACTTTTATTTTATTTTTTTTAAATACATTTTTGAAATTATTTTGGATTAGTTATATTTTTCCAAATGCCCTTCTAAGCAAATAAATCCAACTTATGGATGAAATAAAATGTGGTAATTGGCTTGACGTATTCCTTGAACAGTCAATTTGATCATGATAAGATGATGAATTACATCAATAACATGCCTATTTGCTATAGATAAATTAGCGTTTAAAAATTAACTTTTATTAGCAAATTGATCAATCTGCTTATTTTCCCTTCTCTAGAAATTATATATTATTTATAACATATTTTTTTCTTGCGATGAATTGGCCTCCAGATGAATTTGTTTTTGGATTAACTTGACTCGGGGTTAAGTTTCTTAGGGTTAAAAGAAGGGAGGTGAATTTTTCTGTAACCCTTTTTTTATATGGCAATTCTGTTTGGTAGAGGAGGGTCAGCAATTTGGAAGACTGTGTTATCAGTGGATCTATATTTTTTTAACCATATGGCTCTATAAGTACTAGTTTCATAATCAATGCAGAACATTATCGTTTAAATGCTTTGTAATTCCTGTATCACTATATGTAGTACCGCTATGATGAAAAACATAACTTTCATCCAAAAAAATAAGTCTAGTTTGTTTTTGTAGCACACGCAAGTTCATCATAGTAACTAAATACGAGAGTTAATACTCATTTACATCACTCATCAATTATGTAAAGATGTTCTGCATCACTTTGTATTGTACGTTCTTCTACTACAAATGTATTGTTAATTTTGAAAATTTAAAATATACATTTCTTGGGAAATTAATTCTAAGGTGTATCATGTTACAATGAAAAATAAATGTTTCAATACCTTTTTTACCTCCTAATTATAAACTATTTAAAAAGTGTACAATCTTATATTTAAAAAGTATAATATAGTGTTTAGTTGTGGAACTATGTCGATTAGGCTGCTGCGTGTGGCGCCTCGTATGGCGCCTTATCAATTTTTTGTAGGTGATATTTTTAGTTTTAATTATACATTCAGAAACAATCTTACTTGTATCTTTAGAACTTTCTTTCAAAAATATATAGGAAAAATAATAAAAATATATGGTGGTTAGTAACTGGGACAAAAAACTCAAGAAAAAAGTGGATATTAATATCATAATTTTTTTTCACTTACCTTAAAACCATAAGTAATATAACAGCTACTTTCCTCCGCACATTCTTTTTCAAATTATCAGGGTTTCCAAGTTAATTTCGATTTCTGTGTTTTAAAATGCCCAAAATAAACAAGATTTTCATCATTAATAGCTAGAAGCATACGAAATTATAATTCACTCTTTAAGTTGCCAATTCAAAAAATACAAAAAAAAAAAATATAGTTGATCTAAAAAATGCAACCAATTAGCATTACTGACTATTTTTATAATTTAATAATAGGGAATTGTGTTACGTTTAACAGGAGTGAATTTGAGTTCTAACAATTTAAGTTCAAATACCTTATCAATACATTAAAAAACACAGAAGCTGTTGATTATTAAGGGATACTAATGGGCTGGGGAAGAAGTTATTTCGTATTATCACTTTATTTCAATGCTTAATAAAAAGTATTAATATCATCCAATTTGAGCCAAGCATGCTCTTTTCTGTTTGATAACTTGTTGCAAACGAGAATCAAACTTCGTAATTCCCCGTTCGTAGAAGGTTTTGTCCATAGTGTCAACAAAATTAGATAAACAATTTACAAAGGCCTCTATTGAGGCCAACTTTATACCCCCAATGCAAAAGGCCAAAGACGGGAACAGGTGATTGTCATTTGGTGCCAGGTCCAAATTGTATGTTGGATGTATAAGAACTTACCATCCGAGATCCCAGGGTTTTTGGCGTGTCAAAAAATATGTATGCGGCCTGGCGCTGGCTTGATGAAGCACGACTCTTATCCTATTCACCAATGCTACCCACTTCTGTTCGATGACCACTTTCAAACGGTCGAGTGGGCGTTGAATTCAGCGTTTTGCTATAGGGGAGCAGCTCATAGTAAATTATTCCGCGCCAATCCCACCAAACACACAACAACGCCTAATTGGCAATCAATCCCGCCTGGGCGACGGTATGGGGCACTTTTTTGGCTTTCGACCACGATTTTTGTGGCTTGATATTGGCGTAAGGGATCCATTTTGTAACGCTAGTCACATTCTGCTTCAGAAATGATGTATTTTTCCTTTTCAGATAGTAAAAATTTAAAATATTACAAATTTCTTCCTTTGAGACCTCCATACTTGACACACGATAATTCACGACTGAACCAGCCAAGTGCAATACTATAAAAAACCATTTGTAGTATGCACTCACATACAAAACTTTGTCGTATTATCCAATGTAACCAATAATGAACTAGATAAACTTAGTAAAAAAAAAAAGGTTTGATAAATATAACCTAGTAATAAAAATAATAAACTAATATAAATATATAAATTATTTTTCGTCTAACTTTGCAAGTATAATATAAAAATTACAGTTTCCTAAATTTGGCCCTTAATTGCTATGTTTTCCCACCCCTGGAATGCACCATCATATTTTCATATTACTATTAATTAAAATGTGAAGGGTATTTCCATTATTAGAACTAATGTCATGTATTCCAATGCCCTTTTGGCGTTAGTCTCAAATTTTCAGAGGTATTCTTATTGTGGGAACTAATGTAATGTATTCAAACGCCCTTTTTGCGTTACTCTCCAATTCTTAGATGAATATGGTCTTACAGAAAGTTTTTCAAATTTTTTTTATTTTGAAGGATCAGGCAATTTTTTTTAGATAAAAATATAAATGTTTTGATTATTTTGCGGTATAAAAGACTTTTGTCATAAGTAAAATAAAAGTATCATCAAATGAAATATTGCTTTCACAATAAAATTTTGATATTATAAAATTGATATAGATGTATTATAAATATATGTAATAAGAAATGACAGTTTTCATTAGTTTTTGGGAATTACATATAGGTATTTAGATGTAGGTAAATGGAATGACACATTACGGTCAATAAAAATAAATAAATTAAGAATATTCGCATTTGTACTAATAGAATATTGCAGTTTTTTTTTCATTCTAAATACTACACGGTCATATAAAAATAGAAATGATTTCATTTTAAATCATTCTTTACTCACATAGATTATGTTGATAGTATGTTTAAAAACTCTATAATTATTAAGTATTTTAACCCTTCATTACTTTTCCTTCAACTCATAACGTGAATATCTTCATCGGGGGCTTAAGTACCCAAACACCAAAAGTCATATAAAAACATTTCTCCCATAATATAAACTTTGAATCTGTTAATAATATTTCGGGGTAATTAGCTAATTTTTGAATATTCTTCATTCTTCAATTGAACCCACTTTTATTTATTTTAACATCTAAGTTCTGTTATAATACAAAATTTCTACTTTTGTGTCACGTAATCTCAGTCAAAAGAATACTAAACAATTAATTATTGATATTAATTCCTAGAATGTTTGAGAAAGGTCAGGAAAGAGTGGTTGATAAAAACAAAATGAAGATTCATCCTACATATATTTCCTTTATTAGAGGGACAAAAAAAAGAACAGAATATGCTTTAGTTAATCTGGGGTTTTAATTTTATTTGATTTCTTATTTTTGATTAATTATTTTTTGCATTTACCTATGTTTCAAATTTTAATTCCATTGTATCCATTTTTTAAAGTAATATAAATAGATTTACTAGATATGCTCATAAAGGCCTAAAACATAAATAGTGCTTAATAAGTTTTCAAATTTAGAGTTAAGTTTGAGTAAAAGATTGATATTTTACATGAATATATGTAGAAAATATGTGAAGAAAATATGTTGGTAACTTGCAAGATATTAGTGCTTTTAAGAATTATTCTTCCCTTTTTTAAAAATTTAAAGGAATACACAAGCAAAGAGTAATTTAATTTGTTTTGTGCTCTCTATCAGAAGATCGTTGCTTATCGTTAACAAAATATTCACTTTTCTTATTTACACTCGCGAGAATTTAGACAGGTTTCACATCTTTAGATATAGAAAATTTAATAAAATCAATTTCATTATGTTTTTTTTTTATCTTCTATATTGAGTGTATATATTAGTAATCATTTCTAATTATCTATTTGTTATTTAGCTTTCAGGTTGTGTTATTTTGTAAAGAAGAAATCAGAATGAGTTGTGAATAGAAAATATGGACGCTGTGGGAAGATATATTATCAGTATGATCTATCGACAAAATACTCTTTTCGAGTCCTTTAACTCGTCTTCCCGAGGATATTTGATCAAACAAGGGAAAGTGTGATGAGTAACAGTACTTCTTCCAACGTGAGTGCTGAGTGTTTCTCTCCACTAGACTACATTCATTTGGACGATCCTCGAGTCATAGGTAGTCTAGTACCTTTAGGAATTCTCATTCTACTAATCATTTTTGGAAATATGATGGTGATAGCAGCAGTTCATATGACTCAAAAGCTACGTGGGGCCACAAATCTCTTCATAGTATCACTAGCATGGGCGGACTTAATGTTGGGCATTATAGTTCTACCAACATCAGCCATGTATGAAGTATTTCATATATGGATATTTGGTGTTCATTGGTGTGCCATATGGCTAGCTGTAGATGTGTGGATGTGTACAGCCTCAATTCTCCATTTGGTTGTTATTTCCTTGGATAGATATATAGCTGTAACGCATCCAGTTACATATCCTAATATAATGAGCTCTAAAAGAGCCAAACTATTAATACTCGGCGCTTGGGTACTCAGTTTTGTAATTTGTTTCCCGCCTTTGGTAGGTTGGAATGAAGATGAAGATTTGTTTGATGAAAACAAAAGTGAAGATAATTCTTGCATGCCGGAATGTAAGTTGATTCAAGAACCGGGTTATGTCATATATTCCGCAGTTGGATCATTTTATGCTCCAATGCTCGTAATGATCTTCTTTAATTATAAAATTTATAGAACCGCGACTAAAACAACAAAAGCAATTCGCAAGGGTTGGACCAAGATCAAGGTAGGCCAAGAAGAAATGGGAATGGGCATTCATCGAGGTGGAGGAACTCCATCATCATCAAACCGGTTATCAGCCGTTTCTAAGCGCTATTCTTCCTCTACTCCGTACATCAATGGTATCAAGCGAGATAGATTTGATGGTATCCTTATGGAGGAAGAAACAGCAAAGCTCCTTCTTGCAGTTTCCAAGAACCACGGAAAGGACAAGTTACTCTCTGTGCAATATACAACCACAAAGCGTTGTGCTCATGGAAATCATAAGACTTTTGTAGAATGTGGTACTCAAACAGGGGAGGAGGCACCTACAGCCAAACCTGAAGAGCAAAAACGTAAAAATAGCAAAGTTCCCAGGAATTGCTGCTTCTGGCGTTGGAAAAAAAGTCAGCTGGAGGCATCATCTAAAAAGAATAGGCAAAACTCAAATACATTACTGGATTGGAGTGACATAGATCAGGACATCCCGACTACTTCGAATACTCCAGTAAATTTGAAAAATATCCATTGCTCTACTAAACTTGGTAAACGAAATATCAAGAGTCAAGTAAAGCGATTCCGGATGGAGACTAAAGCAGCAAAGACATTGGGTATTATTGTTGGCTGCTTCATCTGCTGTTGGTTTCCATTCTTCACCATGTACCTCATTACATCCTTTTGTGCAGACTGTGTTCCAGGCATTGTGTTTTCTGTCTTCTTTTGGTTGGGCTACTGTAATTCTGCATTCAATCCCGTTATTTACGCTATGTTTTCGAGAGAATTTCGAGGAGCTTTTAAGAAAATAATATGCAAATTAATTTGCAGAGATGTTGGCAGAAATAGAGGGCTAGCAGGCATGGGTTTTATTCCTATTGCACCTCGAATGGCTCAATTTGATATGATTCTAGCTGACCGGGCTCTTCAGGATGCAGAAAACTTAAATTGCCCTAAATCAAATAATACAAATAGTAACAATAACCTCAATACAAATGTTACTAAAAAGTGATGAAAGAAACCTCAAAAGTGACAAAATATGTGAATATATATATCCTAGTCTCAAAAACCACCCCGTTAGATAACCTTCTTGTTTTTTTCCCCCTCATTTATAACCAAATATCAATATGGAATATGTCTTCTGAAAAATGAGCCAAACATTTCCAATTTTTTCTTGATGTGAAATATTTATTCCTAGTTTATTTATATAAGTTGATGTTCTTTTAAAAAAGGTTATGATTTTTTTTTACAAAATAATATTTCATTTTACAAACTCCAATGAAACGGACAAACCAGGGAGGGAAAAAGTGATACGCTTAGAAAAATAGCAAAAAAACAATATTAATCCATTATAAAATATTAGTCAACTATTCTTAATTTATTATAATTTCGTTTATACATAGAAACAATTTTAGTTAATTAAATTAGATGAAACAATTTTTATCAAACAAAACAAAAAAAAAAAAACTAAGATAGAATCACTTAATTACATAATCTCTTCAAGACTTAATAAAACTTACAATATACATTCATACCATCAAACAGTAAAAAATATAAGTTTTATATCAGTAGTTTGTTTCATAAGTTAACCGTCCATTGTTTTTTTTTTGTTTTTTTGTGTGTTTGTGGGTAAAAAATATTAAAAAAAGTGACCCTTTTTTTTATATTAGATAAATACTGGTTACTCCTGGATTAGAATAATATTATCGTGAATGTAATTAATTTACGTATATTGTATTTAAAGCTTTCGATACTTCAGCTAGAAGGATCGCAACAATGAAGTGCAAAAATAATATAAAGACAATAAACTAAAAAATATATATATTATCTGCTAGGTGGGCCTGTAGCATTGGGAGGCAACCAACATTTTTCAGAGTGACCTCTATGTGAGTAACATTTATATATTTTATAATAAACAAGACTATTATTCAGGGGGTTATATTATTTTCCCGGAATGTGACGCTACACTTTGTCGATTTGTTTAGACGCTTACCCCATTTGAGCACTTTTGGCCTCCCTTTTGATCTGATGTAAGGTATGGTGAAAGAAAGGATCAATGCAGTTTCCAGGCTCCTTAAGGACTCTTTGAAATAAGCCGTAGAGACCGTACTATCTGAAAGTCAGTAACTAAGTGTCTCCAACAAGTTGTTCAGAACAAGGACAATCACATTTAATTATTTGTGCGCTAATTGTAGAACAATATGTTACCTTTAAAAAAGTATTAATACATATTCCAATGTATACCCCAAGTAATTTGTTTTTTTGAATGGAATCTAGTTTTGGAGCACCCTGTAGATGTTTCATAAATAGTGTAATGTTTATTATTTTATTTTTTTTTAATCAAAAATCATCTTTTACAATAAGGTTTTTTCATCATTTTTACTGCATGAATATTCTGTGGTACCTTTTTTTATCACATCATAATCTTTTGTGTTTATTTTTTTAATAGACGGGTATTAAATTTATTGTTGGATAGTAACACAAATGAAAAAAAATAAAAATAAGAAAAAACTTTTATTGTGCATTTATCATGTCCCCTCCCCCCACCCCCTTAAAAAAGAAAAAAATTGATGTTGAATCCAAAATAAAATCTTTCATTTATTATATTAACATTATAAATATTTCACAAATATAATGTTTAAATGAATGGTTATCATAAATATACTTATTTTATGTGTTATATGTGTTTTCCTATTTACAACTACTTAAATAATAAATTGTTTTGATAACATTAGACTATTACATTCCAATCAAAGTTTTTTGATCAATTTGCATTTAGTTTACTTATGCTATTAGTTGTTTTTTCGTTTCCCTTTTTACCTTTGATAAATCAATCAAATTTTACTAATTTCTGTTGTTGTTTTTTTCTAATATATCATCAGGAGTCATCATTTTTCTTTAGATTACATTCATTTATTGTAGTTTAAATGTTACTAAAGTATCACATTTCAAATTCACAGATTTTATATCTCACAATGTTAATATTATAAAAAATATATATGAATGAATAAAAAAATTAATTCATAAAATTAACAAATTGTTTTAATTAATGTACATTTTAAGTTCAAACTAAAATCAGAAAAAAGAAATATAAATAATAAAATCCATATTTTTGAACAATCATTGGTTCTGCACACACATATATGACATGAGATTAGATAATGTAGATTGTGTCATATAGTTTAAAACCTTCAATTATTTATGGTCCTTAATTTGGACCTGATATGACCTTTCACATAAAATTTATTTATTTATATTTTTCTCATTATGCAAGTTAAAAGGCAAAAATTAGTCAGAATAATTTTTTTTGAGGAATTGACAAGAATTATTTGAAAATAAAAATGAAATCTAGACGCATGTTTGTGAATAATCATTCGATATAACTGTTATGTTGAAAATACACATATGTAAGTTGATTGATAGTTGTTTAAAGAATACATTTTTCAATGCAAAAATTAAAAACTTATCATTTAATATTTTTCCTTTTCTGAACGAAGTCAAGAGAAAAAGAAGAAGTCTTTCTTGGTTTTTTAGAACAAGGTCTCCAATTAATCTTTATTTAGAATGTCATGAAGGATATAATGTTATTTATTCTTGAAAACCGAGCCTGAACAACTCCCCCAGTAACAATTTGGAAGACTTGAAGAAATGCTGTGCAAATTGATGTTTAATAAAAATGTAGCAAAAATAAGTAAAATAATTTTTAAAATTGTAAATTAACTTTTATTTATAATTGGATGCCCACTGCGAAGATTTGATGCAAATTTGACAGTAAAAAAACCAAAAAATTTATTAAAAACATTAAAATTCTTAGTGTTGGTCCTTATTTAGGACTGAAGATTGCAATCTTAAGGAACGGTTTAAAGACTGGACAGGAAGGAACGCATATGGAATGACACAAAACTACCCTCAATCAAGGTTAATAGAAATACAAGGTAAGACCATAACGTATAAAGGGCTCGGAAGCAAAACGTGAACTGAATGAGTAATTTTAGAAAAATGTAAATAATGTTATTTTTTGATAAATAATTTTGAAATTTTTCTAACAAAACTTTGAGACACGAACTTTGTGAACATGTTCACTCAATATGGTCGCCCTCAGCAGCAATCACAGGCTCCAAACGGCGGCGGAAAGGCTTGCAAGAGTTGATATTGAACTATTCGGACAAATTGTTCCACTTCTCCACAATGGCGGCCTTGAGGGAGTCCAAGTTCGGATGAGATATCCGGTTAGTCTCCTTCTCCCTCAGTGCCCCACATAGCAAAGTCCTACGGGGCACATCCGGTGGAGATTATGGCTACATGTCATTGGGTCAAATATCAGCCATGTTGTCGGTGCAGAACTTCTGGTATTTTGGTATCTTGGGTCCATACATAGTTGTTCTCTGGGTAGGTGGCCTTGAGCCATGGCAGTAGGGTGAACATCAGCACCTTGTAGTAGGCCTCCTCGCCGATTTTCACGTTTTGCTTCCGAACCCTGCAGAGTTTTCAATTTAATACATCGTACCGACTGCTAGGCAAGAAAAACAGATTTTGACAAAGCACACAATCACTCATTTACTATGATGTCAATATTAAAAGCGTGGTGGAAGTCAAACACCAGTCGTTCACACCTTATGGTATAACCTTGTATTTTTATTAACTTTGCCCTCTAGTACATCAAATCAAAAAGAGTTGTCCTTATATGTAATATTGTGTCAGTCTTTAATTTTCGGTCCAATCCAGTCTTAGGACAGGTCCTATCAATCTTTGGGACCGATCCTCAGGACCGTCCGGTTGATTAAGTCAACGATGACGGAACATTATAGGTTTTTAGGACTGAACTGTACAGTAATGCAGTCTTCAGTCCTACATAAGAACTGACACCACAATATTATTTGTGATAACAACTCTTTTTTTTAAATTTTACATGCACAAATTACTTCAGAACTAAATGAAGGAAGAAGGAGCACGTAAAAAGATCACATAAACAAACATTTTAGTTTATAATTATCCCTTTCAAAAAAAAAAAACCCTATCTAAACACTATACACATATTATTTATCAAAAATAACTAAATAAAATCCTTGATCATACAGAATTTAGAACACATTTACATGCATATAACTAAAATCAAAACAGGAGCACATAAAAATTATTTAAGAAGCAATCCACCATTCAAATTACAAACAGTCTAAATAGTAATACTATTTCCTATTGAAAAGCTTTGTAAGATCTTACATTCCACTTTAAAGAGTCAAGAACCATCAAAGAGAATGCAGTATACCTTGCAATAGCTGAGATGATAACATCTCTTATCTCTTCAGCAGCTAAGGGTTCATAATTTTTAATTTTGGTGCCAATAAGTGCTTGTGTGAATTTTGACTCTTGGTCATCTAGTCCCTTTACAATTAAGGAAATAAATACTTTTAGAATTCGAACATTGGGACAAACTACGAAAGTGGGAATGAAGGAATTAAAAGTTTTTCCACAGTCTTTACATGGAGCATAATAAAAAATAGGGTAGAACATTGTAAAATTAGCCAACCTCCTTTAAATTTTTTTGGACTTTCGAGAGAAGGGCGGTACTTTGAATAAAAAAGGGTGTTCAGGCAAAAATTTTCTTCATTAATTGCCTTCTCAGCTAAAAGAGGCAAAGAATGTGCTTTATATAATTTAATTTTTTTACATATACAGACTTAAGCAATAATCCAGGAAATGAGATATTTATCATTCTTACTTCATAAATACATAGCACCCAATATTTCATAGAAATATAATGGTCAAAAATAAAGTTTGTATGCAAGTTTCAGTGCAAATTTCGAGATACAAAACAATGCCAACTATAATTTATTTTATTAATGATACATAATTTGGCCCTGATGTGGTCTTTCATAAAATATCAATATATTTTTAACTATGTGATAGTAACAATGAATTTTTCCTACTTTAAATTTAATGTCAAGGGATTAAACAGACTAATTTGTTGATATAAATTGATTTAAAATTATGGAAAAATACAAGTTTGATCTAGATGTAATTTTGAAAATAATTATTTGAGTTCACTTTTGTGCTAACAAACCACATGTTTAAAGACAAATAATATGAAAGAATACAACAAGATATTTTTTGTATTCTACAAAAGCCCAAGAATCATTTTTATCTTCTTTAAATCACGGTCAATATAATTTTTTAAATCGCTTAATTTTCCTTAACATAAATAATTTATTTGTAAAAAGGAGTAAAAATACTTTATTGCATTTCTAGAAGCTGTATTAGCACTCTCAATCAATAATTGTGTCAATTGAAAATGGTTGCAACTCTTGATCTAATTTCTGTTTGAAAATAAAATGTGGATGTTGCATTTTTATTCTAATAGTAAATTACTTGGTTATTATTAAATTTCCTTTTATAATTATTTATTCATAAACTCTACAATGAGGAGCGGATGACAAATTCAATTGTATACATATTAGGGGGTAGAAAACGCACCAACTACGCAAGATGAACCACTGCCTGTACAGTATTCTCCTTTTAAACCTGTTTTATCTACTTTATAATGGTAAAAAAGACATTTTGATGCCAAAAATAGTTCTCCAGCTTCAATGTTAAGGAAGTTATTAACAATTTATTACAAGAATTTTATTGATTTTTCCTAATATGTATGATATATCCTACACAAAAATCTGTGGTCTAATAAAAAATGATATTTCAATAAAACAACTTCAGGAATTACATAGTACAATATTGTGGAATAGACGATACTTTTAAATACTTGACATTGAAAAAAAAAAGAGAAAAATACTAAGACTAAGTACTTTGATATTGCAAAGTAATAAAGATTGAAGGTGATTATGTCGGCTTAAAAATTATGTTTTTGCACCAACAGATTGGTTGGAAACTTTGCAAGTTACTAGAACAATAAACGCATTAACGTCCATTATATCTTTTATTTGATTCGGTACACGTCATTTGTTTTCTAAAGGCTATCTTAGGGGGAATTATTTTCTAGTAAATGGTATGATTAAACAACGTATTGAAAAAAAAAAAAATCTACATTAATTATAAATAACGTCAAATTGATATTCTTTATTTAAGTAATGAAACTCCATCATTTCCATGGGGATCTCCAAAACCCTTCTAGACTTCTGCTCACGCCTCTTGCAAGTTTTTTTCGCACCATAACTCTGCATTTTGTAACATACTTACAGCATTATTCCTCATGTTAACTGCCAATGTGATTTTTTAGTTATATATGTGAGACCATGAATTTTTTTTTATTTTCCTTCCTTTTTTATAAGCCATCTATTTCATCTTCATTTTGTCATATTTTATCATGCCTTTATTTTTGTATTTGCAATTACAAACAATTTGTTCTTACTATAATCGCAAGGAGGAGATACATCCAGATAAGTTGTATTACTCCAAGTGCTTTAACAAACCAACAATCTGCATTAAATCTTTTGCAGGATGTCATTATTACAATAAATTAAGAGACAAACAGGTATAAATAATGTTTTAATTGTATTACGATGAATAGTTAAAACTATTATTTAAGAATTAATATAAAAATTATTGACAGAGTAGGAAAGATATAAGTTTTAAACAGAGATTCTTGAGTATATAAATAAATATAAAAATTATTGACAGAGTAGGAAGGATAGAAGTTTTAAACAGAGATTCTTGGTTTATATAAATTAATATAAATTTTTTTGACTGATTAGGAAATGATAAAAGTTTAAAACGAAGATTTTTGGTTTATATAAATTAATATAACAATACAAATCCTATGTAATACCCTGTTTGAGTTGATAGTACGTAAAGCCAGCTGTTTTAAATAAGACAGGAGTCAACTTATGAAAATTAATTAAAACAGTTAATTGTGAAATATCTGAATGTTATGTTTATATCATTAAGCTGATTGTGATTCGCGTGTATATTTTTTCCCTTTTTTTTACAGGGAGGAGAGAAAGAAGGACAATTTAGATTCATTGTGTAATGTTAATTTATCTTCATGCAAAATTTACAGCAATTTAATCAATGAAAAAGGGCTGTACAATTAGTTTAAAATTTGTAAGAAAACCGAGTTTTTTAGAATTATAAGGGAAAATTAGACAAATTTAACAATAGCTTTTAGGAGCAATTTAAACTAGTAAAAGGATGTATTTATAACATAAAGTAAATACATTTTATTGCAAATAGGTCTAATTACCTGTTTGCAAAATAGTCAGTGATGTAATCAACGACATATCAAGAAAATCAAATATAATACCCCTTTTTTCTGAAATAGTAATCATTAGAGATCTAAATATTGATAAATTCCAATGAGCTTTAAAATTTTAAAGCTCATTTGAAATTATTTTTTTAACATATTGTTATAATTTAGGGACTTATTAGGGTCAAGTAACTGTTTGTTTAATTATGAGCGATGCGAATAATGGCTAAACTGAGGTGAGTGTAAAATTACGCCAAATATCATAAAAATATGTTAACTTTGGCTGGTGACTGCTCCTTCCAGACTGATAACACATAATTTTTATAATATTCGGCGTGGTTTTACACTCACCTCAGTTTAGCGATTATTCACATCGCTCGTAATTAAACATATAGTTTCTTGACCCTCATAAGTCCCTAAATATAACAATATGTTAAAAAATATAAGACGAACTTCATAAGTTTGACAGACTTAGCTCTTCTGTATCGAATCATCAAACGTGTTCCTATACCATCTCTTAGTGAACTTGTGAATTCTGGCTTTAGTCTAAAATTCCTTTAATGGAGTGCAAAACACTCCTGAAAAAGGGAAATCTACTATTTTTAAAACAAAAAGCGTCAGCTCACCTCTTTGTCAGTTGACAGTAGTTGGCAAAGCTAAGAAACATGTTTAAAAAAGGGGTCAAGGAAGGCTACGGAGTAACAGTTCTTTTTTTTAATTATAAAAAAGTAAATTTTCTTATTTATTTTATACAAAACCGGTAACAAAAGTTTTATCAAAGAATAAATAAATAATATACATAAAAACACAAAATATTATTTGTTTATTTATACATAAAAAGTTTTATGTCTCCTATATTTGGCTCCTTCTATCTTTTTAGTTCTACCATGAATGTACCCCTTGTAAAGATCTAGAAAAATTTATTAATCTTAAAAATTTAGTTGACCTGCACCCTAAATGACAATTTACAAGGATTACAAGATCTGCTAAAAAATAGTATGTCGACATGACTATGTTTTGTATTCAAGAAGATTTGCAGATCTTTTGGCAGAGTTTATGGTGTTCCCTTTGTTCATTTCTGGCCATTCTCCAGATTTTGCGGAGTTCAATAATTTATCAAAGCCTCGAAAATCTTTCTGGAAACTGAATATGTCTCTGCTCGAAGCAGAAAGAACTTGTAACAGGATATCTGGAATTATTAAAAGGAACATATTATTAGTAATTATTGTTTAATTGAATAAACGAGATTATTAACTCCAATTCCAGCCTTGAAGTAAATGTAAAGTCACTGAATTGTTGAATATACTCGGATGAACTCACCTTATTTCAAACGGAAACCCAAAAACTTCTATACCATCTCCCACGCTATCAGACTAATGCGACATTTCAATGAAAATTCGGGCCTCTCCATCAACATCAAGAAGACTCATAAACTGTGACGACTATCTGTAGATATGTGATGGTCTTAGCGAATTAAATTTCGTTAAGTCTTTCTCATGTCTAGAAAAGGAAGCTTCTAGTTGCAGTGCCGATGCTGAGAGAAGAAATTAGTTCAAAAAATTCTACTTTACAAAAGGGTGTCAAATTTTTCAGTAGTACCCCCTCACCAGATATAAAAAAATGAAAGCTTGGGATATCAATATCCTCCCAAGAACGTTCCATCTGTTGAGATACGTGCCTTTTCATAGATAATATGTGAGATCATATATAAATTAAAGGAATATTTAGTATGGGGGAATGCAAGAACATACGTTTCAAGGTCGAGGATTAATGTCTCAACAACTTGCTGGGATCTTGGTTCTCTTCACATAGAAGGTATGTGGAAGGCGCTGAATCTCTCGTGGTTACAAAAATTTGGTATTGTACAAATTCGAGACTTTGTGTGGTACCAACATGTATAGTGTTTTTTTATTTTCCAAACCTGTTGTTATAATTTAAAAATTATAAGGGTTTAAACTTTATAATAAAAAAGAAAATCAAAGAAAATATATTCCGAGAAATTTGAGGTCATTGCCAACTTTTTTAAGTTGTAGGTTCGATGATCTACCATAGTAGAAATAAATCTTCCTTGATTAAAGCCACAGTTACTTATAAAGTCATGGACTTTTAGAAAGTTATTTCGAATAGCAATATTTTCCAACTCTACGGGACATAACAAATTCTTAAAAATGTTTGAAAATTGTGGATAATATCCATTGTACTAATAGAGCCAAACAAAATTATATGAACCTATTCTATTTTTGGAACAGCTTTCTCTTTCAAAATAAATTCATAATTACATCAATTGATAGATTAGAGCCAAAAATAGAAATTTATAAACATGAAACCCTTCAACAACATACCTATAATTTATACATTAAACAGTCTTAAAATATCCTTTATCAAATAGTAATGAATATAATTATCTTAAAGACGTTAGCAATTCATAAGTTTAAACTTATGAATACAATATTTGTATTCAGAAAAATCAAGAGTAAATTATTAATTAGGAATAAATGAAATATATATTGTAACATGTGCCATTTGCGTGACTCTTTTTTATATTTATATTGGAAATAATCAAATTGATATGGACGGGTGTAGTACGCAGAAATTTATCAAAAATATATATTGAAACATTGATTCAATCATTAAAACAATCTATATATTATATAAAAAATGTTTTTAATATTTCCCTATTTCAAAAAATTTATAAACTTTAAAATGTGTGTCTCACTTCTTTTGCACTTTTGTTTGTATTTTATTAGAAAATGGAAGTTTTATCTAAGTAAAAATATTAAAATTTTATAATTGATTCATCTCCAAAATTAAAAATTAAAAAAATAACAGTTTTCTTCGTTGTGTCTTTTAGCTGCCTGTTTACTTTTCATTATTGTCCCTTAAAAGTTTTGGAACATGTTATGGGAAACTCAAAGTGTACTTTAAAAAGTTTTCAATATTTTGAGTGATAAATTGTAAGTACTTTTTCATGTAAAAAAATACAATTTTTGACATGGTTACCTTCATAATTTAAAGAATGTTTTGAAGACGAGCAGCTTGGCAGTCTGAAAGTGTACCTTTATTTCTCCTCAACGAACCTTCAGTGTTAATCTCTGTCCTTTTAAAGCACACGTACTTGTGACTAGTTAATACTAGGTGAGTCTTAATAACTACAATATTCTACTAAGAGAATCAATAATTCTACTAGTAGAAGTAACAATCCTATTCTCTTTTAGGACAAATTAAAATCATATGAATGAGATAGTAGAATGGAATATTTGAAGAGGTTGGTGTACGGTAACTTTGTATAAAACATATTCGTACAAGGACAATTAGAATAAAAAATGTCGTATAAGTACTTTTCGTATAAAACCATTTCGTATAAATTTATGAGGAAACGGGGCACATACTTTGTGAATTGTCATTTAATACCTCGAATGTTGGGGGTGTTTTCGAGTACAGGCGATACTTAAGTAACTACTAAGAGCCCCACACATCCCCCAATTGTATCCCGAATGTTGGGGTGTTTTGGTTACCGCTGGGTCCCAAAACAGGATGCAACCCACCATCGATACTTGAAGAAACTACTAAGAACCCCCACTATCCCCCAATTGTATCCCAAATGTTGGGGGTGTTTTCGGGTACTGCTGGGCCCCAAAATGGGATGCAACTTACCGCAAAAACTTAAGAAAATAATTTTGAGCCCCTTACAATCTCCCTCCCTCCCCCAATTGTACCTCGAAAGTTTAGTGGTGTTTTCGATTTCTTATTGGCTTAAGATTATAATTTGATATATGTTCCTCCTATATATTTGGGGTAAAATTGGGATGGGGGGTTGTGAAGGGTTCTTAGTAGTTTCTTCAAGTATTGGCGGTGGGTTGCATCCCGTTTTGGGACTCAGGGGTACCTGAAAACACCCTCAGCATTTGGGATACAATCGGGGGGTTGTGAAGGACTTTTAGAAGTTTCTTCGAGTATCAGTAGTGGATTCTATCCCATTTTCGGACCTGGTAGTACCAAAAATCACCCCTAATATTCTGGAAAAATTAGGGTATAGTAGATGGCTGTTAGTAGTTTCTTCAAATATCGGTGGTGTGTTGAACTCCGTTTTGGGACCCAGTGGGTCCCCAAAAGACCCCCAACGTTCGTGGTACGATTGAGGACTGTAATGGGCTCTTTGTAGTTACTTAAGTATCGTTGGTACCCAAAAACACCCCCAAAATTTGGGATATAAAATGACAATGACAAAAGTCTATACCCTGTTTGCTCATAAATTTATACGAAATAGTTATATAAAAATTGTTTTTATACGAAATGTTCTCATACGAAAATGTTTTATACGAATTGTCCTTATACGAATATGTTTTATACAAAAACACCTATTACCAAAGAGGTTGTGTGCTTTCGAAAATACGACGCAAAGGCATACCCTCGATGGTACCGTGACCGGAAAATGTCATTCCCAGTAAATTCATTCGCTGTCTTTTTATTCCTAATAATTTCATTCCAAGTAAATTCATTCCTATTCATTTCTTTCCCCCTTTGAAGAGGGATATTTAGTGACGTAATACGGTTTATGTTTCTACATTAGTTATTAGTTTTTGTGTAGAGATGTAGACGGAGGGCTTGGTACTTGGCAGTCAGCACTGGAGATGAGTGATGAATGATGATTATTGATGAGAGGGAGAAGGATACGAACGATTTATGGTGTTTATGGATTAGAAATGACGTCGTGATAAATCTTTAATAGTGAGTAGAAATGGAATCCCAATCTGTTATATTATTTATATCTTGGGAAATACAAGTAAATGCGTCATTACTTTTCCCCTTCACATCCAATCACAACTGTTCAAACTTCAATACGTAGGTTTTAAATTATTTTGAAGGAGAGGCGGGATACTACTACTATGGGCGCAAAGAATCATTAACATTCATATGCAGTCAATTTCTTCATCAAGAGGCCATGGAGAGACTTATAAAACTAGATCAAGATGTGGACCTCGTCCATGAAAGTCTGTATGCATTTCTGAATATGTTATTTAATATTAAATATATCTTAATATTTTATTAACTTATCACTATCATAGATTGTGTTGTCCTCACTTTGACTCTTCACTTGTGCTTCCCACACTGTACCTCTGATAAACATCTATGTTCTTTGTAGCAATTAGCCATCTTCATATTACTGGGAGGATTTTGAATCCTAACGAATGTATGTAAAAACATTGTTTAAAGACCCTTCTCAAATAAAACACCAGTTTCAGTGGTTAATAAATAAAAGAAGCAGATTGATTTGTTGAGTTGAGGGTTGAATAGAATAAAGAGATCATCACATTTTGAGGTTTATCGTTGAAATATCTTTTATTCATATCAAAATAACTCTAATTTTTATTTCAAAGTCAAATTCTAACGCTGAAAGTCCATGCCCAGAATGGACATTGGACATTTTTAATTATGAAGTTATAAGGAACTTCCTTCTGAATGAGCAAATCTAAATAGATTATATTCAGTCTTGTTTTTGTAAATAATAATGATAAAAATATACTTAAAGTCAAGATTTTATGTAAACTATAATGATCTTAATCCGTGTACTAGGCTATCTCATATTTTGGATGATCTATTGTATAAGAATGAAAAAAAGATGTTTGAAAGTTTCAGTTTTCAAAAACCGTTTCTGTGACTTATCCAGCTATTTGAAAATGAAATTTGTCAAATTGAATTTACTATTAGTTAAGGGATTGAGATATTTTAATTTTCAAGTTATAATGCTGAATTTTAAAAGTTTCATAAAGTTCCTTCCGCAAGTTGTACAAAAGAATATAATTCTCAATTTCCATTTTGACGAAAAATAAATTTTTGCACAAAGTACTTCTTTGGAAACATAAACGATCACAACCAAATCGAATCAAATAAGTATTTGTGTAGGTGCATAATATACATGGATAGGCTGTCAGAAACCCCTTTCTATTTTATAATACATTAAATTGTGATATATTCAATCTTTACTTCTACATATTCAAAGAAGCAATATTAAATATTTGTAAGTCTATAATAGGTAAATTAAAGGGTATGATTTTGCGTCATATTTTCGAAAACACACAACCTCTTTAAATATTCAATGTCACTATCTCCCTCTGTAAATTTTTAATTTGTCTTAGAAAAGGAAAGGGTTGTAATCTCTATTTGTAAAATTATTTATTCTCCTAGTAGAAATCATGATCGTAATCTGTCCTAGGAAATGATCTCTACTAGGAGAATCAAGGATTCTACTGGATTTCAATCTCTACTGTGACATATATTCATATATATATCTTAATTCTATAGCTGTCATTATTGTATATAAATGATCATAGAAGGCACATCTATTAAATAAATTGTTGTTGCATTACAAATGAGTAAAATAATGCCTGAATCATGTACTTTACCTTTAAAAAGATGTCCCAAAATACATATTTACCAAGGAAATACTTCTTACATTTTATCCGTAGAATATTCTCAAATGAATTTAATAAAGACTAAGTATAGAAAGGACAAATTGTTAATTCCTTTATGATTTAAAAAAATAATTAATTAAACTTAACAAAAAATTATATATATAAGTCAAAAATATTCTAATTGATATTGATAGAAATTCTTCATAGGAATCTACCTTTATCTTCTTACATTTTGTAACCCAACGATTGCACTGATAAATATCAAATTTTGAAACCACGTATAATTAGATAAAATTTTAAAAAAAATCAGCAAAAAATTTAAATTATTAATAAGCTTGCCTAAGAAACATTTTATTACTTTTTCACGGAAAGATACAATTTAATTCAATTTTAAAACATAAAAACGGCAATAAGAAATCTACTATATGGTGTCTACAAGCAAATTGTAAAACTTTTTTTTCCCTAGTAATTTTTAGAGTAGAATACTAGTATAGAATTTTCAGAATATTAGTTTTTGTGTGTATGTTTGTCCAACAATCACGGCCGAACCAATGAATAGATTTCCTTCAAATTTCTATGTAGCTTCTTATGGCTCTACATACGGATCTGGTAATATTTTTGTTGGTCATCCAAGCCATGGTGGCATTGAAGTTACATTTTTAGCAGTTAACCTGAACAACCTGAGGGCTGGGGAGCATTTTAGATATGAGAAGGGTTCTTTGATGCTCAAACGGTGGAAAATTTTAGCCTACTTCAGGCGCCAACAACCCACAACGGGTGGGAACGGGTGTATTCTAGCATATTAGAAGGGGTTTCTGGTCCTTAGCAATGCAACAGCAATGCAGTTTAAACTGTATGTTGAGCCAAGTACTTCTCCAAGTTTTGAGAGCAGGGGTGTATTTTGGAATATTTGGTGGGTTTCTTGATGCTCAGGAAGGGTGGCGGGAAAATTAAACTGGCCTTTGTTCCAGCATTTCACCTCCACAACGCGTAGGCTAAGGTGTATTATAGCATAAAATAAGTGTTCCTTGGTGCCTAGAAACACGGTGGCAGTAGAGTTTAAACTGTATTTTTGCAAATCACTTCTCCTGTATAACCTGAGAGCTGGGGTTTATTTTGGTAGATTGGGGTGTTGCATCTATGCTCAAGGAAGCAACTGCGAGAGTGTTAGTTTGGCATCTGACCCAGAATAAATCAACTACTTCCTTATCACGTGAAAGAAGTGCACCTGTATAATGTCTATTCATATACTAATACAAATAACATGAGAATAATTTAATAACTGTTAAGGCCTTTATTTTTTGCTTTATATTAAATAGAAGAATTCTAAATTAATTTTAATTTCTTAATGTCCGGGCAACACCCGGCAAACTTACTCTAGTTCCATTGGAAATCCAATTTGTTTCACCCAACAAAAAAGACAAAACGGCAATTTTCAACGATTTTTTTTTTTTTTGCACAAAACTTTTTTGACTTTGAATGAACTTAAAAAACATTTTATTCGTATAGTCCCTTTTTGAGACGCCAGTCACTTTTTAGTTTGTAACTCAATCCCCTATCTAGTCTCCTTCAGCTTCAAAAAACAGTTTTTATCTTTTTGGGTATAACATAAGCCCCCTTATATGAACCCACCAAAATTGATACACCGTCTTAGCCTGAACAATTTCAGCCTCATATGTTGAACGGTGTGGGAACCCATAAAGGAAAAATAACCAAAGCCTAATTTACAAAATATGTATCATATGAATGGTGTCTCACGAGTCAAACTGAGCCAATCAGAACTTGATTTCTATGAAGCAATCAAAAATGCCTCAAAACTTGAGTTTTATGAATCAATCAAAAATGCTTCAAAACTTGGCCTGTTGGCTTACAAGCCAAGTATTACTCAGAAATCGTCAATTATTAAATAATAGATCTCCTCTCAAAGATAAAACTATTGTACATAAGTACAACTCTTTGGTAAGAAAAAAATTAGGTGCAATCTGATAAATGTATTTTATTTTGTTGACTCAATCTGCCCTGCAGAGACAAAAATGGGTAACCCAGGGTGCTGAGAGTAAAATTCAGTGGTCGGTGTCCCAGATACAATCCAGCAGATTTGTAAAATATATTCCCTAAAAGTCTTTATCTAGTTTGAAATATGAACAGTACTTTTATATTTTCCTATGCTGTCATCAGTATTATCTAATTCTTGAAGACAGAACTTGTAAGTATAATGTAATAATTAGCGTGCTTGTTCATGAACGACGGATATTAACAATAAGAGTTTGCTCAAGAGTTATATGTGTAAGTACTTGTTGGACTAGGATTATAATTAAGGATCAACATCAGATTAATTCCAGCCAATTTCATTGCTAAATCCTGAGTGTGATTTGTGTTTTTTCCTTCCTTTTACAGATGGTAACAGCTAAGCTAATACAACAGCATGCCAACTAAATTGCTGTCCTCCAAAATATTCTTCCAATTTCAGGTATATCACATTAATTTTCTGTTTCTTTTCACAAAAAATACTTTTATAATTTAAAACAAAAATCCATAACTTTTTTTATTCGAACAGTATTGGCATATATCTCGATAGAGTGAAACATTGTGAAAGACAACATTTGTACTATCAATACGCTATTTTTAAAGTCTGTACAGGCGTTAAACTGGCTAACTGTTGGACGCAAGTAAATAAATAATTTGCCAAAGTAATAATTCTTAATGGGATTTGATTTAAAAAATTATAAATACTCATAAAATAATAATTATTTTAGTGTTGTGTAAGACTTTAGTCAATTGAGTCGAGTAGAACCAAAACTAATATTTAAAACGACAATTGAGGAGGTGGTTATCGGTTTAAGATGATGTCAGATATTATTTGGATATTTATATTTATTTTTTGGAAATCGATTCACCATTTGAGTCGAGTCGAAACAACTTAAGTTTTTTTTTACGGAGAAATATATAAAATTTTGTATACAGTCCTACTTTACTCAATGTTATCCATTTAATTTTGTTTTATTCAAGAATGTTTAGGAACTATGTAATATATTAAAATAATGTATACTATGCAGTATTAAATATATCGTCAGAACTTTATCTTTAATATTTAAACTTGCAAAAATAATACAAACATATGGAGTGACTTATCCGAAGACACATCAAAATAATATAACATGTAATGCATTTTTGATGACATATAAGTATTCCTTCGTGTTAAAAATAAATTAAAGGAATACAAGAGTGTCTTCCACCCCCCTCTCAAAAAATAAATCAACAAACTTTATTCGAAAATGTATGTTCCTGTCACATCGATAATTAAAATATGCATTCATATTATTAAGCATCAGTGCTACCTAAAATATACTAATTTAATCCAAATATATTAAAAGATTAATATATTAATTATATAAACTGATAAACTACACTTATGATCACGATTCAATTAAGGTAAACAAATGTTTAATTTAATCTGCTAAACATAAATTATGTCATAAACAATATTTAGATGATAATTTATCATAATTTGTTCTTATGTTATATATGATTTTTTGACTGATGAGTTTCTCAGCATGCAAAAAGTATTAGGTGAATTATAAATAGTGATGAAAATTGAGTGCATTTTGTAGGTAACCCATTTTTTTGGAGTTCTGAAACTGAAGAGTAAGTTTTCTTTTCCAAATCTGTTGTAATTACTATTTAATTCCTAAGGAGTGAACTTCCTTTTTTACTACTTTCAATATGTCATTGATTATTAACGAAACCGGACTGAACATTGGCAGAGAGTAACCCTCAGGATTTGTGCAAAATACAACTGTAAGTCCTTGTTGGACTCAGAGTAATATTAAGGATTAACATCCGAGTAATTATTGCCTATTTTCATGAATGTTTCCTTTTCTCTCAATGTCCCACATGTGAAAAACTGATCTAATTGAACATCATAAAAGCTCTGCTGCTCTCCTTGAAAACATCTTCAAATTGTCAGCGTTACCATATTGATTTTTGATTTCATTTTTTAAGAGTCCCAAAATACTCCTACATCAATCGTAAGAAGCGTAGATGAAAATTGCTAATAGTGTAATACTTCTGCACATGCTATATAAATAAGTGTTGTTGATTTTCCAAGCTGTCATGATTATTCTTTTATTCTTGAAGTGAGAACATAAAAGTATAAACTAATCACTAGTCCATGGAAGACGAAAAGTAACAATGAAGACTTGTTCCAGAGCAGAGAGTGTAAGTCCTTGTTGGACTTGGAGTAGAATTGAGGATCAACATTGTCGTAATTCTTTGATACTCGTGGAAATAACAAAACAGGTTATTAATTAACATTTTATCATCTTAAAAAAAAAAAATTAAATGAACAGTTACTTTTTTCTAATTAGTCAGAGTGTTAAAAATTGTGCTTTTGATTTGATTTTCAAATGTGTTAATGTTTGTAGTTAATTCCTCCAAAAATTTATATTATGGATGTACATGTATTTTTAGATGATTTCTGCTTTATGGTGTACAATTAAGGTTAAATTTGGATTTTCAAAGCTAAGAATAATTTTGTGCATCTTTTTTCTAATTTAATACATATCATTATATAAACTCACGGTACATTTATTAATCTGGTTGATATTTCTTTCTTTGAAATTGATTAATTGATATTTATTTACTGTTACAACGATGGTCGTCTTTACTATAAATATTGTCCTTGTTTTATATTATAGGACCAGGATTTTGGACTGCTGATTTTAGTAGTTTCATAAGCATTTATAGTGCGCCTCTTCACTATTAATTTCGATTCCTATTAAAGGGGATATAATTAAAGCATCCTATAACTAATTTGCTTATATACAAGCAGTTGCATCAGCATTACCATAAGTTCTTATGCGTATATAAATAGACAAACTTGTCTTTAATATTAAAAATTTGCTTTATTAATATATAAAGTAACTCCCAAACAAATAATAAATATAACTCTTTTTTCATAAGCACAGTCACATGTTGTGACTAAATAATTAGAGGTGTATCCTCAAGAATAAATTTATAATAATAATAGCATTTAAAAATGTGTGCAAATAAATCATTTACACACGCTAAAAAATGCTTAGGATTTACAACTCTGAATAAATGTATTAGCGATTTCTTTTCTTTTCTATATATGTTGTGCTGAGTTTTAGCTACACACACTCATTGCATAAACTTATTTACAATGAAATTCATTTCTTTTGTAGGTCCAAGAATTATAGATCTGAAGGGGATGAATAACATAATTTGATGCAATTGTTTCTCTTAATTTGGGAGAGTGAGACTAAATGGGTTGTGATTGGAGTCCTTTTAAAATACTTACATATATTACAAGTAGTAGCACTCAAATATGAGGAAACAAAAAATATCCAAACATCAAGACAAACCTTATTAATTGATATAGTAATATACTTTTATTTTATTTTTAAATATGACACGCACTCTCGATTGCTTGGAACTGCGTGACAACTTCATCTAAGATTGTCAAGTGAATTGTCAAAGATTGTTAATCTGGTGTGCAATGGGCATGTTAAAAAAACCAAAAATCAACATGGTAACCTTAAAATTTGAAGAATGTTTTAGAGGAGAAAAGATTTTGTTTCATTGGATCAGCTACAATCAGCTGTGATAAAGGAGTACGGAAAAAAGAATATCAAACAGACCATTTGCTAGAATTACTCCGATTTTAATCCCCAATTCTACTCAAGTCTAACAAAAACATACAATTATAACTCTGTAACAAATTATCAGGGTTCCGCTTCATCTTTTAAGAGCACGCACGAACGTTCAATCAGGTTTTGAATATAATTAAATATATTTAGAAAAGGATGTTCACTACTCAGGAATTAAATAATAATGACAACTGTTAAGGAAAATAATATTGATTCTTTATAATAGCAATTACAAATTAACGAGCCAGCTAAAAAACACCCTGGATTTACATGTATGGACATTGTACATAGCGGGTCGGTATATAAAAATGAATGAAATGTTGTAAGCGTCTTGTATGTTGGATCGAACGAGCGTGTCATGTTAAAAAAAGAAGAATAAGTATATCTTTGGAGTGTTAGAAAATATGACCTGCCGATTATTAAAAATGAATGTAATCTTGTAAGAGTTTAAATCATATTTTATACAACTCCATATAAATATACTTCATTTTTGTATCTCCTTTAATATAACACGCACGTTTTATAAAAAGATTGTTATGTTTTACTTTATGGCAACATCAAAGCAGCTATACAAACTGAGGGCACATATATAATCATTTTTAAAAACCATACTGTCTTTTAAGACATTATTGTTAATTTTAATACTTATTTGTAAGAAGACAAGCAATTAGTTCTATACCTTGGGTTTTTACAATTTTTCTTAGCTTAAGAAACAACCATTATAATCCTACGGAGTCTCGAAATAAATTATAATAATCTATGTACTTTATGTTCCTAAGTAATTCGACTTTTACATAAGTAGACTTAAAAATAGTTGGGCGATGAATTCCAAAGATCGCTATAAGAATGGATTAGTAGGAGACAAATAATTAAATATTATTATATATTTTAAATAATAATTGAATCAAGACACATGAGTATACTTAAAGGTTACATAATTTTCAAAGTGAAATTAATACTTATATATAAAGTAATACATTATTCATCTAAAGTTAAACCATTTAAAGTTAAAATAATCGAAATAATTTTTTTAATTATATTTCAATAAAATATTATGAATATGTTATTTTTTCTGATACATTAAATGAACCTTATCCATCTAACTCTTTTTTGTTTCATTTTTTAGTGATCAAGTTTAGTTTTACCTCATTTAAGTTTTTTTAGTTGAAAATGGAAGAAAAATAAAGCAATTTTCAGCTTATTTGTCATGATATATAAGACAAACTTGCAATCGTTGCAAAACAAGACTTTTGCAACAGGAGCTTTTTCTAAAAAAATCAAAAAGCTCCAACAATAAAATTTACATCACAATAGTATCATGATATATTAAAGATAATGGTGGGAAAAAATCAATATTTATTGTATATTTTTGAGAATAATTTTTTTTTTAATAATGTAGTCAGTTTTTTAGTGATTTTCCTTAAACTAATACCATTTGTAGGATGGAATTTTTTTTCTATGAGTTGATATAATTTTATTAAAACTCAAAACTAACTCAATGAGGAGAAATTTGACATATTACAACGGTCTTTACAAATTGTATCAGGTGCGGCAAATTTCATCACATAATTTATTATTCTTTAGCTTTATTATTATTACAAGGTTTTCTTGGATTTTTGAATATTTGCCGATTGCTCATTTTATTTTATTATTAATTAGTGTACCAACTTTATCGAAGTAATAACTATGTAGGAATGAGCATCGATGGGAATCTGGTGTCCTTTTTTTTTATTCATGCGTCGTTGCATTATTTTTAACGATACTTAAGATATTTTTGAAATATTCGAAAGAGTAATAATGGATCTCTAAAATACATAAAAACATTTTATCATAGGACTTTATGTTTGAGCTATATAAATTTTCAAACTATTTCCTTTTTGAAATTTGATAAAATAAAATTATGTCTATCATATCTTTTCCTACATGGATAGTTTACATTTTTTGGTATTTATTTAATATTTGTCTAGTATAAGAAAATTTTGTTGAAAATTTTGTTATGTTTTAATGAAAAAGTAATGGCAGTTTAAATTTGTTTGGACAATAGGGTCCCTCTGAATTTGAAAGTTAATTTTGTCCCTTTATTAGAAGATTTATAAATTTGTTGATGATTCAACACATATCTTTTGTTTTTTGCTCTTTTAGAGTATTCATATTAAAATAAACTTTATTAGTGGACAGATTAGCTTGAAAATCATGTACAATCATATATTTTGTATGAATCCTTTATTGTTGAATGTAAAGTTAATCATAACTGGATAATGGAAAGGAAATAAAGAACAAGGTATTTTCTTATTTTTAACAGCACTATTAGTGATCAAATTTATATAATTTTAGACTAAGCTGACAATGCTGATGAAAAGGACATTAACAATTTATTAAATGACTCTGATATTAATTATATAGCTGATAAAGAGATTACCACAGAAGAGATTGCATCAGATCCTTCATTTACTCCTGAAGCTTAAATTCACGTCAATAAAAAGGATAATTTGAAATCTTCATTTTGATGATAATCTCAAAGATAATAAAAGTGACAAAGAATATTAAGTAAGATCAGTTTGTCTTAGAATTTTAAAACTCTTAACAAAAGGCATGTGGGAGTCAATCTCATGTATCAAAGAACTGTTTTATATCACTTATGTTACAAGTCATCAATACAACTTTATCTAAGAATCATGCGTAAAATATGTAGTTTATAACATTAAGTATCTAAATAAATTACTGCTTCTTTACAATAATGTTGTAGTTGTTTAGTTATTAGCTTAGGCAGCCCTCAGGCTTGATGCAATCTATAAGTCTTTTAAGAAGATCAGGCCCCTGAATTATTATCCTAAGGTGGGCCTAAACTAAATATATACATTATATTTTACCTCTAACTATCATATTTTCTAAAACTTCATTACCTTTACCTTGTCCCACAATTTTTATCCATCATCTGTTCAAATAGCTTTTATTATATATTTATCTCATAGGCTGGATTTCTGATACAGGGAACAATGCATAATTTTCTAACCTGTCTCCCAGCTATACCTTATAACCCTCCTTAAATGCTAACTAAGATCCCCAAAGATCAATGTCAGACCTCACCATGTAACTGAGGTCACGCATAGCCAACTGTACGCACAAAATAGTAATCACCTTAACCTGCACATTTGCTGCTAACCACATAAAATTTATTCATTAACACTAGAACGACGGATAGTAACGACACCCCTTAAACGACAGTGGATTTAAAAAATGATACCCATTTATTTTTTAATATTTGTAACTGTTAGTGGTTGATAAAATTAAAAGTAATGTGTTAATTTTTATTTTCTCCGAAGATTTATTATTTATTTAAAAAAATAAACATCACTTTGTTAATAACACATATAAAGAAATTAGCATTTTTTACAAGTTACAATTGTTTTTTCAGTACCAATACAAGGCTTGCATACGAATCTCTTACATTTACAACAGGTTTTGCTTGCTAAGCGCCGTGATTTTCTTGTACAATTGACTGTACACCAGCTTCTATTTTTAGTTGAACAGTTTGATTGTGATTGAAATAATTGATTATTTTCTTCTATAGCATCCTTTGATTCATCATCTTTACCAATAAGTTCTGTAATAAAATTATTCGAAAACTGGCGATGAGTTATTTTCTTACCAGTCACTTCTCTGTACAAGATAACAGCATTTATGCCAGCAAAATCCAAAATATTATAAAAACTTGTAAAGGCCACCGGCGAGAGGACATTTTGGTGGAATAAAGTCTTGCCATTTGATCTAAAATATCAACTCCATACTTACTTTCATTATAATACTGGATTGATTCTGCTAACCTTTTCGTACATCTAAAACTTTAACACTTTTGTGAACAGAGCTCATAAATAAAACATTTTTTGTTTTTTTCCCTTGATAAGAAGTCAATGTTTTGCCACTATTTACAAAGATTAAGCTTGAAAATAGTGCTTGTTTGGTAGCTTTTAGTTCAGGAGGTATTTTTTTGCGAGCACGATTCATAGTTCCTAAAATAGCCGTCCTATTTTTCTGAAGTTCGTTTGCAAGAGACAATGACGAAAAGAAATTATCTGTTGTAACATTCCTCCCTTTACCAAATATGGTTCCATTAGCTTCATAACGACATATTCTGATAAAGATTTATTTGCTGGTCTTTGAGAATCTTTTCCCAAGTAAGGAAATCCATTTACCAAGTATTTGGACGATGCGTCAACAGCTAACCAAAATTTTATACCAAATTTATCAGGCTTTTTAGCCATATATTGGGTAAATGGATATCTAGCTTTTGTTGGGAATAGTTGCACATCAATATTTTCACCTGGCCTGTATGATAACTTACAATTTTCGACAAATCGAGTCCATACCATTGAAATCAAGGCAAACTTGTCGTCTTGAAGTCTTTGTGATCTTGTGGAACGAATATCAAAGCGGATAAATCTCAATAATTCCTTATATCTGTCGTATTCCTAAAGAGATTGATCCCCAATTTTCTTGACCAAATTACTTCTGTCGGCTTCCCTTTGGCTAAGATTCCTGTCGCATGCATTATTGCAATCAGTTGGAGTATTTCTCGTTTGCTGGTTGTCCATACATCATTCTTAAGTTTTGAACAAGCCTCAATTATTGTACATTTTACAATGTGATCATCATATAATTATCGATCAAGAGTTCAAAAGCTGATAATGTTTTATCTGTAATGATGTTACGTTTTGCAAATGATGATGGACCTGAGACTTCCTTCAAAATATTTTCTTGGCTAAAACGGGCTGAAATTTCTCCATTTACTATTTGTTTGTGCCAGATCGTGTTATCCTGGCCAACATACATTGACTCTCCTAATAAGTCGGTTGATTTATGTTTCTTAAAAAGACGGGAATTGAGTCACTTGATTGCATCCTGGCATTTATTGAAATGTTAAATATACCAATTAGTTGTTAATAAATACATCTAGTATATAGCAAAACTAATAATGGTATTCAAGAAAATTACTTACAGAAAGGCTTGTCAAACACATCAGAATAGTCATCAGAATCAGAAGAACTTGATTGAGGGGGTTGGACATGTTCTTCATCTTTTTCCAATTCGAAATCCTCACCTTCTGAATCGGAGTACGATGTGCACTCAAGATAATGTCTTATTTCTGCAATGGATAATTTTTTCTTGGACATCCTTGCACAAGGTGGAAGCAGAATGGATAGTTCAGAAAAATCTACGTTTATATTTATACTAGAAATGTACACGATTCCTATCTAGAGAAGTTTATTCATGTTTGAACTTGCTTCAGCCTGTTCAAACAGGCTTGAGCCTGTTCATACACAATTGTAGAACAAACATATTATTTGAAATGTTTGGGTATCAAATATGATACCCACGTCTGTCTAGATAGTGTTCACTGTACCAACGAAACAAATACTAATTTTAGTTTATAATTTAGTTTTTTGTGATTAATAAAATGAATTACGAGAATTCATGAACTTAGAAACAAATATAATCAAGAAGTTTCTCACAATATTTCATTGAATCCAAATGGGTATCAAAAATGATACCCTCGTCGTTCTAGTGATAAATATTATGAAGGGCGTCAAAAGGCAATCCGTTATTCTAGACCAGCAAAAAGAAAAAATGTTTGTGTTATATTAGACAACCATAGTGACCATTTACCTGAATTTAAATAAAAATGAAAAAGATGTTCCTACTGTGCATGCAAAAATATAGAACATCAAAATTTGGCCATTTGTATGGCTTGTAATCTCGCTTTATGATTGGTAAGAAATATGAATTGCATCGTTATGTTTCTCATGTATAGATTTTTTTGTATTAATATCAATCAATTTTCCATGGTAGCATTAGTACTTGTTTGAATTAGAAATAAAAAATATACCAAAATTATTAATATGATATGTAAAGAATTCAGCTCCATTGCGTAACTTCAGTATTTTTGTCATTCATAATTAAAAAATTACTGTACACACCCAAAAGCATACGAGTGTTCCATCAAACTCTGGCGAACCAATGCAATTTATAGATAATTTATATTTTTATTTAGCTGTAAAATGATCAAAAAATTACCATAACTACATTTGATTTTCTTTTCAATTCATTGTGGGTCTGAGAGGGATAAAGACCATCTAGTGGTCCATCAAACAATTCAATTTTAATGTATCTTAAAGGTAACAATGTGAAATACATTCGAAATGGGCCCGATGTTTGGTGAATATTTTTGGCTTTGTTCAATACTTTCATGTGATTCTCTGTCGAGTTTTTCACGCAACAAAATATCACTAATAGTAAAGATATATTTTTTATTTATAGGCATTACTTGAAGCTTATTTAATGAACTTTTTGTTGGTATAACCCAAGAAAGATTGTTTTCAATTATTTTATATTACTTTTTTAGACCCATTGAACATTTTATTTTCACTCCTTGTAACGCCTATCATCCCCAAATCACCATATTTGGAACATAGCTTCCTAACTTTTGCAACAATTATTCTTCGTTTCTTTCCTGTGTATCTAAACCGTTATATTTCAGAAAGCTTATCATAGGGCATATAAACTCATCTTTATTTCCAACAAATATTACTGTCACATCATATACATCAGCTTACGCAGTTGTTCTAGGGTCATTTTTTGTAGCATTTTTTTTATCACCTCTCAATATATTCTGTAAGAAGATCTGTAAGTATTATGAACAGTAATGCCGAAGAGGGAAATCCTGGATTACATCCTCTCCCAGATTCATAGGGTTTTTATTCTTTTCCAAAACTTATGATTTTCCTTACAGAAACTAACATTATATATATATATACCATTCTTATTGTCATCCAACCAAATATTTTTTCTTCGGGGTCATCTAATATGAAGATGGAATATAGTACAACAAGCCTTAGCATAGTTAACGGGTAGAATAGTTGCATTGGGGTGCTTTTCTTTATATTATTTAACACTTAGCTGAATATCTTCTATTAATCTCCCCCTTAATAAAACCTCTTTGTGCATTATATGATGTAAAGGTTTAATGTGTTTCATAAAATAAAAGAGAATATTTTAAACATACGAACCAGAGTGTTCAACAGTTTTTTCCTCCATCCTTTTCCTTCTTTGTGACAAACCATCTATGTCTGGAAAACGACCTTATTTTATGACTTTTCCTAAAATATAAAAAGTATCTTGTATCAATTCAAAAGGTTTCGTTGGTTTTTGTTTTCTGAGACTACAGTATATTGTTTCTAATATTTTTTGAGTGTTTCCCTAGAAACTCATCATTTCTCTCAATCCGAACATAATTAATAAAATCTTTTACATTTCGAGTGAGCATTACAATCTAAGCATGCCAACAATTGTCCAAAGTACCTGTACATTTCATTATTTACTTCCAGGGGATCTTCTATTCTATCTCCATGTTTATCCAAAAGTGTAGATGGTTTGTTGTTTGAGAAGTATCTTTTATTGTCAAATTAAGCATAGGACATGGACTCCTCATGACATTATTCAGTGCTCTTCTTACTTTTGTTAGATCTTCATATTGTGTTAAGAGTATCTTTGCCATTCCTTTGCATCCTCATTATCCTTAATGGTAGTGTGGTTTTTACTTTTTATACCCAACTCTTACCTAACGGGTAAAAAAAACCACTCTTTAAAATTTACTATAAAGCACTGAATTTATTTTAAATTTAAATATAACAATAATAATATAAAAATAAATATAATATTTTAAATTTAGATAAATTATATTTAAAAATGAATTAGCAGTATAATAGCTAATTTCTAATTTAAATATTAATTAATTCGATATATAAATGATTAAATATTAAATAATTAAAATATATAAGCAAGATATAATTTTAAGTCTCATAAAAGTTAAAAAGTCAAAAATTTGTTAATAAATAGTTCAAAAATGACAATTGAAAATATAGAATTAACCTATAAAGATATATTTTGTACATGAAAAACTTGTTTACAGTCTTTTTTGAAGGTACATAATTGATATCATTCAGTATATCCGAAGTCTTTCAACGGCATTTTAGCCTTAAAAATGGCCCTACTACTCTCTGGGTTCCAAAAACTAGGATTAGCCTCACCACAATATCGATAAACACCTTTGTATATCAATAACCCAATTCATACTTGAATGTTAGTCTTATCAAGGGTTGCCCCTTCTAGACCTATCTTTCTAAGACATTCAAAATAAGTTATTTAAATATGGTTGGTTCAATATTGAGAGTGATGAATATGCAAAATGTCGAAAAGATGTCATTCAATTGGGCTGTGGAATATCCTCTGGCAAATGGAGTAATTGTTATAACGTTATTAGTACAATTCTTACCCTCATTTTATATTTTTGCCAATGAAAATGATTTATTTTTGCTTCCTTCAGTTGGTCCCCGTATTTTTTATCTTTTTATAGCTACAAAATAATTTTTCCATCTCTATGAAAGATTTAGCTCCCCAGCTCTATTTGTTGTGCAGATAACTTAATTTCTTCTCTTATTTGTTAATCAAGGAAATGGATGTTAAGATGAATGGTGGTTAGAGTCAAGTGTTTAGGCAACGTGAACGTATTACGACATAATCCCATATATATAACCTTGTTATCTGAAATGGAACACCTCAGTATTTTGTAATCCACAAGAAATCTCTACTATATTCGTTTGATTAATGTGATATCAATCCTTAAAGATCTTTCTTGCAGATTCTTGTTTTTGTGACAAGCTAATACTCAAAATGTGTCTTTAACTTCTGCACAATCGTAAGATGATTTTTTTTTTCGTCATCTCCTTCGAAAGGAAATTTTTCCTATTATGTATATAAAGAAAAATTCAGATTTATTATGAACCTTTTCATATCTATTTTTTTGTTAGTATGAGACTAAAGAATTGTCACTTTATTATAATGTGTTCTTTGCTTGTTTTCTAGGCTTCTAATTCCGCTTTGAAGAAAATCTAGTGTTTGGTGTACTTCTTTTACTAACATTACTAACTTTTAATCTTTTCGACATAATATTTTCTTGCAAGAATATTGTTTATAAGGTTTTCTAGTGATTTTAAAAGTAATTTTCATCCAAATATTCATCATTTTGCAGGATTCAGTAAAAAAATTCATTTTGACTAGCATCCGTAACGCAATCAGTCTGAACACTCATGTAATCGTTTAAATATGTTTATTTTAAAGTCATTGTCCACAAATATATTAACCTGGACTATATCTCCACTTCCAGTTCTTTTTTTTCCACATATAATCACCAATCAAAAGTATTTTAAAGGTTATAAATAGAAAAGATATCAATATCTAAATACGAAAATTCTATGAAAATTATACAGTTACTTTTATGGAATAATACATAATTTATTTATTATGTTCAAATTTAAACGGTTTTTTGCTTGATTAGTATATATTTAAGTCCTCATAGCCATTATAAATGCATTTATTTTTCGAATTAAATGAATATTCTTCATAAAGTGCTTATGTAAGGACTAAATAATTAATGATATGTGTATATCTAGGGATACAAACAATATTTATTTGTGACAGTAATTTATCGGTTGGACATAGCAACAATCCTGCCCTAATTTTGATAATAGAAAAACACCCCCAATTTTAAAAAAAGTTCAGATTTTGCTGAATGGTGATGCACTTTGGGCCATATTTTGCTCCCATTCTTTTTTTTTTAATAAATTAGTTGCCAAGAGTTCCCCGATTTTAAATGAAAAAATGGTTAATAATTTAAACTACCAATACAAGGTTAATATTATAATTAAATCACTAAAATCTTGTTAACAATCAGGTGGTTTATTAAATTCATATCTCAATATTTTTATAAGAGAGGGAAGAAAAATTGTACAAAATAGAATAAAAATTTAGTTGTTTAAAGTGTAGCACCTAGGTTTCAAAATCAAAGGCTAACAAAATGGAGTCCAGTGATGAGATGAAGATAACATTTTAGAATTTTTATAATTGTATAAACCAAAATTATTTAAATTCTACGATGTAGTATGATAAATATCTGGAGATAGAACACCTTTAATATTATTATAAAGTTTTCAGTTATTAATTAAATAAGCATTGTAATTCATTTAGTATCTCATATGGACGATAATTGTGAGCAATTACTTTTGATTTCGACCCAAGTGAAGTTTATACAATATTATAGTTATAATCATTGTATGTTTGATGATTAAAATTGATCAGGGAGGACGTCACAGGCTGAGATATATGATGGCCTTGTATATTCAATTATGGGTATAGTTTTGCGTCCGATTCAGACGCATGCTTTAGATTTAAAAGTGTAAGTCAAAATTTTAGAGTCACAATACCTTTAATTTCTAGCAAAATTCTAGCTTTATTATACTTTTGAGAAGTTTTTAAAAAAATATAGAAGCCTAAAGTATATGGTATGGCCTTTTCCTTGCTTTAATAAATAGTTTACCTCAATATTGGCTACACTTTTTGAGAAAATGATAACTTCCTTTGTCTTTCATTTATTTACAATAAAACATATGAAGAAGTTATGTTGCCTTAAGACCTTTAAAAGTTCTCTCTAATACATTATTATTGTTTGTAAATAAAGATCAAAGTTATTTTGAGGGACAACAGAAGTGCATTGATTATGTAATTTAAAAAGTATCTACTGTCAAATATATGAGGAATTCCAGGTGAATCAGGTACATCGCCTAGAATCCAAACGATCTGACCATAATTGTTACAAGTATGGGAAGGTATTTTCTATCAGCCATGATGTTAGGAGTAATTGGAAATAATGGATCAATGGCAACAGTAATAGCATTTAATACAAAATAATTTTGACCCCTAATTTTTCCAGTTCTCAACAGCTCCTACGGAGCTGCAACTAATGTAAGGACTCAAGATGTAGCTCGATACTATATATCAAAGATCCTATCTTAAATCAAATTAGGGTCGGAGAATTTTGGTCAAAGAAATATTGTATCCCTTTAACTACTATGTGTACAGTGACATTACATAAAGATATCTGCTACCTACCACCAAAATATCATTAGCCTGAGTAACTTTGTGGAGGAGCACTGGGTCAAAATGTTTATGTCGACCTTAAAGTCAGTATGGCAAAGGTTTAGTAAAGCTTTATAATGTGGAACTTCTGAAAAGTATACCTCTATACATTATACTCTATATTTAACTTATTATAAAACAAATTATGTAAATTTAGTAATAAAAAAGCCATTAACTTATTTGTTCTTAAAATAAATGTGTCGGAGCGATATTGAGATATAATGCACATATATAGAGAAATACAAAATATACTGCATTCTAAAAAGGCTCTTCATTCTTTAATATATCAAAGTGCATGTGTTTTTAGAATATAGATAAATGTCAATTTAATATAAAAAAGAAGATCCTTCAATACTTTTTAACATTTTTGTACATGGTATACATGTATATATTATATATATACATATTTCATATGTGTATCATTAAATTTTATTAGATTACATTAATAAAAATTTTATTTTTACGACTTTAATAAATATGGAATAGTTTTAAAAAATATTTATAAAAAACACAATGATTTTTCTATTGCCTTATGTTAAATGATTCAGTTTATGATGTCAATTTGTGTATCTATTCCATTATTTAATCATTATTTTATTGAATTTATTCAGTCACATTCACTGCAGTGTTTCTTAGCAGGTAAATTGTTTAGAATGGATCAAAAACGTATCCAATCTTTCATTTTAATTGCCAGTAAGAGAAACAGGGAACCGTTACAATATTTTTTGTCTTTGGTTCAATAACTTCAAGTTGTTTAGTTGAATACAATTCAAAATTAAATAAAGCATATCCAAATAACTCTACTTTTGTTTGAATCTATGAAAAGGTTATACAAATTTGTATTTTTTCAACAATATGCATTCGAATATTATCTCTCAAATGTTTCAACTGTCCCTGTAGGTAGGGATTGACAAACTCAAATTTAGTATGAATTTGAAATTAAGAAAATTCAGCTACATAATAATTCTGGAAAATAAATAACTAGACCTTTTAAGGTGTTCAATTACACAATGCATGACAATTCAGGTTTTAGAACGCCCACCTGCTAAAACCAACATTTATTATTATTATTTAAGCCAGAGGACACGAATATGATCCTCCAAATTTTCAATTAGACTAAGTTACTGCGTTTGAAAATTTTAATAGACATTTACATTATCTACGACTCAAATAACAATAATAAATATTCGATTAGACTGTTTGGCGTAAATGCTGTTGCAAAGGATCTTTAAATGTATTATATGAGATTAAGATAAAAATTATATTAATACTATAGGGTTGTTTCTATATTTTGGTACACATTTTATTATTTATAATTTTGTAAGAATAAAATTTGTACAAAAGTTTTTGTGAGGGTTTTTATTTTTACAAAATCCTCTAAAAATAGAGCTAGGCCCAACTTTTATTCGATAAGTTAGCCCTCATCTCTTATAATTCCCTTAATTGGAGGCCTAAATTCCTTGCAGATCTAGAATAGGTAGTCAGACTCGAGCATGGTCCACTCTTTCTTGATGGGAGCCTCTAGAGACAGTACACTCCTGTAAGGAGTAGCTCACACCCTCTCCTGCAGAGATGTCCAGATAATTTAGTCCAAGCGGGTTGTCTCTGGAGAGGAGGGTGGTCACATGTTGAGGACCCAAAAGTCCAAAAAGTTATCTCTGAGGAAGGCCTGGAGCTTAGAGGCAATATAACATGGAGCTGCACTCTGAGTGAAAACAAAGTTATACCCGAATTTTCTCTGGCCCAAGGTATCACTTTCCTATCCAAAAGTTCGATTTAAGCATTTACATTAAGATGCTCCTCCCTCTCCACAAAAATGGTAGAGTAGACTTCGCCTGTGCTGCCCACAACCCCAAATACCATGGTTTCAGCTGGATTTTTGGTTCCAAAGACATATCTTACTGAAGTTGAGGAATTGTTTAAATGTTTGATTGTGATTTTGCGGTTGGTCTGCTCATTCAGAGTATCATCAACGCTTAAAAAAGTCATCTGAAAAGAGCATAAGTTTACCTGAATTTTTAGTTGGTCTTAAGAAAAATTTAGCTCTGTTTAGAAATAAGATATCATAAATATTATTTATCAATGGAAGTCAGTGTATTTGCTGAAAGCGTAATGCTTTTAATAATAGAAGCGGTAAAATTCAAGAAGATGTCTCATCACTCACAAGCAACACTTTAGTTGCCAGAAAGCATGAAGAAAAATTTAGCAACAGCTAAAAAAAATATTACTTTTGTTGTTTATTAGCTGTATTGAGATTGAATAGACACGTAAGAAATTGGTACCTAGTTCCATTGTTGGTTTTAGGAGGCATAAGGAGACAGTGCTACGTAGAACCTGTTCCTGATTTGAGACCTCAAGGAATAGAATTTTAAAAATGTATATCTATATAAACAAAAACTTCATTCTATGAGCTATTTTTTAATGACAAAAATAATGCACAATATATACTGATAATACTGATTAAAGTCCTCATTTCACCAACTGTTTTTTTGTTAGGTTCTCAACATTTTTGGCAACTCATTGATAATGTCTACGGACATATGTTTTGAAACATATTGGCATGTTTAAAAATGAATCTATCATCTCTGCATTAACCACCAAACTCTAGTCCTGGATTTAACTTTTTTGTTTTGTTTTTCATACTTATGTTACCATATTTATTTTACACTTTGAGCGTTTACTTTTGTTATTTTTCTTTGATTTTTATATATTCAATTTGAGTTTAATGTATTTATATAACAAATGATTTAGTTGGAGTGAGAATTGATCACTTCAATAGGCTGATATGAACTTGAACCCTGATGCATCAATATTGATATTTGCACATGGAGTGTGAGAATAATATACATGATAAATCTGCAGCTATTCATCAAGACAAATGAACTTTGTACAACAATTGTTTTTCCAAAGGGCTACAACTTTTGCACTAAAGAAATTATTCAAATCAAAGTACGTTTTTCTTTGACTGTTATGAAAATTTTTATATATATCAAAAGAAAAACAAAAACTAGGTATTATTAATATTTTGTCAAAATAATAATTCTGATTTATCAGTAATCGGCAAATTAAAAAAAAAAAAAGACTACTTTCCGGATTGACAACTAAAAAAGGCCTTCAAATTGACAAAAATCAACTTTGCTTCTGTTCAATGACGTCCTTAAGATCGAATATTTTATTACAGAGCTCGAAAAAGTTATTTATGGGCCAAAAAAACTTATTTCAGATGGGCTCAAAAGTCTGGGTTCGAGAAGAATAGAGTATTTGCAAGGCAGCTAAAATGATGGATGTACGTTTTAACATTTGTAACAAAGAACCATCAAACATTCTGATCTAAAAAAAGATTATAAACGTGACGTTAGACCCTCGTTCTCTTCACAATTTCATGCAAGAATGTAATGTATTTTCTTTTATTTATATAATTTAAAAATCAGCTAGATTTATATGTATTCTGTCTAATATTTATTTTTATTGTTAACATATTAGAAGTCTTTAGTAATCTTTTAGAACAAAGTTGAAAGAAGGAAATAATCTCAAATAAGCTGAAAAATAATAAAATGTACCATTTAATTTTGATACGTTTGTTTGATCACAAATACAATCTTTCTTATAAAAAATAATTTAAAATCCTTTGTAACTTTATTGAATCTTAAATTTTTATTTTTCAAAAAGAAAAACAAAGTTCTTCAACTGCCTATAAGCTCTGCCTATTGCTAAAATTTGTACGTAGAACCTTAGTTTACAAGCAATTGCCTTCTTTTTCATATGTGTTGTTTCCGATTTGCATTAGAAATTTATTACAAGATACACTCCCAATTTTCATAAATTTATATATAAATGCATTATGAAAAAGCAAAGTTCTATTAAGCTTATTAGTTTTACTTTTGAGTAACGAAAATGACAAAAATGTTGTTCGTAATCCAATATACATTTGTTGTATTCATTTAGTTTATATATCTTCATTAAAGTAAACAAAAGCCCTCAAGATAAATCTATACGTACGTCTCTAAATATTTACCAAACATATATACAGGGTGAGCATTCTATCTGTGCTACAAAAATGATTTTTTTTCAAATACAATATTTTCTCCAACTAGTAATCAAATTAAAAAATAAAACCAGTTTCTGAAAGCTGGATAGATTCTGATCTGTGTTATTTAACAAAATCACCTCTACCTTCAAGAACTGTCTCCATACGAGACCGAAAGTGCGAGCAGGTCATTGCAAATTGGTTCTTTGGCAAATCTTGGAATTCTTCTTTTCATTAGCCAGATAAGTTCGTCTTTGGTGTTGAAAGGGGCTCGGTTGGTTTTTTGTTTGATCGTCCCTTACACCAAAAATCTATTGGATTCAGATCCGGTATATTTGGAGGCCAAAAGTACGGCGAGATGAAGTAGTCAATCTTTTTTTTTTTGTTGCCATTTCAGACTTTATTTTTCGAGGTGTGGCTGGGAGGCAAGACCTGCTGCCACAAGTAAGGCCTCCCATTGGCAACCATGTCTAACCAGAGCTTAACTATAATCTTTATCTTGCTATGTTGTTGCTCCCGGAGCGGATTTTAAGGAGGGTTCCGTGCCCAAAGATTTGGGAGAGCAAATTTGTCAATTCATTCTATTTTTCCAACTGATGCAAATTTGAACAAGGCATGATACCATTTATAAAACTTAAAAAAAAAATTCCAACAAAACCCAAGTAGAGATAAGTTATTATTGTAGCTGCTACAAGATACTCAAGCAACTGAAAGAAGTTTGTACTTAAAAAAAACAAAAAAAACAATGATTTTTATTAAGATGGAGGGGCACTGTGACCTCCCAAATCTTGATATCTCTGGAAGAGATAATGAACCCCTTCCCAAGAGTTTTTGCAGGATTTAATATGAGGGGATGCTTCTTTTAGAAGACACCTAAATATTTTAGTGAAACTATCTTAGGGTTAAATTACTTTATCAAAACGTAAACTTTGAACGAATAGCAATTTGATATAATGATAACTTAAAAGTTGGCATTATGAACGTTTCAAAATTTTGAACTTCATGATTAGCCATTAAAGCCCCCCGCCTTCTATATCTGAATATGCATATATAACTTTTCAAGTCAGAATCCAATACATAATACATTAATGGAGGTAAAAAGGACCAAATGTCGGACCCAAGAACAAATGAATCACTTATAACACGTCATCCAATTAAATTTAAAAATATTACGATTTTTTGGGTCAATATGAATAATATTCTGTAGCTGATATATTTAAGCTTAAAGGAGTTGTTTATAGTTTATTAGATTTCAATCCTGCTTTGTATCCGTTTGTGACAAGAAAATGGACAATTATAACTACAGTGGGAACTTTATTAAGAGTTACGTTATTTTCCTTGCACCAGCAGCCTATAAAAAAGGTTACTATCTTTCAAAGGGGATCTTTCTTATGGTTAAGAAATCGCAGAAGCCAAAATTAACATTTTAAGATATGCAAAACAACTATCTTGTTGTTACCGTGAACTGAGGCAAATGTGGTGTAAAGATATTATTCAATATGGTTAAGGACCAAAGAAGAGATACAAATAAGTACATGAATGAAAAAAATCAATCATCAAATAATTTTTGTGTACTCGAGGTTTAAAAGATGGAGCCACGAAATTTATGGAAAAAACCCAAACATGCATTCGAAATAGAAGGAGAGATAACTTAGTCAAGAGCTAAAGGCTTCACTGTTTTTTTGTGCCTCCCTCACTGTTTCCCTTACTGGAAGATTATAACAATGCTAAAATTACTTTTAGATAACAGCTCCTTAAAAATTAAGTTGTCAAAACGCAAAGAACCTCAAAATGTATCTGGACGTGGACTATAGATGTTTTAGGGGATGAAATGACAGAAACCAAACATAGAAACATTTTAGATAGATTGAAGAATAGCGCAATAAAGACATCTTCACATGCATTGAAATCAATTTTGGATTCTTTAAGACAAGAATACATAAAATTTGGGATAAGGCTCAGTGAAGAATTGTGTTGATGGAGATGGTGATACTATTGAGGAAGCAAAATTCAGGGTGAAAATGTTTAATCACCAAGGATGTCTAATAAGGAGTGGCAATAAGTAAATGCTGTATTTGATGCAAATGAAAAACTTATAGTAAATCCCAAGGTAATTTATTTTGCTATGGTAGAACATTTTGGAAATATATACAAGTCTGGCGACTGTGGAAGAGAAAAAAATGTATTCTCAATCGAAATATAAATCAGGCGATCATTTTTTAAAAATGTGTCACATATTCCTTTAGTTATTAAAGATTATCTGGACAAATTTATATCACAGAAAGACATAGAAATCTACATAATTTCATATAAAAAGAAGAATAAATTCCCGGGACTGGATAGTTTTCTGATGGAATACTTTAAGAAATATTGTAATTTGTTGGCTACACTATTAGAAATAGTTTATAGAGAGGCATTCAGAGTAGGAAAATTTGAAAATAATATTACTGACGGACGATTAATCTTTAAACCGAAGCAAGGAAAGTATGTTAGGTGGATCGAGAAATATATATATAAATATATACCTAGTGGAATTCCATCATAAAAATTTCAAAAGGTATTGGCATCAATCATACATCCTTCCCAAAAAGATTTAATAAGGGGTCGATCTATGGGGGATATTTCACGAGGAATCAAAGATTCAAGACACAATGCGGAGAAAAATGGCGAAATTTAGCAGTTATTGCCATAGATTTAAAAAAAAGCCTATGATTACATATCACATCGAGATATGAAAGCATGTTTCAGGAACAATGGCTTTGGAGATCTTTTTTTCGAGATGGTATACAATTTTCTAAGTAACCTCCACACATTCTATGAAAAGAGTAACAAATGATTCTGAGTATGTAAGCATTGTCGCTAAGGCGACCCAATTTCACCTTGTCTTTTCATATTTGCATTGAACCATTACATGTATGAATCAAAGCTTAATTTTCAGAAGTCAAAACGTATGTCAAACTGCTCGAATAGACAGGACTTTAAAAAGTTATGTAAATGTTCCCTCCAGATTATTTACCTTAATAAATTATTACTACTTAAGGTAATTTATATGTTTTGAGGGTTACAGGGTTTTCTGAACGAATCACAAAGAAAGTGTCTATATTTTATATTTTCTAATGGACCAAAGAAGCTAATTTCGTAGAAATGAAAATATGTATTGTATGAGAAAATTCGGGAGGTTGGGATGATATGTTTCAGAGATTTTTGGAAGACTCTTTTATTATCTTCTATTGGACGAATTTTTGAGGAGGACTCTGCATGGTCAGAGCTACTGAAGATGACACTGGAGAAGAAGACTGGACAATACTTCGAGATAATTAAAGTTGCTCCAAATTATAAAGGACATGGTTATCATTTGGTCGTAAAACGATGGAATTAATTGTGAGATTTCAAAAAAGTTATATCAACTATGAAGTTGCAAAAACCTATGGACGGGGTATGCAAGATTAGCTACATGACGTCTTCATAAATTAGAAGGAAATTATGTTTTATGGGAGAAGTTTTTAATAAAAAAAGTTATTTACATTTTGTGAAGAATTGGAAAAGAGGGAAATTTCGACCAAAAAAGAATTTAATAAGAGGGCATTTGGCCCGACATATATATTTTTCAATTACATGAAAGGAACGAAAAACAAAGCAATTCGAGGATTACATATGGTAAAAAACGATAAGAAACACTTGTTATGGTTGATTGAGAGAAAGATCGAACGACTTCAATTAGAATCCAATCCAATTGATGTGTTGAGGGCCCTCTGGAATGTAGGGTTTGATTTTTACTTATATTGGTTAAAGTATCGAATACCTATGAGCACTCTCCCTTTTGGTAGTACTCAGGCAAGGTCTATCGAGAAGACGATTTGATACTTCTACTGGAACAATATAGAGACGTCCAACCATTTTTTATTTGAGTATAAAACAAAGACTAATATATGGGACCATTTAAACTGTGAATTTTTTCAAAATTAAACTTGATTTTAAGACCTAAAGATTTCTGTTTTATTTATATTGGTCTGTGGTCGGAAAAAATAAATTTTATTATTAGCAAAATACAGCGTATTTTATTTAAATTAATAATTACAAGAACAATCCCCCCCCCCTGTCTCCCGGATTGTTAACGTGTGGGTTTAATATGATTGAGGATTATGAAGTATGAATGTTCTTTTTTTTCCATCACGCACATTATAATTAGTATGTTAATGTAAAATATTATATACCTGTCTCATGAGATTATGAAGATTACTTCATTTCTCAAAATATATGCATATAATTTTCATGCTCTAATTTGATATTTGAAAGTTATTTTCAAACAGAATAAAAAGTATTTTATTTTTGATAAAACTAAAACATAAATAAATTTAACTATAAATGACTCTTCCCAACTTCTATAAACATAATATCTATTGCCTGAAAAAGTATTCGACTACTTAGTATTTTAATGTAAAGCTATAACAAAGGTTTATCAAATCTATAATTATGGTACATGATATTAATAAAATATTTGGTTTCATTTTATTAAAAAGAAGAGTATTCTAAAGCAATAACAAGAAATTGGATAACTAGAGACTTAATATTTAGAACTCAAATGCATTCCAAAAATACTCGACCCAATTACCCCTTTATATCAATACGAGGTCAGAAACTTCTAATTTTTTTAAACTGTTATTATGGTCTATTATGTATAAATAATTTTTTTACCCTAAATTGATAACGAAAATGAAATTTCCCAAATCAAAGTAACTTTCTTGTAAAAAACTCATATCGTTTAATCGATGGCATTGTTACAATGCAAATTTAAAAATGGTCAGTATTAAAAGTCAATTTATGACTTTATAAAAATATTAAATAATTGAAAACAATTATATAAACAATGTACTTTTGTAAATTATTTTATTCATGCTTAACTTAAGTCTATTATTATAAATCAAGCATGCATTTTTAAAACGCAGACTAAGTAATATCGTAGGATACCAGTCGACCAAAAAGAATTTATCAAATTAATTATTAAAAATCACTATGACAAAGAGATTGCACATTTTTAATTCATCATATCTTGAACAAGATTGATACGATTACCCTAGTTTGAATTAATTGAATTTTACAATATTTTGAGATAATTTATTCCCTTAAGTTCAACCAATGGTATCTCTATAATTATCATATCCATCTAAAAATGTCAAAATTCTTTAAACATAAATATTTACTATATCAAAATAATAAGTACAAACTATTTAATTTAACTCTTTTTGAGCAAAGTCAACACTATGTAATAAAGAAATCTTACATTAAATTCTAACAGTGTGTAAATATTTGATTTTAATTTTAAGTATAGTTTATTTTTTATATTAAAAATAAAACTTGAGAAAAATTAAAACAGTATTCTTAAATATGTTATTTGTATTATTTAATTAAATTATTCTAAAAATAATTTGGAGCATCATGAAAGTAATTGGAAGGTCTCATTATGCGGAGGAAGTAATGAGATTGTCTCTTATGTAGTGTCCAGATAGGGAAATGACTTGGTGTCGATTTGTGGACTGAGGGATGAGGCTGGAAGAAATCACATCTTATTCTGTAAGGCACCACAACATTAAACATCAAGATAATACCATAAGTATTACTAAAGGGGATCCAACTTAATAAATGTAATAAAAAATAAAAATAGATAAAGATCCCTCAAGCCAATGGGAAAGACTAGTCTTTAAAAGGAATAAAATGTAATTAGTTTCTTGAGATGCTACCAATCACATAGACTTGGCTCGTCTGTGATTTATGGTCAGTAATTTCGATACACAGTATTTTGAAAAATGAATACATGTATATATTTCAATTTTTTGCTCTTTATTGTGATCATATCATGTAAATAAAAAACTTGATATAACTTACACAATAATTAAAAGATTAGAAAATGTATATATAAATTATGATTTGTAGAGTGGGTCGCTTCTCAATAACTCATACTAATCATCAAATGTATAGCGTCTCTTTCTCGCATCTATTGTGCACCATTACAGTGTATTTACTTTCAAAAATATCTTGTACGGGAGTTAAAGAGTACTAATCCCTCTTTTTCGGCATTATTCTTCATGGTCATCAATGGACTCGCTTAAAGAGTGACTTCTCAAACATTTTAATTATTTTAGCGCTTAATGCTCAGTCTATAAATATGTCTCTTGCTTAAAATTAACTATTTGTTGCCTATTACCCAATAAAAAGTCATAATGTATTATGAACATACTTAAGTATAACTTAATTGTTTTAATTATATCTTAAACGTAGGATTAGACATTTATTGAGTTTGCACTGTGTAAAAATGAATCGCCCAACTTCTGGGCACATCTTTCACTCCAGGGATTGACTCCAAGTCCTTTTTTCCCAATAATCCTTTAGAGACAAATCTTCAACTTCCTGCAAAGGGCTAATTTTCTGAATATCTAAAAAAATTGAGATATCTCTTCTTCCACAACAATAATACAGTTTTCATGTTGCGACGCTTGACTTAGTGAAGTTATTTGCAATATTATTACCCGGTTGCAATAGTTGAATTTCAACTTTGAGAGTATAAGGTGAAAATAAACTCATACCTTGTACCAGAATTACTTTAGTTTTTTACCCCCAAATTTTTCCCTAATTGTTATTTCATTCCGGAGGCTGAAATATAATTTTTATCTTTTTTGTATCATACCATTTTGGTTCATCTTTTAAATAAACAACTTTATTTATGATATATTTCCTGTATCTAGTGTTATCTAAGTCCTTATTTACGAACGCAGTCTAGTCCAGTCCCGTTTGTTGTTCCTTAAAGAAGGTAAAAACGATCCCTCGTGATGTCATTGAGGATGTTTTTTTTTCTCTTTTTTAAATTATTCCGTAACATGTAAGAATAAATTACATAATTAGATCTACATAATATAATCTTATTATTTTGCATTATAATAAAAGCATGTATATAGCTTGCATGACATGTATATTTAATTTGACTTAATCAATCATATATATTTAAAAAAAAAAGTTCCAAAGACCATTCCTAAAAAAGATACTTCATTAGTTTATGAGTTATTAATACATTTTTGATCTAACTATTGAGGTTTCATAGCGTACTTTTCATGCATTAATAATATTGATTTGCCCCAACAATTACGTATGCCCATAAAAAGGAAAATAAGATTTCATATTTTGTATAGAAGATGTCTTTTTTGATAAAAATTACTTAATTTGTTAGTTATATAGTCATTAAAATGTACAAAATTGAATACTCGATTCTGTAAATACCATTTTACCTAGAGGATAAATTCATAGATAACATATACAGTTAAATGCTAAAAAAATCAATATGTTCACATACATACAAGTAGATTTCTATATAAAAGATACTAACGACAATTAAAATTTTATATTCCAAAAATAATAATTTTAATATTGAAATATCTAAACACCCTGGGGAAGTACTTCTGTTAGAACTTGAAGGAAAGTAGCGGAGGGTTAAAGAAAGTATATATATTTCTAACGTAACATCAATAGCATGTAATGCTGAAAGGTACTCCTGCGTACTGACGCACTTTAAACCGTTCTTTATTAAACAGTGTTAATTTCAGTGCTATGGCTATACCATTTTAATTTGAAATAAGGATAGTCCAATTCCAATTCAAGAAGGAGATATAAAATTCAAAATGAGAATAGTCCAGTTCAAAATAGTTTAGTCCCATTCAAAGTGGGAAAAGTTCAGTTCAAAATAGAATAATTTAATTCTAAATGTAAAAATTCTTGTTTAAAATGGAATAATCTAATTCAAAATGAGAATAGTTAAATTCAAAATAGGTACAGTTAAATTCAAAATAAGTATATTCTAATTTAAAACAGAATGGTCAATTTCAAAATTAGAGCAGTTAAATTCAAAATCAGTATATTCTAATTCAAAACAGAATGGTCAATTTCAAAATTAGAGTAGTTCAATTCAAAATGGAATGGAATCGATATTTTTGCATTGAATCAACAAAAATAAGATTGAAATACAATTAAGTACTCAATAACTTAAGTTTAGATAATTGTTCATAACATCAAGAGTGTAGTACGGCATTATTACTAAGGTGATTGTAAAGTTTTAATAAAAAATATAAGGTTAATTAAGTTTTTTGTATGAATTTTGTAGGTAAAAAAAGTGGATTTGTTAAAAATATTAATAATATTACACAAATGTGTTTAAATGGTATAGTAGAACAATAACATTATTTTTTATTTTTGACTATTTCGAAAATTTTACAGTTATATAAAAGTAAGTGTGCGCGTTATACAAAGAACACTTACAGGGTTTTCATATGTATTATCCTTTTTCGAATAGGAATGAGTCATTTTTGAAGGATAAAATAAAAAGAAATAATAACAGATTATGTATAGTTCTATCAAACTTATTTTTACATAAAGTTCATTTGACTTCTTTGTATTTTATTAAAAAAAAATACTTTTCAACGAAAGCAACTAATTTTACCCAAAACAATAAACAAAAACATAATTTGACTTACATATCTATATTTTTTATTAAAGTTTCACAACTCGTTAGGAATAATTTGGTACTACTCTTTTAATGTAATTAAGAATTATTTAACTTTTAATTGTTAAGGACTTAATTGGAGTTCAAACTTCTTTTTCTTGAGAACAACAAAAAAATTATACGTATATATTAGATATAAAGGGGCGTTGTTATGATTTTTATTGAGGGGTTGGAGTAGAAAATTTTGGACCAATTTATAAATATGATATTTTTTTAGAAACTACGTAGTTTTGAATCTCCCCAGTATAAGGACCGATATATATACAGGGTGGTGGTGTGCATGCTATACTGCGAAGATATTTTTTTCCTATCACAATTTTCTCTCCAACAAGTAATCAGATTAAAAGAATAAAATCATATTCTGAAAGCTCGATGTATTATGACTTATTTTATTAAATGAAATCATCTTCAATCTCAATTACAGTCCCTAAACAAAACTTACAGTTCCGATAGCATTTCTAAATATAATATAGGTTGATATCTTGGATTTGATAACAGTTGTCTATTGAAGGAGAATTATATGATGGAAAGGATGGTAGCCTAAATAGAGCTGGTCAGTAGTGATTCTGATGTTTAAGCCTTGCAATTCATGAAAGCTATAACAAATGTATATGTGTCGTACATATACAATTCCTGCATTATATTGTACAATATACTCTAATCAATCACGCATCATTTTTTTAAATGAGACTCTAGCAAAAGGTAAAATGTCACGCCAATAACATAACCTCTCAAATTCCGAGATAAATAATTATGTTTTATGAAGCAAAACAAAAATGAAAATCGTCCTTTATAACGTCACCAAATTTATGAGCATTCACACCTTCTTTACAATAATTTGCTGTACCCGTCTTTAAGTTCATCTGAATTTTCATTTATGACATTTTTGTCAAAAAAGTAAATAAATACATATATTAATTTTGGTAAGAGAAAAAATGGTTATCACGATAACACGATAAACCATACTAAAGTCCATTGGTGCACCAATAAAGAAATGTTTTTTTGATTAATTATTATTTTTCAAATGATTTATAACATAATATAATATTAGCATTTGAATATTACAAAATCTTTGTTGAGTCAGACTTACATATTAAATAGAAAAGTTATTTTATTCTTTTCTCCCCTTCAATCCTCTTATTGACATCATCTAAAGCATATATTATTATTATAAACATCACTTTAAGCCTAATTAATTATTGCCAGGCAATATGCTTCATTATATGTGTGTAGAAAAGCATGAAGTATTTTGTATATTTAAGAGCCCTTGAATAGTTTTCTCAAATATAGTTAATTACATGGATAAAATAATTGCCCTAATTTTCTTTGTATAGTATATGTATAACTAAAATCATTATAATATCAATAACATTAATTAACAAAATTTGAACTTTACTTTGTTTGGGAGGTTTAATGGTTATTTTACATTCGCTTATGTGTTGAATAAAAGTTGGTTTACAAGACGAAGTAAGAAGAGGTGTCATCTCGTGATGCTTCATTACGTCTCATTCGACTCATTTACGTGCTTAAAAACTATTATCAGGTGAACTTGACTCTTGAAGCTACGTGAACACATGAACATTCTTTCGTTTCCTGTTCTCTGCCATACAAATACATACATGTGTGCATAAAATTAACTACTCTGCCAATTTTTCTAGTGCAAAAGTTCGGTAGTTGATACTAGGAATGGAACTTCTATCAAATAACCAATACAATGTTACTAAAATTGGATTTTCTTCTAAACGAATTCTCAAATTTTGATAAAAACGAATGCCAAATAAAACTGTATTTACGAAAATATAATTATTTAATATAATGGTATTTGGCGTCAATGATGGCCTTGACTCGACATCAGGAACAGAAAAATCTATTGGCTTGATTGGAAAATTCCGTAATTCCTCCTATATCCTGGTCATCGGCTCCAATTTTATTTTACTGTAGGATCTGTTAGTTTGTTGCTCAACTGCTCTCTACACAAAAAGTCTATAGGATTGAGGTTTATTGAGCTTGGAGTCCAAATACTGGGTCAAACAAAGTAAAAACTAAAAATATGACCACCAGGTCAACATTTACTTTGTAGTGCACGCTTTTCTGCTGATTCGTAGTCACTCCAGACTCTTTATAACTCTCCAGACAAAGGACATGTCCACTGTCCAGGTTTAACAAGTTTTCAATCTAAACATTGTCTCATCCAGCACGCATCCTTACAAAGACACGATAATTGAATAAATACACTGTTGATCGATACTATTTTTTTTAACTGATGCCAAATAGTTTGGGCTAGCCACGAAAACAATAAACACTTTCCTTCGTGTGCGTTCGGAGCTGTCGCAGGTGGTCAAACTTTGCTGTTAAACAACAAAACACGTTGTATGCATAAAATTGGTGGTCATTTTTAAATATTTAATCACCTACATATTTCTGTAGGCTCAAAAGGGACATTTTTAGACCTGGAAGGCGAACGGTCAGTTTTCTGGGGTTGATTCATATTACAAAAGACTACAAATTAAAAAAAATATTTGTTTATGTATGAAAAGTGTTAATTGTTAATTTTAAACTATAACGTTTATTCATGACTTATTTTATTGCAATTCCTCCGAATCTATTTTATTGTTATTTTTATCTTTATTTTATTCTATCTGTTCCACAATTTTAATCAAAGCCCAATTTATATAATACAAAAGTCCCATTTTCCCTTTTTACATCTGTAAGCTGTAATTTCCATAACGCGATTTAGATTTTATCTTGATGAAGCCTCGCAATGCACCGCTTTTTCCTTTCAAACACAAAAATTAAAGTAAAAAAAAAGGGCTTTACATTTAAATAATTTTTAGACTCATTTCTGACTTGAAAAAAAAAAAGAAGGAAATTTCAATAAATTATTTTTATCATTTACGCATTTAGTTCAGAGCTTGATATAGCTTATAAGGAACTAAGGTTCAATGAAAAAGTTATTTATATTTCGGTTCATATAATTTTTTGGTTTAGTTAATTACTAAAAATCAAGTTTTAAAAAAAAAAAGCAAAATTCAGTCATGAAACTTTAAACATATTCACATAAGTTTATTTGATTTTTTTAAATTTAGAGATACAAGTATAGTTATAAAATTTAAAGGCTTTATAATATTAAATTGAAAAGTTATATTCAAAAAACTAGTTAACCAACGTGGAGTAGTCAGTTAGTTTACTCTTTATTGTTTCGAAAGGTTATACTTAAGGTCAATTGATAAACGAACAAAACACTAATTCGAGCTAACAAGAAAATACAAATATGTGTATATATTGATCCACAATGGTATCCCCTAAACATGAGTGAAACTTCCATGTTTTTTGTCAAAGTAAAGTTAGTATTACGTCTCCTTATAAATATATCTCTACCATTATATAAAAACTAGTATAGGAATAAGGAATGATGACATAAACGACAATATTGCTGTACTGGGATATCGGGGATTTAAGGCATATAAATCAAAATATTTATATACAACATATGCATAACATAGGTGAAAAAAAAGTCCTTATTATTCAAGTCCCAGTCGAATGTAAAATCTATACTCAAAACTCCTCGTGATGTCAAAATCTCAACATATTTTCATTAAATTCAGTCCATACTTCAGATTTCTTGTGTGTTCATTTCAAGTCCATTATTATAATATAAGGTCCGTTGTGTTAATAATTTTTTTGGAGTGCATTTGAAAATAAAAAGAGAAGGAATCAAAAACTTGCAGTAGCATTTAACTACAGTTTCATCCCCTTGATTTTTAATTACAAAACCAAACAGCTAAAAGAAAAAATAGTTTTTGTTTTTAGCCAATGTTTTAAGCAAAAATATGTCGGGAGGCACAAAAAAATGACAATGCGTGTGGATCTCCTCCGCACTGGTGACAATGCCGATAATTCTGCAGAGACTGTTGGCATCTCCATCTGGACTGCATATAACATCAATAAGTCAACTTAGAATGGCAATGAGGTTGAAAGAGCTTCTGAAAGTGGTGATTCCAACTAGAAGCGTTCCGTGGGCTTTCATGGTGATGTGCAGCCCAAGATCAAGGAAGAGCCCACAACGTAAATCCACTAGATATCCAAGATAATCGAAGTTGACCCCAAGATCATGGGTATATCCGTACATGGTTATCTGTGACTGAGATAATATCTACGGAGAACGAGGGATCTCCTTACCGACTCCACGGAAGAGCAGAGGCTTGACAAGCTGTAAATGGTGTCTCCTACCTCAAAAGGAACGAGGCCTAGTCCTAATCCTCAAATAGATGTATTATATTTATATAATGTAGATTATACATTTGCTCGAGATCTACATATGAGCTTCAAATTGTTTCTTCTAAATTTTAGTTTTACACTTTTATATTAAGTACCTATGTTAAATAAGACAAAACAAATTTTGTAATATTTGTTTGTTCGTTATAGATACGCAAAAGTTAAATAAATAAAAATATATTCTGTGGATAAAAAAATACTCTTATCTTTTTACTTATTCATTTCAACTTAGTAGAATCTCAATGCTTAAATGTAAACTTTGGTTTTATATCTATGTCAGAGTATATGAGATTAAGTGTCTGAAATAAATCAAATCTTCAATAAATAATCTTTCTTGTCACTTGTCATTTTTAATGAATATATTATTTTCCCCTGATCCAATAATTTTGCTGAATTTTGACGGGATTAATATAGAAAGTGTTCTAATTCAAGAAAAAGTAAAGAAAGTTTATCTTATGTTTAATACAGTTCATGTTAGAAACAAAGTTTTATTTGTCCTTGAAAAAGAAAAAAAAAAAAGGAGCTACTTAAAATACTTCGAAGACATAACATGAAAAGCTATGACATAACTGTATATGGTGTTGGGGGACTCAGACTACTTTTGGACAAGTTCAATAATGGACTTTTAGGAGTTTGTGGTCTTCAAAGTCATGCTTGACCGGTGGCTCTGAGCGAAGACGGTTCTTAAAGAATTTCCCCTTCTCTAAGCGTTTATGGGAATTGAAAACCTTATAACAACTAATAATTTATAATTACATTTATGAAGACTAAAACTTTTATTGTATTAAGGTCATTTGTAACTCAACTGATCAAAATAAAAGTAAACATGCTAATTTATATATATCTACAGTCTACACTAGTAAAAGTTGATTTTTATAATATAGTTAATATTACTGTCTACAATGATGTTTTTTTGCCTCCAAATCCACAAATATTTAAATGAGAGAAAATAAAGATAACTGAAGATAATAGATAAATAAATGTATAAAGATGACAAGGCATACATAAGGCTGTTCCATTGACTTCTGTTTTTAGCTTGGCTATGATATAGGGATATGTTAGTTGTCTTATTGAAACCTGCACATTAAAATTCTTATTTTTTTTAAATCAAGTTGAAACAAAAAATAGAAAAGGAATTATATCAGATAAATTGTATTGAATACCTTGAATCTTCCTTGTTTTTATTCTTCCAATTAAGTATTTATATATTTGTTGGGTAAGAGTTGCAATTTTGTACAAGTTGTAACTTTTATAATAAAATTGTACATGTTGCAAATTATAAATGAGATGAATAATTTGAAATTAACTCTAAAATGAATGTATCTTCCATAATTGGAGGTGAGATCCACCCGTTAATGAATGTGAGCCTCTTCATCAATAGACAATATCCCTGTACATCAATTTCACGGATGAAGGCATGTGGACAGGATATCCAAATGAAAATATATTAATTGAAAGAAGCAATGGGTAGATGCAGGTTCATATTCCAGGAGATCTATCCAATTAGTCAATGGTAAATTAAGAGAACCAAGCTGACAAAACTACACGCACTGAGTAAATACAAATACAATACACGTTTCAATCTTCTCTCTTTTCATTTCTCCCCGTAACTTAGAATTCTTTATGTAGTTCACCACTTCAACCCTTTCATCCTTTTTGTTTTTCATTGGTATGACCAATGCTGTAATTAAATAAAGCATTTTTACCCAATAAAAACGAGTGGCAGGATTTTATGCTAGTCATTTCAAATTGATATAGAAGAAGATCCATCTAAAAAAAAAATATTTGTTTAAGTTTTAACGCATTCTAAATACATTTGGTTAACTACGTGATAAGTTTAATTGTCATAGCTATAATATTGTTTCGTCAGTACCGTTTTGAACACAAGCTAGTGCAGTTTGGATTTTTGATGAGTCGTAATTATAAGTATATATTTGCTTTGTTTAGACAAAAAAAAATTATTACATAGCTTATTCCTTTCTTGAATACCATAAAATTGAGATTATATGAATAAATTGCTTCATTTATTCATACGTTTTTTGACTTATGATAAAACAAACTTTTGTGGCAGGATATCCTGCCACTTGTCTAGAAATACACGGAATTAAATTTAAATTTCATAGCACAAGCTTTAGTTATTTTGATAAGTTTCCCTTGCGAAACCGGTAAAATTATTTAAAATAGCACGTATTATCTATTTCTTCTCTAAAGTTGTACTAATGAGGAAATTTTACACCTTCTATTCGAAAATGATAATGAAGAAGATGTGCATACAGAAAACCACAACATGGTAGGAATTGTACTTCCAAGAGAACAACCCGATTCTTTGACACACTGTGACTCGGATGAGTCAAATAATGAAATTACGATTTTGGTTAACAAATGTACTCACTGAGAAGGAAGAAAACGTCAAAAATAACAATCTCAACAGTGAAATAAACAAAAAGGGCTGCGCCATAAGTAAGGGAAAAAATACCAACATGGAATAAGGAATTAAAAAATAGATCTACTCTCAAAATTCCTGATTATAAAGAAAGAAACATTTAGCATCCAATGATTACAAACCCTGTTTAATGCATTTCATTATTTTGGACTGACGACTGGATAAAAAGAATTTGTTATCAGAGTAAAATATATGCAGCTCAAAAGAGTCTCTCAGCTGAATGCATTTCACCAGAAAAATTATCAAAATTTATTAATATATTACTGCTCTATATAACCAACTTCTATATAGACGCATGTACTGGGAAACATCAGACGATTGTGTGATCAATCTAATCGCTCAATCGATGAGGCTCGACAGTTTTGAGCAAATTATGCGCGTCTTGCATTTTGAAGACGATATAAAACCAAGTAAAGATCGATTTTATTATGTGTGCCCTCTATTTCAACATTTAAACAAGGTCTGTAAGTAAAAAAAAGTCCCCAAACATTGCAGTATCGATGAAATTATGATACCTTATTATGGAAAACATGGAGATAAGTAGTTCCCTCGTACGAAGCCAATACGTTTTGGATTTATAATATGGACTGCTTAGTCATCTGACGGATTTCTATTTCACTTTGAACCATATTGGGGTTTCCATACAAAAATTGTTGATAGGAACTTTGGACATGGTTCTAATGTTGTGATGGAAATGGGCAAACAGTTGGAATTACAGCCAGGGTAACATCCTATTTACCTATTTACAGCTATTTATATTCTCAAATAATAGACAACAATAGGAATCGGTACTACAGGCACTCTAAGAGAAGACATCCAACAGAAATCTCCATTGATGTATAAAGTCAACATGATGAAAAAGGAAAGAGGTTGTATGGAGGAAGCTTTTACAGAAAATATTTCACTAGTTAAATGGTAAGACAACAGGCCTGTCATGGTAGCCTCAAATAAATATCATAAACATCCACTGCAAAAAAACCATCAGATGGGATAAGGTCAAAAGAAAGCACATAAATGTCGAAATGCCAAACTCAATAAGTATGTACAATAAATTCATGGGTGCTGTTGATCCTTTTGACCAAAATGTGACGTCTTATAGATTGAGAATTCGATCCAAAAAAATGGTTTTTGCATGGAGTATAAATGCTCAAGCCGTTTGTGTATGGAGAATGTACCAAAGAAAAAAATATATATCGGTTTTGGAATTTTAAAGAATTTTAGCAATTGGTATTGTAAAAAAGTTTGGAGTTTCAAAGAAAGAGGCAGGTCCAAGAGTACAGCCGAGTGGGCCTGCTACATTGACTGTTTTATAAAAGTGGCAGGAAATCCTGCCGTTAAAAAAACCCGGATAATTGATATTTTTTATCAAAAATTGATTTACAAATATCTAGAAACAACTAATATATATCTATTTCACCCAAAGTTGAGTCGTTTTTTCAAAAAAATAATTCTCGTCCTTAATGGGTTAAGACGGAAAAATAACAACTTGAACAGTTAACATATACAAATTGAAACTTGTATACAACATATAAATAATGACAAAACAGCCATAAATTTAATAGGCTGAATAGACTTTCCTCTCAATGTGAATTAAGATGATGATTCAAATAGTGATAGATGTGCTCAATTGAATAAGTCAAATCAAGTTCATTTTTTCCTTCGGATTATAACATATCTAGGATTACAATAAATATGGCAGCTTTATTATACTTTTCAAGATCAGAATATTTATCCTCTGTCTGCATGCCTAGCCAAACAGACTCATAAAAAGCCTCATATTTCTTCTTTATGGTGAAGAATATCTGTTATAGTCATTACAGAAGTGCGAGTTAGATCTCATATTCTACCAAGTAAACGTTCACCCCGAAACAATGTGTCTTCAAATAAACTTCCATATGAGAAAAAAACAAAAAACATGACAATCAATTGATTCTACAAAAATTTTAAGGAAAAATAAAATCTGGGAAATTAAAGAACCGTTATTGCAAGAGGGGGACCTTACATTTTTTTTAGATACCGCCTCCTGTTTTAGCATTGTGTGGTAAACATTGAGCAAATTGACTGTTATTGTTATGGAAAACTGAGAGTAGCAAAATACAGACCTGTACAGCTTCAAATAAGACCAGTGAAATCCAGATATCAACCTATGGCCGCAATTGAGTTATTAGTTATTTATATGCAGTTGATTTCACCTACGATCCTACATTATGTCTTGAGCTTATTGACCGTTAAACAGAATGTTTATTTTTTGTGCAAATATTCAACATATACTCTGTAATTTATTTATCCAATTTTTTTAATGTTCCTTTAATAGATCAGATTTAGTTGCATCGATTAAGTAAAGTAATCATTGTAGAAATTTAGAACTATCATTGTTCAGAAACATTTTTCATCATTAAAACAATCATCAATATTTTGAAGTACAATGAGTTAAACTGATGTAAAAAGGTCGTTTATGCTTACAAAAGTGGTTTGATTGATTCGTGTGGAATCCGCCAATTTTTTTCAAAATTTACACTGTACCGATTTCACTAATTATTATTATTATATTTCATATCCAAAGCATTTTATATTAATTTGAATGTAAAATAATCCCGGCAAAGTTTCAACCGTTGAAACCGTCATTGTTGCTTATATGTAGATGCATAGATTCTCACCAAAAGAAAGAGTTGATTATATTCTTGTATTATGAAGCTTAGCTTTTGTTTGGTGTTCTTCTTCGGCGAAATTTTCAATCTTTTATCACTCCCGTATATATTGGAATTCGAGCATCTTTTGTTGGGGATAAAATATTTCTGGTCTCTTCTATTGTCCCAATTCATAAAAAAAATTACATTTTTAATAAATAAAGATTAATTTCAGCAAATTAAAAACATTTGTATATTTATTATTTACATGTTCTTTTTAATATATTTAAATTTTATAATTATAGCTTATGTATAATATTTAGGTTCTGATAGTACATAATATTTTACTTTATTAATGTCACATCTATTTCTTTTCTTTCAAGAATTACATTGGTGTCTGATAGAGGATGTATTACTTGACATTAACCAATTCAGCATACCTATTCCATCACTGACTAACAAATGTAACTTGTATCATTTTTTTAGTCATCTTTTTATTTTGAGTTAGAATGTAAGAAAAATATATAATATGAAGACAAGGATATTTCAGATACTCTAATAACAAAACGAATTATAATTTTGAAAAGAGTACATATATTTTAGTATAAAAATATATTGATATTTAATAATTTATAGTAATTTTTTTTTATGTTTGAATTCTATAATATCTCTTTTTATGCTCCCGTTATAATCTGCCAGTATTTGCCATCCCATCTTATTTTATAGCGTTTTTCCATTAAATCTTGATGAAATATTTCCCCTTGTTCATCACTTACATCACCAAGATCATCTAGAGAGCTTGCAAGGTAGCTAAGAAAAAAATACATTTTCATACTCATTTTATCATCTCACGATTTTCTAGTCTTCAATCAATCTATTAAATAACTATTGTTAGTTTTGATTTTGTATTGAAATTTCAAGACAATGTATTTGAAGCATCTTCATCATAGGGTTAACTTTGATAAATTAGTAAATGAGTCGTAGTTTTATGTGGAGAGGTATAAAATATTTTTCTTCCTGTCAACTATCGGCTCATTAATAGTATTTTTATCTCCAGGGGTTATATTTAGTGTTGGAGATTCATTATTTTTAACCCAATCCTTTTTTCTAGCTCTATTGTCCCATAAAATATAAAACAAGAATATTTTGTGAATCAAGTTGTTGGTCTAGAAAGAAACACAGCATATTGAAATCAACCCAGATAATCCACTTGTGTTTATCATATTAAATTATTACAATAACTTTTTGAATGTCCACATACACTTTAGAATGTATAACAGAATGCCCAATTGGAAATCCTCATATTTCTTTTAAAATTTGTATATTTGATATTTGATTTTAGGAGGCTAAATAATTTATAAGAAATATATATATACAATAGAAATTTAGTTAAAAAGAATATTTTTGTATTTTACAGCTTTTGAGTTAATTTTAATGCAAACCATCAAGTTATACTTATTATCTTTTGCAGGGAGTAAAAGTATAGATGTAAATAATAATTAATAAACTGATAATAATTATTCTTCTATAATACATTTACTCTCATATTCCCTATAAGGTTATAGACTAGTTTTATTTTTACAAACATAGAAAACTTAACTAAATTGGAGTGTATTAATTGGGTCGAGTAGTCTTAGAATGATCTTCGATTGAATAGTAGAAGAAAACCTTTGAAGCCACCATCTGGTCATATCAGAAGTTAAATTTCAGTATTTTATTGTAACTATTCCTCTAATATAAATGTATTAGAAGTAAAAAGTTATTCTGGTTGTGATGTCTTGAATACTTTGAAATTCTTATCATATAGAACTTAGAACATATTTTTCTTTACATTAACGGTAATCTTGATTTCAATTAGTACTAGAAAAAATTATAACTGGTAATATAATGTAAGAAAGTTCAAAGTGAGATTTTTAAATGAACTTTACTTGGAAGCTTTTTTTGATAATTTGTGCTGAAATCTTTGAAATCGATAACACAATCCTTATGAATGGAAGCATAGTCAGCTTGAATGATGGCTTCACTTTCACTTGATTTTATAGCAGAATTAGTTGCGTTCAGAGTGGTTCTTTGACATTTTGTTTCTGAGTGGAGATATATTTCGAAGGTTTAAGATCTGTGAATAACAAAATGTGGCAAATAACTATTTGAAGTTTTTTCACCTGTATGTATCTAGCATTTTCAAAATTCCCTTGGTTTGTCAATAATATCACAAACAAAGTCACCATACTGATATTAAAGTAAAAAAATTCTTGAATACTCAGATAATGTTTTGTCTAAGAATAACTCATAGGCTGAAACGTGGGGTATTCATCCTCAGAGGAAGATTCAGATGATATGAAGAGATTTCCTGATTCAGTTTCATAACCACAATAAAAATTAGGAACCATTTTTAGGAACTCTTTTGAGATGATGAGAAACCAACTTGACAGAGAAGAAAAAATACCGATCGATAACTTGACTTTGTATTTATGAGACTCTTCATATTTACATATAAAAATAGTCTAATTTTTTTCCGAAATGGGGACTTATAAATACCATTTTAAGTTATCTATCGTTCATTATTCTTTTTGGATTATCTGTGAGAAGGAATGCACCTCCAAAAGTAAGGCACTGTACTATGGAATTTTAAATTCCAAGGCATTTATTGCCATAAAACTCACATTGAGAGAGCCAATCAGAGTAAAAGATTTTAAAGGCATTTTAATAGATGCCACAGTAATATACATTACTTTTAATATCAAAATACCAAGAGTATATGGAAAGTTGTGAGACTTTGCCTCTGACACTTTGAGTTTCATACCTTCTGAATCAGAACGTCACCTAAAAAATTTAAAACATATTTTGAATACTTTTAGAAAAAATCATTGTTTTTCAGATAAGCTATAGCTTTGGAAATTTTTATAAAAACTTTGAACGTTTTCTTAGTATTTGTGTCCATTCTTTCAATATTTTTGTTAATTCGTTTCATTTTTACTTCCTATATTGTTAAATGAATACTTTATTTGTTTATAAAATTATTTGAATTGAGACATAAAAAAAAAGAAAAAAGAACAGGTCTATCTCTGGAGGTCTAATTTTCAAGTAAAATGTTTATTTATGTTATTATACAGTAATTCCTCTAGGTATTTTATTTAATTATTAATTGTATTAAAAATGTAAAAGTGAAAACAAAGAACAACAAAAAAAAAAAAAATACCAAAACATTCAATCTCCTCGCTCGATTCTCTCAACAAAAATTTAAACTAAAATTATCTAAGTGTGCAATAAGGCTTTTTAAAATATTTCAGGCATTTGTTTATGTACGGTATTGATATACTAACATATTTATGACATATTTTGTGCTGATTATGAGCGTAGGATCATGTAAGTAATTTTAGTGGAAGTACTGTAGTACATATTTATTAATATTTACTTATTCATAAGGAAATTTAATAACAATATAAAAACTTTTTGGTGCGAGATTGACTTTTCGCTGTATTATCCAGCATTTAAAAATTATATATAGATTTAATTTGTTATGTAAAGTTTAGTACAATATGCACCTTTGCCCACCAATTTCTTAATATAGTTCTTGGCACGTTACCTTTAATATTGGTAATAATTATGTTAGCTTTTTGAGGCAACTATTCCTTCCCACGCTGGGATGAATTAATGAAGTAGTGATAATCAATGAATATTTTTGTTCTTGTTCCAAGTACAACTTTATCTAAATTTATCCTATCATGAATTACATGCTACGAGAAAGTAAACTTACACAAAAAAGCAAAACAAAAAGTAAAAATCAAATTCTTATTTAAAAAACAAACACTTTAAAGCTCAATCAATAATAGGGATAAAATTATCAGCCATATACTTTTTAGTGGATTTGAATTTGTGTACAATGCTCTGAACTTTTGTGATAATACAAATATATTTAAAATCTTTAGTTTCAACCATATTTTAAAATTTAAATAAAAAACAAAGCTTAAATTATCCTAAACATTGGTTGTATGCTCACATTCCAATAAAATGCCCAGTTGTTTTCCTTGATGCCTATCAAAAGAAGCAAATTGTCTCTTAATTACCCGTTCCACACTAATTTTGAACTACGAGCTTCTAGTTTTTTTATAAAATGTAATTACCCAACTTCGTATGATGTATTTAACATTTATTATATGTTTAAATAAAGATTTATTAAAATATGGATGTTTGATAACTAAATATAAAATGGCTCCTCACATTTAATGGTGTAGATTTACATAATTGGTAGTCACAGATAAAACAAGAAAAATAATTTTAATTTTATTAATACAAAATATTAATCTGATTTCATCAATGGGCTGACCTAATACACTTAATTAAGTATTTAAGTACAAACTGAGTTTTTTTAGATGAAGTCAGACATTTCTCTTAGTAAGGAAAAATTTTCTTTAGTCCAGTTGAGCAGCTTTTCACCAACTTTGATGTTTTCTATTTATAAATGTCAAATATAATCTCTTAAATAGCTCGTGTTTAGTCTTATGCCACTCAGAGGGAACAATATATTGAGAATTCGCGTCAGTGACGTCAAGAAAAGTCAACTATTAGTTTGATCAAAACTTCAACAAAAAAGAAAGGTTTAATTCACAGAACTATAGTTAAAAGTAAATAGTACCTATTAATATATATTATTAGTTCATCAAAATATTTGTAGATACATTATGGAAAAACATAGAAGTTATTCTAAAAATAAAGTGAAATTCAATCTTCTTTTGAAATCTCTGGTTCAAGAAATTAAATTAAAATTCAAGTCATGAAAAAATAATATATATATTTTTTTGTATGTATGTAAATTATGTAAATACATGTACGTGTATGGATAAGAGTATTTATATCTACCTACACTTGAGAAAATAAGTATTTGATCCCTTGACGATTTTGTAAGTTTGCCCTCGGACAAAGAAAAAGATCTTTAATCTTAATGGTATATTTATTTTTATAGTGAGATAGATTATATAAACAAAAAATGTTCTCAGGAAGAAAAATGTTGAGTATAACCCAAAGACACCATCTCCACCGTCAAGTATGGAGATGTTTCTCTGCAAAGGGGAAGTGACGACTTCACCGTATCGAAGGGAGTATGAACCCCGCCATACATCCTCTTGCAAATATTGGGTAATAACTTCCTTCGCTCAGGGTAAGCCACTGAAAATGAGCCCTATAATAGTTCTTCCAGTACGACAATGACCTATAATATACATCCAAAGGAACAAAAGAATTCTTCCAAAACAAGAAAATTAAGATCATGGAATGGATGTGAGTTGTAGCTTCTCAACTGAGGTCTTTTATGATTGCACATTTTAGTTAGATGTGGCACAAGCTTCAGAACGTTCAAGTTCCATATTAAAGGGTTTCATGTCATAGAAAAAAAGGAATCACATCTGATGTTATGTTTTCTTACCCAACTCTTAACCTTCATTTTAAAAATTCATTAGTCATATAGTTTCGAGCCAGATGGGAAATATTTCATTATGATCAAGAGGGAAAATTGATCTTTCAAATCCGACAACCGTTGAGGGATCAGCTTGAAAATTTTGAATCATGATAGGTCAAATCAAGTAGACGTTATATATATGTTAGATCAAAATTAAATTACTGAAGTAATGGATCCCAATTACAAAACCAATATATGGGGGAAAATATCCAATATCTGCATCGTATCGGTATCAAAATAAAATAAAAAATCTTAGGAATTGTAATAGTTGCTCTGATATTTAGTGTAATGTACAATCATAACAAAGGAGGGAATGGGAAAATACATTGTTGTTGAATGTTTGTTGCCAGGCTTAATACACTGAGTACTCACACTTACATATATGAATGAATAAGTGCATCTGATATGGCATATGTACTCCTTAAAAAGAGTACCTACAATATAAAGTTTACATCCCCTTTCATTACAACTTGGTCAAAAACCCAAAATAAGATTTATTAATTACTAGTACTTTTTAATTTTGTCTTCCATAAAAAAAAAACAGTCAACTTGCTAACATTACTAAACTGAGATAAAATGCATGAATCTATAAAATATATACATTGACTTATATTATTACAACTCCAAAATGAAAAGTCAGAGTATTGTCATTGAAAAGCTACTAATAAATATTTAGTTTTGGTTTGTTTTAAATTTTGCATTCTTAGAATATGAATCTGTTGGCATTTGCAGCAAATTAATTATGATGCAATAAAACTAATGTCTACCGGCACCTGGTACATTGAATCTTTTTTTTTTTGTACCTTTGTACTTAAGTATTTCCTTTTATTATTTTATACAAAAATTATTTTCATTATATATAATATTTTGGACTATTAAATAAAGAAAAACCTTAAGGTAAAAGTGTTCTCGGGCATCTTAACTTATATATCAGAGATATTGTACCATTGCAGTTATTTAAGTTATAAAAATATGCAAAATGTTGAAGCTCAAGTCTCAATTTAACCTTGAACAAAAAATCTCAATTACTTGATCCAATATACTAAATATATGAGTAACCTCGAATAAAAAATGTTGGATTGCCTCCAGTGATTGTTCACAAAAGAAACATGTTCTCTCTATCGATATACTACTGTATAAGCTACCCAAGGTTGGTAAGTAGTCAAAGCTATGTACTTCATCCAAAATAAAGAATAGTCTATCATCTCATTATATACTTGATTGAGGCTTTAAGGCAAATCGTATATTTTTTATTCTTTATCTGATTTAAATATTGATTTCTTGTTGATTTACCCACTAAAAGCTTTCTAAACCTTTTGATTCCTTTCATTTTCATAAAATTAAAAAAACTACTCATAGGACCAATTTATTTTCTTTAAGAAAAAACCAAATGCCAATTTTTTTTCTTTGAACTAATTTCTAACCTTTTCATTATTTCTAAAACTTTTTCAGCAAATTCCCATTAATTGTTTTTTTTTTTTTCAGAATGCGCATATATCCTTAGTTATCCATATAAGTCTTTATTGCCCGTTGCCTCTCTCTCCCTTTTGTGGAGTGCCCATTATTTCAAGGAACGTTTGTATTTTATTCCTAACAGAATTCTTATCAAAAATCAATTGAACCACGTAAAAAGTATCGTTTTCCGAAAATCTTTCAAGCTCAATGAACCAAGGCTGCCTAACTTCTTGAGGAAATTAAAACGATTCCAAAATTTCTTACTCCTTCTTCCTTCCGGTCCTAAAAATTATTAAAAAAATCTTCAAGCTTCTAGCATAAAATCACTAAAATTAGTCATTTTCCGTGTTTTTCCAGTTGTCCTCTAAAATATGCAATGCTTGTTTATAAGAAGTCAAAATATCTTTTTTTGCATCCTGAATAAATCATAGTAATATCGTCAGCAAAAGTTTTATCTTTATGTTTCATCTCCCTAACTTTTATACAGTTTCAATATTTTAAAATGATTTGTAAAATATCAAATCAAATTGTAATAATAGATTAAAAAATATTTTGTTATCAAACCATGTCTAGTTTCTATATACATTCAAAAGGTACAAATTACACATTATGTAAATGTTACTAAGTAATTATGTGCAACATTCGTGTTTTTCTTTTGCATAATACAGATTTATATATGAGATATTTGATTGTTCCACAAAATGTATGCTTACTAAAAGTTTCTAAGAATAAGTATGATCTTGAAATGTAAAAAGAAAAACAAATAATATATTCATCTCTTCTTTTCCATTCTTATGTTTGTTTAAGAAAAAGTATGCATTGAGTCATAGAATATATTTAATTTTGCATTTCAATTGTAATTTAAATGTGTAAATTGCATATGTAAAGATAAGTAAACAATAGGGGGAAAATCACGTTTCGCAAATGTGTTAATATGCTAATTTTAACTTCTATTTTAACAAACCCTTTGACGATATTTTTTAAAATTCTACTGTTGAGTTTATTGCAACCCAATTGAAGATGCAAAAATATGAAAATTGTAGATATTTATAATTACAATTAATGTCCATATAAAAATAAACACAAAAAGTCAAATAGATCTCGTCATAAGAGATGTGAAAGTCGTCAAAATTCTTGCAAGCTTGAAGTTAACAATTATATCTTGGTAACTTTGAAAGACAACATATCTCTTTACAGAAATCCGTAAATAAACTATAGTGTACCTTTTTGTTATTATGTAAGGTTATAAATTCTATGTTGAGTCTTGCTTGCAATATTTTTTTGCAATCTGAATAATTAAAAAAAAAAAAAGAACAATGTCGTTATTAATATTTTTTCATTTTTGAAATGAGACCATTCAAAGCAAATTGAATTATGTGGCAAAACGAACAACATTTGTTTCGTATTTGTATAAAGTTGTGATCCTAGCTACACTATTTTGTTTAAAATGAGAGGTGAATATTACTTAATATCTAACTACATACCCTCCATGAATTCGAAAAGAGACAAATAGTTGGACATGTCATCATAATCACTGATTTTGATCATTAGGTCATAGTAATTATCAAAACAAAAAAAAACCGTAATTGAAATTTTATACTTATGAGAATAAGAGGGACAATTTAGGAGTCGCTTGTTACATGGATGTTCGAACATTAGTAAGATATTACCCGGCTTAGAGTCCTTTGATTGTCAAAATCTTTGTTTTGAAATAACGCAAGCTGAAAGTTTGATTTTGTTTAATTTTTGTTAGAAATTTAACCTACATATTTATATACTATAAGTATGACAAAAAATAAGGATGTGATCGTCTTTATTTAGGTTCATAATTGGAAAAGTTCATATTCGCCATAATAGTAAATTCCTTCATTCTTTGCACATACTCTTCTTTTCTCTGTTGTTTAAGATAAAGTTTTTTTATGAAAAGTTCGTTGCAACTATTTGAGTATTTGAGGTATAGTATGCCATAGTAATACTAATTATGATAATGAAAAAACCGATCATTTGCGTTGTGAAAGATACTACCATAAAACCACTTTTTACATGAGGATTTGTCTGTGAATTGAGAGTGTACGTCCTTCTTGGACTAAGATATAATTGAAGATCAACATTTGTGTAATTAATTATATGTTCTTACTAGATAATAGGTCACTGTGTTCGTTGACGAATGATTTTGTATTATTTATATGAGTCTTTATAGACGAAACGAAAAAAGTATTTTGAATGTTTTGTTCGATTAAACAAATATTTTCTCTTTTTGCTGTAATAATATTGGGACTAAATATTTTAAAACGAATTTAGATTGATTCAAAATTAACAGAGTTTGACATATCGAAGTTACATAGCATTTACAACTCTGATAATTCATTTGATTTTCAAAATGGGGAGGAATAATTAATACTTATAACCACAGCATTATCTTGCAGGTTATCAACATAAACTCACAAATATTTCGACAAATTCAGGATCTATAGGGCATCACTGTGTCCTTGATTTATGTAATTTGTTGTGGTTTGTTTCTATTTGGATTTATGTGTATTCTATTTACTTTGCTAATAAGATGATGGAGTCCTTTTTAATTTTTTACCTACTATTTTATCTAAGGAAAAACAATAAAGTTTTTTTTTTTACTCTCTCTCTCTCTATTCGATCGAATTAGATCTTATGAAATTTCATTCAAAGACCCAATGTTTTGTTTTTTTAAATTCAAGGTTACCTTTTTTCCCAATGAAAAAAAATGAAAATTACATATTTATAATTTAATTTATATTTATACAGTATATCCAGAAATTGAGGGTAGGTTTTTAAAAGCTTCAAAAATGGCAAAACAAATGATTTTTTTTTTCAAAAGCCTTTATTTACTTCCCCATATGTCCACCATTAAGCTCTATACATTTTTTTATTCGTTTTGGCATTCCCTTATACAGATTGTTATAAGTCTCAGGTGAAACTTTTTCCCAATGTTTTTTCAATTGATTTTTTTAAGTTATTTTCTTACGTGTCATATTTTCATGGAGTTTAATCTGGTCTAAATTCAACTAATTTTTGATTTGAGATAGGTTAGAACGTTTACCAGGCCATGTATCTTTAAATTAGAAATATTCCAAATTTATCAAATACCATTCTTGAGCCTCTTTTGAGTGGTAAGTTGGAAAACTATCTTGCTGGAAAATTTTCTTTAATGAGTCAAACAACCTTTTCATTTTCGTTGGGGGTCAATTTTCTTGTGTACGAGACAATGTTGACATCAGAGACTTATTGATGATCTCTGTCACATAATATTCGGCTGTCACATTTTCTTTTTACAGAATCTAGTTTAAGTCTGATACTGCCTGATGGCTAATAACTGCCAAAGCCTGAGTTTACAGTGGAAATTTCATAGTTTGATTTGTTTCCACATCACCTTTTTTTTCCCCCATACAGCTCAGTTTGAGAATTTAGTGCAGGAAATTTAATGAACTATCATGACTAAAGAAGAAACATTTTCAATTTACCCACACTCCAGTATTTACAGTCACGGCAAAATTTAAGTTGAGCTTTTATTTGATCTTCTGAAAGTTTGGATGCCGATGAGGTTTGTACGGAAGAACATTCAAAGTTTGTATCCAGTAGGTGCATACATATGACTTTGGTATTGGATGAATCTTTGAAATAAATTTTATTGTGGATTGCCTTTCTCTGGAAAAAGATTTCACAATCACCAGTTTGGCAACTTTTTTAATTTTTCTTCTTCCTACCTGGAACATCTTGAGTAAAAAGATTTTGCTCAGCCTTAAATTTTCTCCAGCAATTTTCAACGTTCTTGAGATGTCTGTAGGACTATTTGCAACGTATATCTGACTTGATCAATCCTCTATCATGACAACAGCATTGTCCTTTGTCTGATACCTGACATTTTAAATACCACCAGCAATTGAAAGTAGCACTATTAAAATTCAGAAAGATGAATTCATTGTAAATTAATCAACACAATAAAATAACAAAAAAAATTGTAGAATTTTCTAAAAATGCCATATCGAAAAATTAATTAGTTTAATAAACCAAAGACAAAGTCTAATTTAGATTAGAATCTGTCTTTTATTTAGTGATTATCATTAGATAAGACGAATTGTCCTAAAATTTTGAATAAAAGGCTTAAAATAGACCGAAGTACGTCCATGACATATTAGGCTATATAAATTATATTACACATTTTTCCGATTCCCGATTATTGTTTTAAAGTTATTTTGGTGTTAACTCACCACATTTAACACTCAAATGTTATTTCATAACCATACAATTATATTTTTTTCCTTTAAATCATGTTGGATATCAACTTGTTAATTGCTTAAAAAACAAAGTAATCAAAAAAATTGATTGTGGGAAGGTTTGATATATTAAGTTTAATGGGCCTTATCAAAAGTATTATAACATCTTATAGTGTTACCATTTTATATGACGTAAGGAGCATAAATCATAGATAATAATCATAAAATACCAAATTTTAATTAGGAACTTTTAAGTAGCATTTGTATTTTAAGAGAGTTGATTGATGTATTAGTGTTAAATAAAGCTTTGTTAAGGTACTTTTTTATTTTGAATTTGATTATGTTATTTTAAGATGATGAATTTTCAGTTTTATTAGATAAGCAATAGAAGATATAAACTTGATAGAAAATGTTGGAAATAAATTGTATTTTTATATTAACAAATCTATATTATTACTGAAATATAAAAAAATTATTACACACCTTATATAAATTGAAACTAATGGATTCATTTTCTCAATCTTTTATATTTATGTAATACTAGGCAAGGTTGCCCCGACGTTGCTCAGACCAAAAAGAGCGGGAAATCACATTGACAAGTAAATATTATTTTTTCAGGCACCTTTAGTGCATTATAACATTTGTATTATTATGATTTTTTTTTAAATTGTCTTATAAACTTCAAATGAAACACCAACATATATCAATGATTTTTTTTAAAAGATAAGTCCATTTTTATTTCGTAATTATAAAAACAAAAAATTTATGCAGAATAATGTTGTCGAAAAAAAACACTTCGAAAACTGTATCATTTTTGCAAATATTGCAAAAATCAAGTAATAGAATATTCCAGATTTTGAAAATACTTAATTTAAATATCAAAATCTAAATAAATAGTAAAAAATGCATTGCTTTGTTGCATTTCTTCTTAAAAATTGTAAATTGACATTTAATGAAAAAAAAAAATTGATCAATTATTCAGAAAAGAACAAATAGTTTATTTAAACATCAATTTTATGCTACAAATTTATATCCAAACGAATTTGAGACAAACTTTTATAAAATTTATTTTATCTAAGAATGTAATATTCAATTGAACATTCATTTTTTTGCAATTAACCCTTAGGTTGTCTTCATTTTCTATACATACTCCACCCTCCTCCAGCCGTCCTCTACTTCCAGTTCGGAATCAGAATTTTCCTCAAGAATGAAATCGAAAGCTTCTTCAGAAATATCATGCACACTCATATTGAAAAAATGTAAATGCAGTGAATTCTAAAAAACCAACCACCTTTATACCCCCTTGAAATGCACAGACAAAGAACAAATATTGCATTGTCATTATGCTATTACGCATAAGAAATTGCGTATTAGAGAGACTAATCAAACAAAGAAACATTTTTTATTACGCAACTACTTTTGTAATTTTCAATTCTGTTAAAATTTTATCATGGGTCATTTTGACCCGGAAGACAATCTTTGTGCATTTTTTTGTACTGCTTACACAGAAATGTTTCTGCAAATTTTTTTTTAATTTTTTAAATATTCGGGACAAGTTAGGAAAAGTAAAAAAAAATCAGGCCGCAAAAACACTATTTTATTAGTTTTTGTGTTTAGTTAAAGTATGCAATGGGTCATTTTGACCCGAAGACAACAGGAGGGTTAAAAAAATGAAAGTCCAATTTTCAAAGATTTTTTATTTTGCCGAATACATTCTTATTCATATAGCTGTTTTTAAAACCCCAGTCACTATTTGATTTTTCAAACAACCCTCTATCTAGTTTTTTTTTAGCTCCAAAAAATGGTTTTTGTGTTTTGGGTATAGCATAGGCCCCCTTCTATTAGACCCTCTCCAGCACCCTTGTCTTAGTCTGACCAGGTTCAAAAGAGACATCCATGCAAAGTTCAGTCTCCTAGATCTAATGGTGTTGGTCCCAATAAGGACACGTATACACAAACAAACTATATTTTATATTTATATACAGATATTGCAATCCTTAGCTCCTTGGGCATATTAAAAAAAAGAAATCTACATGAACCTTATAAAGGTGGCATTTATTGATACAATAGTGTTTGTACTTTAAAAAAAAAATTCTCCATAAAAGCAGATTGTTTCAAAAATTTGTATCTGTATAATCAAAACAAAGCATGCATTAAATTAATTTATAATGTTTTCTTTAGTTTAACATCCCAATTGTTAAATACTTTAAAATTAACTTCTCCATTTCGATATAATTTACCCAACTGTAGAAATGACTCTCGCTTAAGCGCCGAAGTTGCTGGATTAATAAGTGTTTCATTTCTTGTGTTAAGAAGTTTAGAAAGAAAAATGTTTTAGACTCTTGATCAATATTTACGTGGTGTTGTAACATATTGTCCTTTTTTAAAAAGAGGGAAAAACCAATATTAGAAAAGAAAAAAATATTATGTTTCACAAAAATAATTGTACACATTTGGAGTTTTGGTATATATAATTTTAAAAATCCTTGCAGATATTTGACGTAAGAAATATCCCAACTTTGGTAATTTAATATCTAGTGATGTTTTCCTTCTTTTGTTTCTTTTCATATTACTTTTCATTTGAGAGGTTTTAGAGAAATAAATATTTCATAGACGAGATGTTTAATTTAATTAAAAACATACCTTATTTTGTAAATTTAGATAATTAGTAAATCATGAAATAAGTTATTGGTGTTTTTGAAAGGATCTTAAAATAATTGGGGTTTCCGAAATAAATCCAGTAATATTTAATAAATTTGGAAAAACTGCAAAATTTGAAATTCTTGCATAATTTTCGCTCTCTCGCATTATCATCCGTGGAGTTATTTGCATTTAAACAATTTTACAATCTTCATGTAATGAGAATGAATCGAAATAATCGATATTTGTAGATTAGAAGTTGAAGTAATTAACTTATTTTTATAGATCCCACTATAAAAACTTGTGAGCCTAATTGCAATAAGTTTCAATTTTATAACCCTTATATTAAATTATTTTTAGCAATATTTATTTTGAACTGCAAATGCACGTTCCTCACAACTTTAGCCCATGATAGCGACTGACTTTATTTCCAAGAGAACCTTCTAATCTCGTTTATAGAATGGATTCACTTCAAACTGCCACTACTTTTACACTTCAATTGCCATACATTATGAAAATCGAAGTTATTTTGCCAAACCCTTTACCTACAAATCTACATAACATCACAGTCTACCCCATGAAAAAATTAATTAAATGTCAGATCCAAATTTGCAATATATGAAAATATAATTTTTTTTAGATAAATAGAATATAAAAACTATTCGTGATGTAACATACGTTTACAATTAATATTTTTAAAAAAATTACGAATATTTTTAATTATTTTTTATTTTCTTAGAAATTTTAATTTGGAAAGTGCATATCATCCTCCTGTAGTTCGTTTTCAGTTGTATCTTAAAACAAAAGATTACAATATATTAAGCAGTAATTGCTTTAAAAAATTCCATGTGCACAAAAATTCATTGCAAGTAAAATTAAATGGACAAAACAAATTATTCTTTTTTAAGGCCAAAATTATGTTAAAAAGTTACTTTCCTGATGTCTGTGAACATCTTCTTTTTTTTCATCTTCAAATATATTTTTGCCCTTTCACTAATTGATTTAAATTATTCATTGTTTTGGAGGTTTCTATTATTAGTTTTAAAAACTTATATAAATATTATGTTAGAGAATAAGTAATCTCGTATTTTTCACTTTATTTCAATGTTTTATAAGAAGCGTTACAATCATCTGATTTATGCCAAATATGGGCCATTCTGTTTGATAATTTATTGACCACAAGAATCCAACTTAATGATGCTCTTTTTGTTGAAAGCCTTGTACCTATTGGCAAAAAACTCGGATAACAAATTTACACAAGCCTCTATTGAGGCCAAATTTGTAATTTCAAGCACTTTGTTCATAGACAGGAACAGGTAATAGCCACTTAGTGCCAGGTATGGACTGTATGCTAAGTGTATAAGAACTTCCCCCATGGAGTTGCGTCATCAAAGAGTACTTCATTTAGCAGAAAGAAAAAGCCAAAAACCCTAAATATTAATATTGTTTATTGATGTTTTTTTTTTACATACATCTTATTTAAATATGTCTATATTTTGTTGTTTAGGCATTCAAAAACAATAATATAAACAGTAAAATTGTTTTTATCACTTAATTTGCGAGTATTTTATACGAATAAAAATATATCTATAATACAATATAATGGAGTTCAAGTTTCAAGGCTAATCAGAACTTAATTCACAATTTTGAACTAAAATATGTTAAAGATAACTATTTAACAGTAATTTTTTTATATTTTCTATATATTATTTGAAAAAATTTTTTTTTTTTTTTTAAATAATTTAATATTTTTATGATTTAAGTATATAAATTTATTTATATACAGGACCCTTGGAAAGTCCCAATAAATAAACTCTATATAATATAATTATATATAAGGTTGCGATATATCATCTTTAAGCTCTATTTGCGTCGAAAATAAATCAAAACAAACAGTTTTGAATAAAATAGCAATTTGGCTCACCCCATTGGAAGCCAAGAGAGAGACTATAGTCAAGGAGTACCCGAAGGTAAATCTCGACCAGACATCTTGAGGAAGCTGTAGAGCCTGTAGGTCGACCCCATGCTCATTAGAACCATTGAGGGGTACCAGGAGTCTCAATCTATCAAGGGCATATCCAGATCAGGAAGACCAAGGTCAAAAAAGACACCTGGAGTTGTGAAGGCAAGGATTACAAGAAATACTTGAAGACACCTCCACAAAATGTCTAAAGACTTCCACATGAGTCCATCAACAATTGTACACATTCTCCGAGATGACCTTGAGATGTATCCCTACAAATTGATGATGCAACAGCACCTGTCAGGTAAGGTAAAGTTTAAAAGACATGAAGGGTGCAATGTTATTCTCCAGAAGCTGATTAATGGCACGGCTCTCAACATTGTGCTCAGTGACGACCAGAGTTTCACTTTGGAAGAGGCTTTTAACCCCCAAAATGATTGGATTATCATCCACAACAAGAAGTCTCAGTCTGTGACGGTTTGAGCGGCCATGACTGAGACAGGGAGTTCCCTTTTAGTATTTGTGGTGGATGGGGTGAAGTGAAGATCAACACCAAGGAGTACATCAACACCCTCTTAGAGACAGTTCCTTTTCCCTGGGACATACAGCACTTCGAGACTGAGCCAAAGACCTTCCAACAGTTTCACCTTCAAAAACATAATTTTAAAGGAAATAAACAAATTTATTGGCAGATACTCAATCAATATTTATATTGAAAAAGGAAACGATGAATCTGATGAGATAAATTGAATTTATGTTTTCAATTATTTGCCCTCTATCAACAAAATAAATTATATTTCAAATATTTTCATAAATATAAGAATAAATACTTTAAAAATTATATCAAATCAGTTGAAGTAGATATATTTTTGATAAATAGGTTATATATAACTTAAATTACAACTGAAATTGTAAAAATAATATATAATAACAATTTTTATAGTTTTTGTAACTTTTTTGGGGAATTAAAGCACTCTGCGTTGTCCTTTAATGAAATTGGCAAAAATGAGTGTAGGCATTATTAATCGCCCTACACTAGAATGAAATCTCTGTGCAACACGGACTGAATAAGTGTCGCCCTTGCATGCATGGCAAATTATTTTAATCGCTTTCGACACGTTTTGTCCTTTCATGTAGTAAAAATATAAAATATGGCGAATTTCTTCCTTTGAGACTTCCATACTCGACACAAGGTAATTCACGACTGAACTAGCCAAGTGAATACTAGCTGATAAACTTTTGTAGTTTACATTCACACCTTTAACATGTTTTATCGTATGATCTGATTTGACCAATATTGAACAAGTTATACTTAGTTAAAAAATAGGTGCGGGAAATACGAAATTACTTTTTCCCAACCTCTTATAAGATTTTAATTGTTCTGGAAATATGAATTTTTAAAAGAAGCAAGAAAGGAGGAAATAATTTAATTTACAAAAAGAAGGAAATGACCACGAAAACTCTTTATAAAATTATGAGTTCATTTGTAATTCATTAATCGTTATTAATTGATTAATCCAATATTCCTTTCATTGCCAAGTTATTAAGTTTCCAAAAAGGTCTCAAAACTTTAGCATGACCAAGCATATATATTTTCAAAATCAACCAATCACAAGATATCCCACACATTCTTCAAGATTAAGTTAGAAAATAACTTATCAGATGTCATGTGATTATTGCCTATCTACAATCAGTAAGAAACTATTCATTGTTGAATGGCTGTTCTGGCGATAACCATTTCTCAAAATTATATTTTAGTGTGCATTGTAATTAGGGCATTCTATTTAACATCAAAATGTAAATTCCCGAAAACGCATCCCAAACAAAAAAATATACATTCTCCACGTATTATTTATGCAAAAAAAAAATCAGTTCTTTTGAAAATGTCAGATTGGGGGATTTTCCAATTTAGAGCAACATATATTGTACTATTTAAACAATAAAAAATATTTTCTTTAATTCATTTTATCGATACCAAATTCAAAAGGATACGTTAATACAATAATTTTTTTTATGTTGTAATAAATTTATTATTGACCTTCGTATATCAATTTCCTAACTTTTATTTATTTCATTAATCACTATTTTTGAAATGAAATTGTATATAAATGTATATTTATTTTGTATGTGTATAGCATGTCTTAGGATTACCAAAACAGTTATAGCTTCACTCTTAGTCTTTCCTCTTAAAATTTATTTTTAGTCTAGGGTTGCGATAATATATTGATTTTCGATATACCTCACACAAATTTCCTTTGTAGGACACTAACAAACAGTCAATAAAGTTAATTTATAATTAAAAAATTGTCAAATTTATTCTTTTATATAGAAAATTTCTCATAAGAGAAACATTTTGCATAGATCAAATCAAATTGAAACATGGGTAATCAGCAAAAATTACATATATCACTGATTATTAAATAATTAAGGTGACCATCTGAAAATGATAAATTTTCCTACTCACATCAAACATAGTGAAATAATGTTTGGGCATTTTGTCTATTTATTTGTTTGTATATTTTACATTATTTTTTCTTTAGTGTATATTACAGCCATTCTTTTTTTTATAATGTAATTAAGCATGCGTCTCATATTAAAAAATAAAGGAAAACAGGATTACAATAGGTATAGAGTGGTATAGAAATTCAAGTTCAAGGGAATTAAATCTTGCAACTTTTTTTTTTACAACTCTAAAGTATATAGAGTTGTATAAAATATGATTTAAGTACTCATTTTAACAACGAGCGTGTGTATTAATTGCTCATATGAAAAAAGATAACAGAATTAAATTATAAAAAATAAATGTGAATTTTTCATTTATTATAACTATTTCATTCTTTGAGGAGAGAACCTCTACGTATTGAGTAATTACATTTGAATGTACTCATCAAAAGCGTAGAGTAAAACTGAAAATTTCTTGGGGAGTTATCTAACTTATTAAAAAAAGGTATGTATATTATAAAAGCAAAGATGTTATGTTCGTTGTCCCCTTTAGGCGTACTTCCACTTGTTTTGCAAAAGTATATTATTACAAACTCATCTAAAATTTGTCAAGATATTTAGTAAGGCCACGGTGATTTTTTGGATGACATAGAGTGAAATCAAAACTTTATTTACAATTGAATACATGAAGGGTTAGTATTATTATCTTCATATGATGACATCATCAATAAAACAACGACAATTTATATTAAATGTTTCAATATTGCAAAGTAATATAGAATATCACATAATTAGTAGATGTTTTTACAAATAATATATGTTTTGATATTGAAATATTCGTAACATTTTCTTTAAAAGATCTTTAAGATGACTTTCTAAAAATGTTAGTATACATAAAGCATATGTTACCTAAGATACTTAAATATGTTGCAATATTGACTTTTGGTAATCTTAATGGATTTTTTTGTTTTCATTTTTTTGAAAGTTATTTAGCAATATTTTAAAGGGCGAGGGAAAACCATGAATAAATGAAGGGGTATTAAGTTTTTTTGCATAAAAATACCTATTACAAGGTAATTAAGTTTTCAAAATGGCATTTACTCAAATATTTGTATAAAAAATATGACTATACGAGCCTGATGCTTAGTTAGAACTTAAACAGGTTTTTAATTTCCCAAAAAATTATTAATCATTATTTAATCATTGAAAAGGTAGCCTATATTTATAAAGTGCTACAGAGAGTAACACGAACTATTTGTCGGGGACTTATAGGGTGTAAGTCCCCTGCTGTACTTGGAGTAGATTTGAAGATCGACATTGAAGGAATTCCTGCTTTTTCCTTGGATTTGTGTTTTTACCTTGCTCCCATAGTAAGGTTTGCTGTAGCGTTTGTGTTTAGTTCCTTCTTTTTCTCATTTTTGCTTGCAATTAATCTTATAAAATGTCATAACAGCTAAGAAGCTCACCTCTCAAAAACTCATTAGGTCATATTTTTTACAATTTTATATTCTACCCTAAAATCAGTGTAAGTGTGTCCCGACTAAAAATGGAAATAAGTATAGTATACATATTTTCCTTTCTTTCATTAATAAATTAATGTATAAATTAATTTATTATTTTAATAACCTATAGTAATTTTTATCTTCAGAGCCTTAATTACAAAGAACATTCAGAAAAAAAGAGCAAAACTGAGTCTCATCAATAGTGGTTTCGCCATCGACTTGCTACTTTGTCGCTACTTATTAGCAAATCTTGAGAGGATCCAGAACAAAATCTGATGTGTCAAAGGTACAGAAGAGAAATAGAAACCTCATTTCAATTCTTTCTCTACTGCCTAGAAGTTATCCTTTTCATCCTTACGACCAAGTAATTAATCTAAGAAACGTATGACGTCAAAATGAGCCACTTGTAGAGGCTCCTTTCCATTTCTCATCAACATACATTTATAATCAAGGTTGAGTTCTAACACCAAAGCATTTAACATTAGAAACTAGATGGGCAATATCAATATGGTTTCAGTTGAACTATTTTTGGATCATACATTTGTTGGCTTGTTCCTGAATCTTTGGTACGGATGAAATGAAAGAGAAATCTCGATAAACATACATATTAAAAATAAATAATTCAAATCCAATTTGATTACATTTGTAATGGGCTTTGCTTTTAACTTCCGTATCTTAAAGTTTCCGAAAAAAAATAATAATTTTAAGGATTTCAAAATATTTCTTGGATGAATATTTATTGTATTACTTTTTGCAATGGCTTTTGCTCCAATTGATGTGTAAGCTTGATTATTCTACAACAAAAAACACCTTTTGATAATTATAGAGTCAGAAACGATCTTAATATGTCAATCAGGACTTAACCAGGTCCATATAAGCTCCAATACCTCAATCCAAATTATTGATTCATTTGCATTGAATCTCAATAAACACTGATTGAGTGATTTTTTTCTTTAAACATTTGTTTCTCTTTCTAATTTACTTATAAATAGGTCATTTCTGATAATTTTTGTTACATAAGTTTTAATAGTGGTTCGAAACAACTTTTGAAATATCTTCATTATTAAATGAATCAATTATTAATTGACCAACACTTCATAATTGCAATTTGTGCCAAATAGTTACAAATTTTACCTTTTAAACATGTGTAACATTAATTGTAGTCAAAATTTCATTTTATTAAAGCAAGAATATTCGTTAAATATAGTGATTATTTTTGATAAAGTGTCCATTCGGCAAAATTGTCATTGGGCAAAGTGTCTACTTGACAAAGTTTTCGTTCAGCAATGTAGACTTTCGACAAAATATCTGTTCAGTGGTCATTCTAAAAAGTATCAATTCATTAAAGTGTCCGCGCACGGAATATTATAAACATATATAATTAAATTCCTTGATGTATATAAATTAATATAAATGTCAAAATCCTTTGAATTAACTTTTCTGAGTTTCTAATAGGGAGAAGTGATGTGATATTAAGCATGACAGTTAACATGTAAATATAAAGAAACAATGATATGTAAAAATGTATTGATGAAGAGATTAGTCTGCTCTAAGTTATTGAGCTGAATTTATTGATTATTATCGAAACATAACATGTGGAGTAGTTGAACAGAAGTTAAATATTTAAAAACTTGTTGAGAAAATTAAATTTTTAAAAGGATTTTGACGAAAAAGATGATGAGAAAATCACAAAATGAAGGCCATCATCAATAAGTAAAAATTCACAATAACCCGAATCCTCAGATCGAAAAAAATATGGAATTCAAAGAATGTATCAACTGGAAAGCACTGTCGGATAATTACGTAATGATGATGAGGATGAATGACCAAACAAAAGATAAGAAACAAAAATTTTTAAATCAATATGTAGTCTGGAGATGTTGAAGAATACATAAAACACTTGATTGCTCACTTGTAGAAGTAATATTAATCTGCCGCAGTAAAGAGGAGGAAATAGTCTGGGAAGAAGCCTTGGCTAGAAAATTGTGAGGATTAATATCTAATTTAAAGCCACAAAATGGGACTATGGAAGATACTAATAAACAAATCGTATTACTGGATGTCATTTTTGAAAGAAAGATTATTGATAAAATTAAAAGAGTTCCCGATTCTGGAGCAGAAGTTACTGTAGTAGGAATAGAGTGGGATTAATGATGTCATTAAATATGAAAATCATAAAGAAGCACTAATGAGAGTAGATATCATGTATTGATAACTTGAAATTTTTGGAAATTTAAAAAAAATACTTTAGCGTTAAATTCAGTAACAATTGAAAAAAAAAATAACACTACGAGGAAATATTCTTGATATGTTTTTGTCTAGACAAGTTTGCAGTGAACTGGGAATCATATAAAAGGATTTTGCAAAACAAATGGGTGTATCTATGGGGCAATCTGTTAAGAAAGAAGAGATTTACAAAATAGATAAAGGAAGAATTTAGAAATGTATTTGATGTGATGAAGAAGAATCGAATATTATAAGGAAGGGGGTCAACCAATCAAAATGAGTTTTAAATAAAATTTATCTATAGAGAAGAAATTAAAAGATAAATTAACAGAATGGAAATAATGAAAATAATAAGTAAAGTAGGTGATAAAGATGTAATTCGGTGTAATACATTAGTATTTGTATCTGAACCTATTGGAAAAGAGAATATATGTGAATGTAAAGAAATAAAATAACTATGTTTAGAGCATAATGAATCCCATGGGAACACTTTGTGACGTAATATCAAGTATTCCCATAACCATTGGATGCAAAACAGGGATAATGGCAGATGGAACTGGAAGAAAAATGAAAACAAATGACTTGTTTCATTTCTCCTTACGGTAGATATATATTTTTTTAATAGAGCTCCACCGGGGTTCATAGCAACGGGAGACACATATTTTTTTCGTGCAAAGGAGACATTGGAAAGGTTCATTAACCCTTACAAAGTCTTACATTCTCACTGTATCACACAATTTTTAAGTCCATATTAAGAATGCCTGTAGAATCCTACATAGATGTAAAGAAAACTAAGTAATATTAAATCCATCCAAATTTGTATTTGCAAAACCTAAATTAAAATATTCTTATTATTATATATTTTATTCAAGAAGAGTATTGAAGTCGATCAAAGAAATTTGAATGCTATTAAAGATTTCGCAGAACCATTATCTAGAAAGAAACTGAGAAGTATTTTAGGATTATTGAATCAATGGGGAACAGTTCTCGCCAAGAATAAGTGATGTCGTATGTACAATGACAGAGCTATTATCGTCAAAAGTAGAATATGTATGGATCAAATATAATTCTTTGCTTATGAAGGAAATAAAAGAAGTTTTAACTTCGCCACCAACATTTGCACCACTCAATCCAAAACTAAAAACCAAACATGAAACTGATTGAACAAGAATAAATGAACCGAGATATTTGTTATTTTAGAAGCACAAATCAGTTTTTATCATGCGCTGAAACAAGATACTCCATGATAGAATTAACTTGTTTGGGTGTAATTTGGGCCATAAAAAAATGTCTTATTTATTTAGCAGGTTAACTTGCATTTTTTGTAATTATGGATAATAAACAACTTGTTCCTATTTTCAGTAATTACACAATAGATCAGCTAGATAACGCTACACTATTTAGATTAAAATATAAGATTTCATTGGATAAATTTGAAACGAAATGAATAAAAGGGAAATATCATAACCGGTGTCTCATCCCGAGGAGGATGAAGAGTTGGACGGAGAAATTGAATATCACGGAAGACAAGTCATTATACTTGCTTTTATCAGAGTTACTCATTTAGAAGATGAAGATTCGTATATCCATTAATAAAGGATTAAATAAAAGAGGCAATGAAAGATCAAACATATAAAGATTGAGTAAATCCATTTGAAAACAATTGTACAAACGATTCAGTACAACCATTTGCCAAGATATTAAATGATTTAAGTACTGAAAATGGTCTTTTATTATATGATAATAGGCTGGTCCAAAAGAGAGACAAGTTCATGTTCTTCAGGGATATCACAATTCACATCAAGGTATTGAGAAGACAGAAAAGATAGTTTAACAGACGAATTATTGGCCTGGAGAGGAAGTCAGGTATTGAAGAAATGATTATAACATGTAGAAAATGTAGAGAAAGAATACCTATTTTACCAGAGGAAACTATGATGAGTTATCCGATATTTATAGAACCTGTTGAGAGCACATCATCAAATCTGTTTGAGTATAAAGGAAAGCATTACTTTTATAAATGGAGATCGATTTTAAGAATATCCTTTTGTTAAGGAATTCAATAAGGAAACTGTTTTCTGAATTTGGGATTCAAGACCAAGATTAAAAAAAGAACAAAAAAACTCTTAAAGGATAAGGAGAAAATCTACTTTTTTTAGGGAAACAATAGAAAATATTAAGTTTGATTGAATACGGGAAAGATTTGATGGAGAAATAAATGTTTCCTGATAGCGAAGGAAGGAGGAAAAAGGGAATGTGTAGACGTGAATAGGGAAGAACATGAACTTGGAGTTAGAAGGTACAGGAGAATTCGAAAAAGATCGAACCAAGAAGGGAGATAATAGGATATGGAGTATCAACTTGTAAACATGAAGTCTACAATAATATGTAAAAATATATTAATACTACATTGAATAAAGTGCTTCAGTTTAATACATTGATTATGATATGATCGAAAAATAACAAGAAGTTCCTAAACTAACCTAGTTAACGCATTTATTTTAGCAAAATTTGATTTGTTTAATCAATGTAATTACGTTTGAGGGAGAAGCACAGATTATATCGGATCATATCTGATACCATTTTGTAATTACGACTTCTCTTTAGGCTCAAAATATGCATAAGTTTTTTGATAACCTCTGAATTTTTCTCCAATAAGAATTCTTTTGATGTCTGCAAAGAGAAACAAACTACTTGGAGCCAGATTTGGAGAACGCAATAAATGGAAAAAACAATTTGTAAACTAATCCATGCAATTTTGCAATCGTTTTCAGTGATTTGTGACAAGTTGAATTGTTTGGATGAAACACCACTTTTTTTTCCTCAAATAGTGCCGTTTTTTCATTATTTAATCAATCAAACTCTCCAACAATGCAATAAAATAATTGCTGTTAATTGATTGGCCGTTTTCGAAGTAATCCAAAAATATTAAATCATTTGCATCCAAGAATACTGATAGCATAAACTTGTCTGCTCACTGTTGTATCTTTCCATGCTTTGAATTCGGTGCATTGCATACAGTCCACTCGATTGACTGTCAATTGGACCTCCAGAGTGTAGTGATGGAGCAACGTTTCATTTACAGTCACATATCATCTTAAAAAATTGTATTTATTAAGGAGATATTTTGATAAAAAATGATCCGAATCATGAACATTTTGTTGATTGCTTTTGATCAATTTTGACCTTTTGATTTTTGTAGCATATAGCTTCTGCATGTCCATATATTCACTCACTATATGTCTGTTGATGTACCACTATATAAGACTCTGTTAATATCAATAGAGTCATAGACATGTCGATCAGCTCCACTTTACGATCAATCACATTAATTTTTTTGGGTGACTTTTTGGATGTTTTCGTCGGTAACTGCATTGAGTGTCCACAACGTGTATCATCTCCGATTTAGCCTTATTTAAATTGAGTTCTATTTTAGAGTTAGATTTTGCGGCTGTAGTGTCCTAATGTTTGGAATTAACAGTACTTTTTGAAACACAAAAGCAGTGCTTCATCAAGAGACGAAATTATTATTTATCCATATTTTAACAAAAAAAATAGTTGCTTCATTTTCTATGTTTTATCTCACAAATCAATTTTTCAGTAACTAAAAAACTTGTATACATATTGCTTGCAGTTTGATAAACACCAAAAATTATAGTGACACCATTTGTATGTCAGGTTAAAAACTTTTCAGCCAACTTAACTGGGATAAGGTTTAATTACGGTACAGAAACAAAGTATATTTTTATAGTGATAAAAGGATATTTCATAAGATTTCCTGGCCCATCAATGACATCCTCGTGTAGAGGAAAGCAAACTTTACCCATATTACTATAAATCGTATTGAATTGCTAGTTTCGGTAATTCCGGACAGGTTGAATTTGGAATTTCTTTTTAACCCACATGCCACTTAATATTAATTAAGTAGGTAAACTCATCATTTTCTTTTATAGATAAATATATATTCAGTACTTATCGAAAGATTAATACAAGGTTACTATTTATCTCAGAATTAAGATAAAAGAGTAGTATCTAAACATACAGATGTAGTAAAAGCCATCTCCTTTCAGGCAACCCCATATAAGACCATCCATTATCATTCCCAAAATAAAATTGAACAAAACAACTATATAGAATAAGATATAAATATATAAAGAAGAATAAAAATCCGTCATAATAAATCACATACGAGTATATTTTGGGGAAAATCTATTTTAATGTTTGGTGTTATCTGGCCTTACCATAACTTGCCCTAACCGAAAGTGGGCTTTTATGTTATTTTAGCCTCATTAAGTATGAATTCGCATAAGTGGTCATTGTGGCAGCTCTGAAGAGATGTTGTTCCTATCATAATCTACATATAGCTTTAGAAGTCTTATTTATGATAAGAGGTTCTTGCATATGATAAGAGTCAATTTCTTGGAATGTTATGCAAAAATGATACTTAGAGGAATAAGTTGCATTACTTTTGATTATTAAGGTGGTACTTCATACTTGCTATTTGCTGATATAGCAATCAACTAGTGTCTAAGGGTGCCCAGTATTGTCGACTCTTTTAAGACATTACACATAGCTATAATAAAACACTTTTATATTTTTAAGCTGACACGACGTATTTTGTATCATTGAAGTCTTGTTGAAAATAAAATCCTTATGTCCAAGGTATTTATTCCCCAAGATAATGGAGTTTCATCCTTCCCGTCTCGTCCGTGACGAGGCAAACCAACATAAGGAACCTATTAAAATTTGCTAAACTAATGCAAAGATACGTTAAGCAATCTAGTTATAAGCTAAATAATATATTTCCATCTACACAAGTCAAAAATTATCTAAATCTACCCAAAAAGTGCTAACCTGATAGCATTTATGCCTCAAAAAGTTTAGCTCATGATTCTCGAAGGAAGAGTATCCCTTTGTTTTTGAAAGTACTTTTTATAAAGCAGTTAATGAACAAGGTAATAAAATCACAAAAATCAAACGTACTTTTTTTTACATATTACACAGTTGAACGATTAAAATTTTTTTCAACAGTTAAATTTTGAATCATTTTCTTATTTAATCCGCCCATTTTGAAATTGTAAAAGATTGTTTATTAGATGATGAAATAAAAATTAAATATTTAGACAAATAGTTTATGAGACAGAACTTATTGAATTACATTGGTGAGGTACATGCATTGGTTACATATTAGGCTAGGTGGTACTTTCCATTTTCTCTAAAATCAAAAATCGGTAGTGTTTTTTTTTACTGTGTTTTTCACGTAGATTTCAAAAACGTTATTTTCAAAAAGAGCTATATCGATTTCATTTTGAAAATTAGAAAAAATGCAGTTTTTGCTATATTTTCCAGTGCTGATTTTCTTGATATATTAATATTAAGGGAATGTATATGTATTGCCCTTGATGGGAAGAGTTCAAATATGAAGAAATTTTAATCATAACTTAACATTAAGTCCACTAAATTTACGATTTGATGGCGCTATATTTAGTATATATATCAGAGTCGTAATTGTGGCCATTGTATAATTTAAGGTAACTTTTAAATATTTTATTATTCCATAGCTAAAAAAAGAATGCAGGATAAGTTGATGAAAGAAATGATATACGAGTTTGAGAAGAGGTGTAGAGAGGGGAGCCAATGACTTGTAGTCTCTTTGATGGAATAATCGACTTGACTAATGTGGTGACGGAAGGAATGTGCAGTGAACAGTCATTTATGGATTGGATAAAGTAAGATCACTATCGTTTTTTTATTGAGCCTGGGAGTAATTACTTGCTCCACTTTATAATAGAGAAAGCAAACAAGGAAGAATCACACGCTACACAAATTACAAACCTTATATTTAAATGGTTAAAGGAGATAGGTTTTGATAAAATAGTCATGGCAATCGGAGGGGACAAAACTTGAAATGAAGTTTGGGAAAAAACTGGTCTAATTGGTGTGTATTCTGCATAGTAATCAATTTCCATTACGCCACATAATTCTTGAGCTTTATGGCCCAAATCTCTGAGATAATACATTATGTGGAGCAATAGAAAAGTTACTAGACTCGGAAACACCCTTGGATATCATTTCAAGCATTCCCCGAATCTCTATATGCCCACCACTAGTCAAACTTTGTGATGAGGTTATTTAATATTTGTCTACAGATTAATATCATGGTTACATGATAGTGTGTGCTATTAGGGAAGGAGAGTTTCCCTTATGGTCCCTATAGGTTAACCTATAAATTTTGAAATAATGTACCTTCTCCAAAATAAAAGTATTATTTGTACTGATTTCTGATATGTTATTACTAATTAATTTATTATATGAATTAATAATTTATTTTCAAAAATCTTACAAGAAAACTCAAACAGTTTCAGTTACCTCTTATTGCCAGAATTTTAAAATACAATAAATTGAATTAATTTTGAATCTAATTTTTATTCATAAATTGTATTAAAAAATCATTTTAACAACAAATATATTGGGGAAAAAATATAAAATATCATTGTGCACACAATTTTTCAATTCAAATAATGTTTAAGTCAGTCGATCGTTGTTTTTTTTTTTTTTTTTTTTGCTATTTGATATATAAATTCCCAAGAAATTGAAGAAAATTTACTTTTTTAAAGATTTTTAAATAGTCGAATTTAAATGTATCAAAGGTGATTAAAGTCAATTTTTTTACGCAGAGGTGTAGCTGACAAAAGAAAGTATACATACACATAGTTAGATTAGATATTCATGTCCCTTAGCTGCCTAAATTTGTGATTTAGAAAACTCAATTTAACAAGTACAATAATTTCTTTGTCAGTCGATCTATTTTTTTTTTAATTTAGCAGCTTGATAGACAACCCCCTAAAGTTCACCTTATCATATCTGTAATTTACCAGAGACGTCTCGAAATTTACAGAAATTTACTTTTTTTAAAGACTAATTTGAAACAGACAATTTTAAATTTATTAGAGCTATAAAAAAAAAAAAAAATACACAGAATTATAAATTGGTTCATAAAGAATAATTAGCCGAAAAAAAGAAAGAAAATCAATTAAAATTCGCAGAGTAATTATTGATTGAAAAAGTGTTTTTGTCATTTTTGTGAAAAACAAGAAAAACCTCGAAAAGTAGGTATTAAACTTTTTTTGTGGCGGCTTCTATGTTCGTAACTTGCCTACAGCAATAGTCCTTAAAAAATTCCGTCAACAGTATGATTACCCTTTTAAATATATAGAGCTAGCTGCTTTATATAAGGAAGAGTCAACTGATGAACTAAAGCTGATGAGATAATACACATGTAGTATATTTTTTTATTTAAGAAAAACAAGATGTTATGAACAATTCAAACTTTATAATGACGTCATTTTGATGTCAGTGACCACACATCACGGAAAAAGTAGAATGATGAATCAATATTGTGAAAAGTAATCAACACCACCATAAGTTTTTCTTGGTAATGAATTCAAAAATCAAAAGTTCTTTACGAAACAATATTGGAAATTTTTTTTTGTATTATAAAATATTAATAATGTTTAATGTGAATGTATGTATATGAAATATGTAAATAAATATATGTATATATATATATGGAAAAAAATATTTTAAATAAGTATTGGAATATTTAGTTTTAATCCTTCATTTCTTGACATTAAACTATTTTGCTAAAACAATGGTACTTTACTTTATTCTTTTCAAAATTTTAGACATATAAAAGTAATTAAAAAGGACGTAGATAATAGATAAAACCAAAAATACAATACACCAATGGATAAAATAATACAAGGTGAATGAGTTAATTAATACCTTAAATAAAATTGATGCCTATTGTTTTGTTAACCTTTCATTTCTTACTCTCTGTCAAAGCCTGAAAAGAGTATTTTTAAAGAGTTGTAATCCATCCTCGATTGAATTTGAATATTTTAGTGTTATAAAATGTAATCTAATTAACGTTCATATTTGTTACCCATATATTTAATACTTTGAGCATAATGAAACAAATTGAATAACTTTTTATCAGTTTATTTTTAATGTTTGAATTGCTAATGTAAAATAGTCGTTGAACAGGATAATACTCAACTTTTTAAAATGTAGTGAATATAAAAGTTAGAGCATAAAAAATGGCAATTTGACTGTTTAAGTAGTAACAGAGTTGGTTTGGTTTTAGTATAGTCATATAAGCAATAAAAAAAGGTCAACCCGGAAAAAAGTCGTAAATTAACAAATTTGGCACCAAAACAAGTGCAATTCTATGTAAATTATCATATCAAAAATTTGCTTTGATTGGTTTCGGTTAAAAAAAAATTATTGCAGTTAGAGTAAAGGTGGTTAATTTTATCAAATCTCCCTTTTTCCATTCTCCACCACCCTCCCATATCCCAGTTAAAATCTGAACCAGAAATGCTATGATCATGAAATTTTGCACACAAGTATCATGTATTATATATTTTAAAAAAACTTACCAAGATTTAAAATAGCTTTTTGTGACGTCATGAAAATTTCAAAAATGTTTTTAATTTTTGCAATATTTTGATATACTTTCAAATTTCATTCCAGAGCATATCTACAAAAAAGATTTTCAGTTCTGTCTTCAAAATCTGAAAGATATAACATAGGAAAATAACTTCCTTTATCATGATTAGTACATTGATCCAAGTTTGAAGTTTGCATAATTACCCTTACTATTTATCAACAGTGGTGTGTCTTGACGAGGTGTGTTAAGACATAAAATATTTATACAGGAATCCAGAACGACCAAAGAGAACCAACGTGGAGGAATAAGGCAAGGATGGACTTATAAGAAATATATATTAGAAAAACAATTTGAAGAAGTGAAGGTCTTCTATGAATGTATTATCTATGGTAACACACTTCCTGATGAATTTAAAAACTCCAAAGGACTGGAGAAGATAAGCAGTGTCATAGAACAGATGATGAATAGATTTTGTTCCATTTCCAATAAAGTTTTTGACCTGGGTACACACAATACATGTTTGCACTTCGATACACGATGTAATGACAACTGGGAACACACATAAGACGAGCAACCAACATGCAGAATTAGGGAAAACCGTATGAAGCGAGACAACGATGATTTGGCGAAGATTCGAGCCTGGATTGAAAGTCATAACCCATTTGATAAAAACGAGCCTGTACTAAGTCGTATCGCAACAGGAGTTACAGCAAAAGAAGGAGATGGAATCAATTGTGATGACACAGAAAGTGTTGTTGAAACAATACAGCATCAACTAGATGGAATTTCGTATTCAGAGTCAAAAATTAAGAAGAAAGATCAGATCAAGACATGGGAGGCACTAGAGGTTGGAGTAACAATCGACAAGGAGAAAATTCATGTCGACCCATTGTTTTCTAGGCTACTTGTACTAATCGAGAGAAAAAAGGATATACGAAGCTAATTCCAATACAAGCTCACAGCCGTACCTATCTCACTGTTTCAGAATTCGATAATGAGCAAATCAAGCAGAGCAAAACTGGGGCATGCTTGAAAGAAAGATATCACAACGTCCACCTACAAAGCGGATCAATCCTTATATGTTCTTGATGGAGGTGCTCTGCTACATAAAGTAAACTGACTACAAAATGGTTTATATCAGTCAATTTTGGATCAGTACACAAAGTATGCGAGCAAGAAGTATGGTCGATTGTGTATGGTCGATTGTGTATGGTCTGTGATGGATATGATAATAGTCCCTACGTTAAAGATAACGAACACAAACAAAGAACTAGGGAAATGAGCGCATTTATAAGTTTGGATAACTTGGAAGTAATACCAACATGCAACATGGAAGTATTTTTGAAAAAGGAGCAGAACAAATCGCAGTTCATATCTTTACTATCAAATGAGTTGCAAAGAGAAGTTCACGATCTTCGAAACAGTTTGGGAGATGCAGGCACTCAAATCGTTTCAGCCTTATTAGAGTATGCAAAAGACAGCAACAAAGATGTTGTTGCAGCTGCTGACACCGATATTCTAGTACTGTTGATGTTTCATTAGAAAATTGGTATGCATTTCTACATGCTTTCAGATGCACCAAGCAAATAAGAGGACAAAGAAACGTGGAGAATTGAAGATTTTGTAATTTCAATTGGGAATGTAATCACAAGTCATATCTTGTTCATTCATGCCTGGTGGGCTGTGATCCTACTTTTGCATTATTTGGAAAGGGTAAACTACATTTTGTGTTTTATTAATACATCTAGGAATTTAACGATGAACTTTGTTCTACTCACTGGTTTCACATAGTTGACGATGATACGTCTCGTTGAATTATTTTTAATTTGATATATGTTTGTCTTGTAATAGCATTGCTTTGGAACTTTTTAAATCAAACACAAACACGCATAAAGTGTTTCTGGTAAAAACTGGAAACTTTGCGTAACCATTAATAGATTACTTACGCCTAGCATGCAAAATATGCTCACATCTACTGAAAATGTTCAGGGATTTTTAAATTTATATTTTTGATTTTTATATCAGGAAAAACAAGTTTCCTGAAGAAGTTTGAGACAAACTGTGTCTTTTAAAAATCTGCTGATGTATTTGAGGACGAAACAGCCACAGAAGAGGAAATAGAGCAAAAATGACTTGATTTGTTATTGTTTTGGTAAATGAAAATATTACAACATAGGCATAAACGCTCATGAAAATTTCCTATGTTAGAAAATCTTGAATATAATTTTAAAATTCGTATTTGGATTTAATACAAATTACATCTTTTATAATAATGGTGGAAGAGGAAAATGGATGATGGAAGATTTGCGTTATCATCAATTCATGATGGCAGCAGCGACGTCTAAGACGATAATCAAGCCACAGTCTCTTGCTCCATCCAAAAATGCTGCAAAGTATCTGTTTTTACGAATCCATCTGCAGGTTATGGAATGGAAAACATTGATGGCCGTCGAACTAAGTCCGCTTGATTGGGGCTGGAAACTCTCCAACAACAGTTACGAGCCTATCATGACAGTTTTTAGAGTGGCTCCAGATCATATTCTTCGCTTCATACGATGCGATTGTAACGTATCCAAGATAAGCTCTTGCAGTACCAACGTTTGTAGCTTCAGGCGACACAGGCTACCAGGTTTTTCTGCTTGTGGTAATTGCAATGGAGTTGATCGCGAGAATTGTAACCATAAAGAAGTTTCATCAGACGAAGAGAGTGTTGGAAGTGACTAGGGTAAATATATAAATATATTTCCCATCTTTGATGTTTAAAATCTGTATCGATCAAAAGTTTTCATTTTCTTCGTGTTTTTTCGAGTAGCAAAATATGTATAAATAATACATGGTACTTGTATGCCCAATTTCATGATCATAGCATTTTTGGTACAGTTTATAACCGGGCTATTGGAGGGTGGAGCACAATTGAAAAAGTGAGTTGAGCTAAAATTGGACAGAAATACCCAGCTTAACTCTAAGCGCAACAATTTTTTTGCCCAAAACCGATCAAAGCGGATTTTGGATATGTTAATTTAAATAGAATTGCGCTTCTTTTGGTAACAAATTAGTTAAGATACGATTATTTTACGTTGAACCCTAATACGACTATATTATTTCATTATAAAAGCAAGTTTCTTTAATTCTAAGAAGTAAGAAATGTGCTTTTGCAAGAGAAATAAATATTTGGAAAAAATTGTTTCACTTAATATTTTAGAAATTAAATTGATTGCAATTTAGCTCCTGAGTTGCTATTTTTTTTTCAGGCAATCAGGTATACATTGAATCGATATTTGACAGTCACACAAAACATCTAAACAGTCGACATTTCATATAAATAAAACAATTACAAAAAAACATCAATAAAAATACGTAAAAATAGAATCTGACGAATAAGCTGAATTTTTCATAAAAACAAAATGGAGTGAGTTAAATAGTTATCTATTTAAAAAAAACATAAACAAAACGCATTTAAAAAAATAAAACTCGATAAGATCCAAATGTATATCCAAAAATGCTGCAATGTATTAGTTTTTGCCAATCCATCTACAGGTTATTGAATGGAAAACATTGATGACAATATATGCTATATTTCTGTAATTGGACCTTGCAATAAATTTGGATCCACTTCTGAACAGAATAGTTACGTCGTTGACGACATATATTTTTTTAATTCTTGGGTGGGCCTTCTCCTTAGATAATGGGTTAGTCTTTCACGCATGATACTCCATATTAGGCACACTTGGATGAATAGTTTTATCCTTTCAATCAACATCAATAATGTTGATAAGACCCAGCTCCTCTCTGACATTATTGATAAGACCTATCTTGTCATCTGGGTTGCCAACTAATGGGCTGTTCCTCCCAATGGTTTCCAATACACGTTGAGGATGTCGTTGAATGTTTTATTGGATATGATATCGGCGTATTCTTAATTTTCCCTCTACAGGCTTCCATTTTGAGTGTTTTCCAAGCATAATTCAGTAAATTTGCTCTCTTGTACCAAAAGAAAATCAAAATTTATCGGTGCAACTGCAGGTCCATTATCTTAAGTCCCCATTTGGCATTTGGTAAGAAGAGTGACTATGACTAATGTATTTTGGAGTGCCACATAAGTTGTTATTGGTTTTATTTATGAATTTTTTTTAATTGCATCAGTTTCTTATACAAAAACAGTTTTCAATTCCTTTTCATAATTTGAAAAAAAAATCGAACACAAAAAACTCCACTTGAGAGAGTGTTCCTCAAAACGCAACATCTGCATCGCCTAAAATAGCCAAATACATGTGTCAACTAGAGGTGGATTTCATGACCCGATTTTTTGGATTTCAGACTGTACAGTCTGATGTTATCCACCTTGATCAAGTCTGACAGCTTTGATGTATGAAATCTGCACAAACCTCTGATCGACTGAATGGATGTAAAGGACGTGGAGATGCATAGAGCTGAAGACCTTATCACTATGGGCGACGAAGTTAAGTTTGCAGAGATTCGAAAGCTATTGGAATATGTCTCTGTACAGCTGTACAGAGCCTGCATCTTTCAACGCTTTGCGTCTGCTCCAGTTAAGTTAAGATGTCTAGAAAACATTGTATTGGCCCTCCTCTCGTTGTTTGGCTCAACTTACTTGTGTAAACACGTGTTTTCGCACATGAAAAGTCTGCTCAGTCCTGTCCACTGCTGTTTGACGACTGACAATTTAAGGTCATGTGTACAATTGAAAGTGACAAATTATGAATCCCAAATAAGAAAGATCAACTAAGAAAAGCAAGAACATGAAACACACTGACTAGTAAGCAACATTAATGATGACAAATAGCTTAAGTTTACACTGTTAAGTTGCTGTTTGTTCATATAAAATACTGTGGCTGTTTGTTGTGTTATGCATGCCAAGGCCTACAATAATAATAACAATAAAAATTTTAGTGTAATGTTAGAAATGTATAGTTTTTATTATTTGTCAGGCACAAATTTTCTATGCAAAATAATATTCCAAATTAGAACATATTTATGTAGATGGTGTTTTTTTTTTACCATTATTGTTGATAGTGGCAGACTCATTGATTAGAAATGTTTAACTTGGTACACAAAGGTTGCCTACCCCTGCTTTATATCAATAAATTAAGATAAAAAAAGACATGTTCTATATGAATGAGATATATCTCACTCACATTTATTCTCTTTTTTCATATTCATCATTGGGGTGGATAAATAAAATGAATGCATAAAGAACGTTATTTAACCTTAATAATTAATTTTATAATTTGGTAATAACTCAGAAACTAAAATAGTACCATACCTATAAAAAATTTACAAGGAATATTTGATTAATTAAAATTTTTTCATAGAAGATGCACCAAAAATATGATATTTACAAGATATTAAAAGGATATTCATGACTTTGGGATTGATAAATACCAAAAAAAATAAGTAAAAGAGTGTTAAAAATAGTTCTGAATGTAAATAAAAAAGACTACCTTCAATAATAAATAATATTTTCAATGTTCCCTCTTATAAAATGTCTTGAAAATGATTTATGTATTTGTTTACTAGAACAATAAAAAATCAGTAATTTTATATCATTATAATTTGATGTAACTTTAATGTCTCGTTAATTGATAATTTACTTATTTAATATCAAAGTTGATCTATGATAATAATCTATATATATGGTTTTTTAATAATACCTTTATTTAGATAGCAAATGATGTATAAGAATTATCTAAAATTTTCTCGTGAAGATGCATTTGAAGAAATATGATTAAATATTATAGTTTAAAACTTCTTCACCAGATGAAGGCTTACAAATAGTAATAGTCATACATACAATTGAAAAACATTAGTATCTAAACAACATAATTTGCAAAAAAATATTAAGGTAATAAAAACCATAATTATTATTTGTGTGCTACCTAGAACAACCAAAAAACCAATAATTCCATAACAATAGAAATATTTTTAACTCCGATGTCATGTCAATTTATACTAAAATAATAATCTGTGTTATGATTTTGTACGTATTATTTGACTGCTAAAAATGAAATGATTTAAAGAAATAAGTTGTATCTATATATTTTGTTTCACAAGTCAACATTTTTTGAGGATTCAGATACTTGATACATAATTTTTGTAGTACTTGATTTACAAAAACAAATCTGCAATTCGTTTCTCTGTATCAAATTATGTTTTTGAGTATATACAATTGTGTTGCCCCAAAAAATTAGAAATTCTTGTCAGAATCAACAGAACCTAATTTTGGTACTGCCACAAAGTATGTTTAATACATATGCAAAATTTTAACAAATTTAATTAACTTTTACCTGAAGCACAATTGCAATTTTAAAACACGTATGAAGCAAATAAAAGTTGTGGGTTATTTTGAAAACATGTTTTAAAATAAAATGTTTCTTTTAACACAAAAAGATTTTGATGTTTTCATAATTTTTTCACTATCTGGCTTCATTTAATATAATGAAACATCCTCATAATAAAATAATTAAATAATTAATTCATAAAAATGAATTAAGAAGAAACAAATACTGACACCAATGGTATGTTGATTTAACTCTCAATTGTTATCATACTGAATGGGAGAAATATCTTAGACTTTAATAGGATTACAAACTATTTGGAGAATTTTATTTCCATATTTTTCATAGGAATTTTGAACTCAAATATTCCCTGGATAAGGAGAAAAGCTCATATTTTAAACTGGTACCAAATAAGTAACTTCTTTTTAAATAAATTTCCTATATAATGTCATATCCAAGTTTGGTCAGGCTAGTTGGGAAATAGTAAAAAAAAATACCCACTTTTGTAAAATTCAAAACGCCTTCTGCATGGGAAGAAGCGTGTGGGTAAAGTGGATTTGTAGGATAAGATTCTTACAAATGAGATACTAAGTTTTTCGTATGCTTTCTAATTCAAAATTGTACTAATATCCACTCTCACTTACCAACAGAAACTGTCAGTACTAAAAAAAGCCAATGAAACTCATCTATATTATAAAACCTATATATGGACTTTTGTATGAATCAATAGATCTAACATTTTAGCCGTTGATAATATGTATGTTTGTATGACTTTAAATCAAAATTATAGCCGAGTTTTAGGATTAATATAGTACAGTCAAATTAAAATTATAGCAATTCCCAGTTTCACATCCCTGAATTCGACCTTTATTTTTTATACTGTCTTTCGTTTGACTAAAACTTATTTCACAATTTGCCTCGAACAAAAATAAGAAGTAATTTCCTTGCACTGATAGTCTCTGATAATTTGATATATCTACAAAGTAGACTCACCTTTCGAATATTGTAGTTGTTTAAAGGTTTTTTTTATTAACCATGCAATAAACAAATAAAGAAGGAGTCCTTTGAAAAAAAAATAAATATATACTGCCTTTTTGAAATTAAAAAAAAAGATTGTCTTCTAAAAAAGGCAATAACTTTAAAAATACTTCCTAACAAAATGTCATTTGATAATGAATTAACAGGGCCAATTTATTATTATTTGGAAAAGGAGTAGACCCAAATTACTTTTCAAATATAGGTAATCTCATATTAGAATTAGGAAAAAATCTATACAAATTAATTACATAAAAATAAATCCATAAATAAAAATTACATCTTAAAATTATTGCTTTGTATCAGAACCACTTAAATTAATTTAAATTAATAAATTGTAAGTAGATCACAAATTTACATTTCCTAAAGCATACCTTCACAACACTATAACGGAATAAATATAAGAGCCAAGTAATTTTGCCTTTATGATAATTCGCCTTGATATATAAATAACTGAATATTATACATCATTAGACTTACACAAAAAAAGAGTACTTTTTTAAAATTAGATATATTTCCACATTTTTTCCTTGTTGTAAGATATGAGAGGGTCGGAAATAATTTTTAGGGATCTCAGTATATCTTATACCCTGCCACATCGGTTTTTCCAAAATGCCTTTTTTGATGTTTTTGCGTAGTTTTTGGACAACAAATTTATAAATAAAACACACCATTGAATGCCAAAAAATACATTTCACTAAAATATACTTTTTACAAATTTTCCCTAACTGAGCCTACAACCATCTTCAGTATTTGATGTCTACATACTAGATAACATTACTTGATTTGTAATTGGTTTTATATAAGATTAACGGCTCCCTTGGGAATTCCACTTTTCCTTGAGGGGGTGTCAAAAACCAGGGCAGTTATCCTATCTATCAATTTTTAAGTGTCTAATTGATCTATTTGGTGCAATGGCTTAGCATTCTTCTGTTGAGCTGCCAATCACTAGCACTCTCAACAGGTTTCTTTCGGATATCCGGGATCGATTATGAAAATCTCTCAATATTTTGATATCCCTGGTTTGTGTAATATAAGAAGAAGGATTTCTAATGAATAATGCCATGCATTTATATTTGATTTTATGTCTTGAGATTGATGTAGTTAGTTGATGTAGATACAGTAAAAATATCGAAGTCAGCCCTGCCGAATTTTGCACATAGCAATAAAAAACGGTGTTGTCAGATAGTCCTAAATGATCAGCAGTATTGCTAATTATTTTACATATCAAATTTTTTAGGCGTAAGATGTTCGCAGTATAAATCCTTTATACCCAGTCATTTCATTTATCTTAATTGATTAATAAAAACAAACAAGTAACTAAACTAGTTTACGAATAATTTATTCCATATCTTCTTAACCTAATATTACGTTTCTTGCAATAGAAGTCTCGGAAAATATGTTAAATAATAATTAGGAAATATCATTCTGATTTTCTAATTGGAATTAAAAAATTGTTTATAAATAAGAAATTGAGGTAAATGTATAATTTCTTAAAAATATATAACTCTTTTTCGCAAAAAATAGATAGATATAATTTGGTCCGCACACCTAGATGTTTCTCTTTACCCTCATTTCACTGGGTAATCTTGATAAATAGATAATAAGATATGTAAAAATTATTAACCAAAAATGTTAAATATATTTTTTTGGCATTCATTGCTGTGTTTTATTTATAAATTTGTTGTCCAAAAGCTATGCAAAAAACTCAAAAAAAAAAGGCATTTTGGAAAACCAATGAGGAAAGGTATAGAAAATATTTCGATCCCTAAAAAATCGTTTTCGACCTTTTCATATCTTAAAGTATGGAAAAAATGGCGGAAAATATCAAAATTTAAAAAAGTCTAATTATGTTGTTATTTTTTATTTTTTGGTTGAAATCAAAATATATAAATAAACAACAAAATGCATAAAATATTTGTTTTCTGTTGTAATAAATAAAAAAGGATCCTTTTGTCTCATATTTTGCTTGTTTGTCTATCCATAAGTTTGTTGAAGTATGAATGATCTACAATGTGTAATGATAATTATTAGTAGGGAAATGATAAATTATTCATCGTTTCGAATCATCGTCGTGTTTATTTATTTTTGTTTTTCTTAGTACACTAATTTTTGTATCTATTTTGCCTCTGGTTTAAATTCCTTACATTATGTGATTTTGTATGCATTGAAATTTTGGGGTATGAGTTCCGCATTTTCCCAACAGAATAAAACATTTAATATATTTTATATCTAGTAATAGACATTCCATATTTTGATTAAAAATTCCATAAGAACATTAATTTTAGCCAAAAATAACAAAAAAGAACGTATAAATTCTTTTATTTATTTATTATGGAGAAATATCCTTGAGGCGTAATGGCTGTAAGACAAAATGTCCTATGGCAATTTATTCTACGTAAAATTACCGAGCATCATAAATTTAATTCATGTTCTAACTTGGAATTTATAAAACTTCTGAGGATGGCCTCAAAAACTTTATTGCGTTTGCACTAGTAATGAATGATAGTATTTAGCTTCTTTCATAGACAATATTATTCAGTGGTTCTTAATTCGTCAAAATAAATTGGCTCATAAGACACATATGCTTTTTGCAAGTTATTCTTGAGATCCATTGATTTAGACGATACATGCAACTTTTTCTCCTTTGGGATAAGCCAAAGAGTATATAACTCTGATAAAATTTGAAGATCCACATTTATAACCCTGCATATTGACATTGACAAACCGTTGTAAAATGTTTTCAGCCATACATACAATCTGCAAAGATATGTAGTAAATGTTCCCCAAAAAAAAATATTGTCACGTTTGAATTTCTAGACGGTAAATTTCTTGATTGATTATTGACTAAAGATAACCCTTGCACCAATTCTACATTTTGTATGTTCGACAGTTTGGCTTTTGACATTTTGCCTTTCAATTTTTCGTACCATTAAGAAATACCATAATTTGTATTTACCTAGCAACATATGTATAAAGGAAAAATAAATATGGACTGTATTTATTCGTTTAAATAAATAACATTACCTTTACTACCGCTGTCCGTAAGTCTTTTATTTTTATTTTTAAATCACACACTTTTAAAGGAAAAATGTTATATATTCTTTCCTGATTACTGTCAATAAATATTTTATTTTTTTCAAATATATTTACATACAAAAATTTTGTAAGGGTATAAGACATTTTATCTCAAATCCAATTCCAGTCATGAAGTTATATTGCATGCATTCTACCATATTTAAGTTAAAATAAAGTTTTTATTTGATTTATTACCATTGTGGGCCTATAGGTATATATATGTGACATACCTTGGGTATGACTTACATAAATCTGTTCAAAAGTTACATTATAAGTAAATATATTAAACAATATTCCTATTGTAGTTATTTTTTACCTTTCAATCAAAACTCGTTTTTGGATGCATTTATATACGCCTAATTTTTTTAGATTAGAGTTAAATGTTGAAGGATTTATGGTTATCCATATTTGAATATCTGTCCAATAGTGATGTACGTCATGCTTTTAAGAATGAGTCACAAAAATTATTATTTTATTATCTTGTAAGAAAAAATATTGGTCATAAAGTTATGACATTTTAATGTAGAATAATTTATACAGGGTGTTTAAAAACTGTAGCCTAAATAAAAAAATACTCATAGATTATATTTTAATATGTTTAACTGTGATGTGCCCATATTATAAATGTATTTAAACTTTGAATTATTTCATTAATTCTTTAAATAACTCCAGAATTTAGTAAAACTTGTCAATAAACAATATTTGAAGTTCTTCCATCCCTTTGGTCACTATAACTCAGGGGTGTCCGCATGGTGGGGGAGGGGGGGGGGAGAAGGCTAGAAGAACTCTATAAAATTTAAATTTTCCAACTTTCTTTAATAAAAATTTCAAAACCAAGCCCTCGCCCCCAAAATAATATAAATTGCAATAGTTAGAAATTAGTAATAATGAAAATACATGCTAAGACACACATAGAAATCTGCTTCCTAATTCTCTTTTTAATTCGTATTCAATATATTTTCTCCTCTTTTCCATTAGTGCAATAATTTTTCTTATAGGTTTATAATTTTGTTGCTGTTATGTACAACCCATAAATGAAAAAACTTTGAGACACGAGGAATCGATCTTATTATATGAAAAAAATCAATTTATTAGAGAAAAAACAAATTTGCCCTCCAGACCCGTGAATTTAGTATGATCGCAATTAAACATAGTTGTAGGTAGATAACTTAGAATTATGAAAAACATTTATTTTATGTCTAAAGCCTGTATCCCGGAGGGCCATTCGTTTCCATTACGGGACATACGTGTACATACAACTATACTATTATATTACACAAGATACTTTTTTAAAGGTTTAATATTGTCCTTCAATCGATCAATATCTCATTTAATCTATAATGTACATGTCTTTGGACTTAACTTCTTGGCAGAGACGCCTTCTCACTGACTTATAATTCCTACGCATAACGTCTTCAGAAATATTTGGCACACTTGGACTCTGCAACTGCTCTTAGGGAGTATTCCCCCCCTAGAAACTGCATCGTCTCTGCAGTTGATACACTCCACATTATGAAGTCAAGAAGGCAAAGATCATGCACAGAAAAGTGGACAAAAGTTATTCAAATTGTCTTTGCTCCACATCTACACTATACTTTTTATCAATTACTGAGATATTTATCATTCCAAGGCTTATAAAAATGCTTTTTATTCTTTTGAATCTACATTTTATTGCAAATGTTTTGAATGCAAAATGATCCTGAAATATTCAAAATGATTATATACAATTATTTATTTATATAGATAATCCCAAATTTAGGTTAAATTCGTTTATTGGAGAATTTTTAATCGATGTTTTGGGGAATTTTATGAAATGTTATGTTTGAAACTCGTTCATTTGTTTTTCCTTTTGATTTCTTTGGTCCTTTTTGATATTAAATATAGGAATTAAGTATAGAGATAAAGTTCATAGAGTGCTTACACTGAGTAAAAGCAATAAAATTTTTATTTTGGGGTTGACTGTTGGAGCATAGAGTACTAAACATTGGGATACACTTTTCCCTTTTAAAATCATACAACCTATCAAAAATAAACGTTGCTCTTTCGATCAATTAGGAATTTAAATTTATTGCTTAGGTGAAAGATGAACTACTATTTAACTGAAAATAAAGTAATCTATAGATTAAAAAAAGTTCATCATGAGACGCTCTTTTTCAATACAAGTGAAATATGATGACCTACGAAGGAACTGACAATCTAATTATTATGTCATGGTACAAGGATACTCCTTTAAAAATGTTTTCCTTCGATGAGATTTAAGAAAAGATATTTCCTCCATACTCACTGATAAAGGATTAAAATTGAGATATGACGGGAATAGGAGGAAATTCTATATGAGAGATCAGCTTTTATTTCCACGAAATTGTATCATGCTTGATACTTACTTTTAAAAACAATCTTTCAAGTTTCAACCCCTAAATATGAAATTTTCCAACAAAATCTTTTACTTTCCCACAGCTTAATTTATTTATTTCACGCATGACAATTTTCAATGGACGATGGGATCATTCTCTGTTCCTGGTTAATGATTCATCACTTTAAAAAAAAAAATTGATTTTTTTTTTTTTTCAGTTGCCATATTTTTATCCCACATATTAAATTGTTGCTACTAGTATATTACTATAATTTGTTTCATCCAATAAATATTCATTATTATACGCTAAAAAAAAAACAATACTAATGTAATATCTTCATTTTTCTTTTAAAGCACTGGCTTTACATGTAAATACTATCAAATAAATTGAAATATCATCAACATATTAATATAGCATTATGTAAACATATACAATATATCTCAATAGTAATATAACATTAAAAAAAACCAACAGAAGCTATGGTGAACCTTTAGTGGCAATTATTTAATTTTTAGGTTTTATATGGGTGAGTATCGTTTAAAAACTAGACTATTATGTTAAAACAAAAATAACTTTGATTTTCTTAAATAAAAACAGGTCATGGCATAAGGCGATCATTCTAACAAGCATATTTGTCTACATCAATTCAAAATCAAATCATCAGAGCCGTTTTCTCGGAGCTCCCTCGTCGCCGTCGTCACAAATCATTTATTTATATTCCTTCTCTTTGCCATCGCCAAAACTACCATCACACGGAATTTAAGAATACATTTATTGGCCAATACATACCTCCCATTTTTTACTATTAGCCCATACTTTATCCTAGACTCTGCAAGTTTTTTTGGTTTTTTTTTCAATAAATGTCTCCACGCGCTCCTAAGTAAAGTTTAACAATTGTTCTTTAATGTATAAATTATTTATTTGGAAGACTCTATTAACGAGGGTGCGTGTCTATTGTCCATCCAGTAGTCTATGGCTTGAGATAACATTTTTGGGTGTTTAATCTGAGAATTTATTATTGCTTTCATATTTTATAAAAGCCCAAAATTTGAAATTTATTTTATTTGTTGACCTAGTTTATAGAATAGATATATTAGATAAAAATTAAATACACACCTTTTATCTATATAATCAAGGGTATGTGAAACATGTTTATGCATAAACAGTGTGGTCCCAATTATGCATTTTTACTCAAATCTAATTTAAATCAGTTCATATTTATTGTTTTGTTTGGGGACACAAATATCTTTTTTTGGAGGAAGGGATTTTCCCTTTGCAAATAAGGGACTGTTTAGACATCCAAGATGACCTACTTTTAAATTAGTTACGTCACATGAAAAGGCTTTATATTAAAGAACTTAATTTTATACGAAGAAACTAATGTTCTTTCATAGCCATATTTTTAATCTAAAATAATATATTTTCAAAATCAGCAGAAAAATATAACTGAACTATACATAATTTTGAACAAGTTTTGGGTTAAAAAATCACTTGCAAGTTTATTTAAAACAAGAGTAACGACATGAGGAGACAACAAAAAAAGAATATCCGATAGAGACCAAAGATCTTATAAGTAAATTATATGAAAAAGAGAGGATTTCAAGACAGCTCTAACGGTGCCAGGTAATTTTTCCTTAAACTAGTTTGCCTCATGACATTTTGGTCTCTAAGATATTTCTCCTTAATATATAAATAAGTGAAGTTTAGAGGTCGTTATGCTTATTTTTGGTTTAAAGTGATGTTCTCTTTGAATTTTTTAAATCAAAATATGCAATGTATATGAGAATCATATACATTACATGTTTGTTTTCTTTCGGAATATTTATGGAATTTTGCTCTTTCCTCATGTTATGCAAAGCAACTCTTCTATTTGAGTCGTAGTCATGTTTCTTTATTTTTGTTTTTCTTATTATACTAATTTGGTTAGCTATTTTGTCTCTCATTTTAATTAATTAATTAGTGAGATTTGTTTGGTGTATACATTAAAATTTCATGACATAATTCCGTTATTTTTCTAACAGAAAACAGACATTTAATGCCTTTTATAGTAATACACAAATTTTGATTAAAATATTCCAAAGGACACATGTATTTTAATCAAAAATAACGGAAACAACTTATAAATCTCATTTATTTACATATTAAGGCAAAATGTTCTTTGACAAAATAGTTTAAGGGAAAATTACCTTGCGCCAGTTTGAGAAATAATCAGTGTCAAACAATCAATATTTTGCACGAGTATTTCCCATTGATAGAGAGGGAGTAAAGGATTATTATTGGTTGAGATACGTAATCATGAGCCTAGAGGAAGTTTTTGGTTTTTGTGCTTCACTGCCTATATTATACTTTGTAGATAAGCCACTCAATCTTCCACCTTCTTCTATATATTGTTAGGAAATTACAGTGAGTCAATAACAAAAAAACTAATTAAATTCCATGATACACACGTCAAGGATCTATTACTTTAAGAATCAGACAGGATATTTATAACCTTTGATATTGTTATAAACTTGTTTAATCAATTATTAACAAGTTATTGCAGGTTTTCTAGAGAATTGTTGTAAGTAGACGGTTGCTCTATCAGAAATTATAACTAATGGAATACAATATTTTTATACACACATAATATGGTCTTTAAGAAAATGGGGGGAAACACGTGCTATACTCAACTGCGTATGGGGATTGAAAGAAAAAAAGTTAAGCTTAATGTTTTTTTTTTTTTTTTTTTGTGGTTTCACCTATTACTAGGTTAATTAATTTACCAATACAAATAAGTATTAATTTTATAATCTACATGCAGCATTTATTGATTAGTTTATGTTTATCTGTAGTTCTGAGTACTTTACTTAATTTTACATTAAAAAAAAAGAATACATTATTTACTTGAGCGTCTTGTTTATAATTTATCTGTCATATTGACACAGTTTCCATCTATTTTTGAGAGATAAAGCTCGCAAAAGCTTGAGGGGCAACAATAGCTTCCCTTATTAGGTATACCCCTCAGTCAAGAAGTTGCAAAGGTTCAATGTGTGAAGGAAATTGAGAAACTTTTGGGTTTCATATGCGATATTGTGCAACATCCACATTGCTTTCTATAATAATCCCAAAAAAAATTAATTATACTGTTAATTATTATATATATTTTTTGACATTTTTTCCATATAAAAACAAATGAACCTATTTGATTAGATTAATATAGCTTTTTAAGATTTAATCCCATATTCTATTAAAAAATATGTCTCCAAATCATATATATGTCTTCTAACATTTAAATGCTATTGATACTGGCAATAGTTTAATTAATTAACCGTCTTCTATCTGAGTTTCAGTAATCTTTTGATATTTTTTTATCAATATATTACTCTCTTATTTTCTGAGAGAAATATAAATAAACTGCGTCCCAAAACTATTTCTAAAAACCTTAAATAATAATCACCTGTTATGAGTCGAAATAAGCATGAAATATTGACTTGTATTTTTTTCATAATTATCCGACAAAATGTATATATTTTGTGATAATATCAATTGATGTTCTTATACATTTTTTTATATGTCAAAAGATAGAATAATACATTAATATTAATTGAAATAACAAAGACTTCATGCCTCATTATTTTATAAATTATGATTAATAAGACTTTTTTTTTAATTCCTCTTGGTCGTTGGGTCTTTGCATTATTAACAAATACAAGTCTTGAAAAGTTTTGTTTGCTAATGACTTGGACATGTTTGTTTTGGGGGTTTTGTCCACTCATTTTTCCCTTATCAATCAAATCAATTCAAAAATAAAAGAATTTCACTCATTATTCTTGTAAAAAGACATTTTGGAACAAGAAAAATAATTTTATAAGAATAAAAATCTTATACAACTTTTTAGGGCTTCTTTGTTTTCATAGCCACTATATTATCGATTTTTTGATTTATCAATTTTTGTTAAAAATTTAATTTTGCAATGTACATAACAGAACTTCAACTTAAATAATTTGTAATAGTCCTGAAATCTATAATTTTTTTTACACAGCAAAGTTCTTTTTTTCTTCTCAAAATCTTTATGTAACTTAATTATTTCATAAATGAAAACAAAGCGCAGCATATAATACGTTCTCTTAACAATTGTTGCACCTAGTACGATAACTAGCAGCTGTACGTAGAAAATGTTATTTTATAAAATTCTTTAGTATAAAAATGCACATTAATTATGAATCTGGCCATCCTCAGCCTCAATGAAAGTATACAACCCCTTGCACACATTAGCAACGTACTTCTTTTTCATGATCCTCAACTGTTGGTTAACGGAGATCTTCAGTGTATAAATATTGGGATGGTGGACATTGCAGGCCTTCTTCTTAATTTTCCACCAAATGGAGTAATCCAGTGGATTCAGATCTGGGGTATGTGGAGACAAAGGTTTTTAGACCCTGTTGGACTTCTTCCTGGTCTCGGTGACCATCAGGTAGTTGGCCGTGTGTAACTAGTATCCAACAGGAAATCAAATTACATGCATTATTTCTCCAGTTGATGCCACAATCTCCAACATCATCGCAGCCTTGCCAAGGCATACCACCCGATCATTTTGCGTGTTATAGAGGGGGCCAATGGTAAAGGTCTGTTCATCATTGAAAAAATTACCCGGTTGCTGTTGTGTTTTAGATCATTCAAGAGATGTTGACATCACTCAAGACGGATTTCTTTTGACGTTTGGACAGGATTGGCCTCTCCATTTTTCTAAGCAACCTTCATCCAGCCTTTCAGATGGCCTAGTCCACATTAGACCGATGCATATTCTTCCTCTTGATGTACTCTGACATTTCGATTGTTGGATTTAACTTAAATGCCGGCATGATGTGTCCATGCTTCACTTTACTAGGTCTTCTACTCTTGGGTATGTCCTTAAGGTTGTCCTTATACACTTATTTCTGACCCGACAGAATGTGGCTTTGCTGACGTTTAAGGAAATTATGATGTCTAAGGTGGTCCTCCTGGCGATAATTAAACTGCCTATGATGGACTTTGTTCCTCCATCGCGACATATACATATTTGTTTTACAACATGTACATCAACCAAAGGATTATAATCTAAGGTATTCAAAAATAATTAGAACTTTAAAATTTAATCAATATCACCAATTCAAAACTGTAGTTAAGAAGGTGTCAATGGGAATTGAGGATCGATATTAAAGTAGATTTTCTGTTTATTTTACTCCTTTCATAGCTAAATAATATCAGTAAGCAACTCTTTTCAGAAACTTTTTTCCAATTGGCAGGTTTACTAGATTAATTTTCGGGTTCTTTTATTTACATAGCGGTAGTTTCTATTTTTTGATTTTAAACTGCAAATAATCTGAGATATTTATTTTAAAACTTGTGTTACTTCCCTATAGTCTTCAGAAACTCCAATTTTTTTTTTTTTAATGAGTATACTTTTAAAATGTTGCATTAAAATATAAAGAAGTACTACTTATTTCATATTACAAATACGGAGGAGGGACGGCTTATATTCAATTTAGCTCGACCTTTTGGATAAAAGAGCACATTTTAAGCACTCTAGAAAGTTTTTCTTTTCTTTTCTCCCCAATTTGCAGTAGTATTGCAAGTGTATGCATATAACATCGAAAATGCATTCAAGAGGCACTGCATATAGTCCACGTTGATGTATATTATATATTTTTTTTATATGAAAAGAAATAATGTAGTACTATAAATGAAACATTGCAGGTGCGGGTATGTGGCATCGAATATTGTTTTTTTTTTGTTATTGTTCTTTTATACATATCATATTTTCAGTATATGTTAAGATTTGCATAAAATATCAACGTTGCTATGTAAAAATAAATTTTTTATTATTAGTGATCACTCTAGAGGCTTATGTTATCATCAAGTGATTACATCAATTTAACTTATTTTTAAACACTTTTTATTATTCTTTCACTCTTAAGACACATATAAATTGATATAAATACAGAGTAATTACGTGAAAGTATCACTGAGGACTTCTTTGGGGAATTATTTTCAATATTAAAAACACAAAAATTTGTCATTCAGCCGACTCCAAATTACTCCCGGCAATAATGGGCACTACCACTAGTGGTATAATAAAAATTATAATAGGATTAACATTTTTTAAATATGAGTTCACAAACCAATAAAGGATTAAATTAATTACTCGAATACTTTATTTTTCATTTGAGCTTTTGCCAGTTAATTCACAAACAACAATTTCATACCAATCCAAAATTATTCATTTTTTATTAACTTTGTCTTTGTGCTACAATTTAGTAGCCAAAGAATGTGTTTCTTATCTAAAAGGCTCTTCTACTATTGGTTTATCAACTATATTGTCGAGTTTAATAATTTTAACTCTCTCTACACCTATAAAATTAATACAACTATACATTTCATTTATCTAAGTTTCAGGAAAAATAACTATTTTTAAATAATTATTTGATATTCCATACACGACATTATGGGATCAATATTACTGAAGTGCCTAATAAAAAATTGGATTTGGTCCTTATATATATGTTTGATTTAAATTTTGGGGGAAAAATGAAACCAAATTAATTCACAAATAATTAATCAGGTAAATATACTTTAGGACAGTTGGTTTTAACGGAAGAGGAAGTGTCCCCTTAGAGATAAAAGTTCGTATACAACACCATCTACTTACAAAAAAAGAAAACTTATGAGAGTGGGGGATATAAATTCCGGAACAAGTTTAGACCTCAATATTTTGACCACCCTGACATCTATGTATGTATATGAAAGTGTGCTTATTATATTCAGATTACAAAACTTATTAAAAATAATACAAAACCCTCAAGTTGTACGTTGAATACTCTTTATACTTTGGATCAATTATTGTGTGCATCCGTGTCAGGTTCACACAAAATAAGATTATTGGATGTACAATGCTGCCCAAAGCAAGAGTTTTTCAATGGCTTTTAAAAAGTATGAAAGTATGATGGTCTGGAACACTTGCACGGAGGGTTTATTATCGTTTTAAGCTAATAACTAATTATGGTTTTAGGAATATACGAATTAAATGAGTTTTGGGAATGAATCTTCCTTGCTCGCCGTATCTGAACCCTTTGGACTACCTTGCGGGAGTCAGTTTAAAGAGAGAGTCCAATAAACGTGTTCATAGCACTAATTACTTCTTCTAGGCTTCTATTAATGAAGTAGTGTCCAACATATACATCAAAACCTGTGTCATGTTCATAACAGGGTTGGAGGATGCGGTTGAAGCTACAGGTTGTTTGGTTTGAGTAATAGTGTACCCTTACGTGAGAGAACAAAATATTTGTGAATCGCTGAATTAATTTTGGGAAATAAATTCTAATAAAGGGTGATTCAAAACGAGAGGTTTTTTCCAGTAGGAATTTTTGGACAGGCACGCACGAGTTCTGTCAAATTCATATGTCATTTTTACTCGGTAATGTTTTATAATTCTTCATTGAAAGATATACGTCACAACAACGTGTACAAATTGTTCAACTGTACTTTGAAAATCAGCGTTCTGTGAAAGAAGTTTTTTGCAAATTACGCCCAATTTATGGTCCACATAATCGACCTTCAGAATCCACAATTCGCAGAATAATCCAAAAATTTGAAGGGGCAGCAAGTTGCTGGGATGTCCGTCGTCTGGTAGGCCATGCACAGCTCGCTCCAGGCCAACACGTTACTGTCAATGGCGAACGTTATCGCACCATGGTAAAATACTTTTTGGTACCTCAAATTGAAGCACATGGTCTCCACGATATTTGGTTTCAACCAGGCACTTGCCACACAGCGCACGTAACAATGAACTTATTGGGACATCATTTTGGTGAGCAATTAATTTCACGTTTTGGCCCGGTGAATTGGCCACCAAGATCGTGTGATATCACACCTTTGGACTTTTTTCTTTGAGGCTACGTAAAAGCAAAAGTCTATGTGGATAAACCAGCGACGATTGAAGCATTGGAAGCAAATATTGAGCGAGTTATTCGAGAGATTCTGGTCACAATGCTCGAATGCGTCATCGAAAATTGGCGCGAAAAAATGGACCATGTAAAGGCCAGTTACGGCCCACATATGAAGGGGCCTATTTTCTAGAAATAATTGTAAAGGATTGTTTATTCGGTTCATAATAAAGTTTTTACCATAATATAATATTTTATGTGTTTTGTTTCTACAATCCAAAAACGGCTCGTTTTGAATCACCCTTTATATGTACATAAGCCTTAGATTTTTTCTGATTAAAAATCTCAACTCGGTATATTTTCTTAAAAACCTTATATTATGAAATAAATTTCAAGTATATTTTGTTTAAAGTTTATCTGAGCTGTGTTGATATTATAAAATTGGAATATCCCCTTTAAAAGAATTTATAAAGTTGAATTATTTTTGTATTTTATTGGTCAAACTGTATTTGATACTTTATTCGATCTAGATATAAAATTAAACCCAAAAGAGTTTACAACTTTTTGCTATTAAGTATCCGCTCATACTTTATAACTACTAAAAAATAAAATACTATAAAAAAATAACTACTAAGCTTCTGAGTGACCTTTAAAATAAAAATTTGTACTCTAATAAACACGTTTATCAGGGGATATTCATGTATATGACTATACTAATAAATGTAGACTTGGACAACAACCTCAAAAGAAATTATTTTCTTGGACTTAATGTGTATAGGGATGATGCATGATTCTTCCTAAAAGAGGACATATACTGAATGGATGTAAATTAAATTTTAAGACCATTCGTATGTCAAATAGAGTATTGGTTATGCAATACCGTTTACAAATACTTAATCCCTGTAACTCAATAAAGAACATTTACAAAAAATAATTTGTTACATAAAAAAACCATTGACTTAATAAATTGTAAATAGATCCCCTATCTTCATGTAACGAGTTCCTAGCAACCTGTAAATTTTTTATGTTCCTTTAATTAGTCGTATGGAGTTGCACTGATTTAGTATAGGTAAACATTATAGTTCTACAATTACTCCAACGGATATAGGAATTGTCATTGATGTCTATATATATAAAGTACATTTATTCATCTAGAGGGAACATTGTATTGAACCTAGGTACATTGACATATAATGAATAAGTTCTTTCTAATGTGTTTATTTATTATGTATGTTGACACTGTGATATGTGACGTTCTAATATTTATTCCTCAAATCCTACCATGTTAACCTCCTTGAGATTGCTAACAAACCAGCACTAAAAAAAAATTATGACCCCTTTTTAAAATATTTTTTCCTTTCGAGAGTTAGATTTTTTTAAGCTTCCCATCTCATATAAATTTTTGTACAAATATATTTTTGAGATTTTAATAATGTAAAAATATAAGTTTATTTCTGCATTAGCCCTTTTAGTTTTGGGTCTTTCCGATGAAAATTGTTTATATGTTTAGTTTAAGGGAAAAATAAAAAAACTTTGAACCCACGAAGAATTTAAGAAATAAAAATATATGCCTAATTTGTTAAGAGGTTATTAAATTGTTCAAGTATTGACTTTTCATCTCCCTTTTCACTTTGTTTTTATATTCTCAATCTATGGTAAATAAAAATGCAATACTCCTTATTTCTTTTCTACCAACTCTCGATTAGAAAGAGCAAACACAATAAATAATCTAGATACAAAAACATACCTTAGATCCATCTCATCAGTCACTCCATCTTGCGTAATACGATGGACAATGAAAGCTTTAATGTCTCCCAAGGAAGTGTTGATGGCCTATTCTTTTCCCGAACTATATTATTGATAAATTAAGTCAGATCCTTACCTACATCGGCTTAAAAAAATTATATACCTAGTTAAGAAATATTAAATCCCAAGCAACAGACAACACATGTTAGTAAAAAAGGCGTAATCCCAGTAGATATCGGAAACTGAGCTGTAAACTGTTTACCATAATTGGTTCATTTTATAGGGCCCAAAATTCTTTGACAATATATAAAAATTTTATTTGCATCTTCACTATTTATAGAAGAAGAGTACTTAATTACAATATCAAAAAAGTTATGTAAAAAATATTTGACATAGATTGCAGTTGGTAAATATTGGCATACATACAATTAGTAATAATTTCTTTATTATATATTTTTTCCTTAAGGACATTAATTTCAAATGTCAAATTTCACTATTTATAAAATAAATCACAATGGCTGATTGATTGATTATGTTATAAAATTAAGTTCAATTATTTAAGACACATTAACTAGTAGTTTTCCATCGTTACTATTCCTTCCAATGATAAAAGCTTTATTGGGGGTTTTCAACATTGTATCACAAAATATCATATTGAATAGCAATGAATATTTTTGAAAGGATTTATCCTGACTATATATATTGTGTATAGCAGCGTTTCCCAAAGTGGGTGATACAGTCTCTCTTGGAACGGTGCTTTGATCTAAAGGGGAGGAAATGCAAAAAAGTGAGATTCGGGCGGTAGAACAAAAAAAAACCGGTGATTTCATGTTATTACATAAAGCAAACAAATTGATCTAAAATAATTCAAAAATGTGACTACAAGATAGGAGCAATGAATATCTTGAATATTATTCAGTTGATAATAAATAAGTACGTTATATTTAGGGGTAGGCAGTACTAAGACATATTTTCAAAACCAGCTTGCCTGTCTTTTTTTAGGTGTATTTTAATCCAATTAAGCCAAATGTGGAAAAAAATCATTGCGCCACATTATTTTTCAATAATATTGGGTATAGACCTACTAGAAAGTTGCTTAATGGCTATATTCCAACTAATTACTACCCAAGGGTTCCAAATAAAGCGTCAGTTTTGTTTTATCTCTTATAGATTTTGAAATATTCACAAAAACTTCTAATGACAAGTCGATCTTTGACAATATTTTGCCTTATTTGAGAATGCTCCTTAATGAAACACATTTGAGTAATCAGCATGTGGAAATATTACGATTACTGCTGGATTCAGAGTTTCTTTGGACTGAGTTAGAAGTTCTTGCATACTTTACATATAAATTAACACTGCCATTCCTTTATTTTGTTGAAGTAAATTCACAACAAGAACTTCTGAAAACAGTCCTTCAACTATATGCAGATCTTCTTGTAGGAAAACTGGAGACTTTGAAAGACTATGTTATCCATGATCCTCATATCCAAGTCATCAACCCAAGATCAGTTTTGTCAAAAAAGATATTGCAAAAGATGTGCACTGATGCTACTGAGGTATTTGATAGACACGCTGGGAGAGAATATGTCTTCGGAAAGTATCGTCTCGTGCAACAGAACTAATCTTATTGACCACAAAACAACTAAGTGGGTTACCAACTAATAATCTTGAAGCTGAAAGGCACTTGGCTGGGTTTGACAAGCAAGCAGCAGTTGCAAAATACAGAAACAAGAATTTCACTGCCAATGTTATGGAATTCTTTTCGTAAAGCTACAGACAAAGGCTTCAATGATGTTGTTAAAGTACTAAAGGATATAGAAAACAAATGGTACAATGAACAGAAGCAGCTTTTTAGTATCAGGATTGCTGAAAAAATCGAGATGGGTAAGAAAAAGAGTCAGTACACACTAAAGTGTCTCCAGCTTTGCAAAGAATGGGGTGGTCCTGCAACTAGTGTTGAGGAGCTCACCAAATTCTCTGCTCCCATCCTGACATGAAAGAGAAGATTGTACGAAATGAATTAATATACTCTCACGATACGCACAAGTCTGATCTTTTGGACAATCCAACTATGTTCATGGTCAACAAGAACTTATATGAAGAGAGATTATCTGAAGCTGAAGTAGCTCTTGAATGTCATGTGGCAGAAGTTGGAACTGAAGATGATATGGAAATTGAAATTGGAAAGTACTATGTTACTCTTATCACTGAGGCTGAATGCAACACTTGGTATATTGCTTTTTGTGAGAAGAAGAATGATGATGGGACATTCCAGATGGATCATCTTGTAAGAATGAAAAAGGGTAAAAATTTGACATGGAAACATCCTAGAAAACCAGACATTGTAGATTTACACTCAACTTCTATTCAGGACTGTGATGTAGATGGTGAATGGGATGTTTCAAACAACAGATTTATGACATTTCCCCTAAGATATCATAATACCATCAATTCTATGGTTGAGAAGGTATCACTTCAAATGGTTGAATAAAAGTTCTTTATTAACTCAATTTTTCTACAAGTATTTTGAACATTATTTTGTATTATTTGATATTATATACACCATAGTAACACTGAATCACATGTTGTTTTCACTAGAGCTATGCCTAATGACCAGTAATACTTGCAATTTGTGCTTATATAAATGCTAAAAAACATATTTAGAGGTGCAACTACCCAACATAAGTCATACAAGTAATGCATTTTGAAGCTGGGGGATAATAATTTTCGCAAAAAGATCAAAAACTAACCGTTAATTAGTGAATAAAGGGGTTGCGGTTGAACATTTTCTCAAAAAAAATTCTAAATCTACAAGAGGTAGGGACAAAACTAATGGTATAATTGAATCCATGGTTTGTAATTAGTAAAATAGAGTCATCAACAACTTTTAAGAGGTTTAAAGTAGACTTTAATAAGGAATAAAGTGTCGCAGGGGATTTTTTAGGGAAATAACGGCTCGTTTCAGTTTTTTAGGGTGCAAACCGCCAAGAATGAAAAAATTTCAATTTCTACCCCTATTATATTAAGATTGTATTGATGTACTTCATTACTGGTGCCTTTATATTTTATCTGTTACTCAGTATAATATACAAATAGACTACTTAGAATACGTACTTATACTTTAGTTAAAAACTAAACTAAAACCCAAATTATGTGACCTAGAAGTGCAAGCAAGTACTTAAAGGACGTCCAGTAATTATAAAACTATACAAAGATATTTTTTGCATAATTAATCATTTATTTATTTAACAATTTCATCCAAAAGTCCTCAAGAGTAATGAAACATATTTGTCTGCATTTTTTAAAAAGTTCAAGGGACTAAAAACTTTTGCAAATATGGTTTTGATCACTTCACAAAAATCTAATGTAGGGTCTGTGTGCTTCCTACAGCATATCTTTGCTGATTGCTAGATCTGGTATGACTTACACGATTGGGTAGTAAGGAATATTATGTACACAGTTGTACATAAGTCACCTGAACAAATTTTAAAGACCATACCTCTCAGTAATAACTCAGTTCAAGGAAAAATGGATGAAACGCCTGAAAACATAGAAGATAAATTTTCAATTTTTCTTGCTGCAGCAAATTTAGCATGCTATTAGCTGAGTCTATTTACTAGGAAATGAATATGTTGTTTTTGCTTATGTTGATATTTGTCAAAGATGAAAAGTGTATTCAAGAAGTGATATTTGTAAAAAATCTTATAATAAATACTCAAGGAGAGACTGTTTTTGGATATAGATTATTTTTTCCAAGAGAAAAACATCCCACTTGCTAACATTATTGCGGTGCAAAAAATGGTGTACCATCCTTGATAGATAGTCATCCTTGATTCATGAGCTTCTTAAAAAGCCATACTTGGTGTACTTGCAATGCTTTTTGTAATCCGCAGGCACAGCATAAAAATCTTAGCGATCGACTTTGTAAATCAATTAATACTGTTATCAGCAATTAATAAGATCCAGTCACATTCCCTCAATTCAAGACTGTTTCAAGACTTTTTGATAATGATGAAGAGTTTGAACGTTTGTTACTAACACAAAAGTTACATGGCTATCAAAAAATTCTTTGTTTGACTACAAACCTGACTCTAATTCCAAACATATGTAAGAGTTATTTTAAAATTGAATATTGTATCAAAATAAACAATTCATGTGATAAATATTATTACTAAATTCTTCTTTAGTTAGAAACAAAGAGGACTTCAGATTTTATCAACAATCAAACCCATTTACAAATGTAATATATATTATGTACATACTTCCTTCACTCTAACAAAAATTAACTATGGGCTCACTTCCTTCACTCACAAAGTAGAGAAAGGGAATTTGAGTATATTAAGAAGAACAAATCTTCCGTAGTTCACCCTCCACTCAAGAGGATAGAGATCTGAAGAGCTTGATAGCCTCTTAACGACTGACGATTCAATAAGATTGTTGAAATTAATATACACCTTCCCTTAACTTTAACACGTATAAAAACCACGCCTGAGATTTCATCATTATTATTTATCAATAAATATGGTAACTAGTGAGTTGTAATAACTAGGCTCACAAGCAATTTTTACTTATGATAAAACCTTTAATGAAATAAGAGTCGATGATTAAACATGTGCAAGTTGTATAAATCTTCATTAATATAAATTAAATAATAAAATTACATGTTGGGAACTTTGATAGATGACATATCTGCTGAAAGGATCAATTTTAAAACTTTATTGCTAATACATTTGAATTTTTGAAATGCAGAGTAAAAATTTATAAGTGCATTTATATCTTCCTGGTTAAAAATTAATACTAAGATTTTTTTTTTATTGACTTTGTTTTTAAACCCATTGAAGGTGTTTTTTTTATGGTTGGAAAGAACTCGGCGGTAAAGTTTATCTATATATTATTTATTTTTTTTAAATTTAAAAACACCCATGGGGCTCCAATAGCGCCTGGATAATTAATAAAACTATCGCTAGTATTATTAGTGTTTAGATATAAGAATAAGTATATAATTTGGAGAAAGTATTGATATTGTCACGCGAAAAATTAAATAAATATATTCAGATTGGTAGACTTTGTGTTTACACAAATAAACTCTCATAATTTGATTCTAATTTGAGACAATTATAGAATCAATGTAGATTTAGCCCAATATTGCATCAGGGACACTCAAATATTGCATTTTCCTTACACATTGGACATATAAGAAATAGACCTGATTAAGCAAATACCATTGTTGCCTTATATAAATAATGGAGATTTGCATTAGTTCTGGTTTTCATGGATCACAAGGTTGGAACATCAGAAGGACTATTGACCAGTTAAATATGGGCCACCCCCATTTTTTTAATAAATTTATCCTTTCATACAAACCATTTATTGCATACAAGAGATCAGCACAATTAGGAACTGTCAGGTTTAAATACTTTTTTCAACTCTATTCTACCTTCTTGCTTTAGAGCAGGGTTTCCCAATTTTTTTGTGGCTGGTACACCCCTGGTTTCAATATAAAATTCTACCCCTCCCCCCTGTAAAAAAATATAAGGTTTTCAACTATGGATAGTCGTTGTCTCCAATTTGAAAATAGAAAGAACGGTTCTTATTTTCAGAAACATTTGCAATTTTTACACCCATAAAATAAGACATTAACTATAGCAAACAAGATATTTAATAAAATATGTCCCCTGGAAATTCTGGAGAGTTTGTAAAAACAGGAAAAAAAAGGGCAATTGAATATTTTTTTTAAATTTCAAATTACAGTTATTTACATTTCCACACTTAAAAACTGTCCGTAAAGCTGTTATTAACAAATTGAAAATATATCCCCTATTAGTTTTTATTCAAGTAAGCTTTTACTTAATATCTTGATTACGCATGCCTAACAAGCGTGTATTAACTAAATAAACCTACTTTTGTATTACTTAAACATTTTTTTTTTCAATTATAATGGAATATTTTATATACTCTTATGTCCATATTTAATATTGGCACTAGTAGACCAAATTGGACAAAGTCAGAAAATTAATCAGTTTTCTTTCTCACATGAATAAATAATGTCCACCAACTAGAGAATTTAAATAAGTTTAAAAATAGTAAAATGTGATTACTAATAAAAAATAAATAAAGCAGTCAAATTACAATGGCATTTCACCATAAGCAATTTCTGCATCAAGTAATGTAATGTCAAATCAATATTGCTACTAAATAGGGTCTGAATGAAGCAAGAGTTAATGATAAGCTAATGCTGCTATGAAACGGGCAATATCCTTACTAATTTGTTTTTCTATAAAACATTTTGTACACAATTGTTAACACAAGAATATTGATATTGTTAAATTAATGTTAAAGGACTTCCACCCAATTTTTTAGGACACATTGTCGCTGCATACATCAGTTCTTATACAAATTAAGTAGAATACCATTCAACTATGCGTCATTACTACTTGGATTCACAAAACTTCGACAAATTACGGGTCTAGATATCTCAAACGCAATAGAGTTGATCATAGATTATTCTAAAGACTAAACTTAATTTTTTTTTAACATGTACTTTTACCACATGATGAATTAAAAATAAAATAAACCTTTGGTGTTTCCTCAAAGATTAATTAGGGCCTTTTTGAGAACTAATGATGATGTAATCCACCTCCACTAGGACGTTTCGTCTCTTCATCAAATAAAAATACATTATCGTTCTCAAAAAAACTTAATTGAAGAATGTTAAAAGAAAATAATATGGCTCTACAGGGTGGACCCTAAATACCTTCAAAATTAACTTACAATTAAACTATTATAAGTCATAGGAATTCATTTAATGTATTCATGCTCTTTTTAACCTCAGAAATGATTGGATTTTAGTCGCTAAAAACTCTGATTCTCTGTGTAGGATCTATTGAATACAAAAACCAGATTCAGTGATGGCCCATAAGCTGTTCTGCTTAGGTTCACTTATATTTTTGACAAAGGTGAGATAATTAACAGCATTATGTAAGTGGGCACCATCCTGGAGAAAAGTTTGCAGCCATGTGCCAATTTCAAATTCAGGTAAAGCATTTATACTTTTGAACAGGATAGTACTTACTCTCACACGTCTAATATGATGCAGTATGTGTTATGAGACTCATTTCTGTAGCTATTGGAGCAATAACTTTTATCCTCCATCTAGTTTAAATTTGAATCCGATTTAAATTTGTTTCATTTTGGAAGACAAGGTCTGCAAGGAGCCCTATCCTCATTTGGATGCGCTGAAACCCTCCCTAATTGGTGAATATAGCAAAATTCCCATGGAGATGGCCCGTGCCTACTGTGATGCCTTACCTAACAAACCCAGGGCTGTAGTTTCTGCAAAAGGAGTTCACCTTGACTTTTTTTTTGCAATTATTGATATGATATTCAATAGTATTCATGCCAAATTGTAGGTTACTAATTATAGAAATAAAAAATTTATATGTGATTATTTATTTAACAGTATTTAGAGTTCACCTTTTATAACAAAAAGATGATGTGTCACCCCAAAATAAATTAGTGTTATAAAAGTAAATATGTTATACATTTGGCTATTTCAAATCACCCTACGACATCTATACGCCGCCATGTAATAGAATATATTTGAGCTAAGTGTTTTGACAGCAGCGGTTAGTTGGTTTATTTTATGTATAGTGTTTTTGTATAAGTGTATAGTCAATGACAAGTTATCGTTTACAACATTGGAGGGAATCAGCTCACAATACACTTTTGGCTTTCCGTTGGATAAGAAATGTATTTTGGGCAGCGAATAGAGATTTTGCTTACATTGAAAAGGTATTCTCTTAATTATTAATGTGTACCTATGTCGTTGCTTATTTACTTTGTCTCGAAATAAATAATCAATTCAACAAATTGTATATTTATACAAAATCAATCAAAAAAAAGCCTCTCTTCTTTAGAAAATTAATAAAAAAGGATTGTGGAAATGTTATTTTCCAGCGTAATTGAATAATATTTTTTTCTTGTTGAAGCTCGTGCCTACCTATATATGTACGTTTATACAATTTAAGTTAGAAGACAAACAATATATACATACGATGTAAAGATACTTAGTACATACATTAGATATACAATAGACCGATTTCAATTGCGGATAGTGAGGAAAAGTTGCCTTGTGGTATGAAAATAGTCCATACAAAGTTTAATTATTCTACCAATTCATCTTCAGGTGACGAATTTTGTTCAATTTTTTGAAAAAATGATAATTTTTCCGTATTTTGACTATATTTTTTTGCTTTAAAATAAAATTGCTAGATACAAAGAAAGTCTACAAATATTGTTCCGATTTTTTTTTCTAAAACGATTATTTATTCCCTAAAAACAGAAAATATAAAACCAATGTTGGATGAAGGTGTATAAAGCGCACCTTTTTAAATGTATTCCAATGAATGGTTTAAGTGCTGATACATCCAAAAGTAAATTTTATTAAATTTATTCGTGAATTCTAATTAAAAGATAGCAAAATAAAGTCTTAGGATTTTTTGGTTTTTCTACTTCACAGTGTATATTATACCTTACACTTGACAGATTCATGTAATATATTAACTCATAGCTATGGAGTTCAGCAAAAAAACCTTTTCCACAATTTTTTTATGCTGTTAAAAAAAAGTATCATTAGCCTTAAATATTTCAAACATTTTATCAGATAAAGATTAAACCAACATCTCACTTTATTAAAAATGTTAGAGTAGTAGGTGTCTAGTCTTAGGAGATATAAACTATTTTAACAGTATGGAAACATCTTATTTGATATAAAAAAATATATTTAAAAAAATATATATTTACAAATATTTAAAAAATAAATTAAAAAAACCACACCCTTTTGTTTGTTGTAATATTTTATAAATAGTAAAAAAGTTAATTCTCAAAAGAAATTAATATATTCCATTCATTATAAAGATAAAATTTTTTGAACTGAATGAATATACTTGGAGAAATCTACAAGAAATTTAGGTAAAGAAAGATATATTTTAATAAATTTAATCTTTAAAATGCTTCTATAATTAATCTCAATACCGGAAGAATATTCAAAATTGTTATTGATATCCTAATTTTATGAAAAACTGGGCTTGAATAACGCGTCAAAAGCTATTAAGCTTTAACATGAATTTCAATTTTTGTGCATAACTAAGAACTATGTAGATATAATAAAATTTAAATAACATATTGAAAGCATTAATTATGTCTTGTTTTATATAATAATAGTTAAAATCCAATAATAAAAATCTTTATTATATAATTACTATGAAATACAACCAACAAGAATTTGAAAAAAAAATATTTTAGCTGTTAAACATTGTATAATCAAGTGAAAGAATAAAAAGAATCAGAAGCTAACAAATTTCAATATTAAATTTTTTTTGAAAAAAGTGTCAAAATTCCAAAGCTTCTCACAGAAAATTTAAAAAATTGTAGTATTACATTTTTTTATTTTTCCTTAGAGAGGGGTGCAGCCCCACCAGTCCACCCTCTGTGTACGGCCCTGTAGATGACTCTTTCCCATCTGACAACGAAGTTTTTACCTCAGTCTATTAATTTGTTTGTAAAAAGGATTACGGAAAAAGGTTTCGACAGATTTTGGTGAAACTTTGTAAGAATATTTAATACTTTTACAGTAAGAACCCATTACATTTTGAGAGGTCAAAGTCATTAGTTTGTCTATTTGTAACCAGGACTATTATAAAAACAATTACTTATCTTTTTTTAACTTGTTATGAAGGTTTTATATTTTAAGAGTATGAGGCCATAGATTTTGAGAAGTCATGGTAACTTTTGAACAAATTGAGATAAATAGTAAAATTAAATCTATAGCCCTAACCAATCTCCTACCGTTACAAATGAACCACTGAATTATAATCCTCAACTGAACAGTAGGTTTGAGTTCCGTAGGAGTGCAGAGATTTTTCCTGGAGGTCAATATGTAGCAGACGGGAGCCTCGAGTTGAATAACTTTCTTCTACCACATAGAACACGGTGGATATTATAAGGACGATATTTCAAAAGTAAATGTCTTGGTCCTCCAATCTTGATGAATGATTAAGGAAGCAACTAGTATGATTAATGACTGTGAAGAGAAGGACCCATCATCTATCGCGAGGTGAAGGTTTTGAGAGACTTTGTCTTCGAGATGGCATGAAACATGCAGATCCAAGAAACCCCTTCACTAACACACGTCAAAAATGGCTGAGGTACAGATTGGGACGTTCTGTATTTTTATATATAAGTCCTGGGAAGATCCTGAGGAGATAATTTGTTGTTATTTTTGCCGAAAAGAATTGGAGACCTCTTTTCATTAATTGTACCAATGTTTAAAAATTACACCAATCCTTACGATGGTGGAGGAAGAAGTCTGGGGAAATTTTCATGTGAGATTGAGTACCTCGGGATGGCTCATTGTGACGTACTCACGATATAAACAGAGCTGAAAATTGAGTTGCTAATCTTCAAAGTACAAGGTATAATATACACTGTGAAGAATAAGAACCAAGAACTCCCTTCTTAGCTCTGTGATTACGTCTCTGAAGCAATTATAATCTTTGGATCCGTCTCCATCGATGGAAAATTCTAATAACTGCGAAATTAAACAAGTAATACACAATAATTCACAATATCAATGAAAAAAAAGTGTTTACAAAAGTTTACTTGTCCGAACAAGCTCAAGAACATCATTTCTTGGTATGATTACTTATCTACCGGTATTTCCTTTCCTCCTTCTGTGGCGTTACCCTTATTTTAATTTTATCTAATATAATATTTCAAATCCTTACATTCACTTGTTAATGTTTTTTTATATTTATAATTAATATTTGGACGTAGTATACTTTCTGTTTTGGATTACAAACGTATATGATTTTTGACTAATCTGATATGTGTAAAAAAAATTCAAAAATTAAGATTCGTAAATGTCACAAATAACGTGGAAATATACTCCACGAGAACTTTTGAATAAATGTACATAATTAGCTTATATGAATGTTAATTGTTAGGGGGAGGTTTACACTCTACCGAGTGTCAATTCTAGTTGTTTTATATTTATATTTGATAAAATATTGAAAAGACTGCTACCTAGTATAATACCAGATTGAACCGTCCCAAAAATATTGGTTTGAAAATAAAACTAATATAAACCCATGATTTGTAGTAACAAAAGTTGTAACACGTTCAATACCATGTTTTTTCAGGTCTTATCTACCACAGTTTGAGAACTACGGGCATATATACAATTTTTTTATGTGTGTTCTACTGTACATATATTTAAATGTTGTTATTTATACGTCTTTATTGGTCTTTCTTATGGTTGATTTTTATGAGGTACTTTATCATTGTTGTTACTCCATTTCTACTCATTCTCCTTGTTTCATAATTTTTTCTTCTTTGGTACTTCTTAAATTACATCGTTTTGTGATACACAAAATTCATGTGGTCAAATAAATATGTTACCCACCAAATTATAGATACTTACAAGAACTAAAAGTATGATATAATACCGTAAAACTACCCAATAATAAAAAATATTGTAAAATAATAGTTATTTGTAGATTTCCATTTAAGTTAAAAATACGCCCCGACCACAGATTGTGCAATTGAAGTGCTGAGCTCCAAGATAGTTTAAATTCCAGCGCCTCGCGTTTCAAAACATCAAGGACCTATCTCATATGTTATAATCAAAGCTGAGCTATTTGGGCAATTTCATTACTGTTTTGAGATTAGAAAAGGAAAACAGTTGGTAGAATTTCCTTTTTATTTATTTATTCATTCTTTCTCAAATTATTGTTGTGATCACATCTCAAATAATCTATAGTTCGCAATGTGCCTATGAGATTGTACAATAAAATTAGTTAAATGCCGAAACAAATTTCTCCCTACACCTTGATTGAAATTAATGGAGGCCATGAAATTTGGAGCTACCTACAGGACGACAACAAAATATTTTGTCGAATATGCCAATGTAGGTACTCTTACAGCCTCCCATCCAGAGTAAAACGACACTTAATATCCTTGTTCTACATCAAGAATAAGAAAGCATAAGAACTACATTTGACACACGGTTATTCTGACAACTTTAACACCTACCTCTTAAAGTTGCTTGTGCCCTGTAATATACCTTTTTTCACCGTGGAAAACCCCATTTTCTCAAAGTTAATGAAGAAATATGCCAACAGAACCGTCCGTAGTTGAAGGACTCTAGATAGATTAATAGAGGTTGTCAGCAAGGACATAATCTCCAAAATTGGAGATAAGGATATTTTCATAACTGTTGATGAGACTAAAGACAACTGGGAACGATCATTGACAGCTATATTGATGGGTCCTTTGGATGGCCGTTTCTTGGGTTGTCCTTATATAATCAACATGATAGACATAAAAGTTGCTAATGCCGTTAATGTTGCAAATTTTGTCGTTCAGAGTATTCAACAAACTCTTGGTTTGGACTTTGATGAAAATAAGTTAAAAGTTTTCATCACGGATGGAGCGTCTGACGGTAAAAAAGCGAACGAAGACCTCAAAAGAAGCTCCCCCAATTGAAACATATTATTTGTGTAGCTCATGGATTCCCTAACGTGGCTGAACTTGCACGTAAAGAATTCCCAAAGCCCATTTCAGATTTTTTTTTTTTTAATGCCAGATAATGAAATGGAACTTTAATGCTTCTTACGAAATTCCCTTACCTCCAGTACCTATCGTCACACGCAAGGGAACTTGTTTGGAAGCAGTTGATTAAACTTTCAATAACTTCGAAGTAATCAGGGAATATTTAAACAACCTTAATGAAAAAAACACCAACGGAGGTTAAAGCAAAGGAGATTATAAATGATGAATAATTAATCATAATCTCAACCCAATTACCGAGGTCATTACTGCGTTAGAAGGAAGACTCTCTTTACTTGTTAGCTTGACTATTGTCGAAAATTTATGCGTCCATATCAAGCCTTCCAAAACAAAATTGAAATATATTTTTAGATGAAAATCTAGCGTACAACGATTTTCGAGACCTAGCAAATTCTGAGGAGACAATTTATAGAAGCACACCTATTGTAATCTGTGACTTAAGGAGGATTTTCAGCATATTGAGAGACATTCATACAAAAATAAGATCCCGTTTCTCATTAAAAAGTGTCAGGAGCATGCTAATTATAAAATGGAATATTGAAATATTAGATTCATAAGAGTAAGTATTTATCAAGTAACTCTTTTAAGAATAAATTTCATTTATTAGTACATACATTAGGAATAGACGGATTTTATTTCTACTCATAATTAGTATATTTTTTTCTGTATAAAAATGTCTCATTATTTTTGTATATTTATAATTTACATTTGTCCCAAATGATTCGTTGAATCCATTCGTAAATTTAATTTTAGTAACTTCAATTTTGTTTCATATGTTCCTAATAATTTGTTGAATCCATTTGTAGTATTTAGTGTTAATCACTTCAGTTTCGTATGATTTGTACATAATAATTTGTTGAATCCATTTGTAATATTTAGTGTCGTTTTTTATTTTTAATTTGTTTCACTTTCTGTGTATTGCTACCATTGAAAACTACTAATTAATATTTTTCGTTATAGTTAATCGTTTTTTATTTGTGTTTTTTATTTTACCCATACTTCTTTAACAGAATATCAAAAATATACGTTATAATACATTGATTACTACACTTCATATCAAACAATATTAATCTATAGATGATTCATCCATGGATTAATATTCTACACTGCAAATCCTTCATTTAAAATTATTCATCTCATTTTTTGTTTGCATCTTGTAAACAACATATATATACTATAGAGGTCGGCAACCTCTTTGAGAGTAGGGGCGAAATAGTTATTGCTGTAAGTCATGATGGAAACCCATTTTATTTAATATATAATTGATTTTCTGGGTGTTACAAAAAAACAAGGATTCTATATAATTTTATTTAAACAATATTCTTATTTTTTACTACAGGAATTACAATAAAGAAATGAAATATATAAAAATATTAAAATTGTGATAAATTTAAAAAAAAAAGCTAAATGGAACGCTACTATTTAATTTATATTTTAAAGATCTTATTTGCACTCTCTAGGTGCAAAGAAAGAAATTTCTGAAGGCTCTCAATTTGGATTAGATGATTGTCCATAATAAGATGGCGGGCCATTCAGAATTCCCTCGTAGACCGGGGGTCGCCGACCTCTGATCTACTATAATATAATATTATAGTAATTGTTTGTAGGTTTGTCTGCAGATTAGCAAGTAATAGTATTCTTAGCGTAAACATAATAAAATAATTCGTAAGAAAGAGAAAGAAGAAGATAAGCGAGTTTGTCTTAGTATATGCATAATAAAATATATATTACGTGCAAGGTTAATGCAAGGTTAGACCATCATGTCATCGGACTTGCTATAATTTTCGATTTGATGTATTGTACGGACTGCAGGACAAGGCAGGCAGATTTTGAAAATCTGCGCAACCACTCATAGTCTATGACGTCACTATTGCTAGAATCTTCAACTTAATGTATTGTACCGACTTCTGGGTAAGGAAAACAGACTTTGACAAAACACACAACTATTCATTTACTATGACGTCAATATTAAACGTGTGGTGGAGGTCAAACATAAGTCGTACTCGTGTTATGGTATAACCTTGTATTTCTATTAACCTTGTAATACAGATACGTCCTAGTATATATATATGTTGTGTACAAGTTGCAATGTATGTACAAGTTGCAACTTGTATAAGCAAGTTGTACAAGTTGCAATTTCTTCTTAAAATGCAATATTTTATTGCAAAATTAAGCATTTTAATTACCAACTGTATAGTGATACTACCATATCATTTTGATCTATTAAAATTACACGGGTATTATATATTTAGAAGTAATATAACTGTGGGCATTTGAACATTATTATGTGCCTTATAATACTTATATTCTAGTAATTTGTAATGATATAATCAAAAACTACACAATTAATATATAGAGCATCTGTGGAATATTCAATTATTGCATGATCCTCATTCCAAGTACAGTAAATGCTTCATCAAAAATTATTCATCTCTTTTTTGGTCGCAACTTGTACAAGTCTTAACTTGTACACAACATATATAACAGAATATCATATGGGTAATACTACCCTGACAATGACAGTTACGTCAATGTATTTGACGTAATAACTACGTGAAGAGTACTTATAAAATATATAAACATTACGTAAAAAATAGTACTGATAAAATAAAAGAAAAAGTGGGAAAGGAACGTACATACACTAGAATGTCTTTGAAAAACGTACCAAATTTTAGACGGCCCTCCAGCATACTCCGGTAGTTGTATAAATACGTGGACTATTTTTTAAACGCTTATATCTTGAGGTTCCGTGACCGGAAATAAAAAATTCCAGCACAAGTAACTCGGTAAATCTTTTGCCTTTGTTTTTCTTTTTTTTACTCTCATCATACAAAGTCGTTTACGATGAATGACGAGGCCAAACGTCATATGGTTGCCACTCTCCTCCGCGCCGGTAGGTCTGTCAAAGAGATAATCAAGGACACTGGACTATCCAGGACTACTGTGTTCATGTTCCAGAAGCTTGTCATGGAGGGAAAATATCTGAAAGACCTGCCCATACCTCTGGAATGACTCAGGATTGGCTCGCTGCCAACATGCCATTTTGGAACAAAAACATTTGGCCACCTCAATCACCTGATTTAAATCCCCTTGACTACAGTGTGTGGTGGAAATTGGGAAGAAGGTCTGTGCTTCCCAGCCACCCGAATTTGGACTCATTGAAGGACAGTTTCAATGAACAATGGACAGTCATGGAAGACCATTACATCATCAATCTGTGCAAGGCCTTCCGCAGGCGCTTGGAGGGTGTCATAGCAGATGATGGCGATTATATTCAGTAATTATATTAAATTTTATAACAGAATAAATTATATATCATATAATTCTCAAAGAAAAATACGTCATACGAATTTTATTACACATTTAATTATTTGACACAAATAGTCCGCGTATTTATGCAACTACCGGCATAACATATCAAAGTAAAGTCCCTCAATATACCAATTGATTTAGTTTAGTTAAAGTATTAAGTATCTTATATGCTCGAGAATAGTTTTCCATTATTTTTAATTTAGAATTAATCAAAGTATATATTAATCATAGTTTTAAATATTGGATTCTTGATGGTCAAGATTGACTGACGATGATGTTACTGGCTGGTTTCTATGATTACGTCATATAACAAAAATTAACCATGCAGACAAGCTGGACTATTTCGACACATCCACAAAATTTAGTAAAGGATTACACGGGACGTCAAATTTTGAGAGAGTTACATCCTTTGTAGCTTTATTCGATAAAGATAAAAATTGTTTAGTTGCAATACATTGATTACACATAAAACTATACTTACGAAATTTTTTCTTTGATATATCCTTGTTCACAAGCAATAACAGCATTAACACTGTGGAAAACCAATTGTCAGCTATTAACAATTAAGGCCATGCACATGGCATGCCACGCTCTTATAATGGAAGCTCGGAGCGAATTCAAATTTCGATGAGAAGAGCGGCAGACATTCTTCCCCCAACTGCCAAGTCCATGGCCTGAAGTCAGGGATGGGGGCAGGCCAGAAGTTAGCTATATTTTTGCTTAAAGAAATGTAAGATAATTAGATTCAGAATACAAATTTTAATACGATTTACATCCTTAATAATCCTCTTGTTTTTTTAGGGAGTCCGGAGAGTGATGCCAATCGTCTCTCCAGCCGGAGGAGATCAAACACGAGTTGCCTCTTTTGTTATTGCTCCAATATTTTTACACTTACAAACATTAGATAAAACATACCTTATTGCTTCACCTGTCGTTTGATTGAATAATTCAACATGGTTATTAAAAATAACGGGGATAAAATCGAATTTAAACGGCGACTACAAGTTTTGAGTCCCCACTCTGTGAAAGTTATGTATATTCAAAGTTTTATAGAACTAACACTTATTGTAATTTACACGTTTTTTGCAAAAAAATAAAATATAACTTGAATATTCGGTATAAATCTAAGGTTTTGATATTTCAAGTAATGTACTCGTTCCATTTTGGTTTTGCAAATATCAGTAACTTATATCATTGAAATCTTAGATAAAAAAAAATAACCACCATATGGAGAAAATTAAAATATATTTTAGGAAATACATTATTGAGTATATTATTTTCTGTGCCTACAGAAGCAGAACCTTTTGTCAAAAATCCAATTCAACATTTTGGGGAAGTTTTACAAGAGTTCCTTGAACCCTAAACCCGTTCAAAAAAGTAAACAATAAAATAAAAGTATTTTTGATTGGATTTTACATAAGGAAAGAAAGTTATAAAGGCGACAAGATATTTTTAATAGTAGGTTGGCATCGAGTGGAAGACATCTTTGTGAATATATAGCTTGAGTAGAAAAGAGTTCCCATGCTATAAAAATAGAATGTGTGGGGATGTTGTTGTTTGAATAACAAGTTTGATTATTCGACAATAACCCCAATCATTGTTTTTTTACATCAGCTTAGTTTATGGAATAGATTAAATTAGTGGCAAAAACAATATCCCAAAAGGAAAAAAAAATGCTTAAAACGAATTGAATGTAACTGATGTTGTGATATTCAATCAATTCTTCGAATATGTCATTCAAAATTATTATTTTTGTCCGGATTTTAACATTTGCAGTCTTTCCGATATGTTTCCTCTACCTCATTATGTTGCTAAATTATGAACTTTTGTATGTTTTTATCCTCCACTTCGACTCCAGACCTGTATTTTTGTAATGTTTAATCCTCATTTGCAATATGATCCCATCATTCAATACATATTACATTTTGATTTATAATTTGCATCGTTATTATTGTCACCAGGCGTTAGACTTCTTTATGGAGAGCTTTTCACACTTTAATTTCATTTTATATATTATCAACTAAATGACTTTAATCTAAAATGTATTGAACATTGATATTCATATAATACTTCTCAAGGTCTTAACTGTAGTTCTATTTTTATTTTTTTTTAAATATAATGTGTATTCATAGAAATTTAATACATTATCATTATCTGTTTGACATAAATTTCGGATACCTTATGCCTAGATATAGATAAATAATAAAGTTTTTGTAGAAAATACACCTAGAGTGGAGTCGATAACGATTTTCTTTATGAATCAATATACATAATGTGACCCAAGCACTTTTAACAGAAACCAGCTTCATTTAAGTCTAATATGCGCTGTTGTTTTCAAATTCACCTTCTAGAATTTAAGTTATTTTAACGATTCCGAGACTGCACAAAGTCTCTATGGTAGCTCCGGTAGTATCCATCTTCATAGGAATACCTAAATGAAGACGATATTTATCACTTTGCACACAAAAATATAACATATCATTCTTAGGATCGCAGTCACACATAGATCCTTCGTTGGCCATTGTACATCTTTTTTCAGAGTCCATATTCTATTTCTCCAAAGCTGTGATTATTCCAAGTCTGAGCCAAGTTGTGACCGAATCAGATGTAAGCCCAAGTCCTCATACTCAGAGACAAGTCTTTGAAAATATTAATGGAGACGCTATCCCCTATTTGTTACTGAATTCAATAATGTTTATTTTTTTACTTTGATAGTCATAACTCATAGCATTAAAATAAATAATTATTTCATCATTCATGGTTCAAATCAATCAAACAAATGACTTATTCTTCAATAGACAACCTATGGGACCAAAGTAGTATCTATCGCTAAGACACGTAGAGAAAATAATCATGACCACAACTCAAATAACTCAGATTATGCCTCAATTAGTGATAAAAAAAAGAGAAAACCAAAAGGATCCAGATATTTTTGCAAGTTAAACTAAAATATTAATATTATAAATGTTAAAAAAACTAAGAGCTGACCTTACCCTTCTTTACACAACTGTACCTCTGAAATTTTGATCAATATATTTCCCAGTTTGTCCCTCTATATATATATATCTTTCATTATGGGATTTCATGCCATATCTAAATACGATAATGACATAATTTTCACTAAAATGGACACTCGGCAGAGTGTAAAATTCAACAAAACAAATTTTTAATCCCATATTTTGTCGATTATTTTGTTTGTTTTATGCTCTGATATGTAGAAAAATATTTTTTCGAATAGGAATATTTTGTCTCCAGTTTTCAACATTGAAAATTCCTATACAAAGTTTCCATGTTTGAACATTCCCGGATTTTGCAACCCTAATCATCATTAGAGGGATCGATCAATAAGAAAAATGGATTTTATACCTATTTTTGTTTCATCATAACATAATTTTTGAAACACAAAATTTATCCAAGATGGCAATACATTATTGCTTAAAATCTCTAGTTATATATTGTATATAAGTTAATGCATCCGAAAAACCAATATATTCTTTCAAAGATACCAATAGAGGAACTATAATAATATGGAAGAAAAAAATTGATATTGGTGAGATTAAGTTCTAAACAAGATGATTCGAAATGACGTTCTTCATTTTATTATACTAGCTCTAAATCTGAGTATTTCTAGTTGTTACTCAGTCTATAAATAACTTTATAACTCCACAGCCCTACATTATTATTTTATCAATTTATTCAAGATGAATCTTCTCACCATTATATTTATTTTCATATAACCGTTTCTTTTTGTTATAAACTTAATAATTTAAATTAGCTATTTGAAAATATAGATTTTGGAGTATTTAAAATCGAATTTGAAATATGGATAAAAATTTATCTCTACTCACAAGTTAAATAAGAATAACAATAGTGTAAACATAAAATTGATTCTTCAGATAGACAATTAAACAAACCAAAAACAGGCTAAATAACAAATATTTTTATCACTATATATATATATATAATACAGTTATTACAATACGAATATTTTCGTAGCAGTTCTGGTATCAAAATTACCAGACTTGATTGATATTTTTGACACTTTATCTACTAAGATTATTTTCAAAAATGGTATTAAGAGCAACTAAGGTGTTTTTAAAGTCCTCAAGATTTGTTTTGGTGTAAGGCCTAGCACAAAAATTGAATGATTTTTTGTGATGGAGTCTCAGATATTTCTAGGATTTTGTTAATTTTTTTTACGTAATTGCACTGCAATTTTATATACTAACATATTAAATGGTTTCATAGCCCGGTATCACTATCCGTCAGTATCCGTACACTGAACAATACTAATATGTAACATACAATGTTTGAGTAAAAACCTTTAATTAATATATTATAAGATTTTGTGATTATTTATCTGTATGTTCTGTATTCTTTTTTCATTTCTGCAACGCTGAACTTCTCTTTTTAATTACAATGTCCAACTATTATACTATACTCATTATTTTTTCACAAAAATCTCTATAACAAAAGGAATAAAGACAAATAATCGATAATAATTCCTAAAGTATTTGAGAAGCAGCCTACATAATTAAATTTGGAATTAGTGATGCAACTGTCTCCTTTGCCTGGGATCGTTGTAACGGTTAAAAAATATTGAATTTGGGTTAAATATTTAAAAAATTTCCATTCAATAATATTTTTGATGAATAAATAAGTACATTTTTCAAAATATTGAATGATTAAATTTCAATATACAATTAAAGTTTATAAAGATTTAATGAACTGACTCGAAAAATAAAAAAATTAGAGCCTTGCATTGGATTATTTTATGATAAGTGTAAAAAATTATAATTATAAACCATGCCAAAAAAGTTACAGCATATGTTGTAATTTAAGCTGAGTTTTAAAATACATCATATTTCTCTCTTAATGAGTACGTTTTGAATTTTGATAAATTTTTATATTCTAATAAAAAAAAATGTAACTTAAAAACAGTTGAATTCAAATATCTCCAAGAATAATCGACACATACTAACAATTTTTTAACAATATTTTTCATAATATAAATCAACTTTATTATACTTTTATCATTACATATTTTTTAATGATAATTGCTGAAACTGTCACCTGTCTTCCTTTAATTTGGTTTTAATATAATTCTTTTTATTATTAAAATTGTCTTTGAGTAAAATATTTTTTTTTAACATGACTCGAATCTTAAGCCACCTTGTATATTCATAAAACTAAACACAAACAGAACGAATATTTTTTCGCTATATCAAATAACACAAATTAATTTTATTTTATTTTGAACCACTGTCCTCAACTTTTTTTAAATTAAGACTTACGAAATCCAAATTTGAAAGGCTTCACATTCCACAAATAAGGAAGTGAAAAATATTGTGACGATTTTGAAAAGTCAGGTAGAAAATTTATTCATGTAATTATTATGATTGAGACGGATAGTACCGGAGAGTGATTTGGTTCAGTGTTGCCCTCAAAATACATGGTATAGTGTTCTTTTTAATAAAATAGTAATATATTTAAAGAAATTAACAGGTTACTAACCATTTTTAATATTATTTTTAATCAGCTCATACAAGATACATATTATTTTTATAGATATATGAGGTACTCGAATCAATCATGAATATGTATCATAGCTTTCAATGAACCCTCAGTTTTAACTGCAAAAATTGTACCATTATGTGGATTTTGGTTATAGTTTCCGTTAATTCTTATAAATTGGCGATTCATGTCTGATAGTTTCGTATGTGTCTTATACATGGGTAAGAAAAACTGATGGATTTTCTATGCATCTCTAAAATTACAATGTATTATTTTTTTTACGATGATAAAAAGCAGAAAAAAGTAGTTAACGAACAAATTAGAACACAAAACAAATGGGTTGTGTTTTTTTTAAAACCATACAAGCTAACATAATTTTGTAGTTATATCACATAATATTTGTTAATATAAATAATTACACGGGTTAAACACAAATAACTATACATTGAGCAGACATCTTTAATGTATCCTGAAAAAAAATAATTTAAGCCTACAATATCCAGCTTTGTATATTATGAAACAAGAGTAGGTATATTTATATAAGTATATCTAATAACTCGGAGGCACGTTGATCAAATAAAAAATACATCTAAAAATTGACATTTACAAAAATAAAAATTTAAATATAAGATCATTATACAAACAACCCACAATCCATTTCTGGTTCATTAGTGTACATACTTATCTGCTAAATGATTATACAAACTGATCTTAATTAATAAAAGAATTAAGAAGAATTATAATCTAAAGTTCAAATACTTTCTGTAAAAAAAATTCCGGTCAAAATTAATATAATGAACAATCATTGGATAAAGTCAAAATATGTTTTTTGTACTTATCGGGAAATTTGTGAAGTTCTGTCTGAATAAAAACTTTTAAATTACTATATGAATCGACTTTATTTCGGACATGTGACTCTCTCAAGACATAGCAACTTTTTACATCAAGTTTCAAATTTTATTTCATATCATGCAACATTCTTGCCATTAATATAAACAAAACTCTAGGCTATATGACATTAAGCTCTTGCCTAATGAGGAAAATGAAAAAAAAGGTATATATACCTTCCCCTACAAAATCTGTTTACTTAATTAGTAGTCAGAGGGGTCTAATTGTTAGATTGTTGATTCTTGTACATTTCTTCACATATAAATGTTTTGCCATGATAACTTTTTGATTTGTTAATTATATTTTTGAACTTTTTGATTCAAAGTAATTCATTTACTTTTCATGCTGATGCCTACAAAACAAATTAGGTATTTATGATTCATCTGTAATATTATATTTTTAATTGCATCCAATAAGATTTAAGCCATAAAAAATATCAAATCGAGGATTCCAAACTTATGTATCAAATATAGTACTTATTTTGTTACAGGGTTAAGCAAGAACATTTAAAATAAGGACTGTGGAGTTCTTTCTTTTCATTTCTACAAGCACAAGTCTAAAATCAACTATTGTTTATCTGTGTATTATAAGGTTTGATTAATGACATTGATAATGGCGTTGCAAAATGTGGAGATAAACTCACTAAAGAAGATCAAGGACGAAGAAATAATTTGTATCCTTTATATTTCATTGATGATTACGTAAAAACAAGATAAATAATTTTTATATCAGTCAAGATATTTCATCCTTCCCTTAAATTGCCGATGAGAACCTACTTAAAAGTCGTCACTCGAAACAATGATTTAAATACTATTCCATGCTATTTGCTCAGCCCAGTGGCTGGCATTTCTTCGTGGAAATGTTTGATATAGCACCTATATGTATTGGTTGTAACAGTTAAATTAGTCATATTTTCTAGGAGACACGCGATCTTTCAAGAAAAAACTCCTACTTGGCTCAAATAGTACTCGTATCTGTTTTAAAAGCATATAAAGCACTTTGAACTTGAATGTCTCATCAGCCATTTACTTAGAAGAAACTTTATAACATATTCATCACGAATGTTTAAAGTAATTTTTGTATAAATCAATTCTGTTTTCATAAGTCAGGGGAGGGGGGGAAGACGAGGAGCTCTATCGATCTCTTTCAATATTTCAACCCTTTTTAAAAACTCTCACTAACCACTTAAAAATCCTTTGTTTGAATGTCAACTTGTTTTATTTAATGTTTTATCTCTCTCTAAGATCAGATCAAGCATCGACTTCACTTGTATTAAATGATCACCATAATATTCGATGCTCATTTAATAAATATATTAGTCATTGATACTTAGACTCTTCATTTGTTAGAAATCTGTTAGCCTGTTAAATGGGTAAAATGCTTTCTTATAATGTTAGTTCTTAAAAATTATTTGAAAAAGTCATGAAGATCGTGATTAGTTTTTATAATATAGGGCATTATTAAATAAAAGTTAAATGAACTGCTTGGGTGTGTAGGTTAATTACTTATAACTTTTTTATATCACTTTGATATTTATACACTGTTTTTTTTTTTTGAAAAAATATTTAAAAATTATTTGATGTTACAAGGTATTATATGCTATGGGCTAGTAGTCAAAGCTACAACTAACTAAAAAAATCAATAATCTCAAGAACAAAAATAATCTTGTACGTATGAATATTCAAATTTAAAACATTTAGAAATTGGTATTCATATTTTATAATGCTAAAAATGAGTGTTCATTTGAAAAAAATATAATTTGACTAATATAATTCTACGAGATTGAATATTGTTCTTAGTGAATGAAAATCAGTCTTTTATTCTAGTGTTTGAGCAAAAAAATCACTAGTAATATTCAGAGAAGGACTATTAATACTGTTTTCCTTAATTTCTTCTTTAATTTTAACTAAAGGTTTCACTGGAAATTGGATTAGGAGTTTCAGGATTGTAGAATTCAGTTTCTTTTTTAGTATCATGATTTGTACCGGCATCCCTCTGGTACTGAATGAAACTCTTGGTAAAGAGGTTACTTCACTTAGAAGTCGTAGGAAATTATTTCCCCAAAAATTCAGGGACAAAAAAATAATATTAACGTGAAAGAGGCATCAAAAAGTTAATTTCATCATAATAACTCTCTATTGCAGGATAGACACAAATTCATTTATATTTAATTTTTTTTTCAGAATGGGGTACACTCGATACAAAGGCGAATAGATGGTGAGAGTGGTCCTAAAAAGGAATGTGGTCAAGATAAGTACATTGTTCATAAAATCAATACAATCAAAAATATTATTTTCATTTTGTGCTTTTCATGTTTAGTCAGTCATTTATTATTTATAATTTTGCTTCAATTGCTGCAATACAAATCGAACTCATACTTTTTATAATAATAATAGAAATAAAAGACTATTAAATATATGTAGTTATACAGGCTCTCCCAAACATTGTTGGCTCAAAGTTATAATACAAATATTGGTCGAATAATAATTTGTATTTTTACTTACTTTATACATGCATATGTAATTATGTCGGTCAGCCAGTCAATATTAGTGCATGAAACTGTTTTATTTAAAAGTACGTTATAAAAAATGATAGATCTACGATTATATGGTTTATCCAAAAATACACTATCTATGGCTATATTTTTTTGTCAAACGACTACCTTTTTATATATTATATTTGTTTATTCTCCTTTTCTTTTTTTAAATATAATCCGGAGGTTGTATTACATATGGTAGTTTGTCAAAACGTCGAAGGAAAAATTGTCGAATGGAAAAAATCGACCGGAAATTATTATATTTCAAAATCAGTTTTTCTGACATTGAACTCCATACATTCCCCACCCAACATATTTACCCTACCACCCTTACATAAACTAACAGTAAAGTAATCTCACAAACTCCCATTTATACCCCAAAATATTTTGGCTATTTCGGGTACCTTCGTGCCCCAAAATGAGATAAAATCACTCCTGTAAACTAAATTACTTTTAAGGACTTTTAATAGTTATAACTTTAATATATTAAATATTCTTATTCATTATATTATTTTCTCATACATATAAAATAGGAAATGCAAAGTTATCAATTCTGAATCCGTACTTTGAGATAAATATTGGGACGTAAGAAAGGCCAAAAAATGTATTGCTCCAAAAGCACCCCAAAACAGCCCCAATATTCGAGGTATAAAATAGGGATTGTGATGAGCTCTTAGTGGTTGTCTAAATACAAAGGTTACAAAGGGTTTCATCTCATTTTGGGACACGGGGGTACCCAAAAACAGCCAACATTTGATTTGTATAAGGGGGTTGGGAGGGGTTCTTACTGGTAATTTATATAGGGGTGATGGTGGTGGGGGTATGTTTCAAGGGGGAAATGTGTGAATGGGATTTTTTGCAAAACCATTTGTTGGAGGAGCCCCTTATTTTATTTTCTACGGTCAACATTCTATTGGTCGACGTTTTTTCTGGTCAACATTTAGTATATTTGATATTTTGTCTATTCAACGTTTTGTCCCGCACCAGTGACAAATACTATGAAATAACTACATTCTTTTATTTTTGTTCGATCGATTAGAGACGATAAAAGTATTATAACTGTAGAAAAATATCGAATCCTTTTCAAAATAATAGTAAATTTATTCTCTACGATACATAAAAAAGAATATGCAATGCTACAATAACATACTTGAATTGTATATAAGGGTTTTATATAAAATAAAACTAGGAATTAATGGGATGGATTTTGAATAGACAGTAATGTTTTATTTATTGGTATATAAATATTTTTTTATATAAATAATATAATTTTTTTTTTCATAATATACCTTTAATATTACCGAAAAAATGGTTATGTATTATTATGAAACTTGGTTCCTTAGGCCAACAAAGTCTGACATCAACAATACTAATGATACAATAAATGTTGTATTATAATTTATATGGTCTTAGAAAGTTTATACGAGTTGCATGCCAAATGTATGATGATTTAACATTTGAAAAAGGAAGTCAGTGGGTTGCCTTTTGTAATTTATCAATGTGATTCGTGATGAAACTTAAACCATGCATAGCTAACTAAAAAGAAAATAACTTGTTATAAATGCGTTGGTCGATAATTTTACTCTTGTAATAATAGTAAAAGTCATCCCACGCAATCTCATGGAATAATATCACTTTTATTATTATTGTACTACATATTTTACATATAGACACATATCATGTTGCTATTTATATTGCATCACGCAACCTTTCATCCGAGAAGAAGCAGAAAAATAACCGGGTATCAATTAGTAGTTAGGCAATTCTTTTCAATAATGGAATTGTTATTCGATAATAATTTGGAGTTGTTCATAGTTAAAAATGATGTAACTCTAATTCGACCAATTAACGTTCATATCACTGATTAGGAGGAGAAAAAAAGCAGAAACATCAACACCTGCCAACAAAGTACACAGTATATTTTTGTTTGTTTTAGTGAAGTAATAGCGTATTACATACACGGTATAGAGATAAAATCTAATTAATATAAATTATAGCCAAGGAATAAAAAAGTTAAATAATGGGTCTGTCATTCAGCAAATGTAGTTGAAGATACTAATATGGTATATAAATACCATATATTAGGGTGCCAGATCCATATAGAGGGCCTACTAAAAATTTTAATAAATAATTTAGTAATTTTTCATAAAGTACATTACAGCAAATATTTATCAGGCAATTAAGTATTTAGCTTTATTTTACAATTAAATAAGATTATGTGATAATAGGGGGACTTCTGATCAAGTGACAAAACAAAAGTGAAATAGATTGGGCACTCTGTAGAGCGCAAAACCTCCGGCTAAAACCAAATTGAATGATGTAACTTAATATGTTTCTAAGTTATGATCGATTATACATCTTCTCTTATGGTGACCATATATATTGTGTGTACCAAGTTTGATCAAATCGAGTTGTTACTTTTGCTGCAATCCTGATTACTAAAAAAACAGACAAACAAACAGTGATTAAAAACACAATTCATTATTCAATTTTTTTTTTTTGCAGATGTAAAGATTTAAAAAGCAAAAAGACAATTTTTTATGTTGCATAAATGGGTTGGATAGTTGCATGATTAAGTAATAGTAAACATCATAGTATTACACTGACTCTATCTGACCAAGGAACTATGTTTGAAGTCCATATACATTTAGTATAATTGACATTGAATACAAGAGAATAATTGAGCGAGTTGTACATTGAGCTACGTTGTTCTACCGATATTTGAGAATGTTATGTTGAACTTGTGATGAAAATTATTGCTTTAAAGATTTTTTTCTTGATAAGTAGAAGGACTTTTATAAATAATCAAATGAATAAGTTTGTGGGGGGTATGTCCAACAAAAAATTTAAAATTGACTGTTCATTAAATATGGACTGGCACCCTAATATATTTTTATATATATATATATGGTATAATAAATGAGGTAAAAATATGGATTTGTATTTAAGATAGGTTTGCATCTTTTGATGATAGCTTAAAATAGATTTTTCATGTATTAAAAATACAATCAAAAAGGAAAGAAATTTATAATAGGAATATGTTATCATATCTTAAATGGTCTCTGTGTTTTAAATTTAACCTAGTGGCTAACTGGTTTGTGCTAAATGCTTTGATAAGTATAGATTGCTTCTAGGCGCTAGTGGTGCGTTATCTGATATATGATTAGTAATGTATGATTTTTTTTTGCTGCCCCGGTTTTTTTTTCTTTTTGGATTTGGTAAACTTAAGAATGAATTTTCTTTTTCTTAGCAGTTATCATTATTATTTAATTCCAGAGTAGTGAACTTCCTTTCCTAAAAACTTGATTCAATATTCGTTTGTACTCATAAAAGACAGAAAGTAGCCTTGAGGATTTGATGCCGAGTTATAATTGTGCTTACTTGATGAACTTACAGTAGAAGTGAAGTTCGACAAATTAGTCATTCTTACCAATGTTCTTTTTTATTTCCTTCCCCTTAGTGTTTTGTCAGTCCTTATCTGGAACTAAAGACCAGTCCAATTTAGTCTTAATACTTTAAAAGAGCAGTCATTGATGTATTCCAGCATATTAGAAGGGGTTATTGGTGCTTAGAAATACGGCAGCAGTGAATTTTAAAGTGTCTTGAGCCCCAGTACTTCACCTGTGCAACTTGAGAGCCGGGGTGTATTTTGAAATATAAGGAGGGTTCCTTGATGCTTAGGGAAGGGGCAGAACAGGATTTTAACTTACCTCGGGCCCAGCAGTTCACCTGCATACCCCGTGGACTGGGGTATATTACAAAGGTTCATTGGTGCTTAGAAATGTGGGTAGAGTAAAGTTTAAACTATATTTTGGTCAAGCAAATCAATAGTACAACCTGAGTGTGGGAGTATAGTTTTGATATTAGAGTGGTTCTTTAATGCTCAGGGAGGCGGCGGCGTAGGAATTTAATTTGCCTTTGGCCTATCAGTTCACCAACAGAGCTTCTTGGTCCTTGGTTATTAGAAATACGGTGGTACAAGAGTTTAAACATTATTTGGGTCGAGAGCTTCAACTGTAGTACAACCTGAGAGATTTTGTGATATTATGAGATTTCCTTGATGCTCAGGGAAGGAGTGTCAGATAAATTTATCTTGCCTCCGTACCAGCAGTTCACCTGCTCAACCCGTGGGTTGATGTGCATTATAACATATTACAAGGGTTCATTCGTTCTTAGAAACGGGGTGACAGTGGATTTTAAACTGTATTTTGTCCAAGCACCTCACATGTACAACCTGAGGGTGTATTTTGGTAGGAAGTTTCCTTGATGCTCGGGGAAGTGGCTGCGAGACTGTAAGTTTGACGTCGGACCCGGAATAAAGAAAATACTTTCTCATCGCGTAAAAGAAGAGTGCCTATATAATGCCTATATTTTAGTATATTCATACTCATAAAGCCAATATGAGAATAATTCTTAAAATTTTACAATCTTTATTATTTTATTTTTTTTGAGAGTGACTTGTTAGAACATTTATAACCTGTTAGTATATTACTCAGCTCGTAGAAGTGATAATGACATCTGAGGAAGTTTTTTTTTGGCAAAATTCAAAATAATATGCAACATTTAGTACAAATATAATAGTAAATATTTGGGACTTTAGCTGTAATATCAATCTTAATGTTGGTGTAGTAATAACTATCGATAATTATCAATAAATAATAATCGCAAATAAATGAGTTTATTGGTAAATGTATTTGAATTCAAACAAAGATGTAACATATAAATATGTTAGTATATTTTATAAACGTAATTAAAATGGATATCACAAATTGGTATTTAAGAATAAGATAAGTTTAAATATTTCTTTGATGTTTTTTTTTTTTAATTAACCTTAAAAAATAATAATAAAGGGAGTATAAATTCGGGATATGTGCCACACCTCAGGATTGGGTGTACTTACAATGATCAAGAGCCATAGGTCTCATTTTTATTATTCCACGAAAGAGCTGAACTACAGGTCATCAAAACATGCTGAAACAATAATTTGCTTCCTTTTTCCCTATTTACATTTGTTAATTAGTTTGGTTCAATGACATATATGGCCTACAATATATTTTCAAACTTTATATTTATATAAAGTGAATGTTTGTCTAAAACATCAATAGTATCAAACAAATCTTATCTATTTTCAGTACTTTTGACAACACGGTTCTTATTTATCTTACGTATTAAAAGTTCTTTATTCCTCTTACCGAGTGATCCATTAAAATCTGAACAATTTGAATTTTCAACTTCAACAAAATAAATTTTGTTAATAAAGAACATAATTTTAACAGAATTTTAGATTTGTGTATGAGGTCTCTTAATCATTAATGTAGCCGGCCTTACCAGCTATGATTGCTTCCAAGTGGTGGTGGAAGTCCTATTACCCACTGCGTATGCAGTCCTTTGCCATGGCGTACCAATGCTGACTGATAGTGTCTCAGAAGGCCTCGGTGTTTGGATAACAAACACAGCATACTTTCCCCTTGACATGCACTCAAAAGATGTAGGTGATTGGACTGCTATCAGGACTGAGGAGGGCCTTATGTGTCAAAAAAAAATTCAAAAGAACGGATGAGAGTGATTGCTTGATTTGTTAATCACGTTCAAGTGTCCTTGTTTTAGATTTATACCTAAGCTAAAGAGCTGAGTTTTGTTTTGTAACTAATTATTTATGATTTAATTTCTCAAAATATGAATCAATTTCAATGACTTAACCTTAATTAATTATTGAATTAGTAAGTGTTCAAAATTCAATGGGCCACCCAGTAAACGCTCAAGGTTCTTTATCCCTCTTAAATATATTAATAAAAAACATTCCAGTTTAATATATTTGAAATACCCAAAAGTTCCTTACCTTATACTTACATTGATACTTACCTTACTTAAATATGTATCTCATAGGACGTAGGAAGACAGATAATAATATATAACCAATTACTTGCTTTGAAGTAATACATTTTTTATACAAGGAATTTTATTTCAAAAATACTGTGTTTTCTTTTAATATCAAATAAAGTCTAACCTAATAAAAAAACGAATAATCTTAATTAATATTCAAATTATTAAGTTACATTCCATGATGGCAGTAATTTCATAACCAATTTTGTGCAAAGCTTTGTTGGAAAATTATATATTAGACAGGATTGTCCAAAATGAAAATTGAAAAAGCAAAATCTTAAACATCGCTCAAGTTGCGTCTTGAGAATCGAAATAAACGAAAAGAACTAGAATTGAAGGTACCCTCTATGGGCTCAAAAGAAACCAGAAGTAAAACTTTATGTTATGCGTCATTTAAGTACTTTTTTTTTATAATTCTTAAAGGATTTCTCAAGAATGAGAAAAGTAGTAAAGGCTTACACGTGCGCGCACAAGCGTTTATTGCTATTTGTGCCCTTGGAAAATCTTTTGACAATTTTTTTAAATATAATAAGATATTAATTATATGATTATCCACATATTTTGTATTTGACTATCTTATCCTTAAATGACGCATTACGAATAAGTTTTACTTCATACGGAAACCTTTTACCACAATAATGGGGAGGGGGGGGGGTCTGTCTGGCGAGGTTTCCAACAATATCTATTTTCTTTTGTCAAAAAGCAAATTTCACGATGTTTAAGTCTTTGCTATCTCAATTTTCGTTTTAGACGATAAACTCTAGTATATAAATAGATTGTACTGTATATAATCGTGGACATTACTTTAAATCAATCTTGATTACTATAGGATGAATATTTTATAAATTAGGTTGTGTTATTAAAATAAAAACTATTCCAGTTAATAAACAATTAAAAAAACATTCAAGAATCAACAGTTGTCAACGTATAGGGGAGTGCTTGTCTTATTTGCTCCACGCCCAAGTGAGTGTCAAGGAGATCATGAACATCGTTTGGTTTTTTTTTTTTTTTGGGGGGGGGGTTAAAATCAAATTAAGTTTTAGGCCTAGTTTGCGGATGCAAGAGCATATTTTAAGCACTTTAGAAAAAATATTTTTTTAATTAATGGACAACGCAGTTGAACTATAAATCATGTAATCAATTCATAAGAATTTGAACTTAATTCATTTTGTCGATTACCTTTGTTCTGTCATTTTTTTAATTTTATCTATATATAGATCTATAAAATCTAGATCATTTTACTCAAAATATGGCTGTGGCATAAAAAGTGTTGCTTGCATTGCATTTGAGGGAATCAATTTTTACTAAATTTATCAAATATTTGAATGTATAGTTAAACTTATATCTATTATAGTTTGTAAGCAACATCCACTAATAAATTAATACTTACTATGAAGTAACTTTATTTTTGATTTGTAAACAATAAATCCTAGAGATATCCTAGATATAGCCTAACCAGTCTTTCACCTTAATTTAGACATAACTGTAATAGTCTTTTTTCAAACTTACTTAAGGATACCATTAACAGAGGTAAATATTTTTGGACTTAAAGATTTTGATTTTATCGGAAGATTGATCACATCTAACCAAAATAATTTCTGAAATGTATTAAATGATTTCTTAGACAAAGCAATAGACATATCATTAAATACACATTCATGGTTCATTGATAGTGATCGTCATAGAAAGTTGAAATTATAATGAATGGCAACTTTTGTTTTCTCCTGAACATTGAAAGTTGAACATAAGTATACTAGAACCAAGAAGTTATTCTGAACCATATCGAAAGTTTTATACTTTTTGAAATTGTTAAAATTCATCACCTCCAAAGATATGTATAGCTTCTGGTAAAAAGAAAAACACAGGCTAAATAATTCAGAATTATTTGTATTGTCCAATGGAAGAGGGTGTCTGACCACTTATCTACCTAGATTGCATTAGTAAATACGTATCTATATCTATTCAAAATATACATTAGGAAAAATTAAAAATACTGGTTGCATGGAATTTTGATACCCTTCAGCAATCAGTATTGAATCAGTTTTCTACAAAAAAAAATTGATTTATTCTCTTATTTCATAAAGTGTTTCATTTATGATCGGTTGTCCAACTATGTTTGCATTTGATTCGGAGACTCAATTCCAATAATTTCAGCCACTTGCATTAAAATTTTGAATTGAGCTCTGATACTTCATCAATTTCATTCAATTTGGAGGTAATTATAGTGTTGCTAATATTTGATTAGGTGAAGTAGTTCGTTAGGGTATAAATTGTTTTTGTTCAAAATTAATCATCAGGATTATATTCTTCTGTATCATTTGAAAGAAGGAACTTTTATTAAAGTTTTGAAATTCAAAAAACATAAATTTAGAATCAAAACCTTTGAATTTCATTACAAATGGGAATGTAGTAAAAAAGGGTAATTTCAAATAGTTATAAAGGTCACAAAAACGGCTTTTGAAGACTGGACCTTTTCAAACATAATTTTTTCATCAAAATACAATAAGAAATGGTATACACAGATCACCTTAAAAATAGAAAACCCTTTTATAATGTTGGTCGGTTTGACGACACTTAATAATATCTTTGAGCAATGAAGGGTACTCCTGCTAGTTATAAAATAATTCAACTTCAGTTACAGTTAAATACAAAATTAATAATCAAAATGTATTTTTGTAGTAATTTTTTTAAAGCCTTTTTGAAAGAAGAAGAGAATATAATCATTGGATATTTCACTTATTCCATCTTCCAAGAATTGTGCATACCCCAAGATATCTAAATTGTATTTTTTATGAGCAAGTTTAAAATAAATATCATGACAAAAGTTAATGTTCAATTTAAAAAGAACTGTAACATTAATGATTGGTAATTCATGGCTCTAAAAAAATTATCTAGGAAAAAATTGTCCATCATTTACTTTAAAAAAATGGTTGGATAATACTTCAGTTTAAAACTATCTATTAGTTACTTTTAAAAGATCCCAAAATACCCTTCAATTTATTTAAAACTTGAATAGAAACTCAAATTTATTTTTAAATAATCAAGTCGATTATAAAATATAAAGTATACAAAGGAACGAAATTATATATTAAAAAACTTTTCTTTTGTTGAATATTTTTTTTCTGTACTTTTTAGTGCAAAGTTTTTTTTAAATGCCAAAAAAGAAAATTTCATTTCAAAAAGTTGATAAATTTTTAATTATCGTAATATATTTTCAGGAACTTCAATATTAAATTGTGAAAATTTGATTAGAGATTATTTGTAAATCACATACTTTTTTTTTTTTTGAATCTTTCTTATAATTTTTACAAGGACATTTTGATTAGTTTTACATACTAAAAAAATATATTTCAAAGAAATCCGATCTTATATAATTTAATAAATGTAATTTATGGAAAAACTTAAATTTTTAAATAAACAAAAATATCAAATATTAGGACTATTTTTTTAAAATGTATTGAGGATAAAACAATTGGAAATGTTATTTGATCTATTAAAGAATTAAAAAAAAGAACAATAGCCCTAACTTTTTTACCCCTTGTAAGCCCAAAACTGTCATTTATTTGAACATTTTTTCCATACCTCGAGATGATTCAATATTATTTCACATATTCCGGTCAAAATGTTACAAATTTAATTATATTTTAACTTTTGTTTCAAACTAAAGTATTTGGACTTAATTTTTATTTATCAGGGAAGAGTTTTACCATCTGGCATATTGTTCAGCTGAATGGGGTAGTACCAGGGTCATTTTATCTTGAGGCTCCAGTATTCATTTGTTAGCAGTTTAAAATTGACTGTCATTTGTTATATTATTATTTTTTATATGATCGGTATTTAAGTGTATGGGTACAATACAAATTTATTGTGCATTTATACAATAACGGATAGTTACTAGTTTTTTGCTAAACGCTTTCACCATAGATAACAGTAGTCATTAGTTTTTCTCGGTGGTGTACGAGAACAAAATAAATATTAATAGTAGTACTTTTTTAAAATATAGACTACCTTAATTAAAATATACTTGCTATTAGCTTTATAACATTTCCAATTTATAACTTTCTCAATGAATAAATTAAATTATTTAATATTTTAATTTTATTATAGACGTCATTTTGCAGTATTATAAAAAAAATGCAATTTTACTTTATATCACGTATTGAAAAAAAAAATATTAATATGAGGAAAAAATTTATATATATATTAAAAAATCGTAAAACTGTTTTTTCGATGTTTATCGTAATTTAAATGGTATTTAATCATGGAAAAATATAAATGACTTATTTTTGTTATATAATGGTGTAAATAGTAAATTATTGGATTGGTTTATTAAAGTTTTTTTTCCCAAAATGTAGCAGAGACATAGCTCAAAAAAATTATGTCTATAAAAATAAATAGATATGCAGTTTAAGCCATATTTATGAATGCTTAAAAATTGTGTATTAATATTGAAGTTTTTAAATTCCATATTTTTTAGAAAAAGTGAGGACTTTTGTGATTGAAAAATATATTTTCATTTTAAATACCACTTTTTATGAAGAAAATAGATACAATTTTATTTGATTCTTCCAACATACTAATTTATTATTAAATACTATTTTGAACTTGTATGGACTATTTTAAAGTAAGAATGATTTTTGTATAAACAGGTCTCAAACTCAGACGATAGAATAAATTCCGAAAAAACAAAATGAAAAAACCAATCTAATTTTCAAGAAAAAAATGCATATACTTTCTCAAGAGCTATTAGAGAAAGCCCTTACTTTTAATTAAATACATTCATTCAAAAAGAAGTATTTAATTCGTACATATATGCTGTAGATTATTTTAATCAAAAAACTAATTTTCTTGTTATACTGCATCATTTTAAACAGCAAATTTCAAAGCCCTTATTTGCAGTGTGTATATAATCATTTATAATGCAAGGGCAAGTATTATCTAATAGAATTTATTTTCACTTTTTATTCCTTAACATAATTTCAATTCTGCTCTCATGTTTCTATATTGGCTTTGTACAAGAGATATTCTAAGCATGGACATTTTATCTACTACGGCCGATTTTTTTTTCTTCAATAAGAATAATAATGGAGCGAGATAAAAAAATTGAATATCAACCATTTTGTAAAGAACGGAGTTAGAAATTTAAAAAAAAAACTATAATTATTAATTTTTATTTTAATGATATAAAATAAATAATGCGTGCAGCTGTTGCTTAGCAACGAACTCTGAGTGCTTGTAACAGATGTGGATGCACATGTAAGCCATTAGCCATAGTTTAAAAAATACCATCGATCAACTTCGTAGATCAATACCATTTCGTAGAAGAGGCAGTGTTGCAATGCACACTGAACGAGACAATGTTGAGATTGCACACTTCTAAAACCGGGACAAATCCTTTGCCTGAAGAGATAGAAAGGAAATGGAAGAGTCTGGAAGTGATATTGAGGCTCTTATCTATAACACTCTGCAAAGAAACCGTTTTTTAAATTTGTTGAACCTATTTTAGGCATTCAAGCTCAATGGATTTCAACCTCATGATCTTTCTTGTGTAGGACGATCGTTGAGCAAAACACCAACAGATCCACTTCCTACGAAATATATTCCATTTGGTGTCCAGGACCCAGGATTAATTTCTGTATCTGGGATAGAAGAATGTCATCCAGACCTGTTCCCTTTTCCGAAGTCGCATCGAAAAGAAGTAAAAAAGTATAGTTCTATGAATTCATTAAACATCACGCATTAACACAAACACATTTTATAACCATAAAATTAAAACCCATTTACGTCAAAATATTTTTTTTTTCAACTTTTATCTGAAACTGAAGTATAACTTACTACGGTCTCTAGACAATATTTAATAATTATTGAAATAAAGAGGTATTAAAAATTAAAGCAAAGTACTTTATATTGTGTGGTAATAATTAAGAACACTCATTAGTTTAACAATAAGAACACTTTAAGTGCATAATTTTTTAGGATGGACTATCACAACCAGCGGCTAATATGGGTGAGATAATATTCCCGTTTAATGATTTTTTGTCTTTTACAATATACATCTGAATTTCCTTACTCCAATTTTATATTTTTTAGTAAGGATAAATCTACCTAAAACCTCACAAAGGTTTCATCTCAATTACTAAAAACATGATAAAATTTAGTATACATTTAGTTTTTAATTTCAAAAACTACTTTTATTTTCTTTATTTACAATTATATAATTTATATATTTTAGAAAAACACAACTATGCTCTACTTAAAATTTCAAATAGTCATATTTTTTAATATTTGCTTTAGTTTCAAAAAACAAAAGTATTTCTACAAAATTTGAAATTGAACTTTTTTTTAATGTGCTTTTATATTAACTTATTTTAGTTCATGGCCTCTAACTAAGTTGATTTTATTGTATCGCATCAATAAAATCAGAGGCAGAGTTTCAAAATTCTACATCTATTTCATATCTTTTGTGTCTTTATTTCATCAATAATTAAAATATGTGCTTTTAGTATAATGACAAAAAAAAAATTATTATCCCTTCGAAGAAAAAAATTTATTTTTCAGATCTTACATTATACAGACAAAAAAAAAGAATTTCTCATAATAAGGAGTATTGTGATATTATATTTGCAACTTGTTGACAAAAAAAGTTCATATAAGGAGAAAAATCTTAAAAACAACAAATATATAATATCAACATCAAGCTTCCTACCCAAGGCACCACTGGAAGCTATTTTCATGAGCAAAAATCTGTGGAAAAAAAACTAATAGACTTTCTATTCTTTTTTCTGACGATGGGATCCATAGTCGAATCTCTCAAACTTTTTTCCAAAAAATAACTGAAAATGACTCTCTATCAGTTGGTAATAGCTGAATCTTTCCCATCTGAAAGGATATTCTTCCTACATTTTTTTGTTCAAACCTTAGAGTTATTATTTTCTAGGGAGTATAAAACATTATCATACAGAAAATTATATAATACAAAATTATAAATATTAATGTTAAAAAAATTCGCAAATTAGACTGATTTTTGAAATATTGTGTTTGGGTACCATAAACGTTTTTATATATATGAAAAATGAAGAAATAAAACATTTGAGCCATATTTATACATGTTTACATATTGTGTACAGCTGTTGAAGTTGTAAATTGCCCAATTTTATAAAATAACTAAAATTCTTACCTACAAAAGTCAATTTAACTCAATATCAAGCAATCGTTTATAAAAAATATTTGAAATGGATCTTTCAAAAGTTTTTTTCTTTCATAAATTGTTTTTTTTTAAAGTGGATGACTAAAATATCGCTGTACTGTGTATATATAAAATCCCAACTTTTGAAAATGTTTTTTTAAAAGAAAAGGAATATACAATCATTGAATATAAATTTCCTGGAATCTTCTTAAAATACAGTATAGTCCAAGATAGCTGAATTTTATTCTATATGAGCATGTCCATAAATAAACTCTTCTTAATAAAAGTTTATTTTTAATTTAACTAGAACTGTGACTCTAATTATGAGTAATAAATGGTTCTAGGAAATATGTGTAAGAGAAAAATTGCCTGTCATTCATTTAATTTATTAAGTTGAATATTGCCCCAATATAAAACTATTTATTGAGTACTTTCTAAAAAATCTAACATCAAATTTCTTTCAAAAATACACATATTGTACATAATAGTTTGACTTTATTGTATTTGATCGATAAAACTCATAACGTTATAGCACTCATGTAGTGTACATCTAATGGCGTCATGCCTTAATTTTCCCATAGAAGACAATGTTGAAGTCATCCGTTTCTACATTATATTTATACTACTTTTGCCATCCCATAAAATTTTTATGTCTTTTAGAAAGGTCTTTCAATATAAGCTAATTTTGATCTTTTTTTTTTAATAGGAAATTTTTGGTTCTTCTACAAATATAAAACTGAGTTTTTGTCTATTTCATTATTTGGAGTATAATAAATTTCTCAATTTCCTCTCCTTATTTCATTTCCAACTCTCCTGAAATATTTGTTGAAGGTAACCCGTGAGTCCACTCGTTCCCCTATCAGAACACCACCGTTTATAAAAACGTAATGTTACGCAAACTATGAGTTCATTATTACTATATTAGCTTCTAGTGGTAGTACCCGGCATTGCCCAGAGTGATTAGGCATCAGCTTAATGAATTTTTTGATTTAATTTATAGAATATAACTCTACAAGAAATCCAAATGGGTACTTTTCATTTTTGATGAACACACTCACATGTAACTATTCATTATGTATATTAATTAACATGAAGTGGTACCTCCCCAAGAATGATAGAATAATAACAAAAGTTTTTATGAAAAACAAAATAATATCATGAGATGAGTAGTTTGTCTCTAGAGCACTCAGAAACAAAAACATATATCCGACTATATTTTTATTTCTTGGATCAAAAATATGTAAACTATGTAACTCTTTAAAAAAGTTTTAAGTTAATGGAACATGGGATAAATGAATAAGATACCGTTTGGTAAACCTATTATTTGACGAGAACGAAAAAATAATTCTTTTGATTGCTATTTCTGTTTGGTAAAGGTATCTGGATTTACGAATAAAATAAAACTCAAATCGTTTATCTAAATTTGTCCTTAGAAATAAGACCTATCTTCATTCAGATAAAGTTCCAGTACCAACACATACCTTTCCTTAGAAAATCAAGGTGATGTTGAGGAAAAAAAATACTGACATTGAAATTTTGGAATGATTTGACAAAAGAAGGCTCGTGTCGATTGATGCTATAAAATGACGAACAAAATTGCTAGATGCGTACCAAAAGCTGTGTATAATATTTACACAGATGATAAAAAATAGAATAATGCATATTAGCCTATATGACCCGCCTCTTATCTGAGAAGAATCGCAAATGTACACCACTGATCTTCAAGGAAGACAGTATCTTCTTGCACATAGCCTCTCTAGTAAGCTTAATTGAACCTATTACACATTGGAAATAGATCTTGTACTCTAAGTTCTCTTTGATGACCCTGGAGATGGTACTGTGGTGCATGGAGCGGTTTTGGGACAGGTAACACTATCTATACTCCAGATATACGTAAAAAATGAAGTTAAGTGTTGTTAATACTCTTAACCAGATTTTAAAATTTGTTTAAATCAAATAATAGATATGTGATATAATTATTGTAACAAATTATGATTCCATTATTTTGAAAAGGCAAAATATGCCATTCTATAGTTATGTTTAAAAAGTTCTTCTCCTTAATACATAGACTTACATACAAAATCCAACCAAAAAATTGCGTTTTTTCTTCATACAGTATTTTTTCTTAATGGCGCCAAAAATTATATAATAAACTGAAAGTAATGCCATTTTGTAGGCAAACTTTTTAGACATAATAAAAAAAAGTTATTTTTATATAAATACAATTTCATCATAACGCTGAGAAATAACGATACAAAAACTCTGAATTGTTTTACTATAAAATTCATTGTTTAAGTCTGACTTACAGAATCATATTGTCAAATGAGCACCCCCCCCCCTCAATGACATCATAAATTGCAATAAAATTGAAGAAAAAGTTATTTTGAGACTAATAGTTGATAATTGTAATTTATAAGATTAAATTTAATTTTTAATAAATCTTGATGTAACTACATCAAACGGATTTAATAATTTAAAAAAACTTTATACCTGTATTGTATACAACTTGATGCCAATGATTAATCGTTATATATTAATTAAATCAAAGCAGTATAGCCAATAAATAACTTTGAAATAGCTATAATTAATTTTGTTTTGGATTGATTAGTTGTAAAATGTTTACTTATTGTTTACACTATATAAATCAATAATGTAGTAAAACATATTTTTTAATATATATTAGGGTCTGATTTACGTAAAATCTAGGTATGTATTTGAGATACAGTAACTGTTAACTCATTTTTTTTTTGTTGGTCCCATCTTGACATCAAAATATATGGTAATACATAATTTCCCATTTTTCTTAAAATAAAAGAAGAAATTGTTTATGTTATTGATTATTATTATATGTTATTTGATATTTAAAGCCCCAAAGCCGGGAAAAATCATAAGTACTGACCAGAAATCTTACTTGAAAACGCTATACATCTATTATACTTGATTCATCTGAAAGTAATACGTTGCATAGTTTATTCATAGATTTGAAATAGGTATTTTAATCAGCAGGGTGTTTATCCAATCCCGGTGTATGATGAAAAGGGATTTTCTAAAGTTATTTGAAATCATTAATCTTAATGGTGATCCATTTTAAGAGCTCTTAAGTGCCTTTATTACTGTTCTTATTAAATTTGTTAATATTTTTTTAAACTATTATATTAATTTTAATAATACTATGTAGTTTATTTTATAATTTTATTGTGCTATCATAATTTCAGTTTAAATAAATGTTTGCAATGCATACAAAAATGTGAATTGAAGAAGAAAAAGTTAAATTTAATTTAAATGTGTAGGATCATTTAGAAATAGAGTGTTCATTTATAAACAAAGAAAATTATTTTCTTATTTCATGCCTTTGAAGTTAATGACTAAAAATACAAATAGAAGCAACTAGGCTAAATATATACAAACTATTATTAGAAAATACATTTTTAAAGCACATTGACCTTAAGGTTTTTTATTATTTCTAGTATAACAATGAAAAATAAATAGTTATTAGAAAAATTAGCTTTATTACTTTTCAAAATATTTTCCTTGAAGATCATTATACTTTTACAAATGTTTCGGACATTTTTGCATTCTGATTGCAGAAACACTAAAATATAGATTTTGAATGCATTAGTGGCATATTTTGGTGATGAAAAATACTCATCACGTAATGTTTTATTGATGTATGGGAATAAAAATGCATCAATCTATTTTTGTCACTTGTGTAAATATTATACACAGCTTTTGGTGCATATCTAGCAATTTAGTTTGCTATTTTCTAGCACCAATCGACACGACCCTTCTTTTGATTCCATATTTTTACTGCAAATCATATTTCAAATCACTATAAAATACTCAAATGACGTGTAAATAACAAAATGTGATTTTAACATTAATAATTGTAAAATACCAAGCTATCAACTGGATATATCAAATGGAGCTTAAACGCATAGTTTTCTTTTAGGCCAGAAATATATGTAGCAACCTACGTATTACATATTAGTGTTATTGCACCAGTAAATTAATACCAGGCGTTATTAGGACTAGACCAGCAGACAAAATTTACTTTAATAGTATAGAAGATAACACCCCCTAGAAAAACTTGGAGTTGAGATTTGTTTTCATGAACACAATTGACACGTAATAACTCAATACTATGATGTTATTATCCTCAACTTGGACAAAATAATAATATCAAGTAAGGGTTTTCAATATAATGCAATGAGCCAGGAAGTACTTTGATCTAGAGTCTAAAGTACTTCTTTTAGCTTTAGCTAAACAGGTTTGTTGTTAAAAATGGACTCTCAACTGATATTTGATCGTCTGGAGTAGTATAAAATATGTGTTAACCTAAACGCCTGAGAAATTTCATTCTTTTTTACATACCATTTTTATATAGCTCTATACTGTCTGCGTCATAACTTCTTGTACCCTTTTTACTTTATTAGAAAGAAAGATAAATCTAGGCTTAATATTGATGATACAAAAAAATTAGAAAAAGAGAATGAAGGATATTTTAAATTCGATTATTTTTCAAAAAAATCGCCCTCGACCCAAATAAAGTGCTCCAAGCGGGTTCGAAACTTACAACAAACTTTACTGAGGGTATCTACCGGAATGTTGCCCCAACCCTCCTCCACCTCGGCCTTTATGACCTCTACACTGCTGTGGCAGTGGGCTTTGGCCCTTCTTTCTATGTTGCGCAACACGTAGTAGTCAAGTTGGTTCAGGTTGAAGGATTTGGGCGGCCAAATCTCCTTGGACCAAAATCCATTCACCCCTAATTTGTTTTCAATTACTTTGAGGTGACTTTGGATGTGTAGCACGGTGCGCTGTCCTGTATCCCTACCCAATTTCCAATGTAGTAGGTCGTGTTGCGGGCGGGAAACACCTTCTTGGCCAATTATTTTATTTTCATTGACCTTCAAGGTCTATTTTATGCACACCGGGGGAAACGCCATACCACCTGAACCAATGACACCGAGCATCATGACATTTGTTGGCTGTTTCGAACCCCCGGGGGGTTTAAACTCGCGGTTATTATCTGTATAAAAAGTGTACAAGAACTTATGACACATATGGTACAAACAGCCTTTTTTTATTATATAAAAAGTGTGCACTCCATTATATAGCTATTTTCTTAGATCAAGTATCTACACTCAAAAATGAGTTACAAAAAATATACATACAGACAGACATAAATTTTTGATGTATTAAGATAAATAAAAGACGTCTATTGATTTTATTAATAATAAGAAAAAAAAACTTGAAGTTCATGTTTCTCCTTTACATTATTAGTTTTGATTGATATAAAATTGATTAAATAACTTAAAATAATATAAATGATAAATAAAAAGTATGTGCACCCAGTCTCTTTACATTATAACATGCAAAATGTGTATTAATGGATATATATCATTCTGTGAGATTTATTGCTGATAAAAACATGCATACAGAACTTCAACATCTCAATAATTATTTCTCAGAGAGATATAAATAAATTCCTTATTTTATACAAATTATGTAAAATTAGATTTTTTAGCTTATAACTGTATGGGTTTCACAACGGTAGCATTTTTGAACAAAATACAATTAATTAAGATCTATATATTTATATTTTGGGACTGAATATACAGTTCAACAAAATTTTACTTTTAAAATTCTTTAAATTATATATTCAATTCTATTAATACTATATGCATTGACTACAAACCTATAATCTCTGTTTTCGAATCAAATTCGGGGTTTCAGAAGGAAAAGTCAAATTATGATTTGTAAAATTGCATATTAATTGTAAAAATGTGCATATTTTTGTTTTAAGACCATCCAATCCTGACAAAAATCCAACTGATAGGCAAACAAACGTCTTAATTTTGAGGAATTTGTTGGAAAAGCCTTGCTTATATAATTGTTTTTACTCCAAAATAATTAATTTTAAGTTTAAATAAATTAAGTATCGTATTCAAAGGATTATTTGGAAGGCTTACATTAACTGTAAAAAATATTTTTTTCCAATTTTATTCAGGATTTTTTTCCCCAAATGTGGCCTTGTTGAATAAACTACTGTATATATATATATATACCTCTCTCCCAACCTAGGGCTCAACATTAGAGCTTTACCGATAATTTTTTTAGAATTGATGATTTATTGATTAAAAATACAGGAACTGGTTAATTTTGATTTACAAATTAATCATTGATTAAAATAATCAGGAAACAACTAAAGTATTGCAAGTTTTTCACAGATTTGAGGAATTACATACTATGCATTTTCTTTATAGAATGTGGTTTTTGCTATATTTTATTGCTTGCGCGAACACATTGCTGAAAACGTTATTCCCAAAATACATTTTGCCAAACGGACATTTACCGAATGACCACTTTGCCAAACAGACACTTTGCGGAATTGCAGTTTCCCGAATAAAATAATAAATACATCTGATGATCATTCATACTCCAATACTATGTAACTATGATTCCCATTCCTGTTAATCCAAAATTACGAGAATATGTCTAATTATTTGCCATAAATTGCAATAATTAAGTGTTCATTAATTGTTTCACTTAAATATGAGGATGCTTCAAAAGTTGGTTCGAACCTCAATTAGAAACGTTTTATCGAAAATCATGACTACCGCCCAATAAATAAATTAATTAATTAGAAATATAAAATATGCTTAAAGAAGAGAGGGAGTCGAGTATGGATTAAGATTAATCAATGAGTGTAGATTGAGATTTAATGGACAATGCAAATGAAGAATAATTTGGATGGAATGAGTTGGAGATCCTATGTATCTGTCTGGGTCTCAATAATTATCCAGATATGTTTTTCATTAGAGTAGAATCTAAATTTACTCTACACAAGGAGTATAAGTAATAATTAATTATTACTAAGCATTTTTACCAAAATGTTTCTATCTTTTCATACAAGTTGTTGTCCGTGCCTAAGCTTCAGGGAGAAATGAAAAGTTGGATCATCGGAAAATATATCAACTAAAGGCATATTCATAGTTCCAATCTAGTCTCCAATGCTAGTTCCAACATTTTCCCCTTCTTAATCATTTTAGTCTATCCAAACTGACTCACATCACAAATATCTTTATAAAGAATTCACACCTATTGTGGGATACACCTTACGAAATAAAACCATTACTCTTTTCATCGTTCATTATATTTACTGCTTCTTAGTCCAGGGCCTCTCAAACTGTTGGAGAAGTATGGATTATCCCTAGGGGAAGGGGATATTGAAATAATCAAAATTATTTTACATTTAAGTACCTAGTTATTCTGATTGCAAAATCCAGTATTATTTATTTACATTCCCAAAGAACCAATAGCTGTTGAGACTAAATTATTCCAACAAATGATATATTTACATGATTTATTTCTATTATCTTTTTTAATTGTAAGGAAAGCAATAAAGTACTTTACAAAATATCATATTTAACATAAATAATGCATAATGATGAATAAATCTTAAAAGGTATGAAAACTCCAAGCTATGTTTTAAATATTCCATCTTTTTGTCTGGATTATAATTAAGAGTAATGTTGTAGATCCTTCTATTTATACTCGAATATTTTTTTTGGATATCGGCATTATCTAACTCCTGTCTCAATTACTTTTTCTCCTTGCTAAGCTCTCTTCCTTCTTAAGTGCGTCTATTATTTTTCATATGTTGGGATGAATACTACTAACAGAGCTTTTTTAAATATTAATTTTATTGGAAACTGCAAAAGAACATTTTTTTAATCATTAAAACCAGACATTTATAAATATCTATTACATCAGAATCTCTCAACCTTTGTATAATTTTTTTTGGTTAAAGTCCAAGGTTGTACATAGCATTTATATACATGTAGTAAAATATAAATTGATCAAACAGAATTTGCAATTAAATACGGAATAGCAATGTACTAAATATTTTTTGGGGATATTCATCAAAAAGTTATAATCATATTAGCTCCTTTAAATCATATAGAATATAATTATACTTAAACTATCAACTCAGTAAAGCATATATTATTTTTGTAATTATTTACATTTACCTATATAAAAATGTGCCTAGTTGTAAAAATAAAGTTTTAAAATATTTTTCATTTCAATTCATATGATCATAACACATAGCTGATCTTTTCAAAACACCATTACCAGTACATATATAGGAAGCTCACATTGTAAATAATTATGAACAGTGTTCTTATGACTTTAATAACATATACATACATTGCCATATATTATGAGTACTAAGATAAATATTTAAATATAACAAGTTTTGCAATACTAGTTTAAATGGATGTAATTTAATATTCAAGGAGTTTATTTATTATGTACGTATATGTACATACAAATTGGTTTTATACCATTTTTTTCAATAAAAAAGTTGATATATTATTTTAAAATAAGTTAATTCTATTGTAGGAATAAAATTGAACGATAAAACTTTCGAAAAGAAAAAATAGATGTACTTGATATGTGATGTAGCCCTTATACTTGATTTTATTTACGTATGTAGTTAAATATTTGAGGAGTTAATAACTATTTATTATTTTTTCTTTCATGATTTTTTATGTTTTTTGACAAATTTTTGATGGTTTAAAACAGTTTTCAAAAAAGGACAAAATATAGAAACATACTTTATATTAAAATTATATTAAAGTTTGCGAAATGATAGAGGATATAAGCAATTTTTTCTATGATTTTCATATTTTGAATGTTTTTACTGATGAACTATTTCTCCACACACTTTAAAAGTCTTCAAATCTAGTCAAATAGATCGTGCGATTCTAGGCAAAGCTAATTTTCCGTCTATTTTTTTTTAATTATTTAATTATCCCCTTGGAATCAAAATTAACAAAATCACAGATTTTGTATGGACTTTCAAAACAAAAAGGATCCGGCGGAAAGATGAAGGCGTTGGGATGAGTGTTGTTTAATTGTAAAGCTCTTATTGCCAGAAAAATTAACCTTTTGTTGCTGAAAAGATAAGAGCTGTTATCGTCTCAGCTTTTGCAAAATATGCTGCCTTCTCTTTGATGATTGTAAGCACCTCTGTATCTGGATGGAAATATGGTGCTGATGTTTTTAGGTATTACCACTTGATATCAGAAAAAATATTTGGAATTTTTAAAAGGATTCTAAGGTATAACAGTGCTTTTAAAAAGAAATACTCTGACTAGGGACACAACTCGTACTTTTAACGATGCATTAAATATATTGTTTTTTATTGTTATTCCTACTTGTTTCTATTCATGTTTTATGCTTGTATATTGATTCCAAATTCTGTATATTGACGGTTTAAATTTAGTTACTTTTGCTTTGTGGCATCTGCGAATGACAGATTGAAAAGTTTCCTAATTCATAATTTACCCCCTTGAATACCCTAAGTATAATTTATCACATCATATTAAGTAATATCATTTATAAACTTCCAAGTTTGTTATGCTAATTCAAATGTTTGTTTTTTTTAATTTTACAACTTTATAGGTAAACTCTGTTTTATTTTTTGTATAATAAATGACGCTAATTTAAAATTTTGTAATTTTTGTATCCATAACAAGATGATAACTTGATTTGAAATGGAAATATTTTGTATATGTGTACAATAAGGTGGAGCTTATTTTTTAAAACTTGAAAAATGTTAAGTTGCGAAATCACACATTTTTCCTTTTAGGTGAAAAGCATTGTATATAAATTTTAAACGGATTTGAAAAATATTTAGACGTAATTCAACGGGTCCAAAATTTAGAAATTTTACGATTTAAAAAAAAAAGTGTTTTGATCTGAATATCAACTAAAACTTTTGTGTTAAAACAAACTAGAAGGAGACTAGAAGAAACTTAGTTAAATACATTTACAATCAAAAATAAAAAATAATTATCTGCTAACGTTTGGTTCTAATTCGTCAAAAGGAGCAAAGATTCTCATTTGTATTTTTTTACTATATGTCTATCTGTATAGTGGTAAAAGAAATATTATCAACTCATGTTTCCAAAATTAAAAAAATGGTAAATTTATTACTTAAAATGGTATAAGCAGGTTAAATTATAATAAATTTGACCTGTTACTGACCTTTTTTTTGATAAAAAAGCTTTTATTACATAAATTCATCTTGTATACACAAAATCTTTGTTGTAGTATTAATTAAAATATGCGCAGTTTTAGTTGAAAATTATCACTTTAAAGGAAGATTACTATAAAGTAAGCTTAAGACATATCACAACATTAATTATTACTTTTTTTTTCAATGATAAAACTTACATAATTTTTTTCAATTTATTATTTCTTTAAATTTTGAATATAACTAAATAAAGTTCTAGTAATTTCTATTTCACATATGCTTTTCAATTATTTTTTTTAATGTTCCTTTAATTGGTTAGATGGAGTTGCAATGATTAAGTATAAGTAAACATTATAGTATTATAATTACTCTATCTAGGAATCTTTTGGTGAAATCCATATACATATAATATATTTCTATATCTAGGAACCACCGGGGCGCGATCATAATTTTGTCTCCCAAAATGTGTACAAATAAGTTATATTATTCATAAAAAATAATGCATTGGTATTGGTAGTATTGAGCTGATTATTGCCGACTCTGATGCATCGGTAAACCCCTTATTATATTACAAGTTCATGTATAAACAAAAAACGATATTTTTAAGAAAATTGACGAAAAAGCAGCACTCAAAAAATTATTTCAAATATACAAGAATTTAGGAGTATTTAAAAATATCCCAATCCAAAATAATTTAAATACAGTCATTGGATAAAATTTATATTATCAATAAGCTATCTCTTTTATTAAATAATCTCTACAAAGACGGCAATAATTTTACAGAATAAAATATTCAGCACGAAGGGGAAAATAAGAATTATTATTACAATTTTGATTACACACCTCTTTTAAGTCGCAGTCAACCTATTGATAAGTCTAACACATAGTAATAAGCACGGGTAGGATATCTAATACAGTTTGTGTGTGTTTGTTTTTTAAGGGTGCCCACACCGTTGGACCTAAGAGGTTGGAACTTTGTATGGACCCCTCTGTTAAAACTGGTCAAGCTAATACAGGGGTGCCGATTGTTTGCACTATATTTTAATGCCTGTCATAATACCCTAACGCTCCCCGGAACACTTTGCTAGTAATATCATATATCAAGAAGAATATTATACAGGGTGTCCACGATAAATTGGAACTACTTTAAACTTCATTCAGATCCATAATGTGGATATTCAGGGTTAAATCATACTAATATAAAAGGTTGCGTGAACAATACACTATAACTTCCACCACAATTGTTTTGACAACAAAGAATAGTCATCATGGAACAAGCCAGGAGAGACGCCATCCTCAAATTGGCTCGCGCGGGACACACGCCCTCTGCTATTTAAAAGCTTCTTAACTACTCCAAGACCACGGTGTACCGGGTCTTCAATGCCTGGGAGGTTGAGGGGAAGGTCTGCCGCAAGGCCCACAACATGAGAAGTGACCGAATCCGCACTCACGCTTCCTTGAAGGCCTCCGGAAGTACATCAAGGCTTCGCCGGGGACTTCCTTGTCCAGGTTGACCAAGAACCGTGGAGTGAGCAAGCAGCTGGTCTTCAAGGCTTTGAATGAGGACCTCGGGTACAGGTCATATCTAATGGCCAAACCACACATTCTCACGGCATCCATGAAGGCCACCAGGCTTACCAAAGTGTAAGCGTCTCCTCAATGACCTGAAAAGTCATGGAGGAAGAATCATCTTCTTCTCTGACGAGAAGAACTGGACTGTCGACAGAAGCTACAATGTCCAGAATGACAGGGGGCTTGCCTCGGAGAGAGAAGAGGTCCCTGCAGTCTTCACCACAAAGTTCCCGGGTTCCATTACGAGGGAGTGGAATGCTGTCCATTCCGCGGAAGTCATCGGGGCATGCAAATCCTTTAGGGGCAGGATTGAGAAGATGGTGGCTGCTGAGGGAGGACATGTTGAATAAATTTATTGTTTAATATCATGTCTAACTTTTTCATATTAACAAATACACTCCAAATTCCATTTTTATCAAGCAGGTTGAATTTTAAGATAGTTCCAATTTATCGTGGACACCCTGTATATGTGTATAATATATACATTTCAAATTTTTAGGTACCTAGGGCGAACTAAAATAAGGGTTATCTCGATATTAATGCATTACACTATTTTTGTATGAAAATATCAAATTAAATTTTTTTTTTAGGGGTACGAAAAATATTGAAAACTAAGTGTTATAATATTGTAATACTTAGTTTTTAATATTATATTGTACTAATGTTTAATTTAATGAACGTTTAAGAAGCTTGTACATAATATTTTACATTTATTTTGATCAAAAAAGATATTTTACAATTTCTTGTGGTAAAAACCCATTTATTAACATTGCTGAAAAATTAATATAAAAAAGAATTATTTCTCAAATGTACATAAGATTGAAAATATTACATATATTATGAAAGGTGCGATTAAGACGTGTGCATTAGTGCTGTTTAAGAATATAAGTAATTATTTGGAGATTAAGCTTTTTAAACAATTATTTATCGGAAATAAGTATAATTGGAAAAAAAAAGAAAATAATTTTACTTTTTTATAAGCTGCACTCACTCATCATTTAAATAAAGCTTTGTTTGTTTGACAATATTTAAATAGTCAAATTTGAATAAATTTAATTACTTATATCAAAATAAATATATGAACTTGTTAAAAAATTAAGAAATACCAGCGATAAATTCCCCATTATAAAATATTAAATAATGGAATAAGATATTAAATTATTCGAATATGCGCAAGTCAGGTAACTTTAAGAGCAACATTTTTTTGTGATGTCTCTCAAATATAAATGGAATACTTTTTAACTCTTATTATGGAAATGAGTGGAACTATGCTATGAACTGTAGAAGTAGTCATATCTCTTTAAACCTCTTAAGCATCATTGGAGAATATATATAAGTTAATACTTCTCCTTGCAAAGCAATACAATCAAATTTATAATTGGAGGCTTCAAATATCTTTTTAATTTCACTGTGCATCCAGTTTTTAATCAATCCCATGTTTTATCTATATACGTTCATCGGCCCCTGAAAGGGATACACGGACAGTTTTAGAGGAACCGTAGGAAATACTGGCCTTATATTTTGCTCTCTATGGTAAAAAATAAAGACCTGCAGGAAAATATTTTTTTTTATATATTATTCGATTTTTATAAGTAGATTCAAAACTTATTTTGCAAGAAAAGATATTTCGAAATTATATTTAAATTTAAAAAAAACAATTTTTTTATCTTTGACAATAGCTCTTTTCATAGTAAAACCTGACCTGTGTCGATATTAACCAATTTTCAAACCTTTCCCTTTGAATATTTTACGGTCTTATTTAAATATTTCTTAATTTTTATAAGGATTGCTGTTGGAAAACAGTTTGAAAGTGTTTGAGGATGTATTTAAGATAGTAGTTTTTAAACTACGACACGCTAACTCTTTTTAGGCTGAAGAGTGACTTTGAGTTTTTTTAATAAACTAAAAGCCATCATGTCTTTTACAAAAATTGAGATTATACTAATAAAATTTTGTTCTATTAGAAAGGTTTTGCATAACATTCTGCCAGACGATGTAAAATTTAAATGATAATGGTATTTTCTTATTTTTTATGTAATGTAAAAGAACGTTTGAGAACCACTGGTCTAAGGCAATTTATCTTACAATAACTCATTTAATATGGTCATTGAAAAGCCTATGGCTATCTGGTAGGAAGGTATTTCAAGCTATTCTTTATTTCTATGTCTATGAGTTGAATTTAAAAGTATTTTTTTAATTCAATGAACTAATATTAAAAGTTATATCCTAATATAAAATGCATCATCATTCATTGTTATTTGAAGAATGACGATGAAATTATTATATTATAACTTCCTTTTTTAGATTGTATTGAAGTAACTTTCATACCCACGTGCAACATATATTCATTATAATATTATTTATCTAGATCAGTGGTTCTTTTATTCTGGAAAAAATAAATCACTATGTATAGTCGTAACGTTATATTAAGGATCAAAGATCACAATTAAGGTCAACATCTGCCAATTTTTTATTTAAGCGTGTGTACTGGAGTTGTCTTATTTTTATGGCGATCTGCTAATTTGATCTTTTGTTGTGCATTGTTAAAATAATAAGTTTTGAAAAGTTCCCCTTTTCAAAGATCGTTTTTGTGACCTTTACATCCATTTGAAAATGATTTTTTTAATTGAAATTATATATTTATAAAGGGTTTCAGTGGTTATATTTTTAAACACTTAATTTTAGTTTCAAAAGTTCCTCCCTTCAGGTGATACAAAAAACAAATAATATTGATTTTTAATAAAAACAAATTTTTGCTAAAGGAACTACATTCTGTCAAAAAGTACCGTTTAATTTAAATTGCCCACGCTCAAGTGATTTAAAAAATAAAAATTTCTAGGTCGGCAGCACTGATTTTCATTATGATGCCAATTTTTAGTGCGAATTGTAGACCAGTTTGCTTGCAACAGCTGGATAAGTCAGTTTGCCTCACTAGTGCTCCACGATTTTTACAATGAATGAAATTATTTAACAAGAAAATCATTATACCAGCTTAATGGAGTTATCACATTGCCTTAAAGTCTGTCATGAGTCAGTTTGTACTATTCTGGCTGAAAATTTGGTCATAAAACACGTTGCTGCACAGATTGTTCCAAAAGAGTTGAACTTTCTGCAAAAACAGTACCAATGCAAGTCTCTTCAGATATGATTGATCGTGAACGCATCATAACTAGTGATGAGACATGGGTCTACGAGTATGACATACAAACAAGCCAACAATCATCAGAATGGAGGGAGAAAAAATTCATTGTAAAAATCGTGGAGTACTAGTAAGGTAGACTGACTTATCCGGCTGTTGCAAGCAAACTGGTCGACAGATTGCGCTCAAACTTGGCATCATAATGAAAAATAGTGTTGCCAACCTAAATAAAAAAAGCGTTTTTATATCTCTTAACTGTGGGCAATTTTAGTTAACAATTCCCGGAAATTTTTTGACAGAAAGTATTTATAGCGATGGTAAATACTATACCAACATCCAAATGAACTCAAATAAGTATCAGAGCTAAGTCCTAAATTTTATTGCAAGTGGCTGATATAATATAAATAACTGTTATCAGTGGAGTGTTAAAATCATTTGTACAAATAGTTGGACAACTGATACTAAGGATAACTCGTTACGAAATAAGAGAAGAAAATAAAACATTTAAAAAAATATAGAAAAATGATTCAATATTGCTTAAGGGTATCAAAATCTCATGCAAATGCAATAAAAATTACTTTTTATAATTGTTATGCATATTTTGGACATATTTATTGTATCTATAAGTTCATATGATACATGTAACTGATAAATAAAATCATACAAAATTGACTCCCTCGAATGAAAATGTAATGAAAACTTTTTATGTCATACTTATATTCTCATTGAAATGATCTAATATAAAGATAAAGTTACATAATTACGGATCAACCATAAGGTCCTGCACCGAACTCTGTTTATAATCATATGAATTGGTTCCATGGCTTATAGTTGAAATCAGGACTAATACTAGCGAAACAATAGTTAAACTGTTTTGTGCTATTATAATGTTGGCTTGAGGCAGTCTTCAAGAACTGGACACTTTTTTTTTGAGCTAAAATATAATATGGTATTACTATTTGCTATTTCCAAATAGAAGTGAGATTGTTATGGCTGCAAATTCAAAACTATTTTATTAATGTATTTTTGCATTGAAATTAGAAAATAGTCCTCCATTTTTACAGCATGTATTGTCCAATACTTGGTATATAATAATTTATTTTATAGTTTTCTCAACTTGATCGTTCTGATTATTTTAAAATTCATTGAATTTATGTATTTCCGAATTTGTATGCATTATAATGAATTATTTGGTACCTAGGCAATTTTTGATCTTAAAAAATAAGAAGAGAAACTAAATATATTTCTACCTAATGATCATTTTAAAATGTTTGGAATTGAAAGTGAGTTTTCGTCTAGGTAAATAAGGAATCGATATGAGTAATTTTAGGTAGATTGAGTCATAAATAAGGTAACACGATTATAAAAGAAAGTAATAAATGAAGTACAGATATATATATATATTCTTGTTTTTTATGATAATGTATGACGTCAATGGAACAGTAGGACCAATACAAGAGGAATGAAATTACTTATTTTCCCCTTCTTACAACGCAATATGCTCTAAATATCTGACCCCAATAATGAATCAATGTCTATAAACTAAATCTCTAATAAAAATTAGAGTAAAGTGTTTATGAATGTGCTCGTAAAAAAGTTAAAACTGTTTTTTTCTGCTTTAATTAAAAATCAGATTATAATTAGAGATGGAAAATGAACCGAAAAAAATGAAACAAATCTAATATAGTATATTTAAGTTTTGTCGAACGATAATAAATCCAGTAATTTTAAGATATTCAATCTGCATCCAATTTTTTCACAAAGGTGGTTCACTTTTGCATAAATATAATCAAGTCAGATCAAATTTAAGATATGTAGCCTTCCTCTTATGGATCTTTGAAGTTTTTCCATATCTAAAATAAATTGAAAGGAAATATCTATGGACTATATTGCCTATGAAATATTACCTTAGTATGAAGCAGAGCGGAAGAGAATAAAAAAATATCATTGTGATTGATGTAAATAAAAATAAATGAGAACGTCAAATAATTTTCGGATGTGCATCAGTAAAAAATCACATAGCTGATTTTTTTTCCCACTTAATCTTTTATTCCACATGCTTAAACTCACTTTTGGCAAAACAATTAAAATAATTTTAGAAATATCAGTACATGTTAATTATATTTACTCTTTAAAAAAAAGCTTTAAAAGAAAAGAGTTTCTTTGAGTTTTATCCATTTTAAAAATGGTTGTACAATTTTTGAACATTAGGGTTTAAAATATATTTACATATGTATTGTATCCCCATCTTCAACATCAAGCATTTAAAAAAGCATTGAATCTTATGAATAAAAATGAGATATTGTCTTTCACTGAAGTCACGAGGTCAACAGAGGAAAAACGGGTCAGATTTGGAATTAAGGTATCAAATTCTTCTAAGTTGATGATTTGCTGTTTTAGTACTTAAAAAAGTTTGATTTTGTTGTATTGTGTTTACTTAATTATTGTAAAATTATGTATTAAAAAACAAAAAAGTATATATAAATATATGTTGGACAAATATAAATGAATATTAAAACATGTCAACTTACACTTCTCTATAAAATACTTAAAATCCATGTAAAATGTTTATATAGGCAACAAACATAAGCCCCCGCGAGTTTTTAAATTATAGATAAACAGTATTTACATGTTTAATATACTAAACAAGTATATTTGAAATTAAGTAGACAAAACATTTACTTTATATAAAATGTGTGGACTTAAATTAACATTACGAAATTAACCTAGAGAAAGGAATTTTTTTGGAGTGGAAATAATACGGGTATTTCTTAAAATACTTTACTTCTTATAGGGTTATCTTGAGATGGTTGAAAAGTTTCCGACCTATCAAAGATACAAGACATTTTTCTGATCTTTTTATTTTACAATATAGTCTCCTTGTAACTCTGCATACTTCTTCCAGCGATGCTTCCACCTCAGTATCCGTTCTAATAGTACTTGGTTTCTTTTTTTATGCAAAATATTTGTTCACGAGACACTTTTTGTTTTTTGTCTCAATTACTACGAGTTGGATTGACATAGACGCGTCCAATTATAACACAAAACTCATTTTTATGTCTACTATTGTTGGAATCTATTTAAAGGTTACAAAATTTTAAATGACAGATCAATACTCTATTTTTTATCCATTTTCACAAAAACATTCACATCAACTCATTCAAATGACTGTTACATAACAAATGTTGGTCCAAAATGGCCAAAACTTTGCTAAATAGATGTGACTAGCATTTGGGCAATTTCAGCGTTATTGACGTTACATTCAGAGATAAATATGGAAAAGAAGCTTAACATTAACTAGCTATATATTATAATTAGAAAATTTAATAAACATATTTTAGTTACACATATTGCAATATGAAATGTTTTGAGCCTATGGATTTTGAGAAAAAGGACAAAATACCCAATTCTACGGATGTTACAGGAATGGACAAGCACTCTGGACTCACTGAATACATGGTGAAAATTCTCTGAATTTAGCTTTCAAGGACTAACAATGCTCAATATCATTTTGTAGTGAAGGGTTTAAGGTACCCTAAAATCATGTTTAGAAAAACTTTTTTTCCCCTATTAAAGAAAAAATGACAAATCATTGCCGTAACAGATGTTACATTTTTGCGTTACGGATGTTACACGTCTAAAGTAAACAAAAACACTATCATAAATAGGGCTTTATCCGCATATGTTTAACTTCAGCGGCCCATTTAAAGGTCAACCCGGTCAGAAGGGCCGATTCTCGTCTATTTATATTGCTTAGTTTAAGAATATTACTTGTCGGCCAAAGAGAGAGAATTCAGCCCTCTGCTGGAAACTGCAAACTGTTGAATATTCAGTTGGTGAAGAAAGTTATGGAGAGAGCTGTTGGTAAGTGACTCTGCACATATCTAATGTACATATGCCTATCATTTCATTCTTTCCTGAAGAATCACAGAGTGCTATCATAGACTCACTATCAACCAAATATATATATCCACACACATTTTGGGTCTCAACTCTGTATACCTAACAGAAAGAAGCCACGGGAAAATAAAATTGACAAAAAATATAATATTTTATAGCTAACATTTGGATGCGGATTATAAGACTTAAAGCATATGAGAAAGTCAAAATAATTTACAAGCTTTTAAGATTATGTTAATTTTCAAGATTTTCAGATTATGTTAATTTTCGTGCTTTTAAGATTATGTTAATTTTTGTACCTTTCTCATGAAAAAAAAACATGAATATTCTTACAAATGGATAGATGGATGAAGCTTATGTTTTAAATGTTTAAAATATGAGATAATATGGGTCTCAAAATGTCCCTGTTAGTCTTTAGACATCATTGGCAAACTTTGAATTTTTATGAAAATATTTAGAGTTAGCTCAAAATCATTCAATTTTTAAATTTTACACTTTTTTTAGAAAAAAATGGGTTTCTAGTCTAATATCATGTGTTTATTAAAATAAATAAAATAGATAAGCAAAATTTATATAATAAATTCGTATCAACGTTTCCAAAAAAACAATCAGTGACATGAATTGAAACTGTCAAATCTTTAGCGTATCCCAGTCAAAAAATCATCTGATACTTACCAAAATTTGAAAATAGTCATTGTTTCCTAAAATAAACAAAAATGTGCAAAACTGATTTTGACCTTGGTGAACTTTTTACGACCTTTATTGGAAGAAAAATATGGTACAATTATATTTTATAAAATAAGACAGAAATTTATGTGAATTATAAAAGCTTATAAAATAAATTATATAACATTCATTTTTATATAAGTATTAAATATCATTTTACTTTTACCCACTACCAAAGTGCATCAGAGATAAATGCAAAACATCGAATGTAATTCTTAATATATATCACCTTCAATGTCATATCATTTCTTATTTCTAGTCAATATTTACTAAAAATATTTTAAATTCTTGCATTCTCTTGTTGTTGTTTTTTTTTGTATAAATACAATTTAGACAGATTATGCTTCCTAGAATCGAGTTACAAACGTCTATGATCTTTGACTTCTTGGAAGAGGAATTGTAGCTGTGATTAATCAAAATTCTTAAATTAGATATATGCCATGCTTGGCTTGATTATTAAAAAATTTTTTTTGCTCAAAAGTATCTTGGGCCTCTTTTTAATAATTTATTCCAATATATGCCTTTAGATTGGTAAAAATAAGTAGCTCAAAAATTTTTACCTCAGGAAAATATCTTGATTATCAGCTGGATTAAAATCTAAGCTAATTTTCAGTTCCGTAATATGATATCTATTTGAGGTATATGATCTCTTATCCAATTTTATTTTTGACTAATACAGGCGAAAGCATCTCTACCCTACCTGTATGTTAATTTACTGAGTCATACATATTACTTTAATAGTTCCACCATCCCCCAGTCTATAATGGTTTCGCATACTTTATTAGGTTGAGTTTCACATTTTATGGATGAAAGTTTGGCAACATTAAGCAATTTAAAAATGATTTTTCTCTAAATCGATAGCATCAGTCGATCAACCTTCTTTTTCCCTATAAGGCTAGCAATTTCTTTTATAATCCTAATAAATTCTACTAAAAATGTTACTTTATCAATCTATTTCTGTTTTAATATATTTTGCTTTTCAAAACTGTGTTCCTTTTCTGCTAATTGTGTCTTTATTTAGAGCAAATTAATCAATGTTCTATTTAATGATTTGATCTGTATATGCTAAAATAAACACGGCTTTTCGATTTGATACTTTGTAATAAAAAATTATATATTTACATTGTTTAGAAAGTCATTCCATTCTGCTCCATTGTCATCTGGGGCCATATTTATAAGTAAATGACTCATACTAAATTCATTTTACAAAAATTTCAGACTTATTTAATAAAATTTAGTTGTAAAGATATTTTTCTTCATATATAGGTCCTTAAAAGGTCGCCAAGTTCAAAGTCATCGTAATTTATATTTTTTTTGTTTATACAAGATCACAATATGAATATTTGTAAATCTTGGTCTGTATCAGTTGATTTTTGGGCTGTGATACGCTAAATAACATACAGATAGGCGAAAGCTAAAATTCATGTCACTACACTGATCGTTCTTTTGGAAACACAGATGCAAAATTCTTATATAAATTTATAAAATATTGTTGATAGAAATTTTGTTCATTTAAATTTGTTACTCCACATAAAAATCTGTTGTGTGTACTGAATATATGATATCAAAACAAAACCCCATTTTTTTCTAAAAAAAAAAGTTTAAAATTTCAAATCTTTAGGGGCTGTGAGCTACTTCTAAATATTACAAAAAAAATCATTAGCCCATGATGTCTGTAGTCTAAAAGAAACATTTTGAGACCCTAACAACGTCATGTAGAAATGAGGACATTGCAATAAAAAAATATATTTCTGTGGGGTCAAATCCGGTTAGTGAAACATTGATTCCAAACCATTTTCACCACTGCCTTTCTTCACAAAAAATTTTTACATCTTGCAGGATAGAAAATATAATCAACAAATTTTTTTTTCATCATTTTTGTAAACTCTAATGAAGCCTTTTACGATTTACTGCAAAAAATAAGGGCTACAAAAGTTTACGGTTGGAAACCACAAAAAAAGCAATTTAGATGAGACTGTTTGTATATCTTTCCATTTTTTAATGGTTCGAATATACTTTTGAGTAAGCAAAAAATTCGTTATGACATATGAAAATCCCTCTTTCTTACAAAATACATTGTCCATTCTCAATTAAGGGATTACAATTTATGTGGAAGGATTCTATTCTATAATAGATGTTTTAAGGAAATGAAAAACTCCGAATAATCAAATTAAGTAGGAAAAAATAATTTTAGATTTGTTAT